>NC_091539.1:35525000-36150000 GCF_042242935.1 Bactrocera oleae | reverse complement strand
TCTAAACTGTGTAAAACAAATTTTCCATAGGAGAGGCTCTATGATCGTTTCTTTACCACAATACCCCCAACTCGATAAGGTGATTGCTGCCTTAGCGTGTAATTTCTATTAACATGTTAAATCGAGAAAGTGTGGTTCGAGATTCTGCAGACACAAGAGGTTCTCAAATTCGTAGGATCAGCACTATTGATTTTTTTTGTCGGTTTATAATAAAACCGCAGCTTAGGTAGCCTAGTCCTCAAGTCTAAGAGGAGTAAAATGGAAGTTGCGAAACATATGCTACTTAAAGCAGCTGCTAAAGCCACTCATTTATCTAAGATCGAAAATAATCAACCGTCTAGCTAATGGAAGGTCAAAAATGAGACGAAATAAAGATCAGCAAAGTTCCCATTGTTTTTTACACTCTTGCAACATGTTGCTACAAATTAAAATAGTTTTTTTCTCCCAACGGTTATTTGTAACAATTAAAACTAATCATGATAGACATCGAGTTATATACCTACATTTATTTAAATTTATCAGGATGACGAAAGGAAATCGCTTTTTCAAAACCGCTTAAAAATCTGTTTAGCATTTCTTCCTACACTGTGTAAATAGATAAAATCGGGTGATAACCACGCCCAGTACTCATGGTTATATAGAAAGCTACTAAAACTGCGTTGACTCATTGAATAAATATGCCAAAAGTATTATATTTCAAAATTAAGACGTTAAATAAGAGCTTTATAGAAGTAGGTGTAAAAATTGGGTATGAGGCATATCACCGCCCATCTTCAGGTCCAATTCTATATCTCAGGAACTAGTTCCCCAATTTAAACCAAATTTGCTGTGTAAAGTTATCCAAGCATTCCTATTATATGCTCTGAAAATGGGTGTAGTGAACTTCCCATATAACACTATTTTAAATTCGATCTGATTATTTCACGACCTACAAATTAAGTAGCAATAAATATATTGGAATAAAACTTCGACAAATAGGTCCCTCAAAGTATTTCATCTTACGCAAAAAAATTGTCGAAATCGGAAACTTTTTATGGACCCAGCTACCAAAAATGGGAGCCCCAGTGCGTATAGCTGATTTTTTACAGAACATATCGGCCAATCTGTGAGGTTTAGTATTGAAATTCGAGGATAATATCTTTGTGATGAAATCCATGATGATTGCGAGTTGCGAGGATATAAAATATTTGGTTACAGCCGAACTTCCTTAGTCCTTCCTTTCTTTTTTTGCTATTGTTTTTAATTTTTAAAAAATGTGTCTGGTTCAAATAGATTATTAAATTTACGTGGAAGTTGTAAGACATTTACAATCAACAAAGAGGGTGCAATTGGGACCACATCATTTCCAACTAGGTTCTTTTCAATTCCTAAGCGCAGAAAAAATACATAACAAAGCCAAATAATTGCATTCAGCAATTCAGGGGAAGCAAAACGATAACAACAAGTTGAGCACAAATTTCAGGAAATCTGCACAATCAGCTACGTTTGCCGAATGCTACAAATGGATAAGAGTTTTCCTACTTTTCCACCCAAAAATCAAGGAGACAACTTTACGCTTTTCATGCTGTGCTGCACTTCGTTATAAATTAGATGCCAGCTGAAAGAAGCGTGTCTGCGTGCGCCAGCTCCTGCAGCAGAAATTTCTTTTTTCCCCACTCGCAGCCGTTGTGTGCAGTGAAGCATGCTGGGCGCCGACTTTTTCGGACTTTGTACTTCACTTCTTAATCCCCAATTGATTGGTTGGCGAGCGCGCGCGCATCGAGACAACTTACTTAATAAGCAGTTGGTTACACGCTGCTGCGCCCGGTTAACTGTCTGGGCATAAATGCATGTATTTGTGAGTGTGTTCTTTTTTTGTCTGCTTGTCAGCCTAATAAGACTACAAGACACCTAATTATCGCAGGAAAACGAGTGTGCATTCGCCAAACCAGGAACTTTCTTCCATAAGTTCAACATTTTTCCCATTGACTAGCAGACATTTCCTCCTTTAACTGACTATAATATTCGCTTAAGTTTCGCTTGTCCACCTCCCCAAAGGCTTTTGTTGAGCGCTCAAATGGCAATGAAAAGGTTAATCAGCTGTGTGTTGCTGCAGAATGAGTTGGTGATGTTGAACATAATATTGACCTTTATGTAATACCAATATCAGCGGGGTATAAGCTATGGCGACACAGCATAAGCAAGTCAATTGCAGGATATTCTATATTAGGATTTCAAGGTTATACGAGTATTACCGTGTAATTTGGGTGTTGGCAGACTTAAGTTCGCTTACCATTTAGTTTGTGAGCTTAATTACAAATTCCTGTCTCACCGTTAAGCTGCAGAAATCGAATATGTACATCGACAAGTGGATCAATTGCAATTTGGATGTATTAAGCAATTCTTATATGTATCTGTATGTGTACATATGCAGAAATATTGATTTTGATATGTAGGTGTATTAGGGTATGTTATCCTGTATATAATAATGCTTTAATCCTTTGTGAAAGTTTTATATTACATTGCGGTACTGCTAGTCCTTATATTACCGGGTAATGTTATTTTAAAAATTACACTGCTTATAACTACTAGGCATACATACTTGTACATACATGCCAATGACAGAGTTAAACCAATCAGCGCAAAACTAAGTTAATAAGATTTTGCAACCTCTGCCTAGGTAAGGTTGATAATGTAGGTAGGTAAGTAGGTAAGATATGTGTCTGGCAACGCACCTCGGCATTTAAGAGGCCCTTTGTGAAACTACCGGGACTAAAATTCCCTCACTCTATTGTGACCTCTTTGCACCACCCTGTACTGCTGATAAATTTCATCAATTCAAAATCCGAGATATCGCCAAGAAACCTTCGTCTGATAGTTGGGCAGTTTTTTCTATACAAAGCCATGCATTCGCAAAGAATATGTTCTATAGACTCTTCTTCTTCTATCTCTACAATAATTCTTTTATAATACCCAGTCTGCTGGCATGTCTGTCAGGTTGATAAGTTAAATAAAAGTTAATTATACGAGAGTATACTTTGAAATCGTTTTTAATTATTAGCTTGTAAACCACAAATATTAAATGTTTCATAATAAGAGCCTAATATTGAGATAGCCTTTGATCGAATTTTGAATTGCAGAAAGCCAAACACCATGCCCTAACGATGGACATGTTTAAATTATGAGGTACTACAATCTTAAAAAATAATTTATTTCTATTAGGATCACGTACATTGTAATAGATTGCATTTATTCACTTTTAACAAATATTTTAAAAACAGGAAATGTATCTCAATGGCCGGTATGTAAGCATTAAGTAACTTTCGAAAACCTACATCTTTGATATTCGAGATATATTTAGGTAAGCCCAAAACAGGGTATATTAACTTTGCTACGAAGTGTGTAACGCACAGAGAAAACGTCGGAAACCCTATGCTCAGCGTGAAAATTTGAATCGATTTAGTGATGTCCGCTTGTCTGTCTGTCCGTGTTATTACGCGAACTAGTCACTCAGTTTTTGAGATATCGATCTAAAATTTTGTACACATCCTTTTTTCTCCAAGAAGCTGTTCATTTTTTAGAATCGCCGATATCGGATTACTATAGGATATAGCTGCCCTACAAGCTGATGAGCTGATCTAAATCAAGTTCTTGTGCGGAAACTTTTTATATGACAAGATATCTGCATCGAAATTAGGCATGAGTTATTGTCTAAGGCAACAATGTAATCTCCGAAAAATTTGTTTATGACTGACTTTTTGTCGAAAATATCTGTTAATCTGTGAGATATATTATTGAAATTCAGGTAAAATGTGTCTTTGATAATACTATACCCTTGTGTCGAAAATGGGTTGAATCGGATCAACACTGCCCTTAGACCCCTTGTACTTAATATATATAAAGATTTTCGAACTTCCGGGTGACTTTATACCACATACATACATATCATACAATATATTATCTGTATAAATATACGTTTATATTTATATTTTTATAAAACTGCTTGAAAATAAGTTCCCAAGGAAAGTATACTTGCAATCAGCCCTTCCATTTTTTTGCCTCCAATAATTTTCGTTGACGGACAGTGAAATATAGTATAGTCTATGGTCTTCGAAATAAGTTAATATGATACCAAATTTGATGGTAATCCACTTACGACTTAGTCGACCAAGGAAGTTGAACCCTATTCGCTACATTTTGAAATATAAAGTTTTCGCAACACTTAAAAGTATTTAGCCGACTTTGATCCTTGCAAGTTCCACGAGTATGAAATGTTCGCTTACACCCGTAGCCCTTCTTGGCACTAATACAATAAATTAAAGCATAAATGAATTTAATATTTAAATATTTTACCCATTTCTTTAATATATTTGAGGCCGTGTAATGAAAAAGCACATACAATTTCGAAAAAATTCTGCTAAAAAATTGATGAAAACATATGTACATTGTATGTATGCAAGTACATACAAGTATAGGTATTTATATACATACTTGTATAAACGCATATATTTAAATAAAAATACCTAAACATTTTTTAAATTTAATGGTTGATCAGGTTGGCCCAATATTACTATCTATAATTTCCGGAAATCATACTCTTAATTTTAATATAATAGCGAATTATTTCACCTCATTTGACATTACCGATTTAAAATAATTTTTTTTGCTGCCACAGAAATGTCAATGCATGTGCAATTACCCATTACTCATACATTTTGTAAAAAAATGTTTATAAAATAAAATAAAAATCACTGCATTTGCATAATATTAATATTAATATTTAAAATAGCTCTAACTTCCTACTACTTAATGCCGATAAAATTAGAATGCATCAAAATTTTATTAAATTAAATCTTATTTTTGTGAATATTTTACGTTTATATACCAGCGGTTTATAAGTTTGCAATCTGCTGACTGCTGGGCATGGATGAATGGCTCGAAATAAATATTATCATATTAACATGTTGAACTTTTTTTCTATCTTCTTCTATTCAACAAATAATAAGAAGTGAACTTTCTACTCCAATACTGCGCATAGAAAGTAATTTTTGTTGATATAATAATTATTTTAGGAACTTTGCTTGTGCTTTTGGCATTAGCATAAAGTATTATATAAAACTATTTACAATATATTTGAATTTAGTTTTGAAATATTTTAAATTGAAAATGCCAATAGTACCGTTGCTTATATCAGACAACAGTTATAAGCAATAGTAAATACCAAAAAATATGTTAGAATTGCAAAAGGAATTGCAAAAATATGTTATAACTATTTTTAGAAAATATTTGCTTGTTTATATACAAATGCAGCTTCAAAATTTACCAGAGGAAAAAATTAAATTTAAATTGTCTCTCATTTATATATTATTTGTGACGAAATTGTTTAAGTTTTTTTGTAGCAATTTTTTCAAAATTTAAACTTCTGAAAGCTGTATTGCATAAATTGAACATTTAAGTTAATTTATTGAAACATTTAAAATATTTTATACCTTCCATATACCATTTATAATAAATTTTTTGAAAAACAGCCGAAGATATCAACATCATCAAAAAACTCACCCGGTTAGAATTTACTTTTACTGTAAATCTCTCTTTATCAGAAAATATAAAATTTAATTTTATAGATCAAAACAAAAAGTCAGATTTGTTTTCCATTATTTTTTTAATAAAAAAAATCGAGATTATGACATTGCGCCTATTCTAGTGTCACTTAAAGCATAAAGCGCAAAACGGTTTCCAGAAAAATACTCTTTTCAAAGTAGTGTGCATACAAGTCAAAAAACATTCGTTTTTTGGAGATAAGCGTGTTTGAAAAAATAGTACCTGAAGGATATAAAGTGGAGCTACACATTTTAATGGCTTATACCATTGGCATGAACAAAAATTTTCATATAAAATTTTGGTTTTTGGTTTTCTATGAAATAAAACATTCTTTACTCTTCCGACCGTTTCTATATATGGCGTCATTAAATTTTTAGATTCTTCCAAAATTCCGAACATGCATTGGAGAGCTACTTGTGTTATTTTTTCATTCAATATAATCTCCCTTAACTTCAAAATTGGGCACAATAAGAATTGGAGCCAAGAGACGTTTAAAGACCAATTTGCAAGAGAGATATGCTGCTTGAACACTACTAAAAGAAGTCGTTATGCATCAGATTGTGCCTGGTGATGAAAACTGGATCCATTATGACAATCCTAAATGCAAAACATGATTTGTGAAACCATGCCAATCAACCATATCTACGAAAAGCCGAAAATCCATGACACCAAGGTATCATCAAATTTAAGCGAGCAATTGCCAAAAAACGCCCGGCATTTGCGACTATACGTGAGGCTTTAATTTTTCTTCTTAACAACGCTCGAATTTCGGTTGCAAGACCGGTTAAAAACAACTTGGAAATCAGCGGCTGGGAAGTTTTGTCTCATCCGTCTTATCCCTTTTGACTAGCATTTGTTCCAGTCGATACAGAACGCCCTTACTGGTAATATTAGAACGATTTGTATCAGAACAGGGTATTAAAAATTATTGTAGGAATTTACAAATTGTCATCACGATGGGAAAATGTTACAGCTTGAGATAGGCAATACTGTGTGTAATACTACTATACTCACGAATATACAAGGAGCGTTCCAAAGCAAACGGTACAAAAGTAACAAAGTAAACTCTAGTGGCGCCATCTATTTGTCGACTAGCGTTAGAATCTGCTATCCTTTATCGACTTCCAGTAAAAATTTCCTGACATTTCATCTATTGGAAGTGAAGTTATTGAGTTTCAGGTGTTAGTATGTTTTTGTCATCGGTGCGAAAATGAGCTTCGAACAAAGAGCCAACATTAAATTTTGTTTTAAAATTGGTAAAAGCTTTACCGAAACGTTTAAATCGATGAAACAAGTTTATGGCGATGATTGTCTATCCCGTAGCAGAGTGCACGAGTGGTTTCAACGTTTTCAAAGTGGTTGTGAGGAGATAAATGAGAAATGAGCCGAAACCCAAAAAATCGCGCCTGGTGACGTCAAAAGTGAAGACAATGCTGCGTTGTTTTTATGATTCCAAGGGTATTGTCCACATAGAGTTTGTTCCACCCGGCCAAAACGTTAATGCGGTATTCTACCTTGGAGTTCTGAAGAGTTTGGTGCGCCGTATTCGACGTATTCGGCCCGAATATCGCGAAGATGGAAGTTGGCGTTTGTTGCACGATAATGCGCCGTCTCATCGATCGACGCTTGTGGCCGATTATTTGACCAAAAATCACATTTTAACAATCAACCACTCCCCGTATTCACCTGATATGGCACCGTGCGACTTCTACCTTTTCGGAGAAATGCATTTGCCGATTCAAAAGGCTTGCACCGGCATACTGGCGGCCATACCGGGCAACGAGCTAAAACACTCGTTCGACATGTTTTTAGACCGTGCAAAAAGCTCTATTAAAGCAGAAGGGGACTATTTTGAATAAAATTAAATGATTTTGCCGATAAAACCATTTGTTCTGTCTTGTTTTTGAAAGTCCTGTTTACTTTGGAACGCACCTTGTACATATATATTTGTAGACCCAATGATAAATCAACATCGAAAAAGCAAATGCAAACCATCTTTGCTTTGAGTGAAATCAATTAATTTTAGCAGTTTCACATTTAATCAAAGGACGACAAACATACATACACACGCGCTTAAAATTTCAGCTGCGGTGAAAGTATATTTTTAAATAGCAATTTTTTATGCTAGCTATTAAAAAGCGCCGCTATAAAGTAGCACACGCCCATGAAATTGACATTGACATAAACGAAAACTATGAATCATAAAAAATAACTACCAAACGCGTTTGACGCCACATATTGTTCCAAACATTTGCTTTGGCATGCAAAATTAGAAAGTCAGTGAATGAAGTATTGGTCGCGCCGCTTTTTTGCCACTTCACACTAAATATCACCTTCATGGACACCCTGTGGCTGCGGTGAAAAAGGTAAAATTTAAAGAAAGTGCTTTAAAGTAAACAACTATTCGCAGCTCGGCTGTTGGACGCTGCAAATATCGAAAACCACGCCAAATAACATGAAATCAAATTAACGATCGCCCGTACTCGAAATAGTTTAAACCAAATTACACAAAGCACAATTAAATTGAATTAAAGACCCGCTTGAAGTGCGCCCATTTTCAAGTTCATTGTCAACACGCTGCAATGGCAGTAAGCGACGAGACGACAACGCTAAAGAAAACAAAGAGAAACGTCCAAAAAGCGCGAGATGCCAACAAATCACAACGGACGGGCGCTTGACAAGCATGGCCACAGCAACGTCACGAGGCTGGCAAGCGTTATAAAGACCCCTTTCACGCTAACAAGCGCTAATCTTGCTTGCTGCGTCTCACTATTATTTTTGACTTCAAATTTATGAGTACGCTTCGGCAGCTGTAACGAAGCGACGAGATATGCCGTCATATGTTGCTGGGCCACATAATCCAATTATGCGTGTGAAAGCTGGAAATGCGCACATCACAAACATACATATGTAGTTACTTACATATAATATATTAGTCCAACATCTCCGAAAATATAGAATTTATGTATGCGTTAAAGCTGCGCAGAATATTTATTGAAGTCACTTCTAAAGCATCACCGACATGACGATAATTCAAAGCGACACAACATCTTTATGTATGCCACCAGATTGAAGCAAGAAGAAAACTGAAAACCGCCATCAACGATAACCAATAAGTATGAGGAATACTTAAGTTTACATACAAATAGATATGTACGGTACATATGTTGTATATTACATACATAAATAAATGTAATGCCTGCGCTTTGAAACCTAAAACTGCTCATATTAATCGCTTTTAGATGTTTTCATAGTTGTGTGTAATTATGTTGCCCATTTCTGTGTAAGAACTCGCATGTTTATCTAAACGCTTATAAGCACCCCATAGAGGACTTGTAATTGTCGCCTTAGAATGCTCTCATGGTAATTACGGCCAAAATATTGCTTTTGAGCATTAGGAATGCTGATAAGTCATTGAAAGACGCGTATAAATAAAAAATACCAAAGTTCATGCCGCCAATCAATTTGCTCACAGATTCGTGGAAGAAAGAGGGAAAATAAATTCATAGTAGAAAGAAAACTGCTAAGGGAACGTTTGCGTGTTCATGACAGATCGATTGCTGGGCCTTATGAATAGAGTTTAATATTTTGTGTAGGTAAAGCAAATTTGTATTTCATATTAAACAAAGCTTAAGTCTAGTGTACATTCTGAAATAACTTACGACCATAACTCAGTTTTCGGCCTTTGATAAAGATTAAGATCGCAAAACAATTCTAACCCGGTTGATTACAAAATGATCGGAAAAGGAAGGAACTGAAATTAATAAAGATTTCTATTGAGAAAACTATAATGTATACCTAGTAGAAGATTGTCGACAGTATAAGGTTGTTGCAATAAGGCGTTCTCATAGAAAGCCTCGTCTCTATTGGCCGAAAACAGGGACCGTTGATTTTAACAGGCTATGTCCGGTTTATCGATCTCTGCGGCCTGGCGCTGTCCTGATTGAACATAATTCCTCTCCTCTTGGCGAAAGCTGGCCTTTTCGAGCGATACCTTTCCTCACTCAGCCCGATTGTTGACAGGTCAGTATTAAGAGTTTGATAATAGGGTAGATTCGCTGCCAATCCCATAAAATATGGTGTATAGTGATTCTTTACCATAAATCTTGAATTGACAATCGTTTGAGTTTGAGAACTGCTCCACTTTTCATCGAGAGCGCGGTGCATCTTACATCAAACTTAGCGGAACGAAATGGATGAAACTGAACAAACGAGTGATTAGCTGGTACAGTATCACAACCATTAACACGATTCACATTTTCAGTCGCCTGTCTAAGGTGTTCTTCTTTATCGAAGTAGAACTGCAAAATATGGCATATTTGTTCTTTGCTGATATTCATCTTTTGAAATTCGAAACTGTCTGAGTAGTTTTTCAGTACGAAATTATATCTATCTAACACCATTTAGCGTAACCCGATCGGTTCGTCGCGAATTAAAGTTTATTGAATCCATCTATTGGAAAAATAATAGATTTCTTTTTAGTGGACCTCATATATGAATATACTTAGATCGTGCTACACATTGGAATTGAAATTTTGTCAAATATCTTAAGATTTATAATATGAGCACCCTGTTTATTGTACATAAACACAATTTTTACCGGAAAAGGCACTCTTCTTTAATTAACTTTCATAAAAGCTTGAATGCTAGCATTTAGATTAAAACCCTAATATATTTATGAGCATTATTTAGTGCCGATGAGAGTCAAACGATACAAGATTTTAGAACACTACGTTGTGGCTCTCGACAGCTCTGACATTGTTCTTTTCTACTGAAAGTGAACTAAAAATTTTAAACTTAGCGTGACTCATTTCAAAATCTCACTATTTTTAGAATATTTTTATTTGTCATTAAACTCTTTCTTGTAAGAATTAAAATACTAATCAACTTTCAATTCAACATCTTAAAGATTAAAAACTAAAACCAAATAAGAAACAATAATTGAAATAAGTAAAAAATCTTGTAAAATCTTGCTTTACAACACAAGAAAACTGTCAACTTTTGTTTTCATAAATTTGTCAAACGAAACTAAAGAAAAATCATAAAAATATGAATTTGAATATTCAAATTAAATGTAACGGTCTCAACACGGTTGGCATTGACATTCGAAATTTATCGTCATCATGTCCATTGAATTACCCAAACTACGTGTCAGGAAAACCGAGCTCTACGCATGTGAATTCGAGATTAGCGCCAGAGTGCCGCGAGAGCTCTTCAACCAATTTCTGGAAAAGGAAATCAATCAGCTCGGTATCCGAGGTTGGGCTCAAGAGGTCGAAGATGGATGTGTCAAAGGTCGACTTGAGGGAGAGATCACCAAAATGGATAAACTCAAAGTTATTTTGAGAAATTCACCGCAATTCGGTTCAAAAATTATCGGTACTGTCTTTGGCGAATTGAAAAAGATCAATAAATATTCGGCAATAAAATTTGAAGTCATCTGCTAACCGTTTAGCGCGAAGAAAACAGATAAAATACAATACAACAGCAAGTCTTAGCGCATGTTACTGGAAATCTTAAATGTTTAACACACAAAATGATTCTGTATGTATGTATGTCACCTTAGATGCTTTGTTCTCTGCTGCGATTCCAACATTTTTCTATTGAGAATTACAAATAGTCAAATCTGCATTCACGTATTGTTGGTATCAAGAGCACGGAATGAAGACATGAGTTCATGTGACGACAGAAAACCATACAAACGTTTTTGTCAACAACAAAATTATCCATAGAAATAAAAAAGGAAAAATCAAATCTAATATATGTATTATGTATAGGGACGAGGTCGACAGAACTTTTGTCGAAGATTTTTTTGAATATTTTTTTTGAATATTCCTTCAACAGGGAATATTAAGTATGCCATGAAGTTTAAAACAAAAAAACATGTCGGAGACCTTATAAATATAAAGGATCAGCGTGACGAGCTGAGTCGAATTAGCAAATTTTTGAGACATCGGTCTGAAAAATTGCACACGTCCAAAAAAAAGTCCTTGTAAGAAAACTTTTTTATTTGAGAAGACATTTTCACAAAATTTTGGCGTGGGTTATTATCCAAGACAACGGTTCAGTCCTCACACAAATTGTTCAAATCGGATTAATAAAGCATGCGGCTATCATACATACTGACCGACCAAAATCAAGTTCTTGTGCGAAAACTTTTTTATTTGTGGACGGTATTATAGGATTGGGGCAACAAAAGCCAATAACAATAAGTACTAGGCGTCATACTTCAATTTGAATGAGTCAAAATAATTTCAGTAAATTCATTGTTTTGGTAAAATAAAAACACTAAAAATTTGCAGTTATGTCTAAAGAAGAATTATTTTCGTTCGATTTCGATCTTAAAGGTCAATTTCCAAAGGAGGCAATAACCAAATTTCTGGAAACACAAGTCAATGTTCTCGGTCTACGTGGTTGGGCGAAAGAAGTGAAACCAGGTCAAATTAAGGGACACATTGAGGGCATTTTGCCAAAGTTGGATAAGTTCAAGAAAGTCATGGAGGCCGCAGAAACCTTTGCAGTACAACTATCGGAAACAGTGTTTACCGAAATGAAGAAGATTGAAAAATACACGACAGAAGCTTTCGAAATTAAGAAGTAGTATAAAAAATATGGGAATACTTAACGTTTTCAATTACAAGTGGCTGCCATCTGTAAAAACCGCAGATTTGAAGTTGATTTTCTGAAGCTGTACCAATTATATGACCTTAACACAAGCAATAAAATAGAAACTTTCAACAAATTTGTTTCCAAAATTGACTAGACTATATTCCTAAAGCAACGTAATTCTTAAATAATATAATTTTTAAATTTTTTCAAACACAATTTCGCCACCAATCGCCGAATTTAAAACCTCAAAAAGTTAAACAAGCTCGCCTCTTTGTTACCATGTTCCAAATTTCTGTGGGCGTATCGAAAGCGCAGTAAAATCGGCGGATATCGAATGAGCGACGCCTAACGAGGTTGTTGCAGCGCTAATGATGGCATTAATAAGTATGATTAAAGAAATTGGAGCGTGAAGTGTGGCTCTATAGTGCCACAGACATACATTCATAGCGTCCTTTAGACATCTTTAAAGTAAAACTGACTACTGGCTCATTTGTCGATTTCCTTTTGACCAAAATCTGTTATGTGTATAAGTATCTGTGCGTATGTTCATACTCCTTTTTACGACTTTAATAATGTGTTTAGGTACTTAAGTCGTCTACTGTGGCTGCCTGTGGGTCATTTGGTAATTCATCTGTTGACTTACTCTTCGCTCAACGGAAGGCATTCTGTTGACTGCCCAGTTATTGGCCGCTAACTGGTAGTTTTCCTTTGAGACAGTGGTAGTTAACAGTTTTTTTTCCTGTTTGAGTTTCGCAAATAACAGCATACTCTCCGTTTTTTTTTTTTTTTTGGTTTTTATTCTTTCACTTTTCTTCTGATCTTCCGCTTTGTGCTTCCAAACTCATTTCTCGTCCATTTACTGCTTATCGGCGAGTTAAAGAGCGCGCTTATTCATTTTTATTGTACTTTGCTCACTTTCCTTTGACACATCATGAAATTTTCTTGCAGCATTTTGACATTGGCCGAGATAACATAGTTTTTATGGAATTGTTTGACAAGTTTTTCTGTGATTGTTTTTTCTTCTTTGCGTTCAGTTTTTACACATTTTTGCACAGTTTGCAAGTTATTGCTGCAAGATAAATGTGTGCACTATCTTTATTATGTTTTTAGCCACTTTGCAGTTGTTTTATTGTCCACTTTTTCCGTCTAGTGTTCCCTAGAGGTATTACTTTCGTCAGGTCTGGTTAGACTGTGCAGATAGATGAGTCAAGGGAAACAGTAAATGAAACAATATTAAATATTATATTATGCCAGTATTAGTAGTTTCTCCAATAAACTATGCGGTTAAATGTTGGTTACAATTTTGGTTGCGGAAATCGTATGTAGCAAGAGATGTTATGGCAAAGTTGTCTACATTTTTAAAGCAGCGCTACATTTTACAATACAAGTATACTATTAGTTTTTGATATTAAACTTCCAGACGTCAGATTATCAATCATTTGGTCTAAAGACATTTTTAAACGAAGGGATTTTGGTGCAAATATCATAACTATTTTTTTATATCAAACTATAAATAGGACCCTGATAAGACTTATGGGAGATTGCATAACGGTAATGTGGTTTACTCTAGTGCTAGTGGTGAGCGGTATTTCACTCTCAGTAATTTTTTCACTGAGATTGAAAAATCGCATATGGCAACTGCGATCACTTTTTGTAAATAGCAGTTCACTTCTATGAATTGCAATTGCGATAGCAGTTCACAATAAACTTGTGAAATTGTGATTTTTTAACAGCATAGTTTAATAAGGTTACTCGTGATCGCAATAACAGAATAGCATAATAGCAGAAACGCAGCAGCTTTCTTCAAGCTATTGCAAATGCGTATATGTTATTTTTCGTTAAAGCGGTTTTAGCGGGTTGCGATTTTTTTTATTTAATTCCCGATGTTGGGATTAAAATACACTTCTGTATCGAAACTCTCAATATCGAGAGCAGTTATCGAAGTTCAGATGTACTTGGAAGGTGGAGTCATTGGCCGAACAGAAGATTCGTTGCGATGGTGGAAAACAAATAGTTATAAGTACCCACCAATTTCGCGGGAAAAATTATGACGCTTAAAATCATCAGTGCCTCCTGAAATGTTATTTTCTACGGCCGGTATAATGTTAGGCGAAAATCGAACGCATTTGGACGATGAAAAGTCCGAAATGTTAATATTTTAAAATGCAAATGTTAAAAACATAGTTATATAAGTTTAGCCGTTTTAAGAAGTAACCAGAAATTGCAACTGTTTATGGAATTTTTAATTTAATTAAATTCTATTTTTAATTTTAAAACCAAATTTAAAAATTCGTTTTTTAGTTCGCAATAGCAATATAAAATCACAGTGATTTAAAAGAAGCAATCACTGAAATCACAGATACCGAAAAATCGCAATAGCTCATCACTATCTAGTACTATTTTTTTTCATTGAACTATATATGTATTACTTATCAGAAAATAAAAAATTTAAATTATTACCACCCCATTAATTGTGTAAAAAGAGAAAAAAAACTCTCATTATATAAATTGCATGTCTCCTTTAATTTTCTATTTTCTAATCAATTGGGAAAAATGATGAGAATATAGAAGTCACTGACAGCAAATGGACAAATTCCGAAGTTGTCCAAGAAAGTGGGCAAATATTAAGAAAGTTAACATAATGGAAAAGATGAATCCTTATCAGTTAATCTGCGTATAGAACACCTGCATTTAATTACAAATTTCTAATTGGAAGAAATCATATAACCCATAATAACCCACTTGTTCTGAATCGATTACTGAGGACTCTCTGGACAAACGGCAAAAATGAAAAAAAAAATTAAAATACAACAATGATACTTCAAGTAGTTGAGGTCAAAAACACTCTACCATCGACAGTTTAAAGAATTCTTAAATAAAATGGAGCCCCCGTATTCCCAACATTCTTTAGAACAAAGAGCAATGGCTTTCCAAAGTGTTAAATTTTGTTTTGTGCTTGAATAAAATATATTCAGTCCTGAATCAAAAAGGCCTTAATCACCCTGAATTAGAGGGTGACAAATTTTTTTTTTGTAAATTATAATTATTAACTCTTTCGACTCAAAACGTTCCCGACCCCTGACCATATATCAATAAAAGACGAGTCATCATATTTCAAGTAAAAGCGAGCTTCTTGGCAACGGCATTGGCATAAAGTTTTTAGCACAAAAATTACTTCATAGACCTTTCTTATTATAGTCTAGACTTGATATCTAATGGCTTCTCGCCCTGTAAACAACTATCTCTTAAAAGAGATTGATTCACTGAAAATACAACTTGTTCTCAATGATTCTGAATAAAATTCTTGGAAAATTGTCTCAAATACTTATGGTATATATATATTAGGGTGGGTCTAAAAGATATCTCGTTTCATAGATTTTACAGAAAATTCTGACACATCAAATTAAGCGTTTAAAAGATATTAACGGTTGAAGTTTGATTATTTTAAGACACATTTATTTCTTATGGATTTTAAAATTCAAAGAAAAAAAACATTTCGAATCTCATATTTTTGCATGAATTTAACTGCTCTACCAATAGGTCTTTTGTAATTTTTAGATTAATTGGTTTAACTATTAGTTAAGAATTTACGAGGTATCCATCGTTAAAAATCAAAGAAAAACAATAAAAAAAAGTTAAAAAACAACAGACCATTTTTGTAAAATATCTATGAAACGAGATATTTTTTCAAGTAGTTCGAAGCGAGATATAAATTGTTCTATTTGATGATTAGAAAAAAATATAAAACTGAAAGGCGGAGGTCCTACCCATTACAATTTAGACCTCAAACTTGGAGAGCTTTTCATAGATGTGTCTAAGAACCTTTTTTTCAGAGAAACAAGCGAATATAAAATATTCGTTTTTTTTCCCGCCCTAATATAATATGTAAGATATATTGATTGTATAGATCAACATAAAGTATATTTTCAAAAGTAGCAAACTATATATATATAGATATATAAACCCGAACTCTCATGATTACCTTTGTGAAAATCTAGCTGGGATTTTGAAAAAGTACAAGAGAAAGAAAGAAATCCGTTGTTTGCCATCAAGTTTCTCAACTTCTTACTTCATTCGAGGAAATCTATGATATGCCTCAGAATGTGGCTAAAACTGATATTAAATCAAAATGTTGGGAAAAATAGCTTTTATCAATTTGTTTTATTCAAACTCCAAAGTTAAACTAAAAAACAAACAGGTTTATTATACCCTCCACAGGTTGTATATGTAAAGTGTGTATACCATATATGCCGCACAAACTGAACGACAAATCTTTTTATGTCATTTTATGCTATAAGAAATGTACCTGTGAAGGGTAGTATGCAGCTGAAGTTAATGTTTTTTCTTCTCTTGCCTATCTTTTACTTTGGAAATTACTATCACTATTGTAATATTCCTAGCGCTTACTTGTGCTTGGTCTTATTACTAAATACATTTCCTTTATTTGTTCTTGGTAATTAAGTTAAGTTCTAAAACAACGGCGGAAACATCACACGGAAACTCACACCTTAAACAATTTGTTCGCTCTACTTTATTGCTCACCATGGTACCTTCTCTCACAGGCATTACATAGGAGAGTAGTAATAACTTAAAAAGAGAGTGCGCACAGGAAATATTTATGAATATCACCAAAACTGTCGAAAAATTACACATAAATATAATTTTACAACAAAAATGTTGGATGGTAAATGCGACACCCCTGCACAGGAAATTATGTTTTTTTAGCATATTTTCTTTTTATCGCGCTATATTTTTCTTCCAAATTCATGCCTTTCTACCAATCATACCATTTTTTTAGGTTTTGTTGTCTTTTACTACAATTTTGTTTATTATTTCGAGTTTTCTACAAATTACTGGTTGTTTTGTTGTGCTTCAGCCACCATTCTTACCAAGTTATCATTTGCTGCCGTTGATGTGATTATGTGTTAGTTTACCAATGGTGTTGCATGTATTTTTACACCGATTTCAGCTTCCGTCGTGAAAAGTGCTTCCTCTTTGCTGTAAAGCAATTTCATCTTAGACCAGCAATCATGCACGCTTCACTCATGATTTGTTGTTTGCCTCGATGTTGGTGGTAAAGATTTCATTTTCACAACTCATTAAAATAGTTGCCAACAATTACCCTGTGATTATACATTTTATTATTATTACTTTTTTGTTTTTTTCTTTACGAATGCCCTTAATAATTTGCTTAGCTATTTGTGCCCGTAAGTGCCCGCTCATTCGTCTGACACGGCAACCTGCTTCTCCGCTTACCAGTATTTCGCTCCACTTACTTATGTCACTTATTGTTGTAAGATGACTTACAGTTGACTTGATAGTGTTTTTGTTTACTTTTACCTTTTGCTATTACATATGGATATGGTGCATGCAAGGCAAATGCTTTTAAACTCGTATTTAAGCGCACTCACTGTCTCGAACTTGTATAACTTTCCTTGCGGGAAATCAATTTCACCGCTGCTGCACACAACAAAGTGTGTGAATCAGTTCATTGTGGGAGCCACTGGGTTTATGGGTTACACCAAAAGCGCACCGCGATCACGTAAATTACAAAATAATTGTCATGTTTGCAAGTTTATTTTCTTTAGACGAGCTATTTACTTATGCTTAGAAGAGAAATTATATTGCATTTTTTATATAAAACGGGTACAAAAGGGAACGTATTTGAATCACAAAATATCGCTTGCACCAGTTGCTATTTTATAATACGTTTTATAGTCCAATAATTCTAAAAGACCATTGAGAATTCGCGCATCTGCAGTGGAGAGAGTATTTCTAGTTTTCAACTTAATTTATGACGTGATATTCTTGGATAAAACTAATCGAACAACTTCGCTTTTGTCAAATGTTTTCCAATATCCAAGTCGGTTTGGGGATCCTCGAGGTTGCTTAACGAACCATACAAAACTATTCCTCCATAGATATTTTTTGATCTTTAAGGAACTTTAAATATTATTGTTCAACATATTTTCCATCTGAAACTATATCATTTTACCCTCTTTCTAAAAACTTGCGGATTACATCCCAAAACAACTACCCCGGAATGAATCGAGCCCATTTTAGATATCCTGTTTTGATGTGAACCGTATTGCAGTGAGGGCATTCTGCAGCGACTGTTAAAAATGATAGCGCAAAGGGGCAATATCTGATTTGTGATGCACACAAGTATAGAGCATTATTACCTTGGCGGCATGTATATTCGGCCTGAAGTTTTCTTTATATCAAAGTAATGGATAAGAATTTCTTACAAACTTTGACAGATTTGAGTGAAAAAATTCTTATTGTTAACTCCTCAAATGAATGAAATAAACCGAAATCGAAGAAAAAGGACAGTAGCTTTCCTACCCATATTCGGAATATTGGAACAATAGAATAATAATCAAGTTACGCCATCTCTTAGCAAAGCGCACGAGTTTAGTTATTGTAAAACCTCTTGAGAGATGTTGCCGCATCCACTACGTCTAAGTTTTCAAAAACTAAAAACAGGACCGATTCTGTTGGGCGGATTGTGAATTAGATTAAGACCAAATATCCTTTGCCATGATACAAAGTACAGTTTCGTTAACTAGGGCGGACGTGATGATACTCGGAAGCAAAGAAAGGGGTCTCAACTAGAGTGCGCCGTCCAAAAAAGTTGCCTGGTACATACAATTTAGTATAGGAAAAAATCTCACAGATTTCTATCAGCCAGGATGAATGAAGATGTTATGTTATTAACTATAAAACTACTATAACTGTGTGGTCTCAAACAAGACTTTCAATTAGATGTTTTTTATTTTTTAGTTAATACGGTGAAACACGCAAGTATATACAAAATTTATATGTTTTAGGGTGCATTTACGGTTCTCAAGATTTCTGGAATTTCCTGCACATATATCTTAGAAACAACTAGTATATAATTAGCACCAAATTTTAATTCGTGTTTTTTTGGTAATTTTTATATTTTACGAGAACGAGACAGGCTTTAACTACTCAACTACATATAACATATTTATGTATGTATATATGTATGTTTGTCAAACATGAAACACTAATTGTCGGCGTTCTGTTTTTGATTTGCCGTAGCAAAAAGGAAAAATACTAATAACAATAATAATAAAGCAAAGAAAACACAAAGTAAGAAAATATAATTGCAACAAGGTCGTGGCATGTACATCTAGTAAGAACATAGAACAAATCACCAGCTATTTATGTGTGCATTTGGTTGTGTGTGTGTGTGTAAAACACTGTTCCAAATTGATGGACAGGTTTCAAAGTAAAAGTAGGCGCTGTTTATGTAACGAGCCGCACAAATTATGATTTTTCCTGCTTGGACGTGTGGGAATTTTCTAATCTGCGCTAAGGTAGACAGACATACATACATACATATGTATGTATGTATATACATGGAGTCAGTTCATGGCACCTCGAGTATTGGCAAGCGTTTTAAGTGCTCATCCCCTAATAATTATACGCAAGTTTACCTATGTGTGTAAGCATGTGCGCGATGGTATACATACTTAAGATGATCTTTAATCACGGCTAGAAATGTATACAATTTTCACAGCTTCTCACAGAATAATCACAATTGACAAGTTGCTGCCGCATTGCACAATTTCAAAACAATCATATAGAAATACGTACGAGTAAGTATAAGTAAGTATGAAGACGGCACTTAAATGACTATATACGAGTACTTATGTATGTATTACTTTATACGAAAACAACAATTTGAGCAAGTGTTGCAGGTGCTATGTATTTACTTGTCTGCCCTTATTTCAGCTGTTCAGCTCAACAGTTAGTATTGTAAACAAGTATAGCTAATGGAACTCAGTGTATAATAAATAGAGAAAAGTTTCCTACATAAAAAGAAACAGGTTAAAAAATGTATTTTCATTAAAATACCAAAACTTTTGAACCGTTAGGATATAATATTTTACATTACGCATGCTTATTATGATAGTTCCAAACGTTGCATTGATCCTAATGTCACTTATTTTGAATATATAATAACTTAAGGATAATATAATGTGCATTTTATTCTATATCCAAAACATTAAATTTGGGGCACATTTTGCATATTTAAAAGTTTGGAAAATTAAAAAGTCGATATATTTATGTATATAACTGAAAGTGTTGATATCTAACACAAATAAACCTATATGCAACTGATTAAAATCGTTTATAATCTAGATTTGTCAAAAACATAATTTTTATACTCTCGCAACCTGTTGCTACAGAGTATAATAGTTTTGTTCACCTAACGGTTGTTTGTATCACCTAAAACTAATCGAGGTAGATATAGGGTTATATATATATAAATGATCAGGATGAAGAGACGAGTTGAAATCCGGGTGACTGTCTGTCCGTCCGTCCGTCCGTCCGTCCGTCCGTACAAGCTCTAACTTGAGTAAAAATTGAGATATCTTTATGAAACTTGGTAGACATGTTTCTTGGTACCGTAAGATGGTTGGTATTGCAGATGGGCGTAATCGGACCACTGCCACGCCCACAAAGCGCCATTAATCAAAAACAAATAACTTGCCATAACTAAGCTCCGCAATAAGATACAAGACTGTTATTTGGTACACAGGATCACATTAGGGAGGGGCATCTGCAGTTAAAACTTTTTTTTAAAAAGTGAGCGTGGTCCCGCCTCTAATAGGTTTAATGTGCATATCTCCTAAACCGCTTATGCTATAATAACAAAATTCACTGGAAGTAAATGTTTTTAGCACTTCTATTGACGGTGTGAAAATAGTTGAAATCGGGTGGCAACTCCGCCCACTCCCCATATAACGGTACTGTTAAAAACTACTAAAAGCGCGATAAATCAAGCACTAAACACGCCAGAGACATTAAATTTTATCTCTGAGATGGTATGAGATGACTTTATAGGAGCCGCGTTCAAAATTAGACAGTGGGCGTGGCACAGCCCACTTTTAGGTGAAAACCCATATCTTGAGATCTGCTCAACCGATTTCAACCAAATTCGGTGCATAACGTTCTTCTCGTGTTTCTATGTCATAGTGTGAAAATGGGCGAAATCGGACTACAACCACGCTTACTTCCCATGTAACACCATTTTCAATTCCATCTGATTCTTTCACTTTCCACTATGCAAATCAGGTAACAATGATTATATCGGGGTAAAACTTTGCGTGAATAATGCAATTAAAGTATGCCACCTTGCGGCCAAAAATTGTCTAAATCGAACCAAAACTGTTCAAGCCTCTAAGTACTAAATACGAGAGTATAAAATGTTCGGTTACATCCGAACTTAGCCCTTCCTTACTTGTTCATTTTCTTATCATTCTATTTTCATTTTCTGTCCAATGTCCCGGTTCAAGATTTGGAATGGTTGATAAAAATTTTAAAGATCTCTTTGTGATTAAATGTTATTTCGATATCTTTTGAACAAATTATATCCGGCTGTGTTTCGATAATGTAATTTTGTTTTCATCAACTTTGTTCTCGTCTTTTATCGTAGCATTAAACTTTTTTTTACTTTTCAAAGCTACGAAATATACGACGTTTGAGTAGAAAAAATCCCAATGAGGAAGAATTCCACAAGAGCTCAAAATGAAAAAAACAGTTATCCTATGTTTTAAAATTAAGCTAACATTTTTCTTTGAAAGAATATTTTTATCTCTGTAAAAAATTTCATTTTAACACATCAATTCGATAGGTTAGTTCTTGGCTCACTATAATGTATATATCTATATATGTATTTGTATGGGAATAGGTACGTATGTAAATTCTGTAAACTAAGGCAAAATTAAAAAAAAAAAAATTTCTAAGTATATAACCATACCATATACTTATGTGAGTGCCTTTGCATGTATGCTTGCCCCAAGTGCAGCAGCAACGCCTGCGCAACAATAAAGTAAACAAGGGTTCAGTTCACGCATAAGAGTCAACGCTGCAATAAAAGGTACATATAGAGAATAACATATATGTACAATATATACATATGCCTGGATGCTGCACGCAAGCGCAAGTTGATGCTATTTCTTTATAAGAGGAAAAGGCCATAAATGTGCTAGAAACAATAACAGAAACCGTGTGTCAGCTACCGGAAATGCATGGCATACTAAATGTCGGCATTCTCGTCATTAACTTACGACATACAAACATTATAGATAATCAAGAAAAAAGAAAAAAAAAATAGAGCAAAAGTTAAAACAGTAATTATATGAGAAATAAATAAATAAAACCCGTCTAATCATGCTTGTGTGTATTTTTGTATATCTTTATATATGAATGTATCTGTAGAATAATATTTTTTGAAGTCTAAACTATAATTAAGCGGCCATTCGATTGTGATTACATTCATATCATTCAATGTGTAAGACAATAAAATTGTTTTTAAGGAGCTGAGAAAAGTGCATCAAGCAGTTTCCAGCTACAACCAGTTGAGCTGCAGTGAGTGTTTCATGCAACAAACATTTTCAGCCAAATGAACATAGGACAAATAGAAAAATTCTCAAACCGCGATAAAAATTAACACAAGGGTGGGTTGAAAATATAATTTTACGGAATACAGAAGTGGTCGAAACTGGGGTCTAAATACATTAGTAATGTTTGGTTTGACTCAAAATTTCTACGAAACAAATATCTACTGCCTAAGAAAGCTTTAGAAGTGCTTTTAACGATTTTTTGAAATAAGAACCACCAGCATTGAAGTTTACTTTATACAGCAACAATTTGTTATGATTTAAAAAAGCTCAAGACCTGATAAGCATTTGAGGGAACTTTATTATTTTTCGTGAAACTGAGGTTTCTCTTAATAGTCAATTCTAATACAATATTTCAAGTCATAACAAATATATTTTCCTGTGACTAGGAATAAAATATCTAAAGACTATCTTGGATAATAATATGAATGAATATAATGTTGTTATTGTAGAGCTTAAACTTTTACCAAACAATTTTTAAGAATTCGGGATCTGCTTCAGTTACGTAGATCGACAATCGCAGGAATGGATAGGAAAAGGTTACACAATTAGTATCTCATCCACATAATTGGAGCACGTTCATGAGTTTTGTTGGAAAAGACATTGTTAAGAATTATTTTAATGAAAAGTCGCTAAATAATAGAAAAATTTGATTTCAGAAGCATTTTTAACAGGTCCTTAATGTTCCTAATGTGTACCTAAATCCCTAGATCTACGTAGGGGCTAGTTGCCTCTCCATGGATTGCAACACAAACACAGATGATTTTAACCACATATTTGTTTTCAATGATGTCTCTTTGATACGATAATTAAAAACAAATACCTAAGTACATGTATATATATACATATATGTAAACTAAACTCCGCTGTAATCACCGAGCTATTAAACTTTGTAGCACTCACTCATTTTTGACATGATTGACATTTCTCGGTAATTTTTTAATTTATCTGTTGCATTCTTGAAGCTGCTGCAACATGGTCAACCGTTCTAAACCCTACAATTACATGCGGCATGCAACACCAGCATTGCAACAAGTGCAAACATTTAAATGCCAATGAAAGATGAGTTTTGAGAGAGAGAAAAAAATGAGTTGGGAAAATCTTAGTGAAGTGGATAATTTACAGCAGTTTAAAGCGCACAACAACAAAAACAATAGTTATAGCAGAAATCCAAAGCAACATTAAGAACTAAGTACTTCAATAATCACTTGGCGGTACAGATAATTCGACAAACCTACACAGGCACATATTTAGAAACATAATCGCTTAACAAATTGTCGCGTCTCGTTTGCGAGCTGACAAGCATGCCACATGCAGGTTTCCACCAATCACGTTCTTCACTCCACCGATTCCCAACTGCTCTCCTGCCACATGCTAGGAACGAGTATTTTCCCAGCCGCAGCAAAATACTTTCAATTAAATGAAAGAAAACAAGTTTTTTCGAATGAAACTGAAACTCGAGCGCAAGAAGAAACGATTTGGTTTTATTTAAAAACGGCAGAGTTTAGTTGTTTCGTATAAAGTGTGGCAGTTGGATTCATTCATTTTTGTAAAACGGTTTTCTGTGTAAACTCGCGACATTCCTTTGCCATTACGCGTCCTCGTTGGCACTGTGCCCCGTCAATGTTAATGAATTTCTTGCACTTTTCATTCAATTTTATTTTTGTTTTTGCCTTCTCCAGCATTTTTTCAATCGCGCACTAAATGTTGCCGCTCTATGAATACTAAAATGCAAACACACACACAAAAGGCAATATTGCCTTCAATACAATCCATATGTGCCACACATGTGTGGCCGTGAAGTTGCTGCAGATATACACTTTACCGTTGCAGGGAACATACAAATGTACTCGTACATATGTATATGTAAGTATCTGATTCAATGAAAAGTGAAAAACAAAGCAAGGCGAGAATTTAAAAAAGACATAACAGCATAAAATACCATTTTTTCGACTCCACCAAAAGGCAATCCAAAAATAGTCTACATTTCAGCGTCTAGTCGCACAAGTGCAAATAAGTGCAAGAACTATAGAGCACCCTATAAGCACACAAACACATAAAAATTCGTATGTGTGACCTTGTATGCGTCTGCTTTTGAACTCGGACAGGATGTCGGCTGCATTTTTGTGCCGTCGCATACCAAACAGCTGACAGTAGCGCATCGCAAGCCGCTCAGAGACTTGCTTTTCTGTCGAGTTTTAAAATTATACTAGAAAAAGCAATTAAAAACTTAAGCGAATTTTAATTGATTTAAATACGTTAGTCCTTAGATTTAAGAACACTAGCTAAGTTTGCTGGAAGCCACCTTTTTATTTCTACCCAGATATACACTAAATTTGCCACGAAGTTGGTAACACCCAGAGGGAAATGGAGATCTTATAAAATACATACATATATGTATATAGAAATGATTAGTAGGAGGAGTGAGTTGTAGCTAAGTCCAATTAGCCATATGCGTCGGTCTGTATATACGCGAACTAGTACTTCAATTTTTGAGATACATGGAATTTCAAACTCGTCCTGCACATTTGTCGGAACTGCAGATATCAGACAACTATAGCATATAGCTGCCATACAAACTGAACTATCAAAATCAAGTTCTTGTAAAGAAATTTTTTTTTTTGTGGACGTATGTTCACAAAATTCAACATGGATTGTTGCCCAAAGCAACAAACAGTAGGTTAGGTTAGGTTAGGAGGTCGACCTGAGAAGGATCACACTGGATCAAAAGACCCTTACATGTCGACGAAGCATTTTGTGCCTATAACAAACTTGTTGAGACGTGTATATATCCAATATCCGTTTTGGCTAAGTCTTCTGGTCTACCGAAAGTGTGATTGCCGAGATGTTTCAGTCTCAGCTTAGCAAAAGCCGGACAGTGGAGGAGAAAGTGCCGGGCTGCCTCCACCTCACTATCCTCCATACATCTTTGACAACTAGCATCGGGTTCTAAGGGCTATTCTAAGCCGTATCGCATGAGTGCCCATTGGAACAGTGCCCAGTGAGAACTCCTACCATAGTGGCGAGATCAAGCAACAGTACAATCACCGAAAAAATTGTTCAGATCAGACCACTATAACATATAGCTGTCATACGAACTGATCGGGTCTTGTAAGAAAACTTGTACCTGTGAAGAGTATTATAGCTTCGGTGCTGCCGTACTAAACATTTTTTTATACCCTGAATAGGGTTTGTTAAGTTTGCCACGAAGTTTGTAACACCCAGAAGGTAACATCGGAGATCCTATAAAATATATACATAAATGATAAGCATGATGAGCTGAGTTGATTAAGCCATGTTTGTCTGTCTGTATATATGCAAACTAATTTCTCACTTTTTAAGCTATCGACCTAAAATTTTGCACCTGTCTTTACCTCACTAAGAAGCTGCGCATTTGTCGGAACGAATGATATCGGACCACCATAACATATAGCTGCCATACAAACTGAACAATCGGAATCAAGAGCTTGTATGTGGAACTTTTTATTTGAATGAATTGAAGAAATAGAATCACCAAAGAAATTATTTAGATCGAGTTACTAAAGCATATAGCTGACATATTAACTGAACGAGGAAAGCCTTTTCATTTTACGAGATATATTTATTCACGTTAAAGTTTTTTCTTGTCTTTTTTGTTTCTATGAAAATTGAGAGTATATGTGAAAGCGTCAATATATTAAATATCAGTGAAATATAACGAATAAATGGGAGGCCCTTAGAGTGTTGACTGCGATATCGTCGGAAAAAGACAGAATTTTTTACAGTGTACTTAAGTTTCATAACTCTAAGAACATAGCAATAGGCTTTAAAGTCATATTCAGATGTTGAAAATGCCGCACTTTTTGGGAAAAATGTTTATCCTTTAGTATATTGAGTTTGTCATTTTTACCACTGACAGTTACTGACAGGAACCATAGATATTGTTCCATATACATCAACATTTTTTAATTTCAAGGGGGCAATCACTGAGTAGCAAATAGTGTACAAGGCCGGACTTCGATAGTTTTTCTAGCATATAAAAGTTTCTCGTAAAATAGAGTTACTATAATATCTTAAAACGGTTTATAAAGCCACTCAGATGGATTTAAATCATTACAAAACGTATATTCGGGCCAGAGTAAGAAAATTTATTCCCTTATAAAACCGAAAATCATTCAAAAAAATGTTCGTACTTAATGTTATTAGGACATCTCAAATATTTACCCATGATTATGATATTTGGTGTATGGAACTCGAACAGGTATGGAGCGATCTCCATAATTTTTATGTAAGAATTTTCACATGTCAAAGTCATTAAATTTTGTTCGTTGTCTTTATTAATACTTGAGTTATCCATAATGGTGCTAAAGAAATTTCAAATATATTGTTCCAAAGTAGGCAGGGTTTCCAACCGGTTGTAACCATTTCCAAACTACTTGTATAGGGTATCAACGGGAATTCTATGCACAAAAGTTAGTAAAAATGTATCGAGTAGTTTTTTACATTTTTATGTAAAAAAGATCATCATAAAACCGGAAGAAACATTTTTAAACTGATAAGTATGAAGTATTAATTTTCTTCAATTTTCATTTTTCTGGCATCAAAGTTCACAGAGCTACTACATATGTATATAGTAGTCTCTAACCAGTATCGTTATAAAAGAGTGGAGCATTGCTATTGATTCTTTTTCCCTGAGGTACTATAACTGGTGATGGGCTATATTTTTACAAAGGTTAGTTGAGAAAAACTTTACTATATAAAGGCGCTATGATTTATGAATGACTTACAGTTTTAGCCGTTATCGGCATTGTCCATTATTCAAATGTGTTTACGGGGGCCTTTTGCCCCAGTGACTTCCAGTCCTTCTAAGGAAATATTAAATGATGTTCGTCTGAAGTCGAAGTCCTCAAGTGGAGATTTGGAACTCAGTGGACAAAAAAAGGCACAGAAAGGGAATATGGGAATGGATGTTTATGAATACTTTTATGGTGTAGAAAAGAATATATATTTTATGTATATACTCTGATTATTTTGATGAATTTCTTCGAATTCTAGAAACCGCCACTTTCATTTGAAATCAAATGAGTTTGGAATTTATTTTTATTATACTAGCAACTAACCTAAAATCTATCAAAATATACAATAGAAAATTTTGATTTTAGTCGGTTTCAAAACTAAAAAATATGAGGTTTTGCCTTTTACCACATTTTTGCATATTATTATGCAGATCATATTTTAAGTAATAATATTATTAAGAAAGTTACTGCCAATGTTCAAAGCGATTGTTTTAAAACTTTTCAAACTTACGAATCTGAAATAAAGGAGTTTTGAGAAAAAACACATTTGAAAACATATCACTCACTTAAATGGCTTATAACAAAGAAACGAGTTGAACTTTAACCTAATCAGGTTATATTAACACCCCTATCATGTGCGTTTGACAAATTGATAAAAATTAACTAGTTTTTCATCAAATAAAACATTTTTTGGTATTCTATGGCAATCTTGATATATAATATAAAGCTTCAGAATGCAGAATGCTTTTCCACACACGTGTGGTGTACAAAATAGTATAAGCAGAAACAGCTTATTTCAGCTGAAATTGTATTCGCGACAAAACGGATTCATCTATATCGTAAGCCCAAAGGTGCCTCAACAAATGAAGGAACTATGGCAGCAGCTAGCAGATGAGGTGAATTCCAACACAAAGTGCTGGAAAATGGGGTGAGGTAACTTTTTACATACTAGTTAATGTTGTTATATTCGGCAATTATTGTGTTTTTGCGCACGCGAGCAAGGCCGCAAACTTCTTGAAATAGATGACTGGCTCATTGGTAAGAGTACGTTGTTGCCTAGGCATATCTGCTACGAGCCGTGACCCAAAAAGTTCAAAGCTGTAAGAACTCTTACAATTAAATGCGAATGTGAAGTTTTTTGATTATCGTGTTGGGGCCAGTTCTTCAATTAGACGACGGCAAATTTCACGAGTCAAGCGAAAATTTTTAACAAACGTACTCTCGCTTAACGAAAATGGATCGCTGGCATCTCGAAGACTTTTTAGATGACGCGCGCGAACCCTATTTTCACAGTTCTCCTTTTGATTTAATAATAATAACATAAGTAAAATATCTTTCATTGCAACACATTTATTTTCTCAATTATAAAGAGCCTTTTATTTTTTACACAGAATGTCTTGATAAATTAGCACGATGTTGAATTTGTCAAGTGCAAAGAATGGGGAAATAAGTTTGCCTATAGGAAAACGTCGAAGACTCTATAAAATATATAACATATAAATATCAGCATGAAATTTTTCACTCGTCCTTTTTTTCCTAAAAAGCTGCTTATTTATCGGAACCACCGCAATCGAAGCACTATAGCAAACAAGCTGCCATACAAACTGACCAATCAAAATCAAGTTCTTATTTGCAAACTTTTGTGTTTGTCAAGGGTTCTATAGTTTTGTTACAACAAAAGCTAACTTTTTTTCTTGTTATTTAAAAGTTTGGAAACATATTTTTAATAGTTTTACAAACAATTTACTAAGAGGAAATGATTTTTAAAACGTTTAACCTAATTTCCCTCCTTTAAGTACGCATAGGTATATACATAATTGCTCATTTCAAGCTAAATCGGTAATTCAGTAAAATTATGATTTAAATGATGAAAATGTTAAATATCTGTGCACCGAGTTACCATTCGACTACACACACAATTAATTTTAAACGCATTCATAGCAAAGTTGTAATTATTGACATAAACAGCTGTTGCAACATGTTCGGTGGCAAAATCAACAAAAACAAAAATTCGCTGTTGACATTTGCCATCAAAAGCCTGGCAAATATTTAAAACAAAAAAGCAACGAACGTTTCCAATATTTAATTTAAAAATTAATGCGCTGGAAATACAGGCATACACGCAAGCATACATACATTACATGCTCCAGCTAGTCGTAAATGGGATATCATGTCGCGGGTGTGTTAATATCGAGCAGCAGGCGGGTTATATTATATGAGTGAATGGCATAACAATATTTATTCACGCGGTGATTACATTTCAATTAAAAATGCCTTTGTTTGGTTTAAAGCCGGCGAGTGCAAGGCAACAACAAACAAAACTATTTATACCTGCATATAAATATGTATATATGAATGTACATATCTGCAACTTAAGTATGTAAAGCTATGCTTGAAAAAATTCAATTTATTGTAAAAGCTTGCGCAATACTTCCGAATGATTCTTATGTATTTAAAATCTGTACAGTTTTCGTTTTTCTGCGACACGCGGTCGTTAGTTTATGCATTGTTTTAAAATCCGCAAACAAATTGATTTCGGCTGTGAGTTTAGTTTTTCACGTGTTTTACATTTCCCGATTTTTGGTATTACGATGCATTTTAAATGTTTATTATTCCTGTTATGGCTAACATGCCCAGAGCAAAAAGGAGTATTGTAAATATTATCATTTGTTTTAAGGCGAAAAATTATTGCTCTCAGTATTGTTATATGCATATTTGGGTAAAAATTTAAAAAATCCAGACCTGATTTCAGCGCCCTTGCCATTTTCGGTATTAATTTAATATTTAAATAACATAATGGCACTTGCGAGTTGCGCACTTTGGTTTTATTTAAAGTTTGTTTACTACAAATCTGCCAATGTCGAACTGAGCGATGCGATTTTTATCTATGTACATATGTAAATGTGTGTAGTCTATAAAAATATAATATACACATATAAAAAGGTGACTTGCGACTCACTTTGGTGCCATCGTTTATTTCCTTTTCAATATCCATAATTTTGTTGTGTAAATATATTCGATTTCCACCATTGTTTTTTAATAATCTGTAGGACAGAAAAATGTATTAAATAAATTTGAATGATGTAATAAAACTATTGGAGTTTTTTGTTTCAAAATTATTAATGTATCAGTCAGAGTTCTTTAGATCATATTGACCGATTTATACAGTACAAAGTCGTTTGCAAAGTGGAAAATCACTATATTGACTAGATATATCCACGAAAGTTTAGAAAGATAATATTTTAAGAACCGCAAAAAACAATTTTCTTTAGCAGTTGTTCCAAATGCAAACACAGAAGACGTTTGTCAAATGCCTCAAAGTTCGACCTAGAGATTATCAAACTATTTCATATATAATTCAATCAAAGTACCCATAACACATATCCAACTCATTTTCTGCAGAGAAGCGTCGAGTTCGTCATTGAATAGCTGTTTTCGATTCGCCAAGCGTTACTCTCCAGCGAATCTAACAAACTATACCAGATGCTCAAACAAACGGGCAGCACATGTGGTGTAACCCTGCACTAACGTGTCTTCTGACGCAAGCGCTATTGTGTGATGATTCTTTCTTAATGGTGAAAATTTTTTTTGTCCCGTTAAAAAATGGTGCTATAATCCCTAACTTTTGTTTTTTTATAAATTACTATAATTGATTTTAAGTCTTAAGATATAAAAATACAAGAAAAAAATACATTTGAATTTTCATTTGTCATTTGAACCATTAACAATACTAAATGTGAGCTGAAATATGCAAAACAAAACTTGGTAGCACTGAAGATAGCCGCTATACCACTTTAATGAGGTATCCTTCTTATATGAATTCAAATGGATAACTTTGTTGTTGCTTTTACATGTAATTTCTTTGACAAGAGAGCACACGCGAGCAGAGAAATGGTGAATCGAAGACTGATTCTGATCTAAATATTAAAATTTTCAGCTACTAGGACATCATAAGCTAAAAAAAAACACCGGAAAAAGGAAAAACGGAAAAAGACAGTCGAGTAACTGGTTGTGCATGTGGATCTTACTACTTTATATTATGGTACAAGTTATGCTTCCAAATAAGTACCTATACTATACAAAAGACATGCAAAGACGTTAACTTCGGTTGCACCGAAGCTATTATACCCTTCACAGATACAAATGTCCCTTGATTCCGATCTAATTTCATGAAGATGCCTCGTCAAATAAAAAAGTTTTCCATGCAGGCACTTTACTCCGATCGCTCAGTTAATACGACAGCTATATGTAATAGGCATCCGATCTGTACAATTTCTTCAGAGAAATCACTATTGCCTTAAATAATAATCTATGAGAAATTTCGTAAAGAACCCCATACAAGGACTTGCTTCCGATTGTTCAGTTTATATGGCAGCTATATGCTATAGTGATCCGATATCGGCAGTTCCAACAAATGAGCAGCTTCTTAGTGAGAAAAGGACTGGTACAAAATTTCGTCGATAGCTTAAAAACTGAGGGACTAGGTTGCATATATACAGACGGCCGGACGGACGGACAAGCAAACGGACATGGTTAAATCAACTCAGCTCATCATGCTGATAATTTATGTATAAATGTTATAGGTTCTCCTACGTTTCCTTCTTGGTGTTACAAACTTCGTGGCAAACTTAATATACCCTGTTCAGAGTATGAATAAGAAAATTAGTTTCTGAGAATGTGTGTAAGAACTTTTAATTTTTTTAAAGGTCAACTTTCGAAGTTTTTTGCGAAGGGGTAGAATATTAGATTTGAAACCTAGAATAGCATGAAGTTTTCATAGCTCCCTGGAAAAGTATCCCCCTTCAGAATATTGTGTGCTCAATTTATTTAAAAAGTATGTTGCCTAAATTTTGTAACTGCCTTAATAGCACTTGACATAATTCGTGCTACACGTGATCAAATTATATCTATTTCAGTTGATAATTTCATAAATTTACAAGAAATATTTTGCTTTTGACAGGTACTCATATCTCATTTTTACAGGTTATGTTTCGATGCCTTACCTATGCAGTATTGCATTATATGTAAATGTGCGCATAAATTCAAATATTATTTATAACTACAAATATATGGCTAATCAATGCATAACAAATCGGCTATAAATTACAAGCTGTGCATAAATTCTAAACAAACTTAATGTATCTATTAGAATTTTGCAATAAATAAAATTTCTTTACTACACGTGTCTGTAATTTGTTGTTATGGTTGTAGTTCTGACTGCGTACCGTTATCAGGAAGACATATGGCAATGCACTGATTGGAGACGATAGAAGTGACAATTTATTGGTTATGGCCGAAATGTGTTATTCATATTTGTTTGTTATGCAATTTTGTATGTTGTTGAGTTTTTTTCAAAGCTAAAGCAAATTCAAGTTTGGCATATAAATATACGTAAATGTATGTTTGTATATGTAAGGAGTACATTTTGAAGGAAATATTCAAAATACTAAAATACCGAGTTCTATGTATATATGTACCTACCCTGCAGGGAAGTACATCAATTTTGGACAAGTTTCTCCTTAATACATTTACAATTAAAATCACAATTATCCGAAGAGAAATATTGCAAGCAAGCTCTCTCTCAATTCTATTCTAATTATACGATCGATGACATATAGAGATCTTTTACTTTTATTATATATGCATATTGTGTCTCTCTTCTATATAAAGATAAATGTTATCACAATATAGAAAATTGAATTTCTTAAGAGGTCAAAACAAAAGTGTTATGATATGTTGCTTTTTTTCTACCCTAATATTCCCATTTTTGGTTCATCGGTTCATTAAAAGCGCAATGCCTTGAAGTAAGCATATGCCAATTTTTTAAACGATTAGTTGAAAACTTTTCAAATTAACGTGTATGAATGTTTAAACGTGGTTTTGAGAAAACGGCGTTTAAAAAAATATCTGGTTTAAGACGTGAAGAAGAGTTAATGGCTTATAACGATAGAACGAGTAGAATTTTCAATAATTTTACTAAAAATGTATGAAAGAAAGAATCAAAATTTTCCATTTAACAATATTTATCCCCTTAAACCACTTTTTTTGCCATGAACAGTCTATAATAAGGTTGCACCAAAGTTTGTAACACCAAGAAGGAAACGTCGGAGACCCTAAAATACATTTGCACAAGTATATAAATAATCAGAATGACGAGTCGATTTAGCCATGTCCTGCCCGTTTGTCTGTCTTTTTATACGCGAACTAGTCCATCTGTTTTGGAGATATAGATCTGGAATTTTGCACATGTCCTTTACTCCTAAAGAAGCTGTCGGAACCGCCGATATTGAATCATATAATATATAGCTTCCATACAATTTGAACGATCAAACCCATGTCCTTCTTTCGAAAACGTTTTTATTTGAGGAGATATCTCAAACGAAACCTGGCATAGGATATTGCCGGAGGCAACGGTATAATTTCCGAAGAAATTATTCAGATTTTACCACTATGGCATTTAGCTGCCATACAAACTGATCGATCAAAATCAAGTTTGTGTATGGAATCTTTTGTCTATGTGAAGGATATTTTTTCATGTGTTTTAATAAAAAATTGTCTTTATCGAATTATTATGTTCAAATACTATTAAAAAATTTTAATACTAATCCAAAAACATTGTAACAGCTAAACTTGTATTTCCTCGGGGCTTTCCTTCAGGCTACAAGTGTACATGCTTATAAATTTGCATCTACGAATAATAAAAGGCTTTTAGCAACAATATTTTGCTATATATTGCATTTTGCAACAACTTGTATGTACATAAGTACTATCGGCGCCAAAGCTGTAGCTCATATTCGTTATATACATAGATACATCTATAGTCATATATACAAGAGAACATAGCTGGCGCTTATGCAAGGCGTTACAATTTATTTTATTTTAATTTTATTCATAAACAAGATTTTGAATATGTCGTTTTGGCGCCATCGCTACGGCTTTGTCATCTATGTGTATGTGTGTATGTATAATAGATATGTATGTATGTTAGTTACAACATTATAAATGTCATTTTAATAAATTTTATATAATTTATTGTATTTTCGGAGCTTCTAATCACATATATTTTATATACCTTATAGATATATATACAAGTATATATATACATATATATACGTATGCATACACAAGTGAACGCAATTTAATGTGAATGTAAAAACTTAGCGGAAAAAGGCAGATAGGTACCGTATATACAAATATCTACATATATGTGCACACATTATAATGCATGTACGGATGAATGTTTGCAGCCGCGGCTACAATGGTTCACGACTAGGTTAGTTTATTTAACTACAATTTTTTTTGGTATAATGAAGAATAGGCGACTACAATATTCAAATTTAGAGAAAGGCTTATATGAATTTACTTACTACCTTCCTCTTCCTTCTGAAACCTTTTGCTGTGTTCTCGACTACTTTTTTGGCAGTAATATCGTTTACTAAGCTCATCAATAGTTCGAGGATTTCTAGCCTAAATTCTTCTTTTCAAATAATCACATGAAAAAATTTAGGGATAATTAAGTATGGAGACCCTGGTCAATGTCGCCTTTGTTTGCACCGCACGCCCTGTGAATTTTGGTTGTAAAAACTAAATGTTATCCCTAAAAGGTTAACATTCAACGATATCGATTACCATCGATTGTTTCGTCCCATTCAAAAACAAAAAATACGCTCCAGAGCTGGTTTTGACGTGTATGAAAACACAGTCACTTTTTGGCCAAGCACCAAAATCTCCGATCCAAAAATCTCGAGCGTATTTTCAGTTCCCCAAATACAATAGTTTTCCTGTTAATGTCTCCAGGCAGTGTTAAATGAAATTAAACGACTATTTTCTATGTAAAAGGTCATAATTCTGGAGAGTGGTACCGACGTAAGGCGATTAATGTTGAGACTATGGTGGACTAAGGTAAAGTTTCAAACATATATCTAATCAACTCATTGGACAAGTGAACATCAAAAGGATTCAATGTTTACATATCTTTCCAAAAAAAGGTTTAACCCTTTATTTGAATTTAATTTATATTTTGATTCATAAAATAATTAGCTGAATCAAAAACAGAAATCAAGTAGATAGTTGGAAATGTATATGTAATTTCCAACAGAGATGACAAATAAATTCAAAGAAAGTATCAAAATATTACAATATATATAAACGTATATACATACTCATATACAATATTTACAGCAAATTAGGGATCAGCGATATTGACTCTCAAAATGTTGCAATTTTGAATATAAAAGTTCTTAATTTTCACCTTATTTTTGGTTTTTTTATAATAACAATATAAGTGTGTGTATTTGCAAAACAAAACCTCTCTGAAAATTTTGGGATCAGAATTAATCTCCACGATGCTCCGCTGCAATGCGGAAATGGACCAATTTCCTGTCTCTAAACAATGGATCATGTATTAGGAATGTCGAGCGATATTTTCATTACGCTTTGGTGTTGCTTGTTAGAAGGGCATGAATTAGGCAGTAAAAACATTCTAAAGTATTCTAGCGCAGGTACTCCATTAAGAAGTGAAGTGGACGCAGATAGGAAGTAATTTCCCGCAGTTACACTAGGGAAAATGCGGTTGAAGGTAGGAATATATGTTTCTAACCTAAGAGATTGCAATGTTAGCTGGAGTACTCTATGTTTTAAATTTTCTTAGCTATGTTTGTAGTATTCACCGTTCATAAAGGGCTTTTGCACCCAAATACAAACGCTTCTGTTCCAAATTGGCAAGCTTACAATCTGCTCATTTTATTATTTATTTCAACAAATAGTGCATATATATTTTTCCATAAATTTTTAACACTTGTACACTAGCCGCAATATACCCATTTAATGTACGGAAATAAAACCTATTCAAGGGAATACATGCGAAAAAATATTTTATTGAATTTTTTACCGAATTTTTTGCGCTTATTCTTTAAAATATGGCAATGGTTATAAATACATATGTACTATCAATGTGATCTGCGTTCAAATATATTTTACAATAGTTGTAACTACAAACACAATATGACTTACAAAAATGTAACACCATTTTGTTTGTGTAATCTGCCGTGCTTAGTTTGTTAAAGTTAGATTTATTGCGTTGCTGAGATTGTACTAAAATACGAATGGTAGCATTTCAAAACCCTACTATTATCGTAAATCCTTTTATTTACATTTAAGCTTTCTAAATGTCAAATTTTATGTGCATGTATCGAAACTTTGTACATTGATATACATTTTTTTATTGGAATAAACAGTTGACATACCTAAAGAGATGTTCTTTAGTACTATCCATCCCATTTTTATACTTTGTTCTACATTGGTCTCCAAAATTTATCGATATACAAGGTGCGTTCCAAAGTAAACTCTAGCGGCGCCATATATTTATCGACTAGTGCGTTAAAATCTGCTATCCTTTATCGACTTCCAGTAAAAATTTCATGACATTTCATCAATTGGAAGTGAAGTTAATGCGTTTTAAGTGTCAGTATTTTTTTGCCATCGGTGCGAAAATGAGCTTCGAACAAAGAGCCAACTTTAAATTTTGTTTTAAAATTGGTAAAACTTTTACCAAAACGCTTCAATTGATGACACAAATTTATGGCGATGATTGCCTATCCCGAAGCAGAGTGCACGAGTGGTTTCAACGTTTTCAAAGTGGTCGTGAGGACATATATGAGAAATGAGCCGAAATCCAATAAATCGCGCCTGGAGAAGTCAAAAGTGAAGACAATGCTGCGTTGTTTTTATGATTCCAAGGTATTGTCCACAAAGAATTTGTTCCACCCGACCAAAACGTTAATGCGGTATTCTATCTTGGAGTTTTGAAGCGTTTGGCGCGCCGTGTTCGACGTGTTCGGCCCGAATATCGCGAAGATGGCAGTTGGCGTTTGTTGCACGATAATGTGCCGTCTCATCGATCGACGTTTGTGGCCGATTATTTGACCAAAAATCAATTTTTAACAATCAAGAATGCATTTGCCGATGAAAGGAAAGTGTTATGCAGACGTGCAGGCTATTCAAAAGGCTTGCACCGGCATACTGGCGGTCATACCGGGCAACGAGCTAAAACACTCGTTGGACACGCTTTTGGACCGTGCAAAAAGCTGTATTAAAGCAGAAGGGGACTATTTTGAATAAAATTATTTGATTTTGCTGATAAAACCATTTGTTCTGTCTTTTTTTTTTTTAAGTTCTGTTTACTTTGGAACGCACCTTGTAATAGTTTCAAACTTCGATGATATCAGATTGCGTAGTCTTCGTATCCTTTTAAGATTTGAGATAAAAAACATTCAGATCTTCTTTACTTCCGGTAATTTTGCCAGAATCAGTAAACAAGAGTACATTTGGCCAAATCTAGTCAAAAATTAAATTGCTTTCGAAAACTTTGTGATAAATTCTCGACTTATTAATACCTCTAATATCTTGATGTAGGTGTTAGCCTATACATACGATCAATTAATGAACGCACTTGCATGTTTAAAATCTGTAAAGGTTAGGTGTATATGTACACACAACATGTAGATGAATAAAGTTTCGAAACAGCTATATTGTACTCTATCATCTTTACATATCTTTCATTTTATCCGTTTTGACCTAATTGGGATTTAAGCCCGATCGAGATGCTTTGACGAATCATAAAAAATCTTTCGAGATGGAGATGTCAAAACGCAAGACAGATGTCATTAATACTAACGGCGACGCAACGAAATAAAAAAATCAAATAAAATTTCCATTTATCGTTGACATACAATAGTATTTCCTTTAACTCCGGTTGGGGCGTAGGGCCAATTGTTATCGTTGATACTAAGGTGTAACACTTAAAAGCTTAAAAAATTCAAAACAAGAAAAAACATTAATTTCGATTGCACCAAAGCTATAATACCCTTCACAAAGGTTCCTTACAATAACTTGATTCAGATCTAATTTCGTGAATCGGCAATAAAAAATAAAATTTTTTTCCATGCAGGCACTTTACTCTGATCGAGCAGTTTATATGATAGCTATATGACATAGCGATCCGATCTAAATAGTTTATGTGGCAGTTATATACTATAGTGGTCCGATATCGGCCGTTCCAACAAATGAGCAGCTTCTTAGTGAGAAAAGGACAGGTACAAAATTTCGATCAACTAAAAACTGAGGGACTAGTTTGCATATATACAGACGGACGAACGGACAGACGGACATGGTTAAATCAACTCAGCTCATCATGCTGATCATTTACAAGTATATATATACTTTATAAGGTCTCCGACGTTTCCTTCTTGGTGTTACAAACTTCGTAATAAACTTAATATACCCTGTTCAGGGTATAAAAATAGATAGAGATAGCTGGCTTACAATTTGAACTATCCGAATCTTGTATGAAAAACTTTTTTATATAACAAAATATTTTTATGAAATATGACATATATTATTACCAAAGGCAATGTCGGACCACTATAACATATAACTGCCATATAAACTGAGTGATCGAAATCAAGATAGAGGTTTTTTTATACCCTTCTGAGCTACAAGAAAATCACCTGTGTAGAACATTGTGGCTTCGATGCAGCCGAAGTAAGTGTTCGTTTGTTTCTTCTTTTCATTACCATTGAAGTGATTTTAAATATAAAAAAATAAGTCGAATGTTAATAATTAAGATATTCTTGATTGAAATCGAATTAAAACACGCGGAATTGCAAAAAGAATGGAATTGTGTATGCGTGTAAAAATGTGTGTTTGATTATGTGGAATTTTGTAATGAAAGCGAGGGCGAGATATATACATACATATATACATATGTACGTATACATACATATATATATATACCTATGCAAAAGAACAAAAGAAAGACTTTCTGCTTACTTTCGCAAGCCATTAAGCAATGTATTCCGTGTTCACCCTAGCGTTCTCTCCACGCACAGTGCAACAACAAAAGAACTATGAATGAAATTACACATGTATACGTGCTTATACAATATACCATATACATAAATATGTGTGGATAAGTGGCCAATTGAGTCAACAATAAATGCGTGAGTTCGCAGTCGATAATTACTGGAATTGGCGGAAAAAATTGAAATAATCATTATGGAAAAAAATGCCATTGATATGCAAATTCGTTGAATTTAAATTAAATATAGGCGGTCACAGATTAATAAGAGTATATTTGATGCACTGACCTGACAATAACGCTTTTATGTAATTTAAATAAAATTAAACCGTATGATATTTGAGTGCTTGCAATTAAATGAGAGATCGGCTATTTTTGGAAAAATCTACAATAAATCGGAGCATAATACTGAATAAAAATACTTAAGCGAATAGTGGAAATATTTCTTGTGACCAGTGATATTTGATCTCTTGACCGCAGGTGAGTTCCTTGCAAATAGGTAGCAATGCTAGGATACAGTCGAAATAAATCAGTGGAAAAAATAGGTATTCAAAAATATTACGCAAAAAGGGCTCTTCGATGCGGTCGTCATGATATCTTAAGTTCTAATAAGTCGATTTATTTAATATTTAGCATGAATATTGCTTCAAACGGTCATGAAATTTGATTGTGGTTGAATAGCATCCTTGAAAACCTGGATCACTGCGTCGCAGAGCCTACTCTCGCGGAGGCTTTCTCTCTGCTCACATACCAACGAGGATTATGTAGATGGAGAAGAGTCGCTAGAGGATAGGCACAGTGAGCTTTTTCACGAATGGGTCCGAACTAGGAGGGAAGATTCTGGGAAAGGGATGGTGGGGAATTCTATAAGGAGCACTCCTCAAACTCAAAAGCTAGTCAAGGAGTGCCTGTCTTCACTATAAATAGGATTAAGCATTCACTCCGACAGCGAGCGGCAATACTAGCGCAAAAGCTAGTCAAGTAGTGCCTGTCTTCACTAGAAATAGGATTAAGTTACTGCAAAGGCGATGAGCAAGACAGAAGGGGTCTCCTGGCTCCGCTCACATTAGAATGGGACCGAGTTGGATTTCTGCTAGTATCTTGCGTTCTAACACTTTGGCCAAGAGACCAGGAGACCTTCTGAACTTTTTGTCCTTAACAAATTTCATCTTGTCGCATTTGTAATGGTTCTTATTGGACATTATCCAATAGACATTCATGCGGTAAGGCTAAAAATCTTGACGGACTTAAGTTGTCGTAGTTGAATCGAAGTGGGTGAGATGGAAACGTTCAGGCACTTTCTCTTCCATTGTTCAGATTTTGTAAGACTGAGGTTGAAACACCTCGGCAGTCTTACTTTCGGTGAACCAGCAGACATAGTAAAAACTGATATTAGCCGACTTATTATATTTGGGATAGTCTCAAAGCACTTTGTCGATTTATAAGGGTCTTATGATATATCATATAGGAATTTTAGGTTACATAACGAACCGGAACTCTAAATGGTCTAAATGAGATCCCTGATAGGATCGACCTCTAAACCTAACCTTACCAAACCTATATGAGAAGTAGGCGTGGTTATCAACGGGTTTCATCCATTTTCACAGTGTATAATAAGAATATTTGGGTAACCTCACGTACCCTACCATACTAACTTGGTTATGAAATTTAATGCTTGTGGCGCATTTATTTAGTGAGTTTTCGCACTTAGTAGTTTTTAACAAAACCGGTATATGGAGATTGGGCATGGTTATTATCTGATTTTATTCATTTTCACAGAGTATGAAGAGATTCCAGACGGACGGATTCCCAGACGGACGGATCATCCTGATCATTTATATAACTTGTATATATAACCCTATATCTATTTCGATTAGGTGTAGCAACATCTGGCGAGAGTATAAAAATAGGTAGTAAAAGTTTCAATTCGTTTTGTTTAATAATTGCAAAAAAGAAAATCACTCAAAGTTCCAGCCTTTATGCACTTTAGTGTTCTCAATATGATACCTACTGTATAGAAAACAGAATGCCTGATTTGACCATTGCTGGACTGGGAAATTTCAGCTAAATTTTAACGAATCAAAGGGGAGACCCTAAATTCAAAGTGCGAAAATTAAAATCCACGTAGCTTTCCACAGCTTTAGGTTTTCCACAGCAACTTGGCACACATTTTGGGGTAGAAGCGGAAATCATCTCTGTCCGACCGAACTCTTCTAGGGCTTAAGCACTAAAAAGCACTCGCACTTTTTGTACAACATAAATTCTGAGTGACAGTAAATCTTAATACTCCCCATATTTTATATAATAATTTTTCACTTTTATGCTCCACTTTTAGTTCAGATCGGCTGCTGCTAATATTTATATTATTTTCATTCATCCATAAAATCTTTGCTTCAATTAGTCGGAGGTGAAAAACGCTTAATTGGAAAACACAAAAGCAATTTAATACCGAGCATCTAATTAATGCCCATTTTAACGGTATAAAAATACACATACAAATATAGCATATACCAATACATAGACCAGCGTTTTTATATACCCGCTGCTGGTGGCTAAATATATATGTATGTATATCTTTAAATTTGTGAAGATACAAACAACCAAGATTCTTTCATTCATACATATATGGTATACACATAAGTTTGTATATATTTATCTAGGCATAGACATTTTGAGCTATTCTGAGGATTTTTCTGCAGGTGAGACAAGCACTCTATTCAAGATTGTGTGAAACGTCATTACCCTTTCGAGAGGATTAGTAAGTTGTTGCTTTTGCCTGCAAGAATGATGGTAGTAAATTGGTTAGAAACCAATACCCTGAGGGAAATGCTAAAATTTCAAGCACTAAAAGTGTATGTGATGGATAGCAAGCTTTATAGCTCTACCAATGTGAGGAACATATTAAACGTCCAAAGGGGCTAATGGCGACGAAAACCTCAAAATTATTTTTGATAACCAAATTGTGTTGCTCGAGATAGTCGAAACTAAATATTTCTAATGAACGTGACATATCTGTTATGAATATTATGTTTGGGTATGAGAAACCGTAACAGATCTCAAGAGAATGATTGTAAGAACGATCGTCAATCCAAGAACCAAAACAAGAAAAAACGTTAACTTTGGCTGCCTCGTAGCTATAATACCTGTCACAAAAGCATATCGTAAAGCAACTTCTAACTAAATCTGAGAACTATACTATACGAGTAACTGTCCACAGATTTGGATTCAACGAAAACGTTTTTCTATTGTAGTTATTTCTAGCCACGTGGTTTGATATAAACAAGCTTTTATGGCAGCTATGTCCTATACTGGTCCCATATAGGCAGTTCCGACAATAAGCTTCTTCGGGAGAAAAGTATGTGCGCCAAATATTACATCAATACTAGTTTTGGCTAGTTCTCGTGCGTATAGACAGATGGACGTGGCTAAATCGACTAATTTCGTCAAGCTGATCATTTTCATATCTACATATATACTTTATTGGGTCTCTTTCTGAATGTAACACACGACGTGACTAGCTTAATATATCATGATCAGAGTTAAAAAAAAAATAGAATACTATTTTAACGGATATTTCATATGAATATACTCCTACTACAAATAAAAAAATCTGATAACATGATATCCGACGTGTTGCTCTCTTTGAATGTTCCGAGAAAGAAATCTAATGATTTGATAATTTCAAAAAAAAATCCCAGTGTACCGTAAGTATTCCCTACTTTGCTCGTAATCTGCTAAGTCCGCTAAATAAAGGCTTAATACCGAAAAAAATGAGAAATGAGAGAACAAAAACAGCTTATTCTGTTTATATATTTGTCAGACAGCTGTACATGCGCAGGTGAAGAGGATAACACGATGAATGGCTGTTGACGTTGCTACTAGCAGCAATTGATGTTGCTTACTAATAGGAGCATTCTTTAAATTTCATAATACGCTCATTCACGTTGTATCTCGGATATGGTGCGGTATTCATTCATAAAATATTGTCTCCAAGCAACCAAAGCTGTGACTCGTATTTTATCAGCGAGCGGAATTTTCATTCATACCAAGAGATGAGGACGTGAGCTTACACAGACAGACTTAGGCGCGTCATTCACACTAATAAGTGGCAGAAAAACAAACTCGAAACTACATGTACAGAGGCGGACTAGGCTGTAGTATAGACTATCTATATATATTCTCGCATCAACATACAAGTGCAGATATGTATTTTTTCATATATACATTGTAGTATAGATTTATGAGTAGGTGCACGCGCTTACAAGTGCTGCTACGCGCTCAAGTGGCGACTGCCTCATCCGCCACAGCGGCGCTGCGACCGACCGCACTTGCTGCATGTACCACCCACACGAAAACAAGAAACAGAAAAACACACACGCATGCCGCAGACACGACGCAAACAAACAGGCCGCGCGCCGGTTGCAAGCAACAATTTCCTCTGCGGCCATCTGCAGTGAGCGCTCATGGTTTTATACAAGTACCACATTTACACTTAACTGCATTGGGTTGCGACTTGTGCCGTTGTGTGTGTGTGCAGAATTTCTGCAAAATGAGGGGAGTTTTGCCATCTGGCCGACTACCGGAGGCAATGCTATATATTAACCCATTCATCAGTCACCCCTCGGCATGCACTTGCTGTCGCCTCTGCAGTTTTTTCAATATATTTTTTTTTGCAATTTTCCTTTGTTCACTTGCTTAGCTCACCCTACTACAATGAATTCGAAGAATCCACCATTCATCGAGACATTCGGGGTACCCTTATACGCCTTTACTTGCTCTCTTCCTTTTTGTGAATTTTATTTTACTTAAGCAAGTAAAATAAAACAAAAATGTGTAAATCTCTACCGTCTTTACATTTATGGTTGTTTTCAGTCATAAAAGCATATTTTTGACTTTAAATACTCTGCCCTTAACATCACCCTTGCCAGTCTTGTATATGCAAAGCACCCACACACAGCGATAACCCCTTTTAGTATTTTGCATAAACAAAATTGTATATGCTAAACGTTACGAGGGGATTTATATTTTTACCTCGTCTAGTTATGCTTTTTCTGGCATTTGTTTCCCTTCTTGTCAGCTCTTTAAATGCGTCGCCGGAAATTGTGGTCGACAAACTGTGGGCTTACAAATTCCTCAAAACGGAACTGAATGCAGCCGAGCATGTCGTTGACGTGTAAGTTTATGTGTGGGTATATTTGTGTGGATTTAGATATTTTTACTCGGCTTAACCAGCTCATACAGACAAATTATTTTATTAATGCACATTCTAATCGGTCAACGATATGTGCTCTGAAAAAAATGAGGTTAGGTTGAAGTATCTAACATAACTACGTACACATTTTTCATAAGTCATTAAGTTGTGCTAAGTCATCTAATTTTTACACCTAAATTTTATATGTACCATCCATAAATAAATCATACTACTAAATACCCGATACTCAGTGGCACGAAGTCTACTCTACTAAGCACAATATGCTTAACAGGTCAAATTCTTAGCAAGACGAAGAAGAAAAGCTTAAAGCGATTTAGTAATTAGCGGAAGGTTCCACATTGCTTTAGAATTTCCGAGGTCCTCTAGTTATCCAGTCCCTCTACCAATTTGGATCAGATTTTACTCGTATTATAAGAAGATTTACAGTTAAGGCGAGTTAGTTTATTTTTAGGAGTAGTACTCGTCTCGGTAACTTTAAACAACAAATATTGAGCTTCAATAATGGAATGATTTCCATAACGTCCAATTTAGAGAAAGGGTTACAAAAAGTCCAAAATCGAAAATACGTTAAGAGCTGGCATCCCTAAAAGTTTAAATTTTTTCAAATATTGTTTCTATAATGTATATGTAAGTATAATCAAGTCAAGATTGCCGACTATTCAATAAAAACCTTGCAGCCAAAAACCCAACAGCATAGATCTGCATCACTAATTATTTTCTGAGCACGGTATATTAAGTTTACCACGAAGTTTGTAACATATGAATATCGAATGTTTTCAATATCGCCTAATTCAAATACTAGGATTCTAAAAATTCATAATCAGAATAATGATAGAAGTGAGTATTGCTAAAAGTCTGTATTTATTACTTTATATAAAATAATAACCAAATCAGTTTTCTTGACTTTTAAAAAGGGAATGCGAAAACATTTGGCTCAACAGTTTGAATCTGCGGAACTTATTTACTACCAAATTCTACTCTATCTGTGGTCTAAATATTCTATTTCAGGGAGTATCAAAGAGTCGTGCACGCGTTTTGAAAGTTATACATGTATGAGTGTTTGTGTACGAAATACGTCTTCTCATAAATATTCCAGATAAATCTATCTACTGAGAATTTTTTAAAGCCTTTTTATGGATGGTTACTCTTCGAATCCCATATCCAGCTAAGTTTTACTAAGAGTCTATACCATCATTTTTGCCTTGATGAGATCACTTTAAATATCTATCTGGTTACATAGTTTTATTTGAGTTTTTCCAGTTAGATTTTTCTAAACGTATGATCTGAATCTGGACTTCACCAAGAGTCGTCTCCTGTATACACACTTTTTCAAACCACAACTTATCGTATGCCAAATGCAATCAAATTTCTCCAGTGCAAAGCGGATTTGTGGCCCTGTGTGTTAGTTGTATGATACTTAAATATTTTGCACAAGTGATTCTTTGGCATTAAGGGTTATATAACGGCTTACATAATAGAGTAGGAAATCATGACTTATCTACAATTTATGCAAATAAATCGCTAAATTAGTGCACGCGCACACTTAGCTTTGTATATATTAGCCAACGCAGATAACCCCAAAAGTTATTGCAGATTACGCTACTTCAGTTTAGCAACATAAAAACTCTCGAGGGGATGTCTATATATATGGTATTTGTACAAAGAGTTGTGGGCGGCAGAGATTTCATCTGCATTCATTTGCATTGTACTTAGCGTTTATAATTTTTTTTTATTTTTATTACTCGTGTTTAATAAAATTCTAACAACAAAGACCAAGCCGTCATAATATTCCTGATTATGAATGACTGTGCATGACGAGCTGTGACAATCCGAACAATATGTTATGTGGTACAATGCATAATTTGACAGGCGTAGTCAATAAAGCGCAGTGAAATCAAACACCTTTCCTTTAGAATATTCGTTCTCATTTCAGTTTTCTTATAGCTTTTAATGTCGCTGTCTGTTACATCCGCAATTTAGCATTTTTCTTCACTTGGAGCGTTTACTTGTCTTGTGACTTGCGGTTTATACAGTACGTGTGTAAATAGATGAATCCTGGCCTGTGATATGAATCAATTTTAAACCTACTCTGTGTACTTATGAGAAAATCGCTGACACTGTCAACGAGGCTAATACTTTGGCAAACAATTGAAAGAAAAGAAATAAAATGTCGACATAAATATATATTTATTAAATATATAGTGTGCTAATATTAGTTGAAAATCATCTCGTCTTAAATGTACCTCATATAGGGAAAATAAGATATAAAGAAGAGTATTCAGTTATTAAGTATAAGAGTCCTATCACTGGGAGGATTCATAACATTCACCACAAAAATCAAAGAAACTCCGCCTAAGAGGCCAGACGAAGACCAATAAGTCGATATAACCAAAAATAACTTAACGAAACCTTACTAGCACCTTCAGGTCGCTTACAACAAATGATTTTATTTAGCCGCCACTTACAAGAGACTGAATATATTTGTTAGTTTAGGCTAAGTTTTGAGGCTGATACTCGGTAACGAAGATCACATTGATCTTATAGGTGAAATAAAGGGTCATTTGTGATGCCAAAATATATCAAGAAATGAATCAAGAGACTCAAGTGTCGACGAAACATGTATTTTGGAGTCTACCGCTTTGTGTTGAAAAAGCTATCATTGACTATAGCCAATTTACCGGTTTTCGAAACGATGATAGCCGAGGTGAAAGATTTATTATGTTTCCAACACGTCTCCTTTCATAAAGTTTTGACTGTTGTCCTCCGTTAAAGGATTCCGGTGGAAACTTAAAAGTTCTTTATATTCCCAAATCACTTAGGACGCATTTCAATATGAGATACGCTTAGTAGCATTAAATGAAGCTAAAGGAGGCGGGTACTAAAAATTGGCTACAACTTTTACAAGATTTGAAGAAGGAATCCGGCGAAGTTAAGGGTAGCAACACACTCCGCTGTAGTATCAAGCCTTCCATGAACAAAATTCAAAAAGTCCTGACGACTCAGTTTAGATATAAAGATAAATCAATGGACATAAAATAGTTAAAAGTACCCAAATAAAATTTAAAAATTTTAAATTTGAGGAGCGTATGCGTAAGTATTGCTGAAAACGTAAATAGATAAAATAGGTAGATCGAATCCATTAATGAGAGGTAACAGTAAGAAACTAAGTCCCATTTGTAACCGCCATTACTCAACCAATCTCAATGGAAACTAATGGAATAAGTTGTTCAGGATAGGCTCGTTCTTTTTTTATATTATTTGCCACTAAAATAGGATGCTTAACACATAAAAAATTATATTGCAACTAAACATGGCGAACAAAAAGGATTGCTGTTAACGGAATCCTATGGTATTTTTCTGTAGCGCCTTTTTATGAGGAAGCACATGGCTTCTTATTGTGTATTATATTTTTGTATTTCTTCGGCAATGATATGTAAGAATTTCTAAAGAAATTACTGCTATGCATACTCCCCTACAATCAGTGGTGATTCAGTTTCCACCCCCTTGTTTCGAAGTATAAAGGGAACAGAGTGGCTTAGTCAGCCCATTTTCACTACTCTAACTCTTTACTACATTGACTTGTTAGCATTTAACCCTACTTTGCGGCTGTGTACTTTTTATTATTATTTCATGTCTGTTCCTTTGGGTATTTTTTTTTTATATAATGTGTCATTGTTGTCTTTACAAAGCTGCATTGAACGGGGCAATGAGTCGGTAAGTATTTGCACACATACTTCTTGGCGTATTATTTCATTTGTGTGCCTATTATTATGCTTATTGTGCAATCACTTCCTATACATAACGGTACATATATAAATATACCTGCAAGTTCTTTCTGTAGACTTCCCTCTTTATTTCTGTAAAAAAGTGGGAGTGTAAATATCATAGAAAAGAAAAAACAATAAATAAATACATTCATGCGTTTATTTCACATGTAAATAGTACATTTTGTATATGCATTTTTTTGTATACCTATATGACAAGCCTTAAGTCCTTATATTGCGCTCATTCCATTTTTCTTACGTGTATTTCATTGCATATGTTTCGCACACTTATGTACATATGTATTATAATCAAAACGTGACTCATTTCATTTCGCCAGAACTCGATTGTCATTGTAAAAAAATGGATAATGTTGAAAAATCAATTGTAAAGGGTGCTCAAAAAGTATGTGGGTGCGTTTTTAAAATATGCCTACTAGAAAATGTATTAACAAATTTCGATAATTTAGAATAAACAATTGCTTTATTTTTCCGATTTACTAGGAACAATTACTTGACTCGTAATAAAGTCTTGTAGATAAATATGTATACACTCTATATTTTCATCTCTTATTTTTGTTTACTTACTTACTCTGCTATATTTTCTAGTTCTGTAGACGAGCTACACTACATTCAAACAATGAACAGTACCAAGAGTACCAAGCTACACCTACACGGATAATACATATCTGGGAAAGCTTCTTGTGTTACAAATACTCTTGTATTTAGTATGAACATTACCTACCGAGACACTTTTAGACAGAGTTTTTCACACTTATATTGTACAATACGACCGACTGATAATTATGAAGTCCACAAAATATGTTACAAAGCTTGTATCATTTAAAGACGTGGTAGAAATAACCTGGGACTAAAATGTAGTTCTCTTAGGGGCACCTCCAGTGAAATTAAAAAATGAAACCTATTTCAATCAACGAATTAGTATAAAATGTAACCGCTTACTTCATTGAGCTTAATCAAATTTTTTACGCGAAGACATTCTACAGCTTTTTCTGCATGTCTCTGTATAGAATAATTTTTTTATCTGATCATCGAAAAGAAATTTTGGCTGGCCAAAAACGTCTAAAATTTTGGGTAAAATTCAACTTTGTTTGGAAAACACCGCCATTTTGTCAATTTTAAATTTTTTTTTCGACCGTAGGTTATTGTATTTCCAATACCTTCTAGTGAAAGTTTTGGTTTTAGGTTTCTTCCACAGAGAAGAACTTAGTTACTTAACTCCAGCTTAAGAAGGCCTCAGACCCGTCTCAAAAACTAGATGTAAGTATAGAAATAGCATTGTGTTTTGAATTTAAAAATCGAAGTTAATACTATCAGACATTAGTTGGTTTTACAGTTATACGCATTTTTTTTTGCAAACCAACTAATCTGCTACAACCATAAACCCTTCAAAAACCATAAAAACAAGAATGTAGTCGTGTGTAGTTCTAACTCTTTTCATTGACCTGTCTTAGCAAAACCAGAGACTGTATTGACTAGCTACGCTATAATGCGCTACAGAGAAATGAGAGGACTGGGACCTGCAAAACTCAAAAGCAAATAGGACACGTTTCACGCGGTAATTCAACATAATCACCTAGTGAAATCAGCCAGAAAGGTATGGGCGCTGACACTAAGACACGGCGCTGACACACGCTGAGAGCTGACGCGAGAAGAGGACTAAGCGGGCGTATCAAAGAAAAGGCAGCCGTCGTCAAAGAGTATGTCGAGTTAAAATGGAGTTATACTAAACCGATGATTTTTTCTTTGTTTTATGCCACACGAATGTCGTTAGGGCGCACTGGGGTAGCTAACTCGCTCTTTCACATCCACTAAATACCTCGCATAGCTTTACGCGCTTGATTTACCATCATTAGGAAGTCATAGCGACAAAGCGAAGCCATAGCAAAGAAACAGCAGCCAAAGGAAGAAAGAATGTAAAAGGGAAAATATGCGAACAATGCCAGTGATGCCAATTGCCATTTTAAATTGGCGACAATTTTAGTTGCCTTGCAGTGCTTCGCCTCCCCCCGCCTTACCTGCTAAAGAACGTGCGTATGACATCGAATGAAATGGAAAAGTGTGCAAAGAATGTAAGATTTTATGAATGATGCATAAAAACGCTGCTGGAATACACTCACACATAGATATTTGTCTAACTAAATGACAACGCAAGAGTTCCACAGCAACAGCAAGAACCTTGTAGCAAAGCTACATACTACGAACGAAATTGCCCCTTTGCTAAGCAACAGGAAATGCAGCAGCTTTGAAGGAGCGTAGCTGCGTGCTCACTGCCTGCGGAGGCATTTTAATTGGCAACGCAATCCCGTTCATATTGTCTGACTTACGAGTTGGTAAGTATTCGTCTTGTTGCACGTATATTCATCCATATTCTACGCATTAAATGTAAACAGGTGAATGTGAAGAAGTATTGTGCGCGCAGAGTCTTACTGTGGCAGTAGTCTGCTGAATAAAATAATGTGTGTGACTGAGAAGTGGCTGGTAAGATAAGTTAAAGTAATCTCAGCTGGTTTCAGTTAGCGAAAAGTGAAAAGGAAAATACTTGTAAAATGTGAATAGAGTAAATGTAATTAAGGTTCGTAAAACCCAGAGTCTTTTGTGTAGACATGCGGCCTTACGACTGCAAGAAAAGATCCGATTTAATTCAAAAGTACAACATGTCGTATGAGTAACTATTTCGCAAGATTACTATTTTCCCGGATTTCTTCAAAATTTAAAATAAATTATCGTAATCTTATATATTTGTTTAATTTTAATTAAAAATTTAAATTTTAATATTTACCAAATTGGAAAAAGTCATTCTTAGGAGAATTTGTCAAAATTTTAATTATTTTCGGAGATTTAGCTATTTTAGTGGCACGGCTTCTAAACCACCGGTTGACACTGGGTTGAAAAATACTTTTTTCAAAACGATTTTAATGATTTTTCAAGCTCTATATAAACGATTTATTTGAAATTTGGTCTGAATAGCATTCACATACAGTATTTCTCTGAAAATGATTTATAAAAAATTAAAAATGTTTACGGTTTCCAAATAATTCCGATGTATGCAATGTTGGGACTTTTTTCAGTTTTATATTTTAGTTCATACGTTAGTGATTTATAATCTTTTTTATTGTTTTTTTTCAGATCGTTTGGAAAGCTGCAGAAGTTTTTCTCACTTTATCTATTGTTAAACATTATTATTGTAAATACTATGTAGAGAAAATGATAACATCTGATCAAACTCGACCCGGATAAACAAAAATCACGTTTTCACGTATTTGATACAAGTATTTATTACCGTCTTTTAAATAGGCTCCTGACACAATGCAAATATGCCAACGCTTAATCCAATATTACACATACTCGTTATAAGTCTCGATTGGGAGGTCGGTTTGAAAATTTCAAAAAATCATGTTCTTTTTTCTTATCAAATAGTAAAACATGTATAAAAATTCCCAAAACATTTCAAATCGATCTGAGTAAAATTCTAGGAGAAGTTCGGACGTTCAGCCCATCAGGCCACGTCAGTTCATCGCTTCATAGGTACAGTATAGGCCACTTAATTGACCCACGGTTATTTGATTTTCCCGCTTATTTGCATATTGGATACAAAATACGTGTAAATTGAAATTGGTTAATCTGTTTACCCGCATAATTCGTTAACAATATGTGTTATTGGAAAATATATACCTTTAACCTTATACCAGTCTCTAGATCAGAGTATAATTTATTCATTCAAATCAAATTATAAACAAAACATTATAACAAAATAAATTGTAGTTATGGAGCTAAGCAAAACAAATGATTGAGCTCAGTTTCTGGATTGTTAAACTAACAACAATAAAACAGTGTTTTTAAAAGGTAGTGAATTAACAGATTTTGTAAGTAATAATTTTACAGGCAAATTTTGAATCGACGTCTCCTGAAAATGAAAAAGAGCAAAGTAAAAGTTCCAATAAATATCGTCATGTAAATACACTTCTACTCTTGTAGAAGAGAATTTAAGAGAAGCACTTGAAGAATTCGTAACATTTGACGACAAGAAAAAGGGTAATGGAGATCTTAATAAATATGTGAACGTAAGTGATGCATTTATAAAACAATAGGAATGGTTTTTGATTTTCATAGTTTTGTTCAGCTAACGGTTTTTTGCATCACCTATAAATAATCGAGTTAGATATAGCGTTATATGCTGGCTGCCCGGGAGGAGTGCCTATCTGTCTGTCCGTCCGTCCATCTGTGCCAGCCTGACCTGAGTAAAGAATAAGATATCTTATAAAACTTGGTACACAAAAATGTGAGGACGAGTTCATAGATAAACGTAATCGGACCACTGCCACGCCCACAAAACGCCATTCATCGGAAACGAATTACATTAAGGAGGCGCGTGGGCCCGCCCCAATTAATTTAATCTTCCAAGCCAATAAAGCTATATCATCCAAATTTGCACAGGATAAATATATTCAATCCTTCTTACGATAGTGCGAAAACGGCATGATAGCACAAGAAGACCTTATAGGTATAGGTGTCAAGCACTAATTAATATAACTGTATAGAAGTGTTTTTGAAGTGTGCCATCTAATGACCAAAAATTGTCCAAATCGAACCAAAACTGTTTAATCCCCTAGCTACCGAACATGTGGACCCCAGTGCACATAGTTGACTTTTTATTGAAAATCTGCACTTCCTTGAGCCCCCATATACCTAATGTAAAGATTTTTGAACTTCCGGGTGACTTTAAATCACACATATCGGCCAATATGTGAGTTATCTCAATAAAAATGAGAGAGCGTGATTTTATAATAACAGTGTACCTTCGTGTCTAAAATGGACCTCGGAATTTACTCCATATATATTGGTATGTGGGACAATTTAATCAAACCCAGGAAATATTTTATTAGTAGGTGGCATGTAAAGTAAACCGGAAGTTCAAAAAAGTGGCGGTTTAAAAAAGTATTCATCCGATTCATCCCATTTGTGACATACATGCATGCTGTGAACAGCAAAGGATATGCTCCGAGTTTCAATAATATATCTCACAGGTTGACTGATATTTTCGATAAAATATTCGCTGTATGAACTGGGGTCCACATATTCCGTATCTGGGTTCTTGAATAGTTGTTGTTCCATTCTGCTAATTTTTAGTCATTAGGTGGTCCACTTTAAGCGCACTATTCGGACATGGGTTTAGCTCGATATATTCATTGGTGCTTGAGTTGCCTAAAGGAAAGTGAATCAATCAAATGGAATTTAAAATTGTGTTATATGGGAAGTAGGTGTGGTTGTTGTCCGATTTTGTTTAGTTTCGAACTGGAACATAGAAATATCAAGGTAATAAATATTATATTTGGTCGAGCAAGTCCCGAGATATGTTATTGTATGCCAAAGTGGGCGGGGCGATAGGCGTGTATTATTTTGACTCTTTCTTTAAGCCTTCCCATACCATCTCATGTGTAAGATTTAATGACTCTGGCGTATTTATTTCTTGATTTCAACGGCACCTTAAAATAGGATTAGGCGGGGTTATCATCCGATTTTATCTATTTTGGTGGTAACGGTCCTTAAAATATTTGTCCTAAGCGAATTTGGTCATTACAGTTTAAATGGCTTGCGAGGTATATACGTTAAATTTCTTAGAGGCCGGGGCCGCGCGCATTTTTTTCTAAATTTTAGCCCACATACGCTTCTTGCTACTTCAATCTTCTGTCCCAAATTACAGTTATATAACTTAATTTAGTGCTTAGTTATGGAATTTTATATTTTTTTGATTAATTGCGATTTGTGGGCGCGGCAGGGGTCGATTACGCTCATCTACCTACTATCAATACCAACATTCTTATGGTGCCAAGGAACATGTGTAAAAAATTTCATCAGAATATCTAAATTTTAACTCAAGTTATTGGCCCAGACGGGCGGGCGGTCGGACAGGCAGACAGTCACCTGGATTTCAACTCGTCTCCCCATCCTAATCATTTATATATTCCTAACCCTTTAACTATATCGACTAGTTTTAGGTAATATTGTACAACCGTTAGGTGACCAAAAGTATTATACGCTATAGCAACATGTTGCAATATTATAAAAGGGTTGTACAAAGGAACCAGAAAAAAGGTTTATTGATTAGATTTGCGCGCGCAGTTTAAACGGACCACTCCGGCTCTGATGCTATAAAAATGCATCCGTGAAGGGTATAGAAGTTTCGGTGCAACCGAAATCAACGTTTGTTCCTGTTCTTTAATTTTACGTTTGTACTTTAACAATGTAATATTAAAAGTGAAGACATGCAAATATATTACATAAAAATCATTTTAAACTTTATTCATTAATTCATTCATCATTCCCGCTAACATTCGAGGCATATATGTATGTGCAATGCGGAAGAAACTCCCGCAGCTGGTTCGCAGAAATCACTGCACCTTTCTACGCACGTACCGTAAACACTTTCTACCAGCTGTCAATAGCCCAATGACAATGACAATTGCGCTGAGGAACAAATGTTGCATGCTAAGTACAACTGACAGTGGATGTTGCCACAGCAGGCAAAGTACGGTTCCAGCAGTACGAGGAATGTTTTAATTTTGTATAAATATATGTGTACTTATATTTATATGTCTAAGACCGCTGCAACTCCAGCTTGCACTTGGCAAGTGCGTGTCACCACCATCGCCATCACTGCTTTCTTATGCCACATAGCAATCAGTTGACACATTCGTTTTTGTATGCAACTAATGTTCCTGTGGCATGCAGAAGACACGGTGGCATGCGGAAAATAAGAGAATGAAAGAAGTAGTAAACTTAGCAAAAAATTATGTCTTAGTTCATATAGAAGCTGTGTGCTAGCAACATTTTGTAAGAGCAAGCTCGGACTTAGATTAGCTGACAATATGTTAGTGAAAATTATGCAACAATAAGCAGATGTGTGACAGTGGTGTTGCAGCATTACTAACTGCCACAATTGATTATGAAGCTCATTACTTACACATACGCACACCTACATACTCATAACGCTAAGTGGCAGCAATGTGGTCCACTGATTATGGTGCATACGCACACGTATTTGTTATGTGCAACATGGAGTTCAGCATAAAACTCTTCTCCTTCTAATTTGTTCCACAATTTACTAGTCTAACCGCTTGCTGGGCATATTCTTTGCTGCAACAGGTGCAATGCTGCAGCAGCTGCCACAGTGTTGCTGCAATGCTGCATTGCAAGTTGCAGTTGAGCAACTAATTTGACACGCAATCATATCGGGTGCAAGTGGTGTACCACGATGGCTGCAACAAATACTTGCAACATTTCTCACTTCACTTGCCACAAGCTTTGACACTGACTTAGTATTATATTTACGCGCCACGGCGTACAGACATGGCTTGCTATGTTATTTCATAAAGTGACATACTTGCCACAAGAAGGTAAATCTCATGTTGCATATTGTTGCATGAGCGGGTGTCTACGTGCGAGTTGTTAGTTAAGGTCCAAATATAGTAAAAACCCATTTTTATGGTAAATGCATCTGAGTGACATTTCAATTAACTCGCATATTTCGTATTTACAAAGTGTCATATGGCACATGCGGCACGGCATGTGGCAAGTACCCACAAATGTGCGCAACTTTAAGCGCTGCTCGCTTTTGAACTTGTTAGCTGCGCTCATTTTGTCAAGTGTATCGGCTGATAAGCGTTAAATTATGAAACGATTACAACAAGAACAAAACAAAGTAATTGTAATACAATAAAAACAACAGATTTATGTAGCTAACTTGGCGCATTCCGCCACAACGAATATATTGCATACTGTTTCAATGGCCGTGGCATGCCACACGGCAGTCGCGGACGCTATAATGGATTCGCTGGCAAAACGAACTTGCAACATAACAACATATGAAATCAAATTGATTAATCTGCCTGTAAATGAATAAATGGGAATGATGCCACAACTACTACAACAGCCGTTGCCGACGCCTTGAAGAAAGAATTCTGCATGTAAGAGTATATCAAAGAAACAGCTGCTTGCAACATAAGGAATATGCAACAAAGTTATGCAGCAGTTGTAGTATAGTCCTACGGCGAGCTGATGCCAAAGCAAACACATTTACATCATGTTATTGTTGTTGTTGCTGAACTGAAGCATCGCCTGCTTTGCAACCATGCAGTCGCCGACGAAATGGCGAAAAGCACCTGGCAGAGAAATATGTCGGCAAGTATTGTAAAGATACCCAGAACAATGAGTTGCCACCTATGCGAAAATCTCAGTATGTTGTTCGCTGATGGTTGCCCTATGCAAAGGGTCTTATGCTTAATTACTACACGGTGGTTCGTTGGTTGAAAACGCAACTATGATAAAATAAAATTTCAAAAGACCGAAGCTTGATATGAAAAATGGTTTTCTAAAGAGTCCTTCAGCAGTTCGGAGGCGACTTAAATTCGAAAATAAGTCAATGCGTCTAAAACAAATCTTTTTTACAATTATAAATTAGGGTGTCATAAGAAAACTACTATCGAATTTTTGGGTTTAAATGAACCTTAATACAGCGCATAATAATAAATGAGCAAACTTTTAAATAACAGAATTTTTTTATTCAAAATCCGAGATGTAAATTTTTTTATTTGGTTCAAAAGTTATATTATGTTTAAATGAAAATGTATATTTTAAGTGTTATTTGTATGGGAAACTTGGAAAGCTTAAAATCCTGCCTTGTATTTGGGTTAATTTTAACCCATAAATTCGGCATAAGTCTTTTTTGTTACCCTAATAACCCTGTACCTACATTAGTAGGGATAGACACTTATAAAATATGAGATTTTATATTTGCTAACTTCTATGCTCTGACCGCTGGAGAAACTCATTAGATTTTGGGCATCCACCTATACTCGGCGATCGCTCGAAGGACTCATACATACAGCATTTCCATAAACATATGTGATTTAAATGTATATAAATATACATACATATATTGTATGTGAAACTGTTCCGTTGTGTTGACTATCATCGCATTGGTCCAAAAAATCAAAGAACAAGTTTGGACAGTAATGCGTACGCGGCGCCTTAGCCGTACTGTAAAAATAGTATTTATAGTCTTGATGAACAAGGGTACGAGCGCATATTAGAACTGTCCAGCTGCATACAAATAATATTGTAAAAAGCCGCCAAGTGGAGCAGAAAAGCCAAGTGAGTGATGCCGTTGTTGCAAGTTGCCTCAAGGCGCTTGGGCGTCAGTTGAGATTACTTCAGACTATCCGAATCGATGATTAACCCTTCAGCATATAGTAGGTATTGTCTTGTTAACCGTGATTTTAGGTCACATAGGTATACTTAGTCTTGTCATAACTCAAAAATGTTAATATTTCGAAAATGTTTGCTTACCGCACTATTGATAATTTTTTCAAAATGGCTTCAGTTGATGACAGAACACAGAAAATGTCGAGGAAAATTGATATTTCGATCAGATAAATTTCAAGACTTATTCGAGATGGTATTTACATGGAAGTTTACCGTCCGTCAACTGCTCATCTTCTGTAATTCTCTAAAAAGTATTTTTTTCAAGTAGTCACCATTTAGCTGCTGTAATGGTTTGATGGGGCGTCTCCTGGATGTTCCAGCAAGATTCTGCTCCAGCACACAAGGCAAAAACCACCCAGTAGTAGCTTAAATGAAATAATCCTGGTTTCATAGCTGCAGATGATTGGCCGTCTGGAAGTTCAGATTTGTATACATTGCACTACAGTTTATTATCCAAGCTGGAGAACATGGTCTGTCTAGTACCCTACAAAAATTTAGAGAGTCTTCTAAAATATTTGGTTTGAGCAGCATCATAAATACTACTTGAAACTTGAAGTGCTGCTGTTGATCAAAGACCGAATCGTTTACCAAACTGACTTACATGCAACTTAGATCGTTTTCGTGTATTCGAATCCACCAATAATTCACTGATTTGCTCTCTGGAACTCAACGACGGCCCTCCCGCATCAAACGTTGACATTTATCTTTTGCTACAGCAGACTTACCGTTTTTTGAATTTAAATGCAAATTTTGTCTCACTAGAATACACACAAGCTCAATATTACATCTTTCCTATATCCGAGATTATTAATTGCAATATTTATCGAACGTTCCACTTGTCTATGTAAGGGTTAAACACTTTCAGCAAAAACAGAAGAAAAAATCAATTCAATGAACAAGACAACGCGATGTAAAGTTAAGAAGGAATAAGTCAAGTCGAAATACAGGTTGCGGACGCGATGAGGTCGCGAAGCGCAAGTGGTGATTAACAGACACTAAGCGTGCAGGGTATTTTTAGTATGCAATCAGTGCAAAAAGAATACTTCTAAATAAAAGCAACCAGCAGCTAAAGAAAGAAACAAATCGAAAATCAGCGTAGCTGAAAGGAATAAGGAAGAGATCTCTGGAATAATATTGGCACGACGATTACGCAGGTAGTGGCGCACAGTGCAAACGTAAACAAGTCATAAAAGTTGGCAAAAAGAAAAGGAAGACATGCAAGTAAGAACTCTGCGAGGCAAGCAGCGTACCGACCACCTGGCCGGCGATAGCCAATCAGAGCAAAGCAGAACAAATTATAACTCAAATCTTTTTTCAACAACACTTGATGGCACACCATCGCTGCCGCACTATTGATTATGACCGCCAATCGGTTCCTGTATGCGTATGTTGCAAGTTGCTATACATATGTACATATGAATGTGGCAAGTTGGTTTTTTGCGAGCGCCAATTTTATGCGTTAGTCCACATTAATATTCCATATTTATGAGCGCGATTGTAGTCGGCGCATGGGTTTTTTGTATCTCGGATGATGCCACCGATGCCACTTCTTTTTTGTAGCGCAGTAATTGTCAAATTGAATAAAATTTATGAAAACAGCATAAACGCATCGACATACATACATACGAATGTACATGGATTGAGGGGCATCATTATCGTCGTGTAGCAGCAAATGGTTGCGACCGTAAGCGTCTAGGAATCTTACGAGTTCACCTTGTCGTTGACTTTAGATAGCAGCAGTTGGATCGGAGGAAAGAAGAGACGAAGGTAGAAATATTTAATAGCATTAGTGGAAGAATTTAGTGCTGCAAAAAGATTGAGTGGCAGCTGCGGTATTAAAACTTCTTCTACTTAAGATTTTTACTCTGGACCAAGTGGCAGGGAATGCGTGGTTATATGATCCTATAATAAATATATACATACATATATGTACTAATGGCCATTTGGTATTAGGCAACCGATTATTAGCAATTATAAAATATCGCAAACTTTATATTAGACTATGAAAAAACTATCTCAAAGAGTGCTCTTTTAAATACCTAAACGGAAACGTGTCTAATTTTCCGTAAGACATAACAGTTAAATATCACCTTATATGTTGAAAGTCCAAGTTAACAATTCCTAATTAGTTAACATATTTCTATGTATATATATAAGCACATAGTTGAAATTAATGAAAAAATTTAAAAGAAAAGTAGCAGAGAGTAGAAAATATATTTATAATCATAATAATATTAGTAAGAAGAAAAAACTTCCGTTGCACCGAAGCTATAATACCCTTTACAAATATAAAAGGTTCTTCACAAGAACTTGATTCCGATCGTTCAGTTTGTGTGTCGGATATTACACTGTTGCCTTAGGTAATAACTAATGCCAAATTTTATCAAGATATTACGTAAAAAAAAATGTTTCCCATACAAGCACTTGATTCCGATTGTTCAGTTTGTATGTCATCTATATGCTATAGTGGTCCAATATCGGCTGTCCCGATAAATGAGCAGCGTCTTAATGAGAAAAGAACAGGTTAAAAACTTCAGATCAATAGCTTAAAACCTGAGGGACTAGTTTGTATATATACAGACAGACGAACATCGCTAAATCAACTCAGCTCATCATTCTGATCATTTATGTCTATATTTCACCCTATTCAGGGTATAATAACGATTATAGTTGAATAATTGAGAGGTTGAGATTTAACTATACCATGCTTACATATGTATATAGTCAAGTAGGACACGGTTTAAAATTTTCATTATGGATGGCATGAATAGCCAGTCGCCATTTTTTATGTATTATGTATATGTAGACCAATTTCATTCGGTCAAATTTTAAAAATTTTTGAATTTTCCCCTTAATTACGTTAAAAAGTAGTTCTAAAAAATTTCCACTCAAGGATATTGTATGCACTTTCATGTCTATGATACTTAGATTAGTAGCCATATGAAACACAAAATAGACTAGCAACTATGCAGTTGCTTTACTTGTTGGATGTAAATGAAGATTAAATATGCACTTAAAATAACTATCACAATATTTATCGGGCCTGAGACATTACTTTAGAACCAATTAATCAAAAAGGAGCAAAACATAATTCAATACAAAATCGCACTACAAACACAACTCTTTTATTTTGCAGCAATATGTTCTACGTTCCTTGGCACCATAATAAGTTCGATATTGCAGATAGGCGTAATCGGACAACCGCCACGCCCACAAAACGCAAATGATTGAAAAATTATACATTGCCGTAACTAAGCCGCAAATTAAGATATGAAACTGTACTAAATCTGTCCGAGACATTAAATTTCACACATAAGGTGATACGATTAAGCTTTATAGCAGCCAATATAAAAATTGGAATGGGCGTGACACCGCTTACTGCAAAGCGAACTACCCCGATTCCAATATACTACATATGATGCCATTGGTCATTCTAACAAATCATATGCCGAACATGTCGTTGAATATGCAAGTTATATACCACATCTATAAATCGATTGAAATTATGATCTGAACCTGAGTGATATCAAAAATTATTTTCACAAGCCCATACCTTTCTCTGACCCCAATATATCCTGTATAGGGATTTCCGACTTTCCAACTGACTTTAAACTGTAGACCTTGGACTAAACTTCATATCCCTAATATAATGAATTCCGATCATCTGGTTTTCGTTTTCCACATCAACTCAATATATTAAATTTACCCACTTCAGTTGAGTTTATTCCTCATAGTTATTAGAATTTTAGCTGTCGCGAAGGAAAACACGAATAAAACTCAGTAAGTCTCTGACCTATAATATAACTTAATAAAGTACCAAGTTTGATTATAATCCATTCACGATTTTATCGAAAAATTATTGGTGAATCTCGCGCATGAGGATTTTTATACTCTTGCAACATGTTGTTACAGAGTATACTAGTTTTGTTCGCCTAACTGTTGTTTGTGTCACGTAAAACTATTCGAGAAAGACATCGGGTTATGTATATATTCAACCCACTTAGTAATTCAGTAAGCAGTAAATTTTTATCAGTAAATTTAATTCAGTAAGCAGTAAATCTTTGAAATTACAGTCGGTAAAGAAGGAATTTAATACGATGAATAAATTTGTAATCATAAAGTCTTATTGACTAAACTACCAAATAAATCGAACTAAAAACGAAAGTGAAAAATAAATAATAGTCTAAAAAAACTAAAAAACCACGCTTTTATACCTAACCGAACTAAAATGTAGAAAATAATTTTTAATTACAAAGAGTGTTTATTATAGTAGTAGCAGATCAAACAAACAATCATAATTAATTAATTTAAAATAAAATATGATAAAATTAAAGTTATTAAGAGAAAAATTCAATTCAGAGTAATAAGCTATTAATTAGCGACGATTGTAAAATTTTTTTAATTTACAGAAAAATTGGAATTTTAAATTTTACTTTTATAAATAACCACTGCGATATATTCTAGAAATGGCAATACCTTAAAGACTTAAGAACCAATCCATACATTTCACCCTGGACTCGATAGCCTTCGAATAAAGGATTAAAATATTATATTTCCTGCATGCAATTATAGAGAGCTATGTTTTGAAATTATTCAAGATGGAAACGAGTGTCGAAACTGTTTGAATGTTTAATGTAATCAATTGTTGACAGACATTTTTTTTACATTTTCAGATTTTATGATGATCAGTTTCAAACACCAAGAACGATCATTATACGCAGGATATTTTGAGTTGCAGCAGTACCCTTCTAAAAAATAATTTTTATATCATTCTCTCGAATTTAAAATAGAAACTATAATTCTTCATTCGGATATAGATTTAATTAGTTTCAAATAAATTGTAAATAAGATACAAAAAGTTTAATAAGAGACCTTAAGACACCAGTACACTGGATGGACAACTGTTTCGTCATACAAATAAGAGTTGTCTTTCATCTCAGATATTAAATCGCCTGATATCATTAGGATTTGAACATTATGCTACCAGCGTTGTTGCTGGTTTATTGTTTTTATCTAGCAACGCTCAAATAAGGCACAAGTCAAGCTTGGCTTTAGTTAACCTTTGCGCAGTCACTTAGTTTCTACCACTTTGTTATTGTTGATAATATCATTTTCGTCTGTTGCACATTGTTCTTTTGCATTTTGGCGCAAAATATGAAAGGAGCAGAGAGTAAACGCAGCAAAGCAACACAGTTGGCTGCCGGCAACAGCACAGCAGTGACAGGAAAGCAACCACAGAACAAGAGCTACAACAACACCAGCTGGGTAACCAGGCAACCACTGGCGGCTGGTGCTTGCCACAGCGTTGCAACTTTCGCAGAATCACTTAACGCTTGATTACATTGAGTGGGGCCAACGACGATGACGACGAGAATGATGTGGGCAAGAACGCCAACAAGAACAACAAAAAGTTGGTGGCACGAATTGATGGAGCATCGCAGTGTTGTTATTGTTTTTCGCATCGTTCCCTGCAGTGTATTTTATTTTAGTTATCATTTGTTGTTTTTGTAGTTATAACATTTTTTTGCGATTAGTGTTTCTGTTGATTGTTGTAGTTTGCATCATATCTACATATATGTGTAGCTGTGTTTGTGTGCGAGTGCCATGTAATTTGAGCCTGACCGCCGATCGATGATGACGTTGCTGACACACGTTGATTGCTGTTGACTGTTGTGATATAAGTTGCCGACGCTGTCGCCGTCGGAGCCATCGCCATCGCCACCACCACCGCTACCGGTTGCTGACGCTTCGCTTTTGATGCGTTCAACATTATCGTTTCGGTTGCTCATGGTGTTTTTTGTTTTTGGCTTTGTAACTGACTTTTCGCTTGTTGCTTTTATACTTAAGTGTTTATGTTGTAGCTTGTCATGGTCGTTGTTGTAAATGCTTTTGCTGTAGCTATGACAACAGTTTTTTACGAGCGCTTACCACTTCAGGTAGCTTATGCAGTAATCAAATGGGAAAAAAGGTTGTCCACAGTGGCAAAGGGTTTCTTTTGTACTAATGTATGGAATTTGTTGTTGTTGCTTTCCAATTTTGCATATTCATACTAATTTGTTAGCGTTTTTGCTGCAAAACATAAACTTTTTTACGCACACATGGTTTGTCCTTTTTTTTGATTCATTGCATCTCGAGCCACTCTGTTCATTTTCATGGCTTGATTGACGGAAGAGTTCATTTCGTTTGACGCCAGTGTTGTTGTTGCTTCTAAGATTTATTGTTTTTTCACACCTCAGAAATTAGTCTTGTGTCATATAAATTTGCATATTATTTTTTATTAAACAAATCATTAAAATTTAACACTTTACGACACTTTACTTCAACTAGCATTTCTGTTCAAACTTGTGGCCAACTTTTCATTAGAAATGTGACTAATTTATGAAGTTGGCTCGCGATTCTTCAAAGATTTTATTAAGAAATTTGAAAAGAGCAATGGAAGATGTTTACTATAAAATTTTTAATTGAGGCGACATATGGTTCTCATTTCCCTTTTAGAGTCTATACTTGGGTTTTTAGGTATATTCTCACGCAGAGCGGCTCCCGCTGTTATATTCCGACGTATCAATTTAGTTGCCGCTATGAAATGGAATAGAATTGAATTAATAAGGTACACATCTTTCACAAGGACTCACATGGGCCCACCAGTCATAAAATCCCAGAATCATGTTAGACGCCATTGAGGCAATATGTTCTCTATTTGGATATATAGATCCCATCTTTTTGTGTCTTCAGAAAGAAAGGCACTCTAAAAACAGGTGTTCCGGAGTTTCCGGTTCCATGTCCGCAAAACCGACAAGAAGAGGCCATAACCGTGTTGAATAGCCGGAATTTGGCAAACATAGAGTGCGAAGTTAATTTCTCTATAAGGCTCTGTGCCAGTATCATAATTGGTGAATATGGGAATAATATCTTCGTTGCAATGAAGAAACGTATCTTCGGTCAACTCTTCTCTGCTCGGGTGACAATAGTTTATTTCAAACTGCTAAGAAATTGCATTTTTTGGAGTTTGATGCCGTGTTCATAAAAAGCGCTGCCAAAATTTGCTTATATATATAAGTGCCAGATATCGACAATGACTATTAAATTAGTTAAAAGAAAGTTATCGATGGAAGTCACAGGGGTCACAACAAAGTCATATCCCCTGTAGCGCTGAACTAATAAAATATGTGCAAGAAGTAAAAGAAAACAACTAAGAAAGTACATATTCGGTGAGAGACCAACAGAAAGAAAGAAACGTCTTATCCGCTTTAATAAATTTACATGACAATTGCGTGGACTTACATTTTGGGTAACTCGCTAAATTAGGAAGAGGCTTAAAGCCTTAAGTATTCACAAAAGGAACGAAAATTCCTATAAACACACTAAAAGACCCATGTAATATATTTTACAGTTGCACTGACGAGGACAATATTTCATAAACTAACCAAGGGACTTTTATGAAGTAAAAGTTTAAAAGAACTAAGCGACCTTTGAATTTCAATGGAGACGAATATTGTGATTCTTTATCATAACTAATCTGGCTAGATTCAGGCTAGAAACTTAGACTGAACCTTAGACTTCATATAATAAAAAAAGTTTAATATTAAATAAAACGCAGCTATTAGTTTTAAGTATTTAATATTATGTAGTAATGGCAATAAGCTTAGAGTTAGTTCAGTCTCCATATAACTGAATTCTGACTGAATGAATTTAAGACCAAAATATAAAATTAAACATAACCTGTACTTAAGAAATTAAGTTAAGTCAATTTGCATAGCAAATTAATAAATTAACTGTTAATGGCACACCTTTTGCTGCCGCTGAAAACATCAGAAACGTTTTAAAATAAATTTATAACCAAAAACTCACAATAAAAAGGGAAAAACAACAAGCCTAGTTAAGACAAAACAAACGAAGTGTCAATCAAATCGACAAACCACTGCATTAAAAATAAAAGCGGCCACATTAACGAAATCGACAAGTGAGTCCGAGCGCGTCAGTCGCAACAAGATTGAGCGGCAAAGCATGTGAGATAAGCTTGTAGGCGACATAAACGCAAAGTTTTTTTGCTTAAATGACAATAAAGACAAATTTTTGGATGCCGAAACTACTAAATTACACAGTTAATAGGGAAAACGTGAATATAAATTAAGAGTTATATAAATAAAAGCAAAACAAAAGCTTGACGGCTTGATGCGACCCATGGTCAAAGGCTACCAAAGTTACGCATGCGACACGGATCGGGTATTATGATTTGGATTAAAGCACCAAAAACGTTTAAGAAATATGCATAATAGCAACAGCAAAATGCATATGAATGTGTGTGAAAATGCATAAATTTAGTTAAAAGGCGTAGTAGTGCATAGAGAGTGGACCGAGTAACAGGCCACACGCACAGCCAAAACGACTGTAGTCGGTTTGAGTGAAAATACTGACAAGTACAATACATATATAATTATGTACATAGATAATGTAAGTATATATGTGGGCAGCAAGCATATCCACAAGCCCAAACAAAATCAAACCCTACATACACATTTGAACTTTTCGGGTTGTAGTAGCTGACATGCTGGTCATTGGTATGTAAATGTATATACATACTTATGCATAACTGTACTAAATTGAAAAGTGAAGAGTTCTGAGAGAAATTGATACTTATATAAGGTCGCAAACTGCCAAAAATGTCAACATTGACGACACGTCAGTTGAAAGTTCCAGATGTAAATATATGAGATGCAACGAAATTGCTATAACTTAAAATAAGCGAATAGAATAATTCCTGTTTATAACAAGGAAAAACGTTAACTTTGGTTGTACCGAAGCAATAATACCCTTCACAAATAAAATAGATTCCTTACAAACACTTTGATCAGTCAGTTTGTACGGCAGTTATATGCTATAGTTATCCGATCTGAACGTTTTCTTCGGAAATTGCGCGATTGTCTTAAACAATAAATTAACAAAAATTACTTGAACATACCTCGTCAAATGAAAAAGCTTTCCATTCAAGCACTTCCATTCCGATCGTTCAGCTTATATGGCAGCTATATGCTATATTAGTCCGATATCGGCAATTCCGACAAACAAGCAGCTTCTTGGAGGGAAAGGGACGTGTGTAAAATTTCAGATCGATATCTCAAAAACTGAGGTACTGGTTCTCGTATATTTACACGGACGGACAGACATACAGACATCTTTCAATTGACTCATTTTGTAGGGTCTCCGTTAGTTTGGCATGTACTTAAATTTAGGTACAGAAAACGGCTTTCGGCAAGTTATTTGACATAAAATAAATTTCAAGGAAGATATATTTTAATCAACGATTTGAGGTAGGATTTCTCCATTAGTTGACGTTTTGTTGTGTTGTTTCCTCCTATTGTCTATAAGATATAAATATTTTCTTCATCCTCTTCAGTAATTATTACTCTCGAAATATTTCGAACCAAAAAACTCTTCTATTTCCTCTCTGGAAGTCTATCAGCAGGTAATACAACCAACCAACCTCAGCGGACAAATTATTACTTTCCTGTCAGCAGACAATGGACAATTCTAAAAAAATAACACATTTCTGCAAACAATTAGTACTACGACAAAACCTGAATATCAAATGTTGATAAAGGTAAGGTTAGACCTTATCACTGATTGCTACAACACGGCGACCGCTGCATCCGGTTGTGTTGAGAGTACTCGTTGATCGGACAATACATATAAATGTAGGCTATGAAGTTCGCAGATTTCTATTTCTGAGTGTTTCACAACTAAAATGACAAATATCTGGAATATCTTGTGAAGCCATACGTTTTGACATCAGCTTTCGCTTCGGAATCCAAAATATGCAGTTTCTTTTTCATAACATTGTACAGAATGAAAATTTTATAAAAGAACCTGAATAAGAAACATCAGAAAATCAAAACGCGCAATTTACATACTTTTTTGTTTTTACCGTCATTTGGACCCGTGAAGATGTAAAATTAAAGGCGCAACTTATAAACAACATGGGTTACATTACCAAAATTTTGATGTGCTTTCTGTGCGAGCTTCATACAAGCAGGAAAGGTTAATTAAAATTTACATATTTCCATATCAAAGATTTTAATGCACACCCAATTTTCCACGCTCGTACAGACTACAGATGTGAGACAATTTCAATATGTATGTATGCAAATACGAGTACACGCACAAGATGTCTACAAGCGCAGACATAAAGACAACTGATGACGGTAGGTAAGTGTCAGAGAATGTAGCACTAAAGTTGGTCGAGTGACATGATTTAAGGATTTCTGATTCGGAATTTATGTCATTGTACAAATATGCACACAGAAGCAAGGATGTCATGAAAGGTGGCAAATGGTTTAAAACAACAGAACAACAAAAAGCCGGCGTAGCGAACACATTATACATACTCACACAGCCATATACCTAACATGAAGCATTTAAGTACAAATGTAGAGAATGCACCATATACTCGGTTTATGTCCAAGCTCCAAATGATATCATCAAAGTTAAAGACACAATTAAAGTTCGACTATAAAATGTGAATATCAAATAAGCCTCGGAAATGCTTTTGAGTTGAAAATTTTATTACGCCTAAATGCCGGCCAGACCTGGCTCTGTAATGAGTCCATTACACTTATCGGACAAAGGCTTTTAGTCCACACGTGTATACATGTTTATATGTATACGTACGCATATATAGTATAGGGTACATATAGATAGACCTGTCTATTCTGTCGACCACCACAGGCCAAATGTTAGAATGTATGATGTGCCGTTTCACTTAAGCCCAAGTCAGTTTTATCCAATTGTTTCCGTCTCGAGGCAAACTTTTAACTTTTATATTACAAAGCACAGTAAAATTACTCTTGATGTGTATAACAATGGCAGCCTTCGGAAAAGCTTTGTCACTGCAAGTGGAGATATTACAAGCAACATTAATTTGGACTTTCTTCCTAACTATCAACAACTAATTCTGTCTGGTTTCTATTTTAAGATCATCAAAAAGAATCAGGTGAAGTGAAGGTTATAGTTTCAACAATAGCAATAACATATATAATAATATCTCTCTCTCCTCATCAATCGGTTAGGCAATATGAAAAACCTAAGAAGCAACGAAGTAGATATTAAACTAATATTGCAACAATCAGGCCATTCACCTGCGTTCGAGTTTTCCTTAGTCAAATATGCCAGACAAGGAACAACAAATATGCCAAAAATTATAACAGAATTTTCGTAAAAGAAGTAATTTAACATCAAAATAATCATAAGTAAACTAACGTTATGCTACCGGTTTTATAACGGAACGTAATAAATTTAATAATTGTCAGTGAGCCGATTGGATTGGCTGAAAACTTCTGGAAAATCAAGCGATACACAAGCTTATTGCTTCAGGACTGAGTTGTTGTATTCTGAAAGCTGGGCATATTTCAATAACTAAGCAACAACAGCCAAATGCAACCCTGTGCCATGACTTTTGTTGTATATACAATATATACGCTCAAATCTTATAATGAGTTAGTTAGCTAGTCTGATTTTCTTTTTATAGTTGTCGCACTGAATACTACTGTTGTGGTTGCTTTTCTAGAATAATTAAATAGTTATGAAGAATAATATTAAGGTGACAGTTCGGCTGGTTAAAAGGTCGGAATCACTTCGGTTACTTAGGCCCGACTATTCTTGAGACGTATTGAATAGCATTTTTGTAATGGGAGGATATCAATTAGGGACAATCGGGTTGTATTAAGTATGAAGAAGAGCGCAGTCGAGGTCGATCGGAGAAAAAAACATGCGTTTTACTATAAAAACTGAGAGTAATCTTACTTTTTTTACGAAATTGAATCATTTAAACAAAACTAAGAAGACTATTTTTAATCAACCTAAGACTCTAGATTAACTTCTTTATTATCTATTTCATGGAAATACCTTTAGATATTTTAACTGAACACACAATTGCATTATTACCGAATTTGTATCAGAAAACATTTTTTTTCATATTAAATATGGTATTATGACTTGAAGGGTCAGACACACCAAATAGTACTTCATCACATAAATTGATTTTTATAAATGCGCAGGTGAAGGAAAAAATTATATAAAATTGAAACTACACACATCAAAATATAATTTGAATTTTGGTTATGCGAGGATACATCTGATAGATAGGTAGATGAAGAAAAAGCAACGAATTCTAATCACTAAATATTCAGTTGCAAATTTTTTGATGATCCGTTGTTTTGTATTTTAAGTGACGATTTATAAACACAGTTGAGTTGAGGATATAATAATGTGTATGTATATAAAATTATACACAAATTGAATTTTTCATTTTTTAGGGAAAATGTATTTTCTAAAATCTAAATTACCTTATTATCGATCGCTACCGCTTGACAATAACATTTTTTAATCCAATTGAAGCGTAATAATATGATTATGTAAATTAGCTGCATCAATTAAGCAAAGCAATCATTGAAACAGCAACATGGAAGCACTCCAAGCTGGAAGAAAAGAGAACAACACAAAAAATTAATATGAACTCTTAAGTGAAGAATAATAAATGTAAGCAAGACAACTAAATATTTATTTTCATGGATTTTATATAATTTGGTTTTAGTATATTAAGCCCTATACGAATATACAAGTATGCTCGTATGTAAATGCAAAAGAGCAACGTGTGCGGCAACCTAAAACTCCTATGCTAACCATGGCACACAGGAGGTATACGAAAAACCCCAATCAAGCGATTGTCCAAGGGAATGTCAGGTGCAATGCTCACCCGGCCGATGGGTAGCTAACACTAGTCGCCCAGATTTTGATATCATATACATACATGCATGCACACAGTCTACTGTGCGTGTGTGTGCGTTCGTAAACTGTGCTGAAATGTATGCTAGCGGCGATGAAGCGCATCGATACGACACAGTGCTGATCCTGCTGCTACGAAATAATACACAATTTGGATATCAAAGTCAAAGAGAGATGAGGTGAACTTCAGCTGGGCAATTGGCCGGGCGGGTTAACGGGTAAATAAACGGCCTACCGATGACTTTCGCCGGTATAAATTTGTAAATTTATATTTTTTTTCTCTTTCACGGAGTTCACAGTTTTAGTATTCCATGCGTGTGCTGGGTGCTTGACTGGACCTTTAGAATTCGGCGTATGAAACTGCTTGATATATGTACATACATATGCGTAGAAGAACTTGTATATGCTTTTGGTCGAAGCCAGGGTCGAAGGCTTTGCTTAAGACAGACAGCACCAACTGTGTCTACGAAGACGACCGCGACGACTACGGCGGCTACTCAGCCGTCATGTTCGACTGTCATGTTAGACACATTAACAAGTCAAAACATGAGCTCCATCAAAGCAAACTCAGTTAAATAAAATCACATAAAACTGTAGAATTTCTTATCGCTTTTGTGTTTGTTTGTGCACGAATTTTAATGTGAAGGGAAGATCGTAAATTTTAGACAAATTTTCTTTTTATTTTCGGTGTTTCGGTGAATAAAAAATAAATTGTAATTGAATTGACCATTGAGCGGAAGAAGAGCGGAGTTCGACGAAATGAAAACTGCTCTCTGGAATCATTGATAAAAGCAGCGTTTTATTAGACGTAACAATAAAGGGAAGACGATTGTAAAGAAATGGAATAATACTGAAGATGTAATGCATACAAATCAAGATATGGCAAATATGTCTATGCATAAATACATTATTATAATAGAACATATTATATAAACATTTATTAACACGACGTATGGTGATAAATATATACAATGGTTCACGGTTTAGCGATTTATAAAACTTCTATAGAATTTACGAACGAATATCATTATTTTAGATTAAATAACTTTAGATTATGATTTTTTTTTGCCGTTGCATACAAATTCAACTTTTGAATGCAGGCTTCGTATATAAATATGTGCGTTTTCAAAAAAATCAAGTTTCCAACGGCAGAATCTAATTCAATTTAACCAAAGTGATTCTTAAAAATTATAAGTAAGGAAGAAGTAAGGTCCATTGCAGCCAAACATTTTGTGTAATTTTCTGCACCAAACCTCATTATGGCTATAAAAACGTGTTCAGTTGATTTCGGTTACATATACGGTATACAGTTAAACGGAAGGTCGAATGTTACTATATAAGAGGGGTTGAGGGGATTAATGGATCGATTTCACTCATTTTCCACACTGAGCTACAGTGTGTCTTAACTAATGACCGATAAAGTCAACCAGAATATAAGAAATTCATTACATCAGGTATATGAATGTTATAGCATAAGTTTTAAACCAATTTTTTGCATTATTGGCACCACATCATATTATTATAAAGAAGAGATTAACTGTGTCAGCATTTCATTTCTCAAAATATGCGATATTTTCGGTATAAAATAGGTCATAGGCCCTGAAGTCCTCGTATTTTCCTATGTTATTTCGGTAAAAAAACTAATAAAATTGTTTGTGTCAGAAGAACGCAATACCCGGAAGACTAAAATTTTGGGTATCATTTTTATGAGATTAACTAGAGCTAGATCGAGCTGGCTATGAGAGGAATAACTAGAACTGATTTCTCCAAATCGTTTCTGCGAGAAGGACTAGAACTACGATGGGGACTTTAAATATGGAGTGTATGATACGAATTTGGACTGAATTTTATTTACTTAGAATGAAAGTAGCTAACAGGTGCAATTTGGACTGGGTAGGCAATTGAAACGCAAAGTCCTCTCTAGGCGAACCAAAACCAAAATCTACAAAGCGCTCATTAATCCTGTTCCGGTTTTACGGAAGATATATAATATGTGTGGCGACGGCGAATACCACAAACGATGATACAAGTATGATGAGGTGTACGAGTTGTACGACGCCATAGACGAAACCACTCCAGCTTTGAAGATGTTCTATGCAGTACCCTCTAGTGGTAGTAGAGGAAGGCGAAGACCTCCACTACGTTGAAAATATTAGGTGGAGAGCGACGTGGTTTCGCTTAGAATTTCCAATTGGCGCCAAACTGCGAGAAGACGAATGACGCACTACTGTTGATTCGGCTATAATCGTGTAAGGGGTGCCTAAGTCAATGTAGTAGTAGTAGTACCAAGGTTCTGTATGTATAATCAATGGTTATATATATAATATATATTACCTCCTAGAGGTTCTACGTGGAACACAGCGCCTCAATATCATTGTAAATGGTTAATGCTTGCATACCATATAAGTAATTCGTTTAAATAATTTCAATCAAGTTCAACTTTTCTTTCAATCATTTAATATATCAAGTGTAAAAGACGTCAAGTAATTCGAATCTTAAGCCTCAAATCAATTTTTTAAGATACGAGTCTCTTCCAGCTCCTTTTATATTTAGGAATGTTGTCGGTTCTAATGAACTAATTTCGTATATGTTATAAACAGGTTTTCAAATTTTAAGGGACTTGAAATTCTTTATTTTTTCGCTTGTAAAACTTTAAAGTGGTGCATAATTTCATAATTAAATCAGTAGTGACTACTAAAAATAGCAATTCAAAATTCAAATTCTATAACAACATTTACTCTCAAGTAAAACGAAATAGAGAAATAACAACAAAATGTGAAACGAATATTTTGAAGTCTCAAAATATTTTACGAGTTAGTTAAACGAATGTATAAGTAGACTTACATATTTAATTTTACACACAACATATCACATCCATATTTATAGTCAACTTACTACTATTAAATTTATGTATTTTAGTATGTGTGCAAATATTTCTAACCAAAGCCTTTTTCTATAAGCGAAATTTTGACAAATCCATTCACATAAGCCAAGGCTCTATGAAATCTCCCAGTTTCGAATAACTTCAGTTGCTTCGTTCGACAGATAGCAATTTAATGCAAAATCAATTTTTTATTAAATATGCATATTTCTCTGCGTCTACCACAATATTTACCATAAAGCATGTGATTGTGATACCCCCTGTTTTATACATCTCCACCAGTACCACCGATACACTGACATATTTATAGAAAACAACGTCTCGTCTTATATCGATTACGATTACCATTAAGTCACAACAAATCGAATGCTGAATATTAAATGAACTGTCGAACGACTGAATTATGTATGTAATTGCATGTGTGTGTTTGTATGTATTTTAATAATAATCTGCACACGCTGAAGGTGGAACAAAGAATTTATGAACATACCTATATCTAGGTATATGTAGCGCAGGGAAAAAACATTAAATAATAATATGTTATGACTGAAGTTTAAATAAAGAATGACATTAAAGTTTATAGACAGTTAACTATCAAGCAGTGTAATAACAATAAAATCAATTCTTGAATGATGATAAATAATCCAATATTTTATGGATTATCATGTCTTCAATTCTTTGCTTGTTTTGTCTGTAGCTTTCAGCAACTGACAGATTCGACAATCAGAAAGCTAAATCCAGCAAGTTATTGACATACCTCTATACATATGTAAATATTTTTAAACATGTATGTATTTTTGTGTACAATTCTTAGTTCGTTCTAGTAAAATATTTTAGGTATCGTAGTGCCTTAAAGTGAGATTATTGATTTTCTTTAAAACGATAACAGAAAATGTACAGGTACATACACATGTATATAAATATTAGGGTGGGTGAAAAAAACTAATGTTTTTTTCGCTTGGTACTCTGAAACTTTGGTTGATTGATAGAGTTCTTAATTGTAACGTGAAGGTCCTCCGCCTTAGGGTGACTGCAGAGTGGACGCTGAAAGCCGAGGCGGCGAAACCGAAGCTAACGTTCTTTTCTGTTTTTTTTTTTTAAATTTAGCACAGAGCTGGATGCAAAATATTCTTTATCTAAGGCATACATATCTTCCTTTTCACTTGCATAAGTGCAAATTAAATTACCAGATTTATAAAAAAAATACACAAATAGCAAAGCATGACGTGCGGAAATCAGCGCTGAATCTCGCATCCACTCTGCGGTACCTAAAATTGATCAGCGCGGATAAAAATGTACCTTACGCTCGGTTCGGATTTCAGCACCCACTCTGCAGGCACCCTTACAGTAGTTTTTCTTATTATCAGATAAAAGGTTTATATTTCGCTTCCAACTACTTCGAAAGATATTTGGGGATTTTGTAAGAAAATTAATGCTCTACAAAAATGGTCTACTTTTTATTTTTATTATGATATTTTCGTAAACCTAACCATTTAAAAACATATAAACGGTTGAAGCTTGACTATTGTAATGCAAATTATTATTTTTTTTTCATTAATTTTTGTTTAAAAAGAATAATTTTAAGTTGCAAAGTTCATAGTCTTGTAGAAAATGTACTGCTCAACAAAAATTGTCTCTGCTTTTTTAGTCAGCGACAACTTTCGCTCTGTTACGAACTGCATATAAAACTACACATTGAAACCCGCGAATTTGTGTTCCCGTTTACGAAGCGTGCTCATAAAGATAACTACAAAATAGACTGACTGATACTAAGGAGGAAAACAAGGCATTGAAACTTTAATTTTGATGCCCGAGCTTTTCCATAGAACACAGAACTCACATTCGTCGATAAATGATTTGATGCAATTGCATTTAATACAGTAAAAATTTTGCTAATGCTTTTATACCCAAATGACGTGACGGCACGATTGGCAGATTTTTTCATTAAAACGATAGGAACACCAATGTAACTCGTTATAAAAGCGCAAATTGAAATTATCTAGCAGACAAAGTTATTTACTTGTATATTGAAACAAAAGCAATTGTGGAAGAACAATTACAGTTTGTTAAAACAAAAGGCTAGTCAATTTTGCGAATATTATAATGAAGGCATAAAATCTCTATGCAAAAACAAAAAAGAATTATCGCAAAAACTGTTTCTACAAAGAGGGAGACTTCTCCAATTACCTTGCCTCCCCATCGGTATGTGGCAGCTGCAGCTGGGGCATTCATGGGCACTCAAATTGTCCCTTACACTTAGCGATTAAAAACGTAAATGCCATTTACATTATATACATATAGCTAAATACATATAATAAAATGCGTAGATATATATGCATGTATATATAAGAAGTGTCTAAGCGGGCGGCAGGAAAACCAAATGGCTGTGGAAAAATAGCAGAAATTGCTTGGTCAACGCGAAAATTACGCATCACAACAATCTGGTTCCGAGACAATGCCTCGACTGTAGCCAAATATAAAGGCAATGAAAAATGTAGGTATGAATGTATGAGTGTGCAAAAGCAAACTGAAGCAATGAAGTGAAATTAGCTAAGTGGTAATACCGTGAAGAGACAGAATTATGGGAGCAAGCAAGAAGTTCTGAATGCTGCGTGATGAGCACGGCCATTGATAGACGGCAGAGGTAAAGCACAGACGAAACTGAAATTGAGACTAGGCAGGCAAGACTAGAAAATTCCAAAGACAAGAATTACAAGAGAAAAACTACTGGACTGACTGTGGTGGCACCAAGCCAAGAAAAAATGGATCGATAGCCATACGCACTCGTACATATATATGTATTGCACGTATGTATGGACAAACTCATCAGATGAAGAGGCGGACAATCATTTGCAAATATATTGGCAGTAGCGACAGTAGCTGTGAATAAAAAGCAACAACAATAGCAAAAGTTGCCACAGCCACTTCAGCAGTCATTCGGCAACATTCCAGAGCAACATTCAGACCTGACAATTCATATGTATGTATATACATATATAAGTATGTACATATAAATGGCCTAGAGCTCGAGATGCCCACTTGCCACGCACTTCAATTTACGCTATTTTATGTTGGAAGTACACTCAATCACTTGCACACAGTACATATGAACACTAAAGAGGCAAACTTGTAAACAAAATAGTATGACAATCATAACAACAACAAATAAAACAACGTAATCAAGAATTTTTCCTCAGTTGAACCCCCTTGCGCCTTCATCAGCCGTTCGATGATTTGTACCTTGCAACTTGCGCATCTTCTACTACATTCGTATGTATGTATGTACATACCTCCGGCTCTATTGTGGCATGCAGATCAAGTCACTCCGCTAGTATGAATGTTTTCCTGCTGCAGTTCGTCAATTGTCGCAACAACATTGATGTATGTGAGTCAAATTGAAATGCGGCCTGGTTGCAATTGATGTTTTATTCCCAGGGTGAAAAACTCGGAACAATTGCTTTTAAAGTGATGTAAAATGTGGCGATAATGCAAAGCAACTGTTGTTGTTTTATATGTTATAGAAAGAAACTTTATCTAGGTGGAAATTTTGCTCCTTTGGTAGATGATCTTTTTTGTCCAAAATAAAAAGAGACTTTGACAAGATCTTAAACGTCACCAACGATAAATTATTTGTTTTTTAATTCCGTTACTTCTGTAGATCAGATTATTTTATCTTTCTTAAAACAAGCATGACAAATTAAGCTCACAAGAATTTCAGTCAGTCTAAAATATACTCGTACGCACCAAATATATACGAGTATAAGTATGTGGCATTTTAAAAGTTTTTCACTATCGCGACATTATATTTAAAACTATCAACTAGTAAAAAAGATGAATTCGTATAATTTGATAAAGACTTAAATTTCTTGGGTTCGTTAGAAGCGGCGATGGTTTGAAAGAAATAAATGGCATATTACAACTTTCGTTGGTTGGGACCTACCTTTTCGTAGGCGTAGGAGAGCCAGACTGCACTATCTTAAATCCATTATTAGCATCATTGTATTGTACTACCAAGTGGTAAGCAATGAAGTCTAATCCAACAACTTTTTCCTCTTCAGCTGAATAATGATTTTTAAGTTCGAACATTGGGAGCCATGGGAGACATGCCGTCTCAACCGGCTGAAGTCTGGGTATTCGCTAATGTAATATTCCAGCATCTCATCATCCACTGCGCATACTTTGTATTCTGTCTACTCCACATTACCAAGTATCTGAAATTGGAATTTTGAGTTAAGTGCTTTGTGATGACGCCTTCAATGTTACTTAGTTCCCCCTTACCTAAAAGTAAACGCTTTTTGGGCTGTCCAAAGTACTTGGTACTACTGTGGTATAACCTGTGTTGCTAGTGTTCCAAGACCTGAGGTGTGTCTCTAGGGTCCATTGCTTCAAACAACCCTTGAAGGAGCTGAATGGTAACGGCGCCTTAGGCGAATTGTGTTTCCAGCTGCCCCCGAACGAGCCAACTTATCTGCCTTTTCATTTCATTTCATTCCTGTTAGACTACGTACTCAGATGATTTTTATCGTTATATAGGTATATATATATGTTCAAATTTAATAGGATAGGATGCAGGGTATTGACTTTCCTATTTATTTGAAAATCTGTTTTTAAACTCTTGCAACTTGATTACTTTCACCCTTTCGAAAAGTACCGCGTATTTAGTATTTCTTACGAAAGTGTTCATTTACTCATGAATATCTATTTGGTCCCCTTCTAAGTAGTCACCCCAAAATATGATGCACCTACCTATTTGGCGAAGAATGAGGTCTGCTCCAAAAGTATCGCGAATTTTGAACTTTCGCGGGCTACGTATATCGCATCTTCTTCGATATCTACTTAGCTAATAGCATAAGTGCAATATATCTAGAAATGATTACTTTGAAGAAAACAAAATAGATATTCATGAGTTAATACATACTGTACATAAATGATCAGGATCACGAGGCGAATTGAAATCAAGTTGGCTGTCTGGCTGTCCGTCGGTCCGTCCGTGCAAGCTGTAACTTAAGTATACATGTTCCTTAGTATTGGAAGATGTTTTGTACTGTAGATGGACGTAATCGGAAAACTGCCACGCCCATAAAACGTCATTAATCGAAAATATATCAAATGACATAACTTAGCTCCGCAATAAGATACAAGGCTGTTATTCAGTACAACGAATTGCATGGGGAGGGCTAGCTATGGCTGAAAAAATGTTTAAAAAGTAGGCGTGGACGCACCCCCTAATAAGTTTAATGCCTATAACTTCCTACGACAGTGCGGAAATAGATGAAATCGAATTATTACCCCGCCCACTCCCACTCCCACATAACGGGTTTGTTAAAAACTACAAGTCAAAAAATAAATGCTTCAGAGACATTAAACTTTACATGCAGGATGGTAAAAGAGGACTTTATAAGAACCGGGGCCACACTAGATGATGGGCGTGGCACCACCCACATTTAGGGGAAAATCCATATCTCGGGACCTATCAGACGAATTGTAACGAAATTCGGCAAAATAATATTTTAACAATTCTATGATACAGTGCGAAAGTGGGAGAAATCAGGCAAAAGCCACGCTTACTTTTCATACTTGTAGAAGAAAATTTTGAATTCGGTCTGATTCTTTCACTTTCCAGTACACAAAACAAACAGCATTTAAAGTAGCCGGACAAAACTTTGCACAATTATTGCCTTGAGGACAATTAAGTCTAATAATCGTCTAAATCGGAACATAACTGTTCAAGCCCCTAGTTACTGGAAATGTGGGCCCCAGAGCCTACTCCGGCTCACTTTGCCAACACCTGAAAGATTTTCCAAACTTTTATCTTTGCAAGTTGCAAGATTATGACATGTTCGGTTACAACTGAAGTTAGCCCTTCCTTACTTGTTAAATGTGATTTCATTACGTTTGAATTCAAAAAATATTTTTCTGTTTTCTAGTGCAGATGCAGACCATTTCATGTATGCTCCCATATCCCGCTATTATTTTTTTTTTGTCCGTAAGTATTTGCTTATTGACTTCTCTTTATAACAAATACGAGGAAGCATTATTGACATTGAATGTCAACAAACTGCCAACCGCTAGGTGTCACACCAACAAAGTAAATACCGATAGAATATGTGAAGCAGATAGCAAAATATAAAAAAAACTGGATCATTTGTAGGCCATTCAAAGAAATACACAAACTCTCACATTCCGGAATATTCAAAGGTTCATAAGCAATTCTTTTTTCATGCCGTAATATTTTCGCACAATTAACTCTCATGAAATACCTGTCTGCACCTAGAAAAGATTACTCTGTAAGCAGTAGCTACATTTATGTGTAATCAGAGTTTTGTGGGCGTACATTCATATTTGTATGTAGACTTTTTACGGTAGAAAGTGAAATTCCGAAAAGGGTGGGTATAAATTCCAAGTAGGAATCATGTAGTAATTTTAACTCAAGGGTTTTAAAGCATAAAGAAATCCAGATAAATAGAGGAAATCGATAAAGTAACACATATTTGTATTATATATGCTATTTTTGTTTGTAAAACTCCTCCTGTCCATTCTGTCAAAGAAAAGGGGGTCGCTCCAACTCCATGCGTTTTATGTAGCTTTTACTTCGAAAAAGATTTTTACAATTATCAATATTCCCAGAGCTAATATAGAAAAGCTATATTTTATGACGAGTGTAATAGGTGAATAAACGTGTTATGTGGATAAGGCCAGATTTGGAAAATTGGCTAGATTGGAAGCTTCTATCTTCCAATTATATTTCTATATAACTGACTTTGAAATAACTATACCTGTAATTAAAATAAAAAAATCGACATCAAATAAATTACAATTCAACTAATATTTGAAAGTTAATTGGACTATCGTTGATAAGAGTGGAAATCCGACTCACAAACTTCAATTACAGAAAACGAGGTCTTTAACGAATTATCATTTAAAACAGATTTTTGCTGAAGGTAACAGGACTAACAGATAGTACCTAATTTAATTTGTAAATTTAGTAAAACTAGAACCTTGGTTTTCACAAAAATAAAACTACAACCTGGCGATCTATGGAATTTACTTAACTTCCTTTAAACTTTTCCGACTCTAGGTAGATATGGTATTCTATAGTTTTTGGCTGTCGAATAAAACGAGTGTTTTAAGACTATGACTATCACTAGGACATTTAATTTACAATTTTAATTTGCTATGGAAAATTTCACGCATTCAATATACAACAAACAACTTTCGTCGCTTTGCGTGACAGATCATACTAACAAATTTATGACGCAAAGCGAAGTAAAAGTTGTGTGTGAATGGACCTTAACTGTTGTATATTGAATCAGGCCTCCTACTTGACAGCATAAATTATTTGCAAGAAATCAATAAATGACGCTCTCATCGCTAACCGTTTTATTTCATTTCATTTATTTATCTTGCATACAAAGATATCTATCTACATGTTTTTGTTGTAGATATAGCTTGAATTGTTGTTACCTTTTCCGTGTATCGTTGCTATTGTTGTAACAAGAATAGAAGCCAACGGCAAATAATAGCAGTGACAGCAGCGTATCGGAAGAAAAGTAAATAAGAATAAATATAATAATATTATATTACAGTTAATAGTTTTGTGCGACATTACATAGGTACATATATAACAGTGGAGTAGAAAAGTCGTATTTAAATTGGAATACAACAGTGCTGCGTTGAAGGGCAATCGCATGACATTTACAGTTGATTATATTATATAATATAATATTATTCTCTGAAGTCTGCCATTTTAGTAACTAACAACTGCTTTTGATGTATTTTATTGATAATGCAATTTATTGTATGATAATGTATTCATTTATATTTATTAAAGTCATTGTAGTTGTTAAATGTAGTAGAAATGTATTGCATTAGGTCCAATAATTTATAAGTTGATTTTTGCATTTATGCTTAATAGAAAATAATTAAAACGAAAAAAATATATTAACTTCCGGCTGCACCGAAGTTATAATATCCTTCACAGTAGCATTTCTTATAGAAAATATATGTTTAATATATATATAATTAGAAAACATAACCGGCCCACGGTTTGCTTCCAAAGAAAAACGTTTTCATAGTTCTTTTAGCCACATTATTTGATAAAAAGAACTTTAGGTCGAATTAAGGGTAACTACTTGAAGATTTTTGTCCTGATCTTGATCAGTGAGTTTGAAAGGCAGCTATATGTTACAGTGATTCGCTTTGAACAATATGTTCGAAGATTGTAGCGTCGACTTGAACAACAATCCGTGAAACGACTTGATTTTAATCGACCAGTTTGTATGGCAGCTTTTACCTACAGCCATCCGCTATACGACAACGAGCAGTTTCTTGAGCAGTAAAAATTTCAGATCGATATCTTGTAAGCTGAGGATGAAGTAGTTCACGTATTTACAGACAGACGGACAGGCATATGGCTACTATATAGAATGTTCGACGTTTCTTCTGGGTGTGACAAACTTCGCGGCAAACTATACTTGTATAAACCCTGTTCAGGGTATAATTATATAAATTCCCTTGGATAGGGTTTCAAATGTACAAATTTGCTTTTGTATATAAAATACTTCAGATTACATAATTTATTCTTTGTAGGTCAACTAAAAACGTTGAAGTGCCTCTGACTTTTGTTTAATTTTTGTAGTGTAAATGAATTCTTCAAAAGATCAAAAGAATTCATCTAATTTGATAAAAAGCAATATGTTAAGCCTAGACAGTAAAAGCATCAATAAGAAAACAGATATAGGTTTCCACCCAATTGAAGTTTACAAACAAGAAGCTCTTTGATTTATCAATGGTGTGATCAAGGGTTTTGTGGATTGGTATGACTGTATGCATTTTGACTTCCTTTTCCACCAACTACATTCTTGAAGCTCCAATGGTGGCAACCATGCATATGTTGCTAACATCATAACCGGAAGATATCAATGAATTTACTGCTTAAAAATTATTTTTCACAATGAACTTTTACAACTTGCAGTTTGCAACGTGCAACGGCACATCATTTCCGTATCCGCCTAATTATTTGCTCTTTGTAATACATTGGCAAGAAAAATGCTTGCAACAGCAGGAGGAGCTTCGCTTGATGTGCATATTCACTGATGTTTTTTTTGATGTTGTTCCGCGCAACTTAACTGTTTTGATGAGGCAATACCAAGAGTTGCCACAATGACAATCAACCTTTTGCGTTTTTCTTGCAGCTTTGTCTTTATGACGCAGCCAGACGGCAATTCATTGCTGCTAGTTGCATACTCATATACCATCCAAGGTGCAACAACAAATTGTTTGAAACTTATAACGCTGAATAAACTACACTTTGAATAAGCGCAGAAAGGTGCTTATGAGCATATATGTACATACATATGTGCGTGTGTGCCTATATGAATGACCCGCTGTGTCAACCAGGTATGCACAAAGGGAAGTTGGCAATACAGTTTTTGCTACAGCAAGCGACCAAAAGAAGAAAAGGTTTAGTCAAAGCAACGGCAACAGTAAATAGCGCCACGGCAGGAAAAAATTTTCTTTTTCAAAACGCTAGAAACAGTTACAGAAGGGAAGTGGTAGAGTGTTCCTTCCACCGTGCAAATATTTGCCTAGACAAATGTATGTATATGTAGGTGCGCATGTGGCATGAGCGAAACGGTGTGGTAATAGATACAATAACTCAGGAAGTTATCAACCGTTATGGCGCCGTCTTAGATTTACATGAATTACACCTAGCTCATTTATACTTGAACATTAGGGAGAATTGAATTGAAAAAAATCTTAGGCAGATTTTTAGGTAATTTTATGATTTGCAGTCTGTCTGTCAGTGATGTCCTGATGCCCTGATATCCCAACCGGTTCAAATGTCACGAAATGTTTAATGATTTTTTTAACATGTTTTTTTAATGGTAAACTTTGAGTGCACACCGGCACCTATTAAAATTAAAATCTTGCCTTGTTGGATATTTTTTCTATGTAAAGAAGCTAAACTTCACACCCTAATATCCTTTCAATAGATATTCACTCATTAGGGTTAAGTTCACTGCTCTTAGACGAAAGTTCGAGTAAGTCGATCTAGTTAAACTTCATCTTCCTAACTTCAACTCACTCTTTGATTCATTGTTCTTAAAGTGATGCATTTTGAATATCTCAATTTATTCCAATAGCGTCGATTAATTCTATACTTGTATATCGACTTTAAAAAGATCAGTAAAACAGTTATACGTATTTTTCTCTGGTTTCATTTTACAGTATGGGGCTGGAACTGGTATGTCAAATTGTGAAGTGGTGCATTTAAGAACACATAAGGAGTACATAAATATATTTGTAATTAATTATGACTTTCTATCAATATAGCTAAAGGAAGGAAAAATTCCCTTAAAAGATGAAGTATGATTACAAATAATTTAACTACGAGTATATAAATATCTATGGTATAGTATAAAAAACTCTGTAATATTATCCTTCCATCTGGATCCATTATCGATGTCTTTACAACTGTGCTGTCAAATAAGCTACTCTAACTTTTTCGCTTTATATGGTAAAGGGCACTCATGAATATATTTTTTTTTACCTGAAAGATAGTTATCTTGATCTACTGATATTTAATCTACGAATGTAACTCTTCTTAATGCCATTCGAAGCAAAGAGTCATGATAAATTAAAGCTATAAGCCTTGGTAACATATAGTTTCGTGCTATACTGCCCAAATCCGTTGTTGATAACCCAGTTCAGAACTTTGATTTGCCAGCTTAAAGGCTCAGTTATATATACATAACACAGCACTTCATAGACAAACATTGTTTTTTAATGTTTGTCAGAGCACGCAAATGCGAATTATCATCAATGAAAATGTCAATATGAAGTGTCGCAATAGAGACAATGCGATAAAAGAGAGAAAGAGAGCACCGCTGCAGCATTTTTTTAACTAAAATTTTTTTAAATTATTTTATTTCGACTGTTCTAATGAAAAAAATAAATTACAAAAACTCGGAGACAAATAAAAAAATGGTTCATCAAGATTCAATTATAAATGTTTTATTAGGCGTGTGTTTTTCTATAATAGAATTTTATCTTATGGCCAAGAATTTAGCTTTTTTTATAAAGATAAGGTTTGTCATTATTTTTTAAGTAGAGTAAGTCTGTTTATTATGAAATGGTAAACCAAACTGAGTATAAGTTAAGTAACCGCTGTCAAAAATATCAACTACGACAAAGTATTGCCTCGGTAAAAAACATACATCTAGATTAGATTTGAAAATGAGATATGCACTGCGACCTAGGGTCTATTGTGCCCTACATCTAAGAAAAAACGTATATTTTTGAAGTAAGAAAGTATATTTTTGTTTCAGAATTAAGTTAAGCTAAGTTTCTGTTGGAAAAGCGTCTCTTAAACCAAAAGAAATAACAGAAAAGATAGCAAAAACATATTTAGATACAAATATACTGTAAATCACACAAAAAGCCATCAAAATTATTTACATGAAAAAATTGGTCCATTATCATGGAATATATTTCAAAGCAGTTATTATTATTATTATTAAGTGTTCTAATTTATTATAAGAAGTATTAATATGTATGCAGATAAATTTAAAATTGTGTATGCTTAGTTTATAACCTTTCTTTTGAGAAATTTTGGTTAATGGACTTAAAACGTTTTTCTTAGTTTTGCAAACAATAAAAAACTCAATTAGCCACATATTCCTGGCTGCCAATCATTGCGGCTCCGCAAACAAGAAATAATTGTCAGGTTTTTCACACAAACGCCACAGCCTAAGATACTTCATTCGGTTTCATTACTTTTATTTTACGACAGAAAAGGAACCGGTGGAAGTAACCACATTCAGGTGGATAAAATTGGAAAAACAAAAACGAATTTGGTCACAAAATCAACCTGCGTAAAGAGAATTTTATATAAAACTTGCTTGCACAAGAATACACACACACTTACAGGTGTATATTTGCTTGTGAATGCATGTGCTTAAAACAAAATATTATATATACAGGAATAACAATAGCAATGCGGAGGAGTACGAACCAATCTACCAATGGCCTTTGGCTGATGCCATAGAGCAAACAACAATAACAAAGTTATTGCAAACAAACCAAATAGAGCGTGAAATTGGCAAACGGCAATGCACCGCAGGCAGTGACAACGACATCCAAAATAGTTTTTTTTTGTGTATGTGTGTGTGTGCTTCTTTTTTTAGAAGTTTACACTTATTTTCATTATTTTCTTCCATTTTTCAGTAGCTCACCGCACTTGCTGCCCAGGTGAAATGGCAAAACTGTGGAAATTCCAGCAGGCCGAACAACTAAAACCGTGTCCAAAAATATTTGCGAATCAGTGGAGCATGTTGAGGACCACAAGCCACTGCGTAAAAGCATTTAGCTGCCATCAGAAAATAAATCAGCGGAACTGACTTTAAAAAACCAGCTTAATTTGGGCTATGTTCGGCTTAAATTCTTACGTCAACACCAAAAAGTTATAGGATTTTACTTGACGCATATTTAGCAATGATATTTGAAAAGTCGAAGCAGAAACTTTAAAATACATATATTATACTTCCGATGTTTATCATCTATTTCAAAGAAGCTCGTATAAATATAAGATGTAGGGACCTTAATAGCCTTCATAAATAATTCTCAACATGAAACAAGAACCATTCACTACTCAAATTTTTGGGTTAGAACTTAGCCTCATTTCAAAGTTGTGAGATTATGTAAGCGTAATCAATAAAATTTTATATAGTTTTAGCTTGTCTTATATGCTAAAGCACAACCATATCCTTCCATTAAACTAAGAAAATCACAAAATGGAGAGTTTCTTAAATTTTAGCTTTATCTATTCATAATTTCAAAATAACATCTTGATTTATATATAAATAAAGTATCAAAAACAAGGCAAACACTTAAAACTTAGGTAAAATAGCACTATGCATATGAACAAGTGGAACAGTTAGAAGTTAAAAAAAATGCGCAGAATTAAACGGCTTACTTGTGAAGGGAAAAGAGATACATAATCGGGCAGCCACTGTACTTAAAAGAAAGCTTTTGAAGATTGCAAATACAAACTTGACTGATCAGTTATTGATGGATGGAGCGAGAGAGAGAGAGAGTTCTCAAAATACCAAATACAATCCTACACTTAAATATTGATCTTGAGGTAGAACGAAAAATAAAGTGATATTTTTACGTAGTAGGAAATTGACTCCAAATATATTAACACAACGACAAAGAAACTAGTAAAAAATAAACTATGGTTGCATCGAAGCTATAATACCCTTGACAAACAAGAAAGTTTTACACACAAGAACTTGATTTTGATCGATCGGTTTCTGTGGCTATATCGGCGGTTCCCTCAAATGAGCAGCTTCTTGTGGAGAAAGGGACGTTGCAAAACTTCAAAGCGATATCTCAAACACTGAGGGACTATTTCGTGTATAAAAAACAGATGAACAGACGGACATTGCTAATATTTCTGGACAGAAACTTTTTACTAATTAATTTTTTTATTAAAAATGGGATTGTCAACGTTAAAGTGGAGATAATTTAGTAAAATAACAGGACTATGAAGTGATTTACAAAAATAGGATATAGCTTGACTCGCTACAAATACAACAATAATTTATAATATTAAATGAAAACTGACAGGCGCAACAACCTCAGTCAGCAATCAGTAAAAAACTGACAGTTGGCAGTAAGACTGGCTGAAATAAAAACATAATGAGTAAAGATATGAATATACCAACACATATACTGGTACATACATGCGTACAGCGTAGCACTAGCATATCGGCGTGTGAATGTGTGTATAAGCGAGGTATTATAGCAGGCTGTGGGGAGGTAGACAAATGCCAAAATAAATTTGAAGGACGTCATTGCCAACATTGCGTCAATTATTGCAATCAGACAAATGACAGCCGAACAAAACAAAAACAACAACGTATAAACAAACGTAAGCAATGGCCCACATCATAATTACAAGAGCAAGAGCAAAAAAAAATATTCATGTTGTTGATTTGAGAACAAAAGGTGAACAATATGTCGTTTTGGCGCAACATTGACAATAACAACAACAATTAATAGCGATAGCGAAGTCGCCAGCTGCCAAAGCAACAATACATTGTTCGCTATTATGTCGCTGTAACAATAGTATGTATGTATATGTATGCAACAACAATATGCCAACGACAATTTGGCGCGACGGCAACGCAATAATGAAAATGAGGCAATTACTTACGTACATAGATGTGGACGACTAGACGTTGATAGTCTTTATCCAAACAAACAGCCGATCGCTGTTTGCGATATTCATAACGAAAATTTGCAAAATGAGTTAAAAGTCCACACAGTGTGTAGCAAACAAAATTGGAGACTCGCTTAATAATCGACACTTGCAATTGCGATTACGTAAGCGAAGAAGAGATTATAAAATTGATTAAAATTCCATTTATAAAAGAACGCGAATACATTTGGGAAAGTATTTCAAATACTGTGGTGCTAGTTGCAAATGTAAATATCGCTGACCTTCGCTCTTTTTAGTAATTGAGTTTTCGTTTTTCAAAATTTGTTAATAACGGCGTAATTATAATTTCAAAGATGTCTTTCATGAATTTTGAAATTAAACTGGTGTCGTATTTTGTGTCAGACTCACCTTCATCCTTCAGTGAAGCCTGTGATTACAATAATTTATTCTGCCTTACATATTTCGTCTCTCTCTCGGATCCTCTGAGGAAGTTAGTATACATCATACTAATGTAATAAAAAAAAAAACATACATCTGGTAATCCATTTCGAAGCTCCCTACTTCCTTAAAGAAAAAAAAACATAAAATATTTAGTGAAGAATGTTTATTGTCATACGAAATAACATTCTTTGATATTTCCAATATATCCAATATATAGTCCAATTTTCGATGACTCATTCAAGCATTTCGACTGGTAACTGGCGAATGACACGAGTGATGTTTTGCTCCAAAGCCTGAATCGAAGCAGGATTATCCGCATAGACTTTAGACTTTACATATTCCCACAAGAAAAAGTCTAACGGTGTGATATCACAAAATCTTGGTGATTAAGCGGCCGGCCCAAAACGTTAAATTATCTGCTCAAGAAAGAGCTCTCTCAATAAGTCCATTAATTGATGCGATGTGTGGGAAGTAGCGCCGTCTTGTTGAAACCAAATGTCGCCGAGATCACGAGCTTCAATTTCAGACATCAAAAAGTCGGTTATCATGCTGCGAGAACGATAGTCGAATTTGGCTCGAAAACGTTGGATCTTCTTGGAACTTTTCAAGAGTCTATAAAGCGAAGCGATGTCTCTTGGAAAGGTCGAGCGCCTTTAGTTCCTACATAAGCTTTCAATTTGAGATCTCTAAGGTGCGCCTAGTCGTTCCATACGTCCGTCCGAGTTGCTGCGAACGACGCCGTATAAACTCTCCACGGTCTTCGTGTACACTCTCAGCTACGGCTGCTTCTTTTTCTTCACTGCGTGCTGGACGTGGTATATTCGGTCGAATATTATCCAATAATGAATGCTGGATCTCAAGATGAGTGATCATGTTGCAAATAGTACGCTCAGTAGGCCAATTATGTTCACCATAACAAAACTTAGTTCACCAGCGAAACATATTCTTTAGAGGCTATTAAAAAATTACACTCACTTGGACCACCCATTATAACATGAAGTACAACATTCACAATATATTCATGATACTAATCCACCTTCAAGCCAACTAAAAAAGTAACGAATAGATCTCTTCTAATAGATTAGTGGAAAAACTCTTACAACACAACATTGTTGCATTAATTTTTTTCGCAAGATGTATCTACCAGAGGCAGTCTGCCGATTTTAAGAAAATTAAGAAATCTTTAGAAGGAACTCTTGCGGATTTTCAGCTAATTCGGTAATAATAGAATTTCGATATATACGTGTTTTCATTGTGTCGGGGAAATAATTATACTCACGGTAACAGCTCTTCAATCTCAGCTGCAATAATTTTAAATCAATTTGCTTGACAAGCACAACTCAATTCATACTTTTTCACTAGGTTACCAATTTGGTTTGACAAGTGTAGTAAAAAATTACTATAAAATTGAAATGACAACCACTCTCATAGGTAATTTTGATCAACATTGTCATTGAATTCGACATAATATAACCGAATCTAACTTTACTCGCATATTGTTAAAATATTTGTTTAGATTAACAAAAAAAAAGTAATACTTAGTTTATATGAGTTGAAAATCATGTAAACAGTGAAAATGCCACGTTTAATGTAAATACTATTTAGTGGTTCATATGGCAGCATCGTCGTATATATGGTAGTTCATTTAACAGCACCTAAAATCTTTAGGTTACTTGTGTTCAAAAGATCTCTTTCCCGACACTTTTCCGAAGCTGAATTCAAATCATATTTTGTCAGCTCGTTATTCAGTTCGTAATCTCTGGCACTACAGTTGACTATAATTAAAAATATATCTATAGAGAATACACACCTCTTTATATACGAACTGCAAATGCAACTTAACGAAACTCGAATATTAAACAAAACATATTGGTAGACCAGATACTCTAAATGTATGAAATTGCTACTACTAATACGATAAAGATCTATCAAGCAGCAACTCTGGTGCTCACGAATTATTTTAAAAGAAACAAATAGGTTCTCACGATAGCCGGTACTATGCAATTAATGAAACCAGATTTTTCGGCCAAGAGCGCAACATTAGGCAGGATTTTCCAAAACTCAGTCGATATAGCATATGATTAGTAATTAAATACATACATACCTATAATGTGTTTTTGAAAACCTAATGTTGTCTACTACAAGGGAAGTATCATTAAAAAAACAATGTTAATTCATCCCTTTCGCGACATCAACTAATAGGAAGTTATTTCCGTCACAAATTATTGGGTATAAAACTTAATGCTTACTCTATAATGAACATAAAAAATTTTGTTATTCTATGTGTGATTACGTATTCAGCAAATGTAGGGTAAAGCGAGAGTCTACTGTACAAATACAGCGAATGACCATCTACATAGAAAAATGTGCTCTTAATTTCAGATTGGCCCTTAGTAGAAGGGCAATGCAGCTTCAAAGGGCAAGTATCTAATAAAATCAAATATTTACAAGTAATAGGATATAAATACCTCAATGATATTTAAGGCCACATTATTATACTCGTAAACGTGTTAAGTGAGTTACATATTGTTGGCACGAGCTGCCATATTTTGGATAACCTTTCCTATCGGGCCATATTTGGAAGTAAAGATGTATATGGAAAAATTATAATATATAAAAATTCGTACAAATGAATACCTTAATAAATATTCAGCATACTAAAAAGAAGTTTAAATTTTGGAAAAATGGGGATTTATATCTCAACCTTTCAGCTCGACACACCCGACCCAGCTATTCTTCAAACAAAAGGAAAAGGATAGGACAGCAGTTCGTAACCTAGTTCGACAAATTTGGCTATGGCGACGGCGGAGGTGTGATCCGATGCTGCTGTCATGTTAGAAAGGCAATTTGTCCATACTCAAATGGGTAGTCAACCCAATAGTTCGGCATTCATCTAGCAAGGTGTGACGTGATGATCCAAGGCAACGGCAGTTATTCCGTCTCCAGCCGTTAGTATAGTCTTCGCCTTCTTTAGAAAGAAGTTGCTCGGCAAAGTCCACTGTTTCAACTGTTCTTTGGTCGATGCAGAAGTTCCTTCAGATTGGGTTTAAGCACTTTCACACATTGTATCTACTGTTCAATTCATAGTCAAAAAATATGCGATCGGGAACTTTTGTCACATAATCCTTGGTGCTAGGCGGAACTACTGAGAGTGGCTAAATAAAAACCGACGTGCCGCCAGATTCAATCTTGTTAAAACAATTATTTACAGCCCTAATCCAAGGAGAAAAGTCACTGTATACAGCAACCAAGCGTTCTTTGATTTCACTGTACGATTTCAACGAGCGAAATTGCTCTTTTTTTATTTTTCTAAAATCCACGGGAACGGCCTTGTGCTTCGACGGTCAAAACAAAACTACATGTCCGTTTCTATTGAGCTTTTGACATTATTCGTCCGAGTCAAAGTTTGATACATACAAACAAAGCAGCTAAGCTTTAATAAAAATAAATGCATTAAATTTTGCGCTTAATTAACTATTTCAATTATTTAAAATAAAATGTAAACATTTTATTGTAATTCAGATAAGCTATTGATATTATAAACAGACAATTTCATTTAGTCATTATGATCAATAAAACAGAAATAAATACCATTATAAATAACAAATAAAAGCGAATAATGTATTAGCGAGTATTAATTACAGTTATATTTAAAATTTTATTTAAAGCTGCTTTTACGGCTTCATGCCGCAGATTAATAACACAATAATCCGCTTGAAAATTAGTAATAAAAAGCAAATGAGTATGATATTAAATCGATTGAAATTTTCCGAATTGAAAACATTTGGTACTTATAACAATTTGCAAATATCAATTACAGTAACCAATTAGCGTGAGCTTAACTACAAATTAGTAGTAGAACGTATGTATCTGTACATTAATATGTGTAAGAATGCATGTGTGTGCCTTTATGCCATATTATGTTGTGGAATTCATTAGTTCATTAAATATTTCTGCTCAAATGCCACAAGCTCGAATTGAAAACTATATAATATATATGTTAGGATACTGTTATATTATTTAATTGACATGTTAACCGAAATATAGCGAAATAAAATTTTCTATTTCTATTATATGATAACTACCAGAGCTTCTTTTCGAAATTATTGAGCACGCCAATCTGATACGGTTAAATTAAATTTAAAAAAGTTTACTCGTTCCAAATAAATTCTTTGAAATATTAAAGAATTCAACATTCATAAAACTTATATTATAGGTTATAAACTTAACTATATATAAATTTAATATATTGAGGTAATGTGGAAAACATCAACCAAAGGATCGGAATTTATTACATTAGAGATATGAGGTTTGGACCAACCATAATTTTTAAGGAATTTTGTCCACTTGATTTCACTAAAATATCACACATTTTGACCAACTTAAACGATTTAAAGACAGGTGGGAAGTAGAAGATCAGTATATAGGGTATATTGGGGGCAAAACAGGTCTGGACTGATTGCAAAAACTTTTGACATTACTCATATCCGATAACATATTTTTAAGCTATTTTATAAATATCTAACTCATACATACTATGGTTTGTTAGAATAAAAAATCTTTAGTAGTATATGGGAGTTTGGGTAATACGTGAACCAATGTCACATAGTTTCGACATTAAACTATAGTATATTCAATATCATACGATCAGTTTACTATGCTAAGATATCTTACATATTGACCATTAGGCTTATGGGAGATAGTGGTAGTATGGACCCGATTTTACTCATTTTTAGCAATACTGCATATCATCAATTTAATTAAGATAACCCACATATTTTCTAGATTTAGAAAGAATGGAGTGATCACTGGTGATAAAATATTTTCGGGCAATATATTACAAATATACCAAGTAGTCTGAAAGTTCATATCAACCCTAAGAAGTATAGCCTTTACAATTAAATTAATATTTTTTGTAGTTAAACTTAATATTCTGAAGACTTGTGTATAATTTCTCTGTTGTTGGATAAGTGGTTATAAGAATTAGAGAAAATTTCGAGGTTTTGTAAAAACCTTATAATCAACATTAATATATATTACTGATGAAAAATGCTGCTGAATTTGTAATTGGATTTGAATTCCGTAAGGGCTGTATGAACCTTGTGGATCCAGAATTTTATAGAAGTAAAATTAAAACAAGTAAGGAAGGGCTAAGTTTGGATGTAACCGAACATTTTATACTCTCGCAAAGTCAAATGGTATACTCGTTTAAGATTTCTTTGTGGATTGGCTGATATTTTCGGTAAAAGGTCAACTATAGGCACTGGGGTCCACATATTTAGTACTTAGGGGTTTGAACAGTTTTGGTTCGATTTAGACAATTTTTGGCCGCAAGGTGGCATACTTTAATTGCATTATTCACGCAAAGTTTTACCCCGATATAATCATTGTTACCTGATTTGCATAGTGGAAAGTGAAAGAATCAGATGGAATTTAAAATGGTGTTACATGGGAAGTAAGCGTGGTTGTAGTCCGATTTCGCCCATTTTCGATTTCGATTCGCCCATTAGAAACATGAAAAGAACGTTATGCACCGAATTTGGTTGAAATCGGTTAAGCAGATCTCAAGATATGGGTTTTCACCAAAAAGTGGGCTGTGCCACGCCCACTGTCTAATTTTGAACGCGGTTCCTATAAAGTCATCTCATACCATTCCAGAGATAAAATTTAATGTCTCTGGCGTGTTTAGTGGTTGATTTACCGTTATATGGAGAGTGGGCGGAGTTGCCACCCGATTTCAACTATTTTCACACCGTCAATAGAAGTGCTAAAAACATTTGCTTCTAGTGAATTTTGTTATTATAGCATTAGCGGTTTAGGAGATATGCACATTAAACCTATTAGAGGCGGGACCACGCCCACTTTTTAAAAAAAAGTTTAAACTGCAGATGCCCCTCCCTAATGTGATCCTATGTACCAAATAACAGTCTTGTATCTTATTGCGGAGCTTAGTTATGGCAAGTTATTTGTTTTTGATTAATGGCGTTTTGTGGGCGTGGCAGTGGTCCGATTACGCCCATCTGCAATACCAACCGTCTCACGGTACCAAGAAACATGTCTACCAAGTTTCATAAAGATATCTCAATTTTTACTCAAGTTAGAGCTTGCACGGACGGACGGACGGACAGACGGACGGACGGACAGACAGTCACCCGGATTTCAACTCGTCTCTTCATCCTAATCATTTATATATACATAACCTTATATCTAACTCGATTAGTTTTAGGTGATACAAACAACCGTTAGTTGAACAAAACTATTATACTCTGTAGCAACAGGTTGCGAGAGTATAAAAATGTCCAAAACTATTTTGATCGACCGTAAAATGTGGTTGATCTGAACAGCTAATTCCAAGATAGTTGACCTACAAAATGGGTTCCAAACGACTTCACAATCAAGACAATGCACCGTGATACGAATACATGAAAACGTTGGAAAAATTGCATAAATTTTACTCTGAAGTGCTTAAACATCCACCATATTATCCAAATCCCACCAGCGACCTTTTTCTGGAATTTATTAACTAATTGCTAAACCAAAAGCCGGTGGTGAAGCGAAAGTCCCATCATACTAAACAAATTATATTCCAAAATGGGAAGGTGGCTATCTTAAATGTCTAATATTAAATTTATAATTTGAGCTTTAAGCCAACGAATAAATGCATCTACTGCGAGGCAACTAAGCACCTTGATTAAGTCTTAACATTTCTCTACTGAAATAATGGGGATTCGTCAACATAATGAATTTAGTAACTTAACTGTTAACTAGCTAGTACTTATTTTACTGGTTTTTTTAATTCTTTTTTATTTAAGTGTGTATTCTCTAAAACGTAAAATTCCTTTCTTCATACTATTATTTTTAATTTGTAAATTAGGTGTATGCTCCACATGAACCACGCCAGAAGCCTTCGCCTGGATTAAAGTATCAAAATTCGAAATTTAAAACTTTACTCAAGGAACCACAAAAAATGGAAAATAAAAAGTTTAAGCAAAAGAGACGACAACATAAAAGGATAATGTTGCAACATTGGGTCTTTGCAGCACACATGCATATTTGTATTGTTCTCCGTGTGCTTAACGCTGAAAGTTTTTTCACATTGACACAATGCTGTAAGTATGTGTGCTGAGCAGAGTTTTGGGTGTCTGCTATTGTGGTCGACTGTGAAGAGTATTCCAACAATGCCAGCCTAGCCTGTCAGCCCTGCAGGCCAACCCAGTCAGACTGACATACATATGTATATCTGTGGCTTAAGGTTGTAAGGCTTATTTGCTTACCTGTCCGAATGCCAGCGAAGCAATGAGTTTGCCGAGCACTTACAACATACACTGAGCACCAAGCCACATACGCAGATAGACATGTGGAACATGCGAGGAGTAATATTAAATACGTAGAGATGTGTATGCTAGGGTATATGAATATAAGTATTGATTGCTGCCGTCACATGATCAGGTTTACTTGTTGGAATTCCTTGCGGTTTATCGGCTACACACCTATATATATATACATAGGCATATATAGTTGCTTGGAACAAGCCAATTGCCACACACTCTCGCACGCAATAAATATACTCATTTGTATGTGAGACCCTTAATTACCACTTCACCTCGCACTTTGGCCTTTTATGGAAAATCATTACGTTGCTTATTTTTTTAATTTTTTTGCATTCATATCAGAGAATCCTTCATCTGTGCCGCATACGAGGGTCAGTGTAAGGAATCCGTCCATCCTTTTTTGTAACAGTTATTACCGTAACTTTATTCCCCCTTTTTGCATATCAATGTAAAGGTTGGAATGGATTGTGGACTGGTAATAAAAACAACAATCAACAAGAAAAAAATGAAAAGCAACGCAACGAAGGACAACAGCCCGGCCACAACGGCTAGAGCTTGCGCTTGGTCTGAAGCTGGCCGTCGAGTTATTTGAGTGACATGAAAAAGCATTGCTAACAGGCTTCTTCGCATCGCAGGAGTAGGCTAAAAAGCTTCAGAAGTGATATGGCTGCTTTTTGTTTTATTTTTTGTTGTTGTTTTTTTTTTAATGCTGAATATCCTTCTTGCAATTATTATGAAAACTATTTTCGCAAGCGGCAACATAAATAACAGCGCAGCAAAAAATGGAATCTTGCCACGACAAGTACGCACGTGCAATAACTTTATGGACGAATTGTGTATATATGAATGTGTTGATGGGTATTTGCATGTAAGTCATACGCGTCAGCAGCTTTAATTAATATTCATACGAACATCGCAATAAAATGCATATTAAGGGGTACATTTACAAATATTACGCCGGTTGATAAACAAAAAACAGTTCGCCATTTTTTATTTATTTATTTATTTTTATTTTTTGTATGTGAAATCAGTTTTTATAGTAATATCTTTCATATTTGTACAGTTTTAAGCTCTATAAGTATTGTACAGCCTTGGTGCCTCCTGCTATTGACCATGTCTGCTTTATGCAGCCTATTCCATTTTTCCGAAAGAAAAGTTGTCAACCGTTCTGATTTTTTATCAACGAAGTTGATGTTGAAATTCCCAGAAAAGATAAGTGGAAATTTATTATCATTGATAATCCGATTGAAATACTTAATTTCAATTGTATTGTTCAATTCAAACGAGTTAATGTTCCTAAAGCTTGGGTAGCTATTTACCAAATGAATAATTAATTTGTTGTTAATTAAATTTTTATTAATTTCCATATTTTTATTTGCCATTAAAAAAATTCACCGTACTCTATTATTGATTTGTTCCGCTTGAGATACGTAAAAATATGCCTGAAAGTATGCAAAAAATTTTCGCATCCTTTGTGATCGTGTTAGGTTTATTTCCGTTACGGAATTTCTTGATTCGGTCGCCGGTTTAAATTGCTAACTCCAGCAGCCAGATAAAACCGTCTTCTACCTTCTATTGTATTAGCTAGTTTTTAAGGGCGTTTGTTCTACGGCGACCCTTGAGCGAGTTGTCGAACCAATGAAGCATCATAGGAAATAAAGAAGCGAAGAAAATAACAAATATCTGAAACCATTTCTCATCAATTAGAAACTATGAAAACAAGTTCCATGCACAATTTTTGAATGCCTTCACTGTTTATTATTCCTATTGTAGGCAAACATCATTATCATTCAAATTCTCATGTGAGGATAAGGAGTATGATTAAACGCGCACCGCTATATATTTAATGTGAGAAATTTCGAAAGAGTATGGCTTAAGCTCTACTAATTATAACTCATCTCGCATGCTGTAAAAGAAAATAAGTCAGGTAATTCAAATTATGTATATCTATAGTTCGAGAATATTACGTAGGTTGTCCAATATCGTATAATACATTCTTGTTGACGCCTACTGTCAAAATTTCAGCCGAATCGGACTCGTTGTCTTGATCCCGTGTTGGTCTAGGCAAATAAGCGGATTATAGGGAAATGGAAAAATACCACTGTTGGTCAATGATTCGCTCCTTGCTTTTGAAAGGCGATAATCTTGTATGCTGTTTACTTTTCTCCTTCGAGGGCGACCGTCGAAATTGGTTGAAATAGTTTCAACTTAGTTGCATGTAGGTTTTTGATGAGTCAGAACAACAAAAGTCCACATTCTCGTATTGACACACTGCGTATCCAGAGAGCGTGAAAAAGCTTAGATATTAGGCACTGGAACACACCAGAAACCAAACAACAGTCGAAACAATTGCGAACCTGCTTCGTGAAGAATTGACCGGAAAGGTAATGACCATCGTTTTCTAGCATTCTCAATGTGTAAAGTTCTTCTCTTCTTTCCTTTATCATCTGCAGAAGCCATGCAGGCTTACCTCCAAAAACCGTCTTTTTCGGACGGGTTACAGAATAAGTGTATTGAGCTAAATGATGATCGCTATTTTGTCTAAATTATTGTAATTTTTATGGCAGCTCAGATAGGTAAAAATATTAATGTTTTAGACTGGCCACATGAAAGTCCTAAAAGTTTTTGCTCGAGGTTTCACATATTGTTAACTTGAATTAGCCATCTGAAAGTCTTGATCTTAAGACAATTAAACAATTGTATACCCTAAACAGTGTATTTTTGGTTTGCTACACACAGAAGGAAACGTCTGAGGCCGTGTCAATTATATTTGCATAAATGATTAGCGTTACGAGCAAAGTCACTTTAGCCATGTCCGTCTGTCTGTCTGTCCGTCCGTCTGTATGGATTTAAATACGAAAATTTACCTCTGAGGTTTTGAAATAACAATCTGAAATTAGCTGAAATCTGAGTAGCTGCTAATTTATCGGAACTGCCGATATGGGATCACTATAGCATATAACTGCCATACAAACAGAACGATCGGAATCAAGTGCTTGTTAGGAAAACTTTTTCATTTGAAGAGATATCTTAAAAAAATTACATAAACATGAAAAGACACGGAAGAGAGAACTTAAGTGTGATATCTGGTAAGATTTCCCTTAAGATCCGCTAACCAAGTACTTACTATAAATAAGTTTTCTGCAAGCAATGCTAGCTAATTACATTACAATACGCTGCTGCTGGTGGGGTTCGGCATCTAGAAGCAGTCTATAGAAAGGCATCATCAGCAGACGCATTGTGGCATACAAAAAAGATTTGAAAGGGCGGTTGAGGATATGAAAAACCGTAAATACGCGAAGCATAAATCGCATGATTTGCAGCTTCTCTTTATAAAATGATTAGCCAATTCTACTCCGTATACCCACTAGCAAACGCTTTGCATACACGAGTTAGTGCTTGCAACATAGGTATGCCACATAGAGTGTTTGTGTGGATCCACACAACAAATCACAAAAAATTGCAAATTAAATTTTAAAACAACAATCAGTAAACGTTAAGCATTGCGGCGTGTAATTACTAGGCACACAATGTGAAGGCAAAAACAACTATAAAGTTTGTGTTGGCATACAGATGTTAAAGAAAAAAAGCAAACAAAGATACGTTTTTCTATAGAAGTTTATTCGGAGAATAAAAATAAAAATATATACATACATATGTTTATATTGTATATGTGTCGATGTTAGCACACAACTGTTGCTTTATTATCACTTTGCTAATGACACATTTTTTTATTGCCTTTTATTGTCATTTATTACTTGCCACTGTTGCGTCTCATTTAAGCAAACGTCACGCTGACTGAAACTATCACTAGGCGGTGCTGCTACCGGCAGCTGGCGCGGTAAGCCTGAAGCCCCTTTTGGCTTCAGCAAACTACGCCGACAGTTGATCATTATACCCTGAATAGGGTATATTAAGTTTGTCACGAAGTTTGTAAAACCAAGATGAATGCGTTGGAGATCCTATAAAAAAAATATATATATACATGCGTGTCGAGCTTAGTTGCTTTAGCCATATCCGTGTTTCTATCCGTTTGTTCCGCCTATCTGTATATTCGCAAAGTTTTTGAGAAATCGGCCTGCAATGTTATACTCTTCCTTCTCTCCCCAAGAAGCTCCTAGTTTTCAAAACCGCCGATGTCGGATTACTATAGTATATAATTTGGTATAAATAATTGCTATAATATCTGAAAAAAATTTTCAGATCGACCGACTATAGCATATGACTGCCACACAAACTGACCGATGAAAATCAATTGTTTGTGTCGCAACTTTTTTATTGATGAAGGGTATTATAGCTCCAGTGCCGCCGAAGTAAATGTGTTTTTTGTTTTAAACTTAACTGGTGATTATTTGTTGTTATTGTTAATTTATATACATTTTTTGCGCTTTATGCTTGTTTCTATCGATAAGCGAAACTGTCATCTGCCATTTGTTGCATGAATAGTTAAAGTGTGAGTGCACAAACAGCAGCATCATCGCCTACAGCAATTTTCGCACTCAAATACCAGCACGACACAAAACAACTCACTTCAACAGCTACTGAATCCCATCCACGTTGTCAGTTGGGTGTGTTCATTAGAACGCATCAGCAGAAGCAACAGCATGAGCAGCGTCCAGCGTTCTAATGTCAGCAGTCAGCGGCATTTATTGTCATAATTTTGTAATCATCTCGTATGTCAGCATATCTATTTACATACACGTACACATATGCACACCTACTTTCATAGTCATGTTGCTTGCAACACGGCAGCATTTTACGCTTGATTGAGCACAAAGCATGCATGCATAAATACAATATGTATATGTATGTATGTGTGTAGTATGAGTAGATAACGCTTAATTGTTTATTAGAATACCGGCAGTTAACTTGGCATCTGTGTGGCAAAATTTGAGGCACCTTAAGGGCTTGTAGCGGCGAGGACAACAATTTAATTCGATATGCTTGCAATAAAGGTGGCAGCAACAGCATTGATCGCCAGCAAAGTTGGGGCACACACACTTATACATATATGTATATGATATATCAATCTGTATTTATATACATATATACGTTTTTGCCGCAAATATCGCAAATATGTATATATGTGGCACTCGGCATAAACATGATAGCTCCGCATTGCCACAAGCGTTGTCAGCTCATCGTAATTGCTCAACCAAGCAAGTAGTTTGTTGCTCACAATTTACTACTTCGATTTGCTTGCATTTGTACTTTCGGTTGTTGTTGTAAATTATAGTTTGCTCCGCTCTCTTTTAAATTGATCGTTGCTGCTGCGGTCGTTTTAAGACCGAATGTATGAGCCAACTGTTGCGTGGCAGCAACTATTATGTCGCAGTCTCATCAACACTCAAGTACATGTGCTCACGGAGCTACACATAGTGGAATAATGAGCTTTACAAGGTGGTTCTGCTATAATAGTAATTTCATGAAGCTCGACAACTCTGTTCTACCGATTAGGCCAGACTGTACAGTGATGGCTAAAATAATTTAAAAAGTAAGGTTATTCAATTGCCAACCTCATCTACACGGTGGTCCATCCTGTCGATAACAAAAGAGGCTCTGACGATCGAAAATAGACGATATAACCCCAACAGCCGTAATCTTAAAGAAAATATGACATCTGAGGCAAGCTATCACATGGCTGGAGCACAGCCTCGTCGACGTAGAGCTGGCTAGTTTATTGTTATGAAAGCAGCACAAAAGCCGAGGATAACAATCCTTAACAATGTTGACGGCTGGTAAACTCGTAATATGAACGATAAATGGACAATGCTTGGTACAAGCTGGTGAAATGGACGAAATCGCAGCTGTGCTTGCAAATTGTGAGGTAACCATTATGCCCCTTCAAGAAATATGCTGAAGGACTAAGCGGAAATTGGTAAAAAGGAATGTATGTACTTTGTTTTATAGTGGTACAAAAAAAAACGGAACTGCTTTTTTTATGTTGACGGTCGAGTTATGCTGGGATATGAGGCCCACTCTAACTCGAAAGCGTTCTAAAAATAGGTGACACAAACGTAACAGGAACTGGGATTTTAACAAAACCTAAACTGTTACTATAGGGATGCCCCGCAATTTGTCTGGGACATACTACCGTAAAAAGCTTAACAGTGGGACTACTATAGAACGATGATGGCATGAAACGATTATTAATCTATGTTCGTGTAAGTAAAGCCAAACAAATAATTTGTACTTGAGGGAACCTTTCACATTGAAAGTCGTATTAAAACTGCTCGGAATTTAAGAATTTGGAAAATATGCATTAGCAGTGGTTGAATAGGAATGGTATAGAAAGGAATTGCAGTACAATTACCATTTCGAAACATCACATTTTCTTCAAGATACACTTTTTATTGATCATTATATTTATTCCTATTTTTATTTTTTCATATATTAAAACTCAGATTCCAAAAATCAAAGTAGTTTCCAATTCGAAATCCGTATCCAATCACTTTATACAAGTACATTGTGTAAATTATTATTAATGTAAAAAAAGCTTATAAATGGTCGATAGATACACTACAATTTTTGATAGTTAATCTTTCATCTAGAATATTTTTTATCTTTTCGTCATCTGCAAATGACTGACTACTACCTACTTGTTCAGATCTAAATTTATACTGCAAATGTATATCTGAACAGAAACATATTTACGTATTTTCAAAAGGCTTCATTTTAGGCACTCCACTGTACATATTTGTTTACGAGTATATGTAGTACAGGTTTGTCACTCATACGCACTCCGTTTAATGCTGGGTTGCATAAGTTGAGCGACAGGTTTCAGATTTTTATCATCCTTATCATTAGCTGTCACAAACGGGTTTCTAGGTATTCTTAGGGCATGCAAAACAAATTTTGTTTTTTCACTTTTTTCCCTTTTTTCGTTAATGGATGATATGCCTTTTGAAGTAAGCCCATAAGGCATGCTATGTATCGTTTTGTTGGTAGTGTTAGATTTTAATAATTTATTGACTTCAAATTCTTCAGGTTAAGTGATAGTGATGATGGAGAATGTTGCAAAATTATGATGTTGAAAATAACTCTGCATAAATTTCCACTTTACTGGTCGCAAGCAAAACTGACAAATTGTAATTGCTTCAGCCACCTAAGGTGTGCTGTAAGGAGATATTAAAAAAAGAATGGCCCGAAAAAGCTGGTACTAGTTTCCGCTAAGTAAGCGAGAAGGCTTCTAACGACTTTTTCGTCAAAGTATGCCAATAACTCGACCGAGTGTACATCAAGTTGTTTATTTGGAATAAATACTTTAATCAGACAGTGTTAGTCATTGTTTTGTTTTATAAGTTCACGACTTCTTGATTTGTACAAATATGATCACAAAACCGAATTTTTTGCATAAAATGGAGGCTACTCACAATAAAAATCAATTGATCAATAATTTTTGAATTTTCTCGATTTCTTAAAAATATTCCAATTTTGAGAGTTTGGGTATTTCATGTTGATTCATACGAAACATGCGAATGCCAAATATCAAGTAAATCAACTGATTATAACTTGAGATATTGCGACGACCGTTTAGAAAAAGTAGTTTCAAGAAGAACGTGTTTAAAGTTTTTGGCTAATGCAAACATTGTAGGAAATAAATTTGAAAGCCAAGGCATCGCCATTACCACAACTAATGGATTTTTCTTCATAAACATTTTTAACCAACAAAGTACCTTCATTTATGCCATGCATGGTATAGTTTGCAAATTCCCCATCCATATGTGGAATTAACTCCAGGGCAACAGTTGTAAATGCACTCGTGCCACTAGCGTCTGCCACACTTTGTCTCCTCATGCCACGCGTTAGTGTCGCTTGGCACTTCGACTGCTTGCTGCATGATGCTTTTGCGTCATATTCACATCGCGTCCAACCATCAGTCACTCATCTTTCACCACAAATTACTTCAATTTGATGCCATCGGGCGTACATATCTACGAGATCTATTGCTGCGGCTAGCAATGATGCTGTTGCAGTTGCTATAAAATGTCGCATGCCATGCGCATTGCAGCCGCTGAACGGACAGCAGCAGTAGCAGCTACAAAAGTCATTAATTTAAATTTAGTGGCACACAGCGATGCACTCACGAAACTCAAGCCTTTGGCAACTGGCCGCCTTGCCTACCACAATGAGTGCAACAACTGCTGGCGTATCACGTTGCGCCAGCAATAGCCGCTGCTGTCTAAGCGGCAGTAACCGCAGAACGTGCAATAGATCGCAATTCAACTAAATACTTCATTTATTTCATGAATAAAGCTAACATCAGCGGAAATTTTTCCGTGCCACAAGCACACACGCACACAGAAATGCAAACAAGTATAAAGCTATGAGAAGCAAGTAGAATTATGTTGCATAAGGTAATGTTTGCTTGCATGTTTATATGTGTGTATGCATGTATGTATGTGTGTATTTGTATATTTATGTGTGTATGCATGCAAGCTAAAGTTTATATACATTCATTAGTTTCGCATACTTTCGGGTTTATTGCACTTATTTCTTTATTATTTCTACTACCGAGTTGTCGTGCTCAAGAGCCTGCCACAGCCTCAGCCTCAGCTCAAGGATCTCTTGTGCATATCATGTACGGCGGGCAGTAGGTGTCCGTATGTACATGTCAGTGGTATTGTTGGTTTTCTTTTTGTGGGTTGGTGTTGTTAGTGGTAACGGTTGCGTTTTCGTGAGTAGTTGTAGTTGTGATCCCTGCTTGATTGCTTAGTGATACTTGTAAGTGGCGATTGTGGTGGCATTCTGACATCACTTGGCACCCTAAAGCCTTTGCCTTTAGTGGTCTACTTCCATATGCACATATACACGTATGTAGGTACATAAATACGTGGATAGCAGAAGTATTTATATATGTAAGTATCAAAACGTTTTCATTCAGACATAGCGCCACAGTTTCTTTGGCTTCTCCCAAGGTTGAAAGACACACATTTTTAAAAATACACTGCGCAAAATTTTGGGTCCTATCTGAACGCAGAAATCCAGAATTATGTTTAAGTCCAGTTTAAATGGGAAAGTGCAACAGCATTTTCACTCGCAGTCATGTAGAACTTCTTCTTTAAGTAAAAGACTTCTGGTCAGATATTTATAGTCTCTATTGGTTTTGGTGGTATTGTGTATCCATATTGTATATCCATAACTTGAATCTTTAAAAAGTTTGCCATTAAATTATTCATATACTGTATCAAAAATTAAGTGTATGGACTCCTTAGCTTCCTAATCCAAATATCTCTCACCTCTATTTTATATCTAATCTTTTATAAAAGTTACAGCTTTGAACTAGACCAATTAGAACCGCTAAGATGATAAATAATATTTTATTAGTTTTTACGAAAAAAGTTGGTAACGAAAAATATCAATAAAAAATTTTTTACATATACACTCAAATACAAAGTTAATAAAGCCTGAAAGAGAAAAATACGATTCCGTTTTGCTTATTCTCAGAATCAGTTGTCTAAGTTAGGCCGTGAGTATTTTAGAAAACTAAATTCGAATGTGCTCTTGAAAATATTTGCCACCTAAAAATGTTATTAGAACAACGTCAAAGGCAATCGCTGTGAAATCGGCTCAAACGGTGGCCAAGTAAAGATTGACAGTCGAGAAGTAACGAATTATGGACAGAGAATCATCTACTAAGAGCTGCTCTAGGACTACTGATTGTTCTGAGAGAGATCTTTACTTTCACAATGGCAACCAGTTATCCACCATACGGTGCATATTTGATTCTAATCGGAGCATTCCAACTATGCTAAATAAAACTTTCAATTCAATGCAAAAATAATGGATTTTTTACTAGACCTTCAAATACCGAGTTCTGCAAAAGAAGACCTGACTTGAAATTCTTGAAAACCTACTCAAAATCAAATTTTTTACCGTGTAAAATTCAATTGAATATTCACAACCATTTTCTGAAAATAATTTCATATGAACACTATACTCATGAATGCACAAAATCAAAACTATATGTATAAGTATGTGTAAGGTTCTAAGGCTTGTCATCCATATCTAACTACAGACTTCTTCTAATGGTTGTCCAGACAAAAATGAAAATAAAACCATGAGCTTCAGTCTGCACATTGAGAAGCGATAGCTAAATACGAGACCGTGGAATATATTAAGGAGCTCGTGCTGTTTACCATTTAATACCGATATGAATAAAGAAGATGCTATGCACATACGATGACACCATACTTCAGGTCTCTGGTCGCTTTCGAGCTTATCAAGTCTTCGTTCGCTGACTGCTGACAGTACGAACCTCGTACGTCAATCCATTTCACCGTTGAACGGTGTTGATGTCGGGTTATGGATACTGCAGTGCTTGCTGCAGCGGGAGCAACGCTGGTAAATGCGGTTAAGCAGCAGCAGTAAATGCTTCAGCATAGAGTTCGTGGTCTTGCGGTTTGGCAGATCGGAATAATAACATTTTTGTGCCGAAGGATAACGCATTGCTAAGTGGAGCTATGCTCCTTATTAAGTTTATGAGAATATTATAGGCATGAAGTGAACATGTATGAGAGGGAAAGTTTGCTAGACTGCATCTATTTAATATGGAATGATGACTTTTTAACTAAAATCTTATATTGTTGTTTTTTAGAAAAAACTATAGCTTAATCAAGTTTGAGCTTACTGCCAATAGAAAAAAATAAATAAATTGCAAGTAATTCAAATTATTTCACCGAGCTACAGTCCCGCTGCCCTCGGGATGTTTAGCGCGCCAAAAATTATTAAATTTGTTTTTGTTGCTTATACTTGTATAATGTGCGAAATCAGTCTCATTACGTAAAACAATTTTTTACGGCAACTCCCATTTACAAGCCATCAACGTTCAATGACAGTAGATCAGGCGTACCGCTATAATCGGAAATATTAACCTAAATGATGGGCAATCAAAAATTTCTCATTTCTTCATTTTCCACTTTACCAAAAAATAGCAAAAAATAAGCGTATATTAAAAAGACAAAAACAATCAATAAATGAAATGAAATAGCGGCATAAGATACCGCAGTAGCAACCGAAACTGGGACACAGCGCTTAACACCTCCTGGCGTGCTAATAAGGCATAAACAAACCGGCCGAATTCAAGCATTTCAACAATAACCAGCCGCAAGTGAAGCATACGAGCTTGGAGAGACACATGAACCAAGGCGTCGAAGCAACAGCAACAGCAACAGTGGCAAAATTAATTTGTGTGCAAATCAGTAGAAAAGAGAAGACGAAAATGTGCCTACCAAAACCTTCGGCAAAGCATATGAGTGCTAAGGGTTATCGAAAAATTTTCCCTTCTCATTTTATAGTCACTGCTATCACGTGCGTATATACCCATACTGACATACCTAGTACATGCCATTTAATAAATGAAGCGTAAATGTTAGCCAGCAGCAATGACAATGCGTAAAAAGCAGAAGTAAAGTTGAAGACCGAAGCGTAGGTTCAATAACTCGTTGAAGGTAGCACGAAAATTCGCGGAATTGATTACCGACGTGTTTTTGTTATCGTTTTGGCTAACAGCATTTCGCTGCGTTTTGTATGTGTTACAATTTTTATAACTTCTTTCAAAGACTAGGGTTGCCAAATAACATATAGACTATTTATATATATATATGACTGAAACTCGTTGAAGTCAATCCCTAACTTGCTCCACAAAGAGAAAAATGTGGCATGAATGGAATATGAGCCACATATACCGATTATTAAAATTCAAAAGTAATGAATAAGAACACTACTACTAGTGTTAACAAGTCCCTGTTGTTGACAAACATTCCAGCAGACTAGGAACACCAAACAATGACTATTGTAGAAGCTGTCAAGTTGTAGAAGAAGAAGAGATTGTAGAACATCTTCTATGCGAATGCTTTGGCTTTGTATAGCAAAATAATCGCAACTATCGGTCGAGGGTTTTTGGCGGTGTCTCGAAGGTTGCACAGATAAAACTTTTTGCATTGATGAACTTCATAAGAAGCACAGGTTGGTTCAAAGATGACATAATGGAGTGAGGTGATTTTAGTCCCGCTGGTTTCACAATGGACCTTCTAAAGATCAGACAGAAGATACACAAATATGTGAATGAGATAAAGAGGGCCATTATATGCAATAATATAATATCCAAAACGCAGAAACTAAAAGAAGCTAACAAAATATCTTCGGTGCAGTGTTTTGAGGAGATCTGTTGAAAGCTAAAACTTATTCAAAATTTCATTACGTAGTATTAGTAAAACAATTTACAAACTAATTACTTAACAACTGCGTAGAGTCACACAAATTGTTCGAGACACGCAAAAAAAAATCAAAGAAAAAGAAAATATGAGAAAAATACTACCTACTTCTGTAACTAAAATATTCTAAAAAGAAAAAACGGCTTAACACTTCGAATGCATATGTATGTATATATGGTATGTTAGTGACGATTTTCCCACAGCAATTTGCTGCAATAGCATACTGATGCAACTGTTCGGCTGCTGTGATTCTTTACATTTTTTTAGCCAACACCTGTTTCGAGACAAAAGCTTAGCGCTGTGTCTTAGAGATACTCATATGTCACCACACCAAATATGGTTTCTAGGCTAACGGCGATCAAGGCAAACCAAAGAGACACACACCTTGCTAGCAATGAAGCCGACAAGCGATCAAAAAATGTAGTAAATAGACGACGTGACTTGTGTTGCTTAGACGAGTTAGAAGCCAAGGCGTACGCGACGGCACTGATCGATCGATCGCTGCCGTTGGGCAACCGTTGGCGGTTTGGCGAATTGTGTTTGGCAGCAACAAATTACGGCACTGCCAAAGTCACACATGCAACATATACATCTTTCATAGCGATAACTTGTCATGCTTGCAATTGGCGCGCAAGATGACAGGCGGCGGCACGATTATGGCTGACAAAACAGGAGACTCGTTGACTGCGCACGGCTAAATGGCTGTACGCGATACAGTTAACGGTGGGAACCAAGTGCAACCTCTGCGCCTTCCAATCAACCTGTTTGCACAACAAATGAGAAATTAAACGTGGCTGGATAATGAATGCTGGCAAACGGCGCGCAAGAGATGCAAGTAAAAGAGAATTCATACAAAAAACGAAAAAAATTTTGCACAAAAATAGCGTAGAAATCAAACTAACCAAACGAGTAGTGAGCCAACCTTTTATGGACATGCCGTTGTAAAAACGAAGTTAATCGAATGGACGCGCTGTAATAATTTTATTGCTGACAGCGCATAAAAAATCAGAACGGAAAGCGTTTACGAGCCACGCTTGCAACACGCTCGCTAAGCGCGCCGCTCATACGCCTGTATGGCATGGGCAGCTACTGTAGCGTCGCAGGCGCTTGTAGCACAACAAGATCGCTCTTAGTGGTGTTCAATGTTGTTGATCGGCTGCTGTAATATTTAAAATTGGATCGTAAAATCGTATGAACTGTTAATTTATCAGACATATAGATACAAACGTGTACTCAACCATTCGCCATAGTCTATTTTTTTTCTAGTCATATGCTTAATAACAATCGGCAAGCGCTGAAGCCTTAACAACAACAATGCAATCAGCATTCCCAACAAACTACATACATACTTTCACACACGCCAGCGCCGCCTGATTACCCAACTTGGTTAAGCGCGCGAAATCGTATTGACCACTTAGTGGCGTTGCAATTACTTGTCGCTCCGTTAGCTTTTTTCACTACATAATACTTTTCGTACAGAATTCTCGTATGCTTCTAGTAGTGTTGCTACTGTGCTAGTTTTTTACGTCTTATGATTGCTAAATTTGATCGCGCGATTAGCAAATACAGAAAGTTATTGTAATGAAAGCAACAAGTTAGCCAAGCAAATCAACGGATATGAGCGACGATCAGTCCAAATGATCTAACAACTCTGAGAACTGCACAGACGTCAAATAAAACAACATTAATTTGTGCGCCATGAATCGCCGCTTATAATAACTGTTTCTTGGTAAGCGGTTGCTTATTTTTATATACGTATATAATATGTCGAAGCTGAAAGATCGTATAATTTATGGAGAAAAATATGTAGATATATAATTTTGCTTTTGTCACACACTTATAATTCAGAATATCCATTTCAGGCGAATTTGATAAATGTTTGCAGACGCATATTTTCTTCACAGCTCTTGTGTCTTTTGTTTTGACACATTTTCAACCGAAATCGCGCATTTTATTCTTAAATGATTTGTACGTGCTTTCTTTATTTAAGATTTCGTCATGTCTATTGTGAGAATTATCACTTCAACTTTCATTAGTAAGCAAAGTCAGTAATAGCCGAACGTCAATCCAATCCATTTAATAGTGATTTGATAAAAAGCTTGGGAAATAGGTGACTATGTTAATTGTGAATGACATTTAATGGCAATCTTACCTTAATTCATATTTTATTTCGGGCAACTTGAGTTGGTTTGAAAAATAGCATTTGATATCATTTTCTCCTAAACTAATAACATGCATAACGAATTATCAGAATTTCGCCCACTTTATATGTATATACCAAGTATTGTTTTGTTCGGCCTAACCTAACCTACGACCCCACACATTACTGTGCAATGCTTTGTAATTCAATTTAATTGCCAAGACTGCTGAAGATTAAATAGTATAATTTTATCTGATTTAAGAGAGCCTACCGAAAAATTCTCAGGTTAAATATCATTTAATCTCAGTAAAAGCGCATATATCCCCTACAAACCAAGAGTAAATTTTAAATGTTTAGATCTGTCTGGAGTCCTCTAAAAATAGCAAGCTTTTTCAATTTATCTGAGGGTATGAAAAAGGCAATCGATCTCTTTCTTATAATTTGAGTCTATAAAGCCTCTACGGGCCTTTAGGAACTCGCGCTAAAAAACCTACTCAATGTTTTCAGCTCTTAAGCAGTAAAATTTTCATAAAAATGGGTGCTTTGACACTATTGCTAATTGGACAATGAAAAATGTTACTATTATACCAATTCAAGGATATTTTTAGGACCCTAAAATGTACTGTAAGCCATAAAACTAATCAACTTCTTGAAAATCATATACTGACCTAACCCCTTCGCCGTATTCAATAATCAATAGATTTCTCATCAAAACACTTAGTAATGGAGCGAAAAACAATACTGAGAATGTAAAGGAAGATGTTTGATAGCACCGATTGTTGGTGCGTATACATAGACATAGTAAATTCCATCGAAAATTAATCTTTATGATTTTTTATACACATATTTAAATCAGTTGAAAATTCTATCGTTCATACTAAGTTGATCTTATTGTAAAAAAATAATATCCACAAAAAGGTTAAGTTAGGACGTATAATTGATCCACGCAGGGAGAAGTAGTGCTGGATTTCACTTGGACAAATGTGTACGTTAGTCTTTTGTGATACCCAAGAACTACTAAAATGGATCACCAGGGCGGTTAATATCAATCCCAGCCCCTTCGGTTGGTTCGCCAAAAGCGTGTCAATATACTTCTATGTCAGTCTGGCAAAAGCTGGGTAGAAGAGGAGAAAGTACATATGATACAAACTCGCCTCCTCCTCACAGATTGGCAAAACGCATCCACCAAATATTTAGCCGTACCATGAGCTTAGTGGACAGCTTCCAGTTTGAACGTCTACAATTGTTGCAGGATTGAATTTGCTAAGGCCAAGCAATTGAGAAAACCTCTTGCAGTTCAGTCTGAGCAAGAAGGATTTCGCAGCCGCACCAGTTCTGGTTGTTGATTGAATTCACAGGAGGTTAATGGGTCCAGCGTTAGAGCGCAAGAGGGCAACGGAGGACCGTCTCGCTGTAAAAAAACTTTTCTAATAATTTTATGAAGCTCGAATATTAGCACATTATATTGGAGTTCTGTCAAACTTACTTCTACCACATAATTAATGCACTATCAGAGATATACTGAATGTATAAACCTTAAGTATTCAACGCAAACCCTACGCTCGAGCGACTCAGCTAAAAATCTGGCAGTAGAGAAAAGTTTCCTTATTATTCTGGTGACAAATAATTGTTTTTTTTCAAGTGCACTGACTACCCTAACTTAAAACCATTGCAGTATTATATTATACATTGAGCTGTCAAGGAATTTTAAACATTTTCTTAAATTCAATTTCGGGCTATCTTATATGGACTAGTTGTCAAACACGTTTTTTCAAAATTTTTTTTTCTTACAAGCCCCTGTCTTGTTTGTATATTTCGACATAATAAACAAAATTATTTCATTTTAATCGCTTTTCAATTAGCGGAGCTGTTATAGCTCCGGAATGTATTTTATTTTCGACAGCAGTCAAGTTGACGGAAAGCCCACGAATTACGACGAATACCTAGTTCCAAATAAGCGCATGCAAAGAACGAAATTGCTAATTGAAATATTTAAGGCATAAATTGAGGCGAACATTAATGACCTGGCGTCACAACGGTCTGATGGCGTTTGACACGCTCGCAAAGACACCCACGTGCCTCTGTCTAACTAAGACGTAAAGTTTGGCCAAATGTGGCGCCAATAATATAGTGTGTGGGGTTACGGTAAGCGCGCGACTGATGCGACATACATACCTACATATACTTTTAAGTATATTCAAAATTGTCTCGTTAAAGGAAAATAAATTAATTTACATTATATAAAATAAACTTCTGTCATTAAGTTTTAATTATATATATACATATATATATATAATTTAAATAAAATTATTTTCTAATAATATGTTGTTGTATTATAAAATTATGACATTTAAAAATATTTTATTTTATCACTACATTTTCGTCTATAATTAATGTGCAATAAACCTTAAATGAAGCCGCGATTTTAAACAATTATTTCAACTATACGAATTAAAAACCAAACAAACCCATAGAAAACTAGTTTTGCGAATAGTAAAAAAGTATAATTAGTAGACCAAAACAAAACCGACTTTTTCATACGATACACACAAATGGTTACAAAGTGAAAAAATACCAATATTGCTTAAATAAATTCAGCAGCCACCTTGCTTGCGACTAATGCCATTTTAAATGCTGCGATCCAGCTAACGATCAGCAGTGGCTCATCACCGCAAAAAGTCGACTCAGTTTCACATTTTTATCGTCTTTTATGAACTAATTAATGCATGGCGCCTGACTGTCGCCAAATTTGTCATCGATCAACTTTTTTTGTTGTTGCTGGTTTTTGCTTTTAAGCACATTTTTTTGTTGTTGTATATTCACACTTGACTTCACAATAGAAGTCAGAAATGGCAGGCAAAACGTTTTTAATGATATTTAACTCTAGTAGGTACAAGTGGAGTCGAAGCGGCCCAAATCAATTTGACAAACATATAAATATGAATATTAATACTTCTATATTTACTACATATTTTTTGAAATATTTCGATATACATATTACATTAATATAATTAATTATGGAGGTACTACAAGTATATGTATAGTATTATATATAAATATATTTGCGAGCATAATATTCTATAGTAGGGTTTCGTTTGAAGCAGGTTCAAATCGGTGTTAAGCTGGAACCCAAAGTTTAGTTTTCAAAGAACGCTTACACAGTTCTATCTAAAAAAATGTCGTCAGCTGCTCGAAAGCTACAGCCTTCAGAAAAGACTTGGCTCTCATCTTTTATTTTACGAGTGAGGATAAAAGAAGCGAGATTCTCTCGATGAAACTTTATACGAATTTAAGTAAAATTGGTATTGACATTGTAATACAAAACCGTGGCTACTGGGGCATTCGAGGGAATTAGCTTCTCAGCGCCCCTTTTATAACTCTAAAGTGTACCTAAAGTAAAAAAAGTTCCATGTTTTGGAATTTATGCATTGGCTTAAATAGGGTTAAATTGGCTTTAAAAATCATTTAGAAACATTTCCGCCACAGATAATTTTTATATTTGAATCCATTTCATGCTTATCGCATTATTTTAAACTGCAATTTTTTTATACCCTTGGAGAATGTTGGACGGAGTATTATAATTTTGTTTTCCTAACGGTACTTATAACACCTACAGCTAATTGAGGTAGATATATAGATAATAGGAAGTGGTTGCTGATGTATGTATGTATGGTATGATATTTCTATTTCTCCCTTCCCATAGGCTTTAAACGATATTTTTCGATCAAAAAACTGTTTGGAACCATTTGAATAAGGCTGGATATGAAAAGTAATAAATTAAGCATTAAATTCCAAGCAAAAATAATGGATTTCTTCTTCTTGCTTCAAGTACATCTAATATGACTTGGGGCTTTTGATGAAACCGATTCATAGGTATATTTTCCAAGGAAGATGTGGATATTTTTCATAACTGTAACACAGCTTTCTTCATAACAGCTGCTAGACTATCTCAAGTTCGCCTGTACCCAGAATTAGCATTTCCTTACTTTTCTTATATGTATATCTCAATTTTAGTGGATTTTGATCGCACAGCAAGTGATTTCAAAAGCGTTGGGAACACCCAACAAAGAAATGTACAAATATACATACTAGTGCATATATACTCGTATGTATGTATATTGTAGAAACGTAAAATGTTTCATTGTTCATTTCATTAAACCCCAATTCACATAGAAATGAACGTCATTTATCGAAAAAAAATTTTAATAAATTATTTTCGGTTCGCACAATTTCGCATAGATTTTGCTCACTCCGATTTTTGCCCTCTCTACTCAGACTAATGACCATCTGATATACTCATATGCTCATACATACATACGGGTTAATGCCTCCAAATATCTACGTGCACGTTTAAATCTCCGTGAAACATGTGCAAATATGAATTTAGTTAAAACTTCATGGTATGACAACGAATTCATTAATAATGTGACACTTGATATGTGTATGACCCACTTCTTTGTTTCTATATATTTTTGCAACACCACAGGTCGTCTCTAGTGGCCTCCATTCCACTTTTGCGTGAAGTTAAGGTCTTCCATCCAATAATTTTACAGAACTCATAATAAATACTGTCAAATCAATGCATTAAAAAATTAAAGTTGAGTAGCGTTACGGTTACACTTAAAACATTTTAATTGTTTTCTCTTCCTTTTTTTTTTGCAAGTTACTTGACGCATTGCAGCTGCACTAACGGTAGCTATAAAAGAAACATACGTGAAATTTGGATATCGGAGTCAATTAGAAATAAAACTCAGAAGATAACTATATTACAACTATGGAAATGTATGCTTGGGGAAATAGGTCTCATTTATATGGAATCCTATTAATTATTCAGACATTTAATAACCCGTTGCAATATTAATTGAAAGCAGAAATAAATAACACTTTGATGTTATGCGAGTATGATAAATAGTAAACTCTTAAGTCGTAAATTAATACTGGCACTCGGAGTGGATTCCAGTCAAATAAATAAAATTACAAAAGGTAGCGATCGTTTTTAAAAAGGGTAATGTTCTAATATTATTCTGAAATACAACAAAACTAAAACCAAGGGAGAAGTTTATATAACAAGCTACCTCAAGGGATACTGTTTCACCTTTAGCTTTGGCAACGTCAGTCCCAGGAATGATAGAGAAATGAGCATTAAGCTAAGAACACCATCGCTAAATGGCACGCATAAGTTCGTCATCAGTTTACGTGCTCTTTAGGCACTCATATTCAAAGAAGGTAGCTCAACCGATCTAACTAATTCTGGGAGGCATGTCTTTCAGCAGCAAATCCCGTTAAGAGTATAATTTAAGCACAGCCTTATGGGTCTTTTGTTAATGCCATCAAATTGGGTCGTCTTCGAAATAAGTGTGGTATTATATGAATAGATTGGATTCTAGTAAGCCTTGTCAATGTGTTGGGAACGCAGCGGTATTACATTTCCATTCTTTGATATTGAGGTGATTTTTAGTAAAGTCTATTATGACCAGACATCAGAGAATTTTCGAGGTAAGAAACCAAAGTATAGAAAAATTAATTGTCCCCGCAGTCCTTTTTAATTGTATACCTCAGTACCCCGCCAATCGCGGGTATCTACGAGAGACTACAAGACTTCAAAACCAACTGCAAAGGATCCACAAATTCGCTAAAGAATTTTTTAAAGTTTTCATACCTTGACTCTGCATACAAACACAGTTGTAACCGAGCCCGAAGATCATCAAGAAGACATTACAATGCTACTAACCTGAGACTAATTTGATACTTTTTACTTTATAGAGAACTTTACGATGTTTATTGGCAATGTGCATAAGTTCACTCGTTTTAGAAAGTCCCAAATTGTAATATAATATGTGGTAACAAAAGTTACCAAGCTGTGCTTACATTATTAGTTTATGCATGCCTACCACAACCAGGTAAAGTGTCCAAAAAACGCAAAGTTTATTCTTCGTTAAGTGGAGTTTATTTTCCTTACCCATTCGTTCACATTGTTTTTCTAAAAATCGATTGTCACACATAAAACAGATTACTAGCGATATGTCCGATATGTCCTAAGACAAAAAGTATACATGCGATAAAAATTAACGTTGGCATAAATAATATTGCGCAATAAAAGTGCCACCAAAGTTTGCGAGCAAAATTTGATAAGGCGAGGCTAGGCGAAATGTGTGTAATGAGTACTTCAATATATGGAACTTGCCTATTTGTTATCGAACGCGATAAAACAAGGCGTAATAATTTTGAAAATATTGGAGATTGGTGTTAGTTAAGGAGAAAATGCTTGCTATTGTCAGTGTAACTGTAACTTTTGTAGTTGAAAAATGTTTTATTTTAACTGCACCTTTATTGGATTTGTGAACCCAACGAACATACTATGATTTGCAGATTTTCATGTTGTTAGAAATTGCTTAAAGGGGTTGTGAGTTTCAAAACATCAATTTATTTACTTCAAATGTACATATATTTGAGAATATTCTCCAAAAATTTGAAGTTGGTGCTGCAAATAACTAGTTTTAAAACATGAAATTTTTAACGCGTTTTTCTCGAAACGCTGTTTTCCGAGACGGTGAAGAAAATTTCTTCGAAACTGCTGGACCGACCGACTTGAAATTTTCCCACGACCTTCCTAGATATATTTGTCAGACAACGATTGAAGGAATATGATTTTCGATAATAGTTCCTATTTTCTAGGCCATTCTGAAATGTAAATTTTTGCACAAAAACCGATTTATTTTTGGTAACCGCTATTTTGTCGAAAATAAATGTACATTAATTTTTATTCATTTATTAAATATAACGCCTCTTCTGAAAAAATTCTCAAAAAAAGCATATTTTCTAATTTGCAAGTCGATTTACCCGTTAATCAAAATTTCTGCTGTAAAAACCGTTACTTTACGATATCTCGAAAAATTCTATATATTTATAAACTTGCGTATAGTTTAAATATCTGATTATACCTTTAATGTTGCCAGTCTGCTTAAAAAAGAAACTTTGGAAAGGATATAGCAGTAAATTGAGGAATAGTATTTTGTTTGCAACAAAACCCTAAATCGAGTTCAAAAACTAAAATGTTTATTGGGAAGTTGAATTTTTACATATTCAAACATGTGACAAATATTCACACATACGAACATACATGTGTACATTATTCACTGTATAAATATACATACTTGTATATATGTATGTAGATACTACTCTTAATTGTCTTGTTATTGTTGTCTTTGGTCGTTTTTTAGTTCGTTGTCAACGCAAAAAATATCAAAAGTTCGCCGAAAAACTGAAATAAATTGAGGGAGCCACGCATTTGGCAGGCCACACCACAGCAACAACAAAGCGACAATGCGCCAACATAAACAACGAGCAAAATCAAAACAAAAAACACCGAACAAACAAGTAAGGAAGGGCTTAGATCGGGTGAAATCGAACAATTCATACTCTTGCAACTTACAAGGGTAAAAGCCGGCTAAATACCTTAAGTTGTTCGCAAAACTTCATATTAAAAAAATATAGCGAAAGGATTCTTCATTAAGCGCTGAAATCGTGAATGGAATTCAAATTTAATATCATATTAACATATATAGAAGATCATAGCCTCCCTTAGTTTTATTACTATATTTTACATCACGTGAGCGAAAATTATACTGAAATCATTGGGTGCAGAGAAATGCAAGAGCTGATTGCATTAAGTTTTGACATTGCTCAGGTTATTTGATAAGTACAATATACATGTATCACAAATTGACCGATATATTCGACAAAAAGTCAGTCATAAGCACTGGGGTCTACATATTTGGCGTCTGGGTTCTTGAAAAGTTATGACTCGATTTCGCCAATTTTTGGGCAAAGTCAAATATCTTGAGGACACTATTTGTGCAAAGTTTTAGTCCATTGAGTGGCTCTTGATTAGTATACCAGAAATTGAAAGAATCAGATGGAATTTAAAACTGTGTTATATGGGAAGTATACGTGGTTTTTGTCCGATTTCACTCATTTTCACACTGTCACTGTGGCGGTGCCATGCCTATCATACAAATTTGACACCGACTCTTATAAAGTCCTATCACACCATCTCCGGTGTAAAATTTTATGCCTCTGATGCATTTAGTTGTTGATTTATGGCGTTTTTTGTAATCTTAACAAAACCGTTATATGGGAAGGGGGCAGGATTATAATCCGATAACATCCATTTTCGAACTGTCGGTGGATGTGCTTATTGCAGCTTTAGCGGTTTAAGAGATATGTACATTAAAACTATTAGAGGGCGGGGTATATAACTCGATATCTATCCCGATTAGTTTTAGGTGACAAAACTATTATACTCTGTGACAACATGTTGCCAGAATATAAAAATAAAACACATTAAATAATGACAAAAACAGTCGCGGCAACAAATGCGCGTACAACTTGCAACAAGGTGAGGCGAAATTAGTGGCGATTTTGGCGGCGAAACGCTGTAGCGTTGTGTGATGCGAAAAAATTAAGGTTGGTCTCCAACAATATATAGCAACAACAGTTGCTATAAAAGTAAAAAGTGAAATAACAACAACACCGAGAACAAAAGCAAAATTTGCACAACAACCAAAGTGTGTCCACTACTACTGGCACACAACAACAACACAATGACAACAAGCGTGCAACTGCAGCAACTGCAGCAACCACAAAAACACACACACAAAACAGCGCCAGCAATGGGGTTGCCACAATCAACAACAACAAAAACAACACGCTGTGAAGTCAACGCTGTGTCGCCCCTTCATCGCATGTCGCACGCTTTCTGACACGCTTTATCAAAATACATACAATACATATACTCATGCATGCGAGTGTGTGTGTGCGGTTTATTCATGCCCCTGGTGAGTGTGGCTAACAAACCTGAAATTTACCAATTTTTGGCCAATAAACCAGTTTGTGTTGCAGCAGCTTCGAGCTCTGCATTATGCTGGGGCAACACAATAAGGTACACGGGTGAGGAGCGATCGCTTGCATGGGTGGGGGCATCTTGCTCCAAACACATCTGCACCAACAACAATAATAATAATGACAGTAAGTGTGTTGGTAGTGCACTAGTTAGCCCAAAAGGCAACGTCCGCAACGCTTTTGCCACAGCGTGTTTACCGTTGAAAAGGTTAAATGTGAGTCAGGTAAAGACAGCAGCGACAGAGGTAGCGGCACCAACGCCAGGAGCGTGGTGCACAACGCATAGCGGGCTGGAACAACTGTGGCAGGATGAATATTTTGAAGCAACGGTAAAGCCACTTGCCACAAGTACATTTATGCAACTGACTCGAAGAATTAAGCTGCCCTGTCGAGATAATGGCGTGTAAGCTGCAATATCGAGCCCCCATAGTGCAAAGAGGTCAGCATAAAATTTGTTTATTTTTTCTATTTTGATCATTTGTGAAAACCGAATCTACAAGCCTTGACTTTTCCATGGTCTTAATTAGATTCCCAATTCAAGACTAAAAATTTTCATTTATATGTTCGAGATCAAGCCTTCTTAATACTCAAATTTCATATTTTTTATTCATAGCACTTTAGAATTGGTTAGGAAATGAAAAGTTCTACAAGGAATGACTCAAAATCTAGCCCATACATCAGAAAAATATGTATATTACTTATCAAAAGAAGAATGTATCCTTCGAAATCTTCCAGCAATGGACTCGAGTTGTGTGAAAAATTCTTGAGCCCTATATAGTTGGAAGGTTATAGAAGCTCCAATTTAAAAAGGGTAAGAGTATTGCTGATCTTTTCGTTAGTTTTTGATCGTTCTAACATGGAACTGATTTGATTTGTTTAGATTTAGGAAAGCAAAAGAAATAAGAATTCATTATTTATCGACAAGGTTTTTAGTGTTCCTACACTAGCCCAGCATTTAAGTTTATGAAAAAAATGTAATAATTCTGTCGCATTTACTATTTTGTAAAGAGGGAAAATAAGATACACACGGCGGTATGAATTTTCGCGAACGCGGTTTCAATGAAAAAATTTTAAATACAACCCAGTTTAATGAACAATTTCAACTTTTCCAAAGGGTTACTATCACGCCAAATTTTTAAATTTATACGTGTAAATATCAGTTCTCGCTGCTACTTGGCATCATTGTGCAACAGCATCCATACCTGCAACCAACAACAGCTGAAACTAAACTTGCCACGAAAATGAAAAGGAAATTGAAAATGAAAATAAAAGCCGATGCAGTTCAACTTCATTTCATTTGCCGCGCTGCTTTTGTTTTTGGTTACAACTTCGATTTAATGTTGGCTTTTCAGCTCAATGCGCACACGGTATTGCAACTTGGCAGACGATTGATACGCTTGTATTGTCCTCACCTTTGCATCTTTGCGGCCACTACAAAAAGCAATCGCTGGCAGCTAAATTTAATGCAAACCGGCAGGTAAATATAAAAGAAATATAAAATACGCAACAATAATTTTGAAGCACCGCGACAGCCAAGTGGGTGAAAAACTTTAAAAATTCGAAAATTTTAAAATGGATGCTTTAGCACGAAAATTGCTAGCTTGCGAGGTAGCCGATGTTGCTGTGGCAACCAGAAATTTTCACGAAGCTGCTCTACATAACAACTTACTGCAACCGTACAGTGGGCATATTTGTGTTGGGGGAGTATAAAATGGCTACTGCAGCCGTATAGATAATTCTATAAGTTCCAATAAGACGAAATTCTTTTAATAACTGAAAATGATATTGACTAGTTTTTCGAAAGGCATTATAGTGGTATATTTATATTGTCTGTTATGAATTTCGGAAGTACCAACTGCCTCCACTTTTCACTTTCAACTTATTTATTTAGACCCATATATTGTCCAGAGTTAGGCATAAGGCGTTCTTTTAATTTGTCGGTCCACTGCAGCATTTTTAAAGCAGAGGCCTTTGGTATTGGAAAAACCGCCTAGCAGCAATTAAAGCTTTAACATCGTTTCGCATATCGGCCTGAAGTGTCTTCGAAAGTAGGACAGCAAGTGAGAGTGTCACCAGAACCAAGCAACTTCACTTCTACTGGGTGTCAACCCACAAAACCTATTTAAACCCATAATGCCTCCCGTAAAATCTTTGCTAGTAATGTTTAGCTCAAAAGGTCCGTGTTCTAAAGATTGTTCCGAACCAACAATTTATTAGTAGTAGGATTTCAATCTTTCCTGACACGCAATTCATAAAACTCCATATAAGCTGTTAAATTACAATATAATAAATGAAAAAATTTGTCTACGTGTCCCAGTGACAATTTCCTTTCTCGAAAGAACTTTTTTTTAGGTGAAAAGCATAATAAAAATAGCTTCATAAAACTATAATACTTCTCTGATGAAAAAAGGGACATGGAAGGGAAGAAAAAAAGGAAACGTTGGAGACTCTAAAAATAAATATATAGATGAGAAGCATGACAAGCTGAGTCAATTTAGCCATGTCCGTCTGTCCATCTGTATATACCCGAACTCGCCCCTCAGTTTTTGAGATATCGTTCTGAAATTTTGCATACGCCCTTTCCTATCCAACAAGCTGCTCATTTGTTCAAACCAACGGTATCGGATCACCATAGCATATATCTACCATAAAAACTGAATGACTGGAATCAAAGGCTATGGTATGGAAAACTTTTTCATTTAGCGAGACATCTTCACCAAAGTTATTGTCCGAGGCAACAGTGCAATCTCCAAAGAAAGTGATTAGATCGAGTCAATATAGCATATAGCTGACATACAAACTGACTGAATAACTATGTGATTTTCTGAAATTTAGTAATTTTATTGTAGCATTCTCCTGAATGTTCCACCCTGCAATTTCGTGTTACCAATTATGGACCAGTGAAAAAGGTGTGCCCATGACCATTCAAGCTGTTGCAAGTAGCAATCAGCTGAGACTAGTAGCGAGCTTTATGTTCAGCACATATTGTGTTGCAAGAAAATGTAGCACATTTACGTGATTCTGGAGGTGTATTCGTATACTATATAATTCACGTATATATGTATGTATGTAGGTGTATATATATAAGTATGTATAGAAATCTGAATTGGGCTAGCGTCAATTGTGTGCAAATTATTTGCTATTTTATTTTGCTGTGATGTAAACCGAAATGATTGAATTCAGCCGAATTTGGCATAACTGTAATTGTAATTCGTTAAATGTTGCATGCATAATCTATTTAAAGTATGTGAAATTATAAACATTGCTAACCAAACACTTTTATGCATATATTTGTGTACGTATGTAAGTATGTCGTTAAAAATGTATTATATATACAAAAGGCATATTATATGGACATTGGTTATTTAAACCCCTGCTTATATATATGAATATATGTATATGTAATGGAGCCATATTTAAATGTATATATAACATAAGTATATCGGACTATACACAATAGATACTATTGCAGATGTTGTATAATAGTCATAGTCAATTTTCAAGTATATAAAACATTATTAGGCTGGTCTTGTGTTTTTAAAAATTCTATTATTGTTTGGCTTAGTGCACACTTAAGGGTACTAAAAACATTATTGAATTGGTATAATGTCCAATTTATATCCCCAATAAGAAAATTTTCGTACTTTCCTAGTATGTCTTATGCAGATTAAGATCCCGTGTTTTAGTTAGATTCACATAGCACATGGTTTTAGAATATTCGTCATCTCTGGAAGCGCTATTGAAAAAGATGAATTTTAAGGTTAGGAAATTAGCCGTTGTTTTGTATTCAAATTTCAACAATTTCTTTATCCTATAAAAATGCATATCTAAGTGGGAATTTCGTTTTCTTTTCCTTCACTCCCAGAATAAGCTGTCTAACTTAGATCGGTTTTGTGGGTTACAGATAGAGGTAACCCCCAAAAAAATGTTTCAACATTTAGAAACAAAGACTTAGCCGAAACGGATATAAACCGTGTCAACAAATTTGTTATAGGCTCAAAGCGCTTTGTCGACATTCAAGAGTCTTTTGATTCAACTTTATACCTATCCCACAACAGACCGGCGTTTAAGCAGTCCAAGTGTGATTCTTTATAGGATCGATCTCCTAACCTAACCTAACCTACAGACAAAGTCCCACCAAAAAAATGTTTGGAATCATAATGCTGTTCTTAAAGTTCTCCTCTGTAAACTCACTAAATTAATTAACATAATTTTTGTGTAAATAAATCTTCATTTAAATGCGAATTTATATGGGTCTTTCTTCAAATAACGTAAACTATACGTGAACACCAAAGTATTAGAACAATTCAGTGTACAAATGACTAAAAAATTGCGTAAATACCTATATAAACACTTTAAAGTTGTTAGCCAAAATAAAAACAGCAAAAATATTAACATTCTTTAAATTTATTTAAAAAACCAATTTTCATGAACTATGCAACAACTCTTCGTTGGTAAAGAAATCAATTAAAATCATGCTCAACAAATCCTTTTACCAGCAACAACAACAAATTATCAGAATTAATAGCATAATAATAGCCAGCAAGCTGTAAAACAAGCACTTATAAATTTACAATTTTGAGATACATATATTGTATATACATACATACAGGCCCTATATGTATAAATATTATAGTTGATATAGGTATATACATAGATATTATTGTATGATGTTGTTAGTGTAGAGTAGAGTGTGTGTGCAGAACTGCTTGAGGCATCTTCAAAATCTTGTTAAACATATTTCGTGCTGAGCTACAGATAGGTATGATTAAGAATTATTTACCAACAATTTGACAGCTTATAAGCATATTGGTACAGTGTCTTTAACAAGTAGTAGTATATTGTGCTTAAGTAGAAGTTTATTGCATCACTGTTTAGAATAAATGGAAACGGTATTATCAGCTAAAAATACAAATAATTTTATGTAAATGAATGGCGCTACATCTTTGATATAATAATAAACAAGGAGGTACATAATATGTTTATACCTTGGGTAGATCACCCAGAAGGAAAAGTCGGGGATTCTAAAAAGGCTATAAATAAATTTTGAGCGTGACAAGATGAGCTCATTAGCCATGTTCGTCTGACCGCCTGTCTACCGTATTTACGCGAACTAGTCCCTAAATCGCCTCTCGTCAAGAAGCTCCTCCTTTGTGAAGGGTGTTATATGTGTAGCTTCGGTGCAGGCGAAGTGAACGGTTTAATGATGAAAACTCAGGTTCGTCCGGGCTCTCTAGAAATGAATTGGAAATAGAAATAAAAATCATCGCTTATCGTGTTAGGGATATAGGATGGTGGGAGCTGGAATAAATGAAAGAAAGCTTACAAATTTGTCATAATAAACCTGTCAGTATATGAACGAATATACGAATTATTCCAGCTTAGGTAGATTTGAATTTGTTAAAGGAATGGAGTGCTTATAGTTAACAAGATTAGATGTATGTATTCGACCTCATTCGAAACGGTTGTATTTGAACTATTATTTTTGCTGAATTAACTTAGCAGAAATAGTCGTAGTTTTTTGGATAAAAATCGAGTCTACCTTTATTTAAATTTTTGAATGTACAGTTTTTTTGTCTAAAAAGCTTTATCGCTTATCTGTTGCTGAATCAAGGGGTCAAAATATTGTTATTTTTAATTTGGTTCAAGTAAACCTTTGGCTTCTAAAAAACATTATGTAATTTGAAATTCAAACTGTATTGCTACTGCCTTTTTTTCAGACAAAAATTTTACCTATTTTACAGGAAAGAGCGTACTTTACAAGGAAATCTTATGAATATTTGGATCTTATTTTGAATTTTGTTACGTATAGCACGGATCTCTAGAGTCTCGAGTCCCCGTATTTTTCAAAATTTGATTGAAATATCACATTCCACTATATTTTTTAAGCCTTTTTTGGGAGCTTTGAAAGAAAATATTCAATCCGATCATTGATTGAATTCAGTTTCGATACAACCCAGCCATCTTGAAAACACATCAGCAAACACGTTTTTCGAATTATTCAATTCTAAGAAAAGCAAGTGAGTCACTTATTTCACAACAACAACATCCTTAAAATGTAAAATTATTTTCCATGAAAATTGCGTTCAAATTGAAAATTCTGCAGCAGCTTAACAGATGCCTGAAAATACATAACTCGTTTATGCATTCGAACGTCTGGCAGCTTGTCCAGCGTGGCAGCTAATGCAGCATGCAATGCCAGTGATGTTGCACATACGAAATGTTGTACCAATAATTGTTTATTTAATGCCTGTGTTTCGTTTTGAAGTGTGTGTTGTTGGCTCGTTCGATATATCATTTTATAGTTGTAGATATTTAACGATGATTTTGCATTTTTTCGACAGCGTGTTATGTTGGCATGTTGCAAGTTTTAAAGGCTGTTTTTTATTGTAAGCTATGGCATGTTTCTTCACTTAAATTTTGCTATTTGAAACTTCGTTTAACACTTTTTGAATCTTTAACAACGTTTTTTTTTATTGAGATTGTTGTTGTTGGCTTTAGTTTTAATTGCTGTTGCTACAATTGCGCTTTTATTGAACCGCTGCACATTTGCGAAAAATGCACTTAAATGTTTTGATTAATGCAATTGTTAATGGCGCCGCAAAAATAAGTTTCGAAATAATGGTGTTGTCGCCAGCTGAAATTTGTCTATCGCTTATTTTGACAGCCATCAGCGGAGTCAGTCAGTCAGCCTTAATGGCATGCAAAGTTTCCAAGTCACACACAAACATGTGCAGACATTTAAGAGTGACTTCATGTATATTACTGTCAGGTTTCAAGTGTGTGTGTGTGTGAGTATGAAAGGTTAGGATTTTTATTATACGGCGTTGGCTTGAAAACTGCGTCAACAAATCGAAACTAAGTTATATGGTATATATGTAAATCCATAATTTACTAGCCGTTCGTAATTGTTGGTTTGCCAGTTGCTGTTTTGTCTTTTGACAGCTCAACACTCGAAATTGGCTTAGACATTAACAAAACAGTTAAATTTACATATTTACATATGATCGCAATCACATAATTATATATACCTAATGCTACGCTCACATTTGCATACATATATGCATATATATATTTCCTACTTTTGTAGGTATGCATATATGTCACAGCTTCCAATCCAAACACTTGTGTGGCTGCGCTAGAGCACTTGGCTCGAAAAGCGTCGCCACTTTTGGCTGGCTTAGGCTGCTACTACATCTTTCATACCTTTATTTATCTAAGCCATGCATTTTTTACATCTCAAAACATTTTCATACTGCTGCTGCAAAGGCCTTTATTATTAATATTTTTTCTCCAACTTAGTCGCGTGGGCGTTCGCACAAGTCAAACCACATTTATAGTTTTTATTTATTTTGAATTATTCATGCGATTTTGAGCAAAACAAACAAAAAGTTGTTTGTATAAAATTTATAAAGTTTGGTAGACTTATATATACTTGCATGTATATTTATATGTAGGTTCATGTACAAAACTAGTTTCTGTGACGTCTTGTATTGGTAAAATATGTAATAATAGTCGAAAAAATGATAACTGGCGTACCATCCAATTGTACTTGTATATACATATATGTACATATGTATGTATATGAAATATTGTCAATAAATAATATAAATGGGACCACCTACACTTTAGGGTTGAATAGGCCAATCCTAAGCGACTTCTTTTCAATAACATAGTACAGCTTATTTGGACGGAGGGGATCGGAGCAATAGCATTTAGTTTTGCTTCAGGGTAAGCACTTACAACTACAAAGTTATACTGTAGCGCCTAAAACGGAGGAACGATTAAAGTCACTTTGACAAAATCGGACCTTTTGAGGATCTTCTTTCCATTTACCAAAGAGAGCGGCTGCCAAATAGTGACGAAATTCGTAGTACGGCTTAGTTCTTAAAAGTATAGTGTACTGTGTACTTTTTGTAAAATAAAAGGTTTTCCAATAAGAGTGATATGATATTACTAAGAAAAAACACATTAATTGTTAAGGAAATTCAAATATTTTTATTTAATATTCAGTCGATACAATTAAGTTTTGAATATAACATCATTCAAATTGCCTCCATGACTTTTTTGTAGGAACGAATTCGATGCACCCAATTTTTGGGTACTTTTTCCCCTAAATCAAGTCGAGTGTCATGAATAACACGTTCAATTTTGACTTCTAAAGCTTGAAGAGAGTCGGTTTATTACTAAATTACTTCAAATAACCCCACAAGAAGTAGTCTAATGGTGTTAAATCGCAACTTTTTGGAGGCCATTCAATGTTACAATTTCTTGAAGTTATCGAATCTCCAAACTTTTCTCGCAATAATTCGGTTGTTGCACGTGCTGGGTGCCTTATTTTGAAAGAAGTATGGACCGATGACTCTACCAGACCAAAAACTACACCAGACTGTAAATTTAGGTGAATGTAATGTTTGTTCATGAAAAATTTGTGGATATTCTTCGCCCCAAAATCAACAGTTTTGGTTATTTACCGCACCACTCCGATGAAAGTGAGAGTGAAAGTGAGTGCAGAAGCGCACGGATAGGTGCAATTAGAAAACGATTATTTTGATTATAAAATTGAACAATTTGTAAACCTTGTTCTTGCATATATCTTTCCATGATGAAATTGTAAACAGTACTGAATACAATAAAAAAAAATCACAGATCATGACGTAGTAAAAATGGCCGAAATGACACTTAGAAAACATTTAATCTGTATTGGAAAACCCAAAATATTTAATATGGATAATAAATAATTTGTTGCTGATTAAGTCAAATGAGTGTGGCTTTTATTTAATAAGTCAGAGACTTCAGTGTTGAAGTGTTGGTTATATCCTCAGGAAACAAATATATTACACAGTTCTCTACGAGTTTGAGATAAAGATTATGAAAAAACAGTAACTGTAGACGTGGTATTTAGGATTGGTGCTAACTTGCAGACATTGAAGAAACTGGCGTATCAATCTCAAACTGGATTGATTATTAAAGAAGAAGCACAATGAACAAGTAAACTTTAACTTGGCTACACTGATACTATAACACTACTTATTCACATTAATCTAATAGCACTAAAGTGTAAAAAAATATATTTATATTGATTTTTAATTATTAAAAAATTCTTCCGATATTTTAGCGTTGCCTTGAACAATAGTCCCTGCCACATGTCGTTAAGATTCTAATTAAATAAAAAATGTTTCTATACAAGGACTTTATTATAATTGGAAAGTTTGTATAGCAGCTTTGTCGTATAGTGGTTCGATATTAGCAGTTTAGACGAGCTTTTTGGGGAGAAAGGGACGTGTACAAAATTTCTGATCAATTTCTAAAAAACTGAGGGACTAGTTCGCGTACAAACAGAGGGACGGACATGACATCGGCTCAGCTTTTAACCCTAATCAATTATATATTTATTGTTCAGGGTATAAAAATCAGTTTTTATGTTATGTGAAAAAATACCATTTAGTTGCCGAGATTTAAGGGTTTGGATTTGACAAGTAGTCGTATACTGCTCCCAAGAACTATTTCTCGAATATACCAGATTTTACAAAAGTACGACTATCAGGCATTTGTGACTGGATCAAAATAAATTAATAAATTGAAATATATATAAAGATCTAAAGTTTATTTTCACAAAGTTTTGCAGTGCATAGGTATCATGTAACGCTAATCATAGATCTACCGAGTGTAAAAATAACTAAAATACAAGCATATATCTACAATTACATGCATAGTTTGTATTGTTCGAGCACCCATTACATCAACCTGTAATAAAAATTCAACGCATGTGGACAGGAAGCACCCAAATAACAGCCAAGACAAATGTAAAACGAATTATCAGATATATTTCGTCAGCGTATAGACATGTTTCTAGTTATATACTATATGTACAAGTATAATATATTTTGGATCATTGACATACTTCTAATGTGTTAATTTTTAAAAAGCTATTTTGTAATAAAACTTAAAAGAGAACAATTGAATTCATTTTCCTTACTTCCAGAATAGACTGTCAAAGTCAGGCCTCTTCTGTAGACTCTAGACTGGTCTTAAAGGCACTATCGAACGTTAATTTTTCTGGGTGCATTTGAAGCAAAATTTTTTTGGTTCGTGTTGTTATGAACGTAAGTAGAAGAAGGCTTCGTCATCTGCTCCTAACCATTTTTCAATTTTAGGCTCATTAATTCTCATCTCAACCGGGCAAAAAAAAACTGATTTTGCATTAATCAAGAAATGTGATATTTAAGTATGTTATCCTTCGAATGAATACTTAAAGTGTATTAAGTGATAAAAATTTACAACCTGTTGTGGCAACCAAATCACGACAAAGCCGACATTCACACGGGAGAAGTTAAAAAATAAAAAATACACAGCTCTGTTTACCCATTGAAAGTGATAAATGCAATTTGTATCGGTTAACTGGACGCCGCATGTGGGTGGATTGCTAGCCGGTTAGCTGCGTGAATGTTGCAACGCGCCCCAAGCAACAGGCACTTATATTCGGAGAACAGAGAATTGCATGTAAATCCGGTTGTATGTTAATGCATTAAAATAAAAAAAAGTCATGCCGAGCATCGACAATACGACAATCACTTAACCACTTGCAACGTCGCAATAATCGAGGCGTAGACGAGGTGCTACGTATAGAAATGAAAAGACATTTGCCAAATGGCGAATTGCAATTGCATTTGCGAAAGTTGCTCGCTGCTGTCATGAATAATACAATTCATTAGTGGTTGAAGGAAGTCAGCCGCAATTTTCGAGTGGCTTAATCGACTTCAAGTGGCATGTGTCGCAAATTAATAACATGTCGCATGCAAATATATTTATATAAGTACAAACACTTTGGTATAAAAAAATTACACATAGTCATAAGCATTGCATGTGCAAATTTATGTGTGTAATATATTAGGAGTTGTCACATTTTTCAATGAAAATTAAATATTTCGTTATCGCTACTCCATATTTGCGCCATCACATTGAGCCCGCTCAAAGACTTTAAGATTAAAACTGCAGGAAATGCGAAAAAGTAAAAAGTAAATAAAGCAAACAAAAGAGAATTCCTCCAATAACCAAACTCCCGTTTAACAATTTTCACCATACCTTATCAAAAGAAGCCCTGTAGAAACTAAATCGAAAGTGAAATTTTAAAGAAGCATATCCTTTTATTTAAGATGCCTCTTCCCAATCATTTGTAAATAAAAGACTTATTTCTTATAAGTCTACTTAAACCAGAAATATTCCCTTCAAGTTAATGCAGGATATTATACAAAGTCAGGTAAAGTATTTACTAACAAAAGTCAATAAGGAATAGAGGGATGCAATATGTGGAAGTCATTAGCATTAGTGACTATAAATGTCAGTGCATTTCCTGAAACTACTTGCTATAATGAGAGCTAAACTGGCTGAAGAAAAAGAGAAAATGTTAAAGTGAAAGGATTTGTGACAACACGCGCTGACACGCAAAACCGGAATATCCGTTTCGTGAAACGTTTGATAACCTCTGAGCGATCTAACCATTGAAGCATAGATCATATAAAGCTCCCTGAACTCACTTTTACTTTTGTGCAGCCATTTTTCTTGTCCCTATTTCCTACAGGGTCGCAAAACTAGGCTGTATGCCATGAAAACCTTTGAAAATTTATTGAGTGCAACCGTAATTGATGTAATCGCTGCAACTCCAAAGCATTCACGGCGAGTAAAGTGAGAAATATTTACGTTTTTTCTTAAGCTGCACAAAAACGCAGCTTTATTGCCAACAAAGCGCTCAGCTTGCAACATACAAAGGGGCGTAAAGGTGCAACACGGTCGCACCAGTCGGAGCGAAAGTTGTTCAACGGAAGAACGCTGTCGTTGTTTCCGTTAAAGTTGCAATAGCGCCAACATCAAAACAGCATGCAAATTGAATAGAGAAAAACAAATAGTCGATAAAATTTATTTACATGCTACAATATAGCTGTTACATTTTTTACCGTTTAGTGGCGCTTATCGGTTAAATGTAAAATAAAGAGTGATAAAAATAAATTTAAATGCATAAAGGAAAATAGAAAATTGCAGAAATGTTGCTGACGCAGCACAAAATCCATAGCCATCAACAACGCTCTGCAAAGGAAAGAAAGCAAGTGCAAAGCTGAATACTGAATATAAATCTGATACAAATAGAATATCGAAAAAACATTATTTCAATCCTTTCAGCAGCTCACCATGTCCTCGTCATTTAAATATCGTTAATAAAAAGTTTAGGGCAGCATTAGGCTTTTCGGAAAGAATTAAATCGGACAAATATCTGGTTTCAAAAATTTATACAATATTATAGGCTGCTTGGGCATTACTTATTAAGTGCACATACCGTTGATAACCGATTTCCATATACGTAACCAGTACAGACTTGGAGTTTTATCTTTTTTAGTCCACTAGCCAAAGCGAGAGTAAGGGTAATATCCCTTTCTTTTCTATCTTTTTTTTGAGAATTGAGTCTACCATGGATTTGTCAGCTTTAAACTAGCTAGAAGTTGGCAATTTCATCCCCAAACCTAGAACGTATAGTTTCATAGGGCTGTCGGCACAATTGCAAATCTTTTTACTAAACAATGGGATCACGAAAATAGCTCACTATCGATTTCGTATTATTCGGTTTGCTCCTACATGCTTTCGTATTGATAATTTCCTCTTTCTCTTAAAGCTCAAAGATAATTAAGCAATTATCACATTTTCCACCACATCTTAAAACAGTAGCAGAAACTCTTCCATAAAATATATAAAAGCGTACGAGGAACAGTTTAAGGAAAAAGAAGAAGGTAAAACTATTAACAAGTAAACTAACAGACTGCCGATTCCGACGCATCATTAACTCCGCTTTGAATACTTGAAATAAAAAAAATTATTAGATCATCTATGGTTTTTGTACGATTCGAAATGCTCAACTAATATAACAACAAAATGTTATCACAACGTATTTTGTAAGTAAATTGACGATGTGGTAATTCGGGTGACTGACTGCTAATCAATTAAAGTTACGAAATTCCGAAAAGTTAAGCGGCGAGCTCAAAAACCCCAAATCAAAAAAATAAAAAATTAAACTAATAACACAGCAGCAAAGCTAAAGCTGAGCAGACAAAAAAGTGAATTGTGTTCAAAACCACTAATTTAGTTCAATAAACAGAGTGGGTAAAGCTGCCCAGAAACTGTGATGGATTGCCACAAATGAAAAGCAAGCCACTGAAAACAAAATATGTACTTGTATAATGGAGAAAACCAAAATATGCCGAATGGCTAAAACCTGGATGAGCATGAAGAAGCCGTTGAGGTATGGCAGTATTATGTATTTTTGCTACAATTGCCCATATTGCTGAACAAGTCTGGCGTTTTTGTTGTTGGCAGCGTATGTAATGGCTCGTAAATAAAATGGATTTGACTATTCAAACACGCATTAATCAATCATTTTTAGTTGGTTTATTTTTACTTTGCAGACGAACAGATGAGGCGGTGCCAATAGCATTTATGAACAGCCTATCTAGATGGCCACAAGATTGGCGGAGATAGAGAGGGTTAAGCCTGATGTTACAGTTAAAAAAGCACATTATTTGTGTATTTATTCATTTAAGCGTAAATGCTGTGGACAAGAGGCGGTCAAAACACAAGCAGATTGCTTGCCGTTTCCCGTTACAGTCACAACCGGCAGCTAAGTGTTTGACACAAGCAATCATTCACCAGCTGACAGAATGACTTAACAAATACCTGACAGCCTGGCCGACTGTATGCTCCATTGACTGATTGCCAGACTTACATGCACAGATAGATACAGTGACAGGTGACCTACAGACGAATGGGCGTACGAGGGTATGAACTTCAGAGTTTCAGTTTTGCGCCATTAACTTACACTCTCGTATGTGCCGAATTGTTGTTGAGACATTTCTTCGTGCATGGTTATGGGCAAGGCAGTAACAATAAGCCAATAATAAATATTGGGCGAGGTGAGACTTTAGCTGGGGAAAAACTGAGAAAATACGAAATAAATAGAACACATAAATATTCATTACACTTGTGTTCATATGAAAAATGTCGTAATCAACCTCAAACACCTCAACTTTGATATATAATATAGCATAACAGCAGGCGTACTGGCGCATGTAATGTATGTGAAAAGCAACATTGCTACGAAGTTATGTGATTAATTTTGTGGTAAATAAAAGTAAATGTTGTGTAGCTATGTTAGTCATATTGCTTACAAATATATAGAATTTTCCTCATTGCACGGCTATCATCTGTGCAGATGTAAACACTCATCCGAACTCCTGCATCTTTTGAAATTAGACATATTTAATAAGTAAGGAAAGGCTAAGTTCGGTTGTAACTGAATATTTTATACTGTTGTAATGTACTGTTGTTGCAATGTGTAAACTAAGAAATTAAACGGATCCGAATATTATGTATGTAGGGACTAAGGGAAGTATTGCCCTGATTCATCCATTTCATGCAAGAGGATAAACTGTTATTTGAAAGAGACTCTTTCTGAATTTCATTACGATTTCAAATATAAAGTCAACCGAAAGCTCGAATATATTTCTATTAGGTATATTGGGGCTGTGGGAAGTATTGACCCAACTTTACCCATTTTTGGTTCAAGGACATGATGTCATCACAAAAAAATTCTCCCCTTATTTCAATACTAGACCTCACAGATCGACCAATATTTTCGGTGAAAAATTAGCCATATGGAGGGCACTATTTGTGCAAAGTTTCACGCTAATAACTTTATTGATGCTTGATTTCTATACTGTAAAGTGAAAGAATGAGATGGAAGTTAGTTCCAGTTACCTAGAAACAGTAAGACGAAGATGAAGACGATACAGACATGTCAGATCACCCCAGAGAAACTTGCTTAAGACAAAATAGCATCCCAAGGATACATATCCAACATTTTAAGCAGTCCTTAAATAACGAAAGACAAGTCAGCGTAATGCTAACGATTTTTCATAACGAGCTTGATAACACTCAGAACAATTTATGATGAAAACACCGTCATTTTATTAAACGGAAATTTTGCATCGTATATCCAGGAGCCGTCGAGAGTCTAAGAGTTATTGAATTGTAAGTTAGCTTTCAATCATCATCGGGAAACTTTGCAAGATTCTGTATTCAGATTAAGCCTTCAAAATATGTACAACAAAAATTAAAATCATTTTACACATTAGATTGTTATAGCATCCCTTATATAACCTTTACCGAAAACTGTAAATACCGAAATGAAATATAGGTACACTAGTGCAATAAGAGGAAAAGGTAGATTATGTCCATATTTTTAATTTTAAATAATTTACATGCATACGACTTATAATTAGTAGTGATCTTTGAAATGAGCTCAATTTTGAACTTCGAAACTAACTTGGAAAAATCGAGAAATTGATATTTTACGTATGACACAATGTCTCGAAAAAAATTGGTTTGGTCTAATATCCAGCCAAGTGTTGTACAGTGTAATAATAAACAAAAACGAAAGTTCAAAATTATATTGAAATATTTAAACAAAAATTATTTTAACGTAAGTCCAACCGATAGCTATGAATGAAACTTGATACTTTTTAAAGCGATAAAAATTTATGAAAGGGTAATATGGTTTTATAGGGTAAAACTTGATGTATGCCACCACAAAATAGACAGCAGGCACGGAAAATGTATAACTAGAGAATGTATAATCAACATTTTCTTGTACTTTCAGATTTTTCAAATAGTAAGATTTTTTAAATTGCTTATCGAATAGTGGAGGGCCGTCGAGTTTTTGTGTGTGAAAAAAAGTGTGTTACTGGACTCCGCCTCAACGTATTGAAGTAGAGTGAAAAAGAGGCCGAGCTGTATGTTGAAGAAGAAGTTTAGTTCAAGCTGAGAGAAAGCGGAATTCAGCTTTATTATTTTATTGTATTTACACATATTTGCTCACATCGCTTTTAAGAAATGAAGACGATTCAAAAATGCTTATATTGCACCATATTTGAGTTTTAGATGAATATACTTATATTTTTAGAAATGTATCAGTATTCTTTAATAAAATTTTAGGCCTTAGAGCATAATATCGAATTCATTCAGACAATTTTCCTATACTCTTGTTTCCATTGTTTAATTTTTCTTCTCTCCACAAAGATATGTTATTTGTTAGCTCACCTAACTTAACAAAAATACGAAAGTATAACAATCCAATTAGAAACGAAGCAAGACTAAAGAAATTAGATGCAATAAAGTTTAAACAAACGTTGGATTAAAAGAAAAGAAGAGACGTGGACCACGAAACAATAGAATAGGCTCAGTAACAATGAACGATGTACGATTTGTTGCACAATCAATTGGAATTAGTTAGCACACAATGGGAATTCTGACCTGCACGTGCTTAAGGTGATAGAGTGCTGGCGCTGTGGCGTTAACTCGGACCCGGACGGAGGAATACAAGCGAATAAGAGGAGAGTGCAATAAGATTCATAATGAATATGTTACTATTGTGGTCATCGTTGTTGTTGTGGGCAACAATAGTTGTAGCAGCAGAGAAATGGTGTGAACAAAAGTATTTGGGATCATAATGAATGGACACCCTCAAGCACCAGCAACAGCAATCTTAGTTCACACAGCCCAGTCACCTGCTGTGCGGTTACGGCTGAGAAGTGGTCAAATGCAAATTCTTTAGAGACCCTTTTAGTGAGTGTGAGCATGCAGACATACACTTAAGAACACATAAATTTAGTATTTTAGGGGCGCATAAAATAGATTTGTTAAGGTTAATAACTAAATTTGAATTTATGTGTGTAAAAAGAACCGGCAGCTTCGACAGCAGAGAAAGTCTTTGAGAAAAATGGTGGTATATGTGCCTTCAGCATAACTAGTAGCTAAGAATACAGAAAGGAATTGAAACAAAATACAAACAACATCATCAAAATCAAATAAAAACGACGGCATATGCTTGACAATATTGCCTACAGTCGTTAATTGTTGCAAATGGTCTATGTTTGAACTCATCAATTGCTCTTTGCTTTATCGCTAGGAACAACAAATTAGACATTACAGATATGTTGCAAACACATTAATTAGTCAGTTCGACCTAATTTCTAGAGGTTAACTTATATTGAGACTTTCCGGTTCTGAGGAAGGCAAAAAGAATAACAGCAGCAACCGCATGGACTGAGGGAAACGAAGCACAGCAAACCAATGAGCAAGACTATAAGTACACATCTACAAATACATATGCATGTACATGTATGTACATATGTAATAAGTAATTGCAACATCTAGTAGCATTGCCACAATGACCCCAAAGGGCAATTAATTGTCGAGCCAACTAATAGGGTAGCGCATACAGAAGCAGGAGCAGAAAACGAAGTAAAGAAACACAAACAGCTTCGTACTAAACCTTTAAAGCTGTAAAATTAAAACTGAAGATTCACATGCAGCCTCCAAACAGACATTTGAATTCATCGAAAGAGCGGTAATATAACGAAGACAAAAAGTAACCAAAAACAACAGCAAAGACACATTACGAATTGCATTAAAATTGAACTTAAGTACTTCATTGGCTCCATACAGGGAAGACTGGCGGATTCAATGGAGGCAATTTGCAAGATACGCACAGTCGTCAGACTCTATTGGAGTCTTGAGTCATCATAGCTTGCTTTTATGCACTAAAACATATGGATATATGCATACATATAAAGAATTGTCGATATGCTTACGTATGTAACGTTATGAGTGCGTATGCTCTCTATGGAAGGCTGCAAAGCGCTGAATACCACTTTTAATTAATCTGAATTAAGACAATAACTCTGATTAGAACAAACATGTATTTGAATCTTTCCTCTTTCTCACAAACTCATGCAGATACCAGCAAACTAGATAACAAGAATCCGTGTACAAAATCCTTAGTCCACTAAATCAAATATGAGCAACTCTTGGTTTTTACTCGCGTCATAAAAGTCTTCTAATAAAATCCTTTATCCTTTTAAGAAGTCCTACCTGAAATAGAACACAATATTTTGTGTGATTCCGATCCGAATCGATCCAGATCCTGGTTGAGAAACTCTCAGCTTTAACTAAAAAACAAGAAAATATTTGGCGATAGTATTGGTGATCAATAACCATCGAATTTAGTTTCAAATACCTAGTATCTGTGCTACTTCTCCCTTGAACCCAAAGAGAGTTGAAACACGAGAGACAAGAAATGAAAACACTCGTAAAATTTCATACGAAATATGCAAATTTCGATAAGAAGTCAATAGCAGCTACGCATACAACTGACCATTACATTATTTTTCAAACGGAAGTAGTGGCCATTAAGGAAGCAATATATCAACTGACCCACAGCGCAGACTTCAATTGAGCTCGCTGAAACAAGTAAAGAAGTGCCAAGCGCTACCTCTCTCGGGTTACTTCAGACTGACTAGTTTGGCTGCCACGATGGCGATCTCAGTCTCACTAACTGTACAGTGAATCAGGTGGGCACCACTATCTTCTTACGGTTTACTAGTGGATGGTTAGGCCTCGAGTGATTAGGCTTCATGTGATTAGACAAACGCTGGCCAGTCAGCTAGTGCTAGTAGCACTTGCGCAGTCGCAAGATCCGTCTGGCCCGAATTAAATACTGTTTTGTGTTCTCTTCGCTCACAGTAAAATTTCCATTTTCTATTTGAACGTGCGGCCTTTATGAGATTAAGACTACAAACCTTAAATTTCACACCTCTGAGCAGCCAGATAAATTAGCCGAAATATAAAGAAACCAAGACTATTTTCTTACGCATTTACTTACTAAGAAGCGAGTCCAACAATGAATAAGTGGCGATTAATTAAAGTTACACTTGCGAAAAGTTCACTAGCCTCGCTATCCGCCGATAAAAAAGATTAGCACAAGCAGTTTTCAACATTTAAAGTAGCAAGAAAGAAAGAGCATGGTTTTTCATACGGTACTCGATGGATATTTAATTAATTAAGAGTTACGCGTGTAAGCTTAATGAATTGCGCAGTTATGAAGTACATATGTATGTACATATATGTACCTGTGGAGCTCATTCGGTATCAAAATATGTATGTATGATAAATCTTTTGAAGAAGCGCGTTAATTTCAGTGTTTCATATTTATTTTGTAGACAAAATGCAAAGCCTAACTAATTTTTCAACAAAAATAGCTCTGTATTTGTCTTTTAAAATTTTCCTGTGCAGCATGAACTTATGAATCAGATGCAGTTGTAGACGCAAGTGCGGCAATTGTGAAATTATCACTTCTTTAAAATGAAAATTAATGAGAAAATCTTGAAATCACACCTAAAAATGTAGCGCTAATGAGTCTGACTTAGTCAGTGGAGCAACAATGTTTTCCCTAGCCTCGCCCCATTTTAATGGTCAACTATATAAGTAGCATCCAATTAACACATATTTCATTACAAATTAACGTCCACTAATTATACGCATTCGCAAATCATTCCAATTTCTCCTCTTCCCGAATTTTGCGAAATTCCTTGAATTTTAATGCCACTTTCATACTCTTGTGTTACTAAGTATCTATACATAAGACAACACACATTTACAAGTCGTTTTCAATAGATAAAATTTCATAAGAATTTGAACTGTGAAAATTTATTTCTGCTCTTTAATTTTACTTTCAAGTACATGCCAACGACTACTCGGTGCTTTAATGAGTTCAATTAAGATGCAATTTGCGCACGTCTCATGGAAGGTCGTAAATTCAATACTGGCATACAGCAAAAGCATCAGTCAGATATTTGAAAAATATATTAAAAATGAATATTAAATTCTCTTCATCTCTTTAAGGAAAGTCAACCCTGTAAGCAATTTCAACTTAAAAATCAATTGCAATTGATACAGAAGTCAATTTTGGGCGTATTAATTATTCAAATTAAATTAAGCTTAACAATAAAAAGAAATTGTGCAAAGCAAGCACATTTTGTCAAAAAGTTTGGATGAGTGTATGATAAAAAAAATTGAGAAAGAAAAACATAGATACTTTTAATAAAGAACATTTAGAAATATAAAATGTAATCAGAAAAGAAAAGTTTAGTAGAAAATGTAGCCATATATACGTAATTTAAGTGGAAGTTTCGACTGGTTCATGTTTCATATCGTTAAAGACCTAAAATAACCTGTAAATTGGCACAAATAGATCAGAAATAAATTTCTTAACCTTTTTTAACTCCTTTTTATACCCTGAATACGGTAAATTAAGCTTGCAACTAAGATTGTAATACCCAGAAGAAAACGTCGGAAACCCTTTAAAGTTAATAGTCATAAATGATCAGTGTGACGAGCTAAGTTGATTAGCCACGTCCGTCTGTCTTTGATACATCGGACTGGAAGTTTTCACACGTTCTTTGCTCCCCAAGAAGCTAATTATTTGTTGGAACCGCTGATATCAAACCACTAGAGCATATAGCTGCCTTACAATCTGATCGATCAAAATAATGATAAAAAGCTTATTCATGCCCCTTTATGCTATAAGAAATGCAGCTGTGAAAGGTATTATTTTGCAGCAGTCAAGTCGCTTTTTCTTGAGTACATAAATATTACTAATATATTGGAAAACTTCTCGAAACCTATTCGGTATATTTTCTGTACTTCTTTTACAGTAGCCTGCTCATATCACGTTAATATAGGCCATTTATGATTATTGGGTTACAAAGACGCCGCCGTAACGTAGAAGCTGTGAGACATTAAAGTTGAGTAGCAAGCAAATAAATGCGAATACAGATAAATGCTGGCAAATGTGACCAAATTTAAAGTCAACAGCAACAACAACAGGCGTAAGGCGTATTACGCTTTTATAGCTGTATCAATACGTAAATTCATTACAAAGTTAAAATTGAAATGCATCAATTCAAGACAAAAGAAAAACAAGAAAAAACGTTAACTTCGATTGCGCCGAAGCTATAATACCCTTCACAAATACAAAGGCCCCTTACAAGAACTTGATTCCAAACGTTCAATTTGTATGGCAGCTAAATGATATAGTGATCTTATCTGACCAATATCTGTGGAGAATAATTTGTTGCCTTAACCAATAACTCGTGCCTAATTTCGTGAAGATACCTCATCAAATAAAAAAATTTTCCATGCAAGCACTTTACTCCGATCGTTCAGTTAATATGACGGCTATATGCTATAGTCATCCGATCTATACAATTTCTTCGGAGATTAGATGAATGCTTTAAATAATAATACATGCCAAATTTCGTGAAGATATCTCGTCAAATGAAAGAGTTTTCCATACAAACACTTGATTCCGATTGTTCAGTTTGTATGGCAGTTATATGCTATAGTGGTCCGATATCGGCCGTTCCGACAAATGAGCAGCTTCCTTGTTAGAAAAGGACAGGTGCAAAATTTCAGATCGATAGCATAAAAACTGAGAGACTAGTTTGTATATATACAGACAGACGAACAGACAGACAGACGGACATGGCTAAATCAATTCAACTCATCATGCTGATCATTTATGTATATATGTATTTTATAGGATCTCCGACGTTTCCTTCTGGATGTTACAATCTTCGTGGCAAACTTAATATACCCTGTTCAGGGCATAATAAAGTAACACCTTCAGCTAAAGCGAGCTGCCCAGTCCACAACATTTCAACCACTTTCTAACAAGACAATCGTAAATATGTACAAACGCACGTGTGTGCCTAAGGATGAGCCTTTATTGTCATGTAAATTACATGATTTATGTATGAATCTACAGCAAAATCTTAAAACAGCTTAAGTAGACTTAAGTTATAAATACAAGTAGAGTTAATCTGGTCAACTTTTTCAAGATACGACACTATGTTTTATTAGAAGCAGTAATTCAGAACGAAAAGCTTTGAAAAGGTTATCAAAAATTGGTAAAAAATACGCAGAGATATTTACTATTAGCCAAATCTACTTTAGCTTAAGTCGCTTTAAGCTAATTTCAGCTATTGCCTCAGATATTTAGACATGCTTCTTGCTTGCTCGCCTTGTCGGCTTGGTGTTGTTTCGGCATTTAAAACAGCAAACTACATTTGCTCTCTAAATCAATTAAATGGCGATGTTTTAAAACATGCGCGCTAATTTCAATGAAATTAACAAACGAGATACCAAAAAGATTGAAAAACTTAATAAATGCCATCATGCGCCATTAAACAGCAAATTATTTATCATTTACATATAGTTTATGTGTATATACAATACATATGTATATTTTCTACACTGCGTCGTCAAAACAAAAGAATTATTAATATTTAGCTTCGTTAAAATCACTCAAAACAGGTATTAGTTTATAGATTAAAAATAACTCCGCTAACAGAACCATCATGGTGGTCAAGCTTGAATAAAGCCACCGTGGTGTAGTTATTCCTTCTATACATAAATACGTATTCATAGTCAGGTGTTTTTTGCTTAAAACTTAAAAGTTATACTTAGTCTGCATATACATACGCGTATGCGAACTAGTAGCTCTATTTTTGGGATATCTATCTCAAATTTTGCACACGTCCTTTTCCTCAAGATGCTGCTCATATGTCGGCAACGCCATTATCGGACTATTATAATATATACGAGCACGTACATATGTAGCTGCCATACATACTGACCGATAAAAATCAAGGTAAAGACCTTATTGGAAGAAATACGCCTGCAACCTAAGTTAATGCTTATTCTTGCATTGGAATATAAATTGAGACTAATCTTATAAAAGACTACCGAGAATAAATCTAAAGTTTCATCGCAATAGGCAATTTTGCAACGTTAAACTGCGGAGATTACTTTGGTAGAAGCTTACGCTTTAATGCAGCGGACTACAAATTTTAATACAAGCTTGGAAAACTTGTAAGACTAATGGAAATTTATCCATTAGATCAATATAATCCTGAAGTATCAAATGAAGTTCATATCTACCGAAGTTTCAAACGTGTGTATATTACAGTCCCATTATTCAGTAATTCTCGGGTTCACGGGCCTACTACCATACATCGGAACGAGCCCGGCAACTCGGCTATTGCTTAAGATATGATATATACACCAACAAACTATTCACCTTTTCAACACCCACCCAAACTAACTCGTATAGAATCCCTCCCCTGTTGGTCTAACTCTACCAAAACAGCTCGTTAGCTCTTTTCTTGGACCATTTACACCCCACTACTACAACTGCAACAACGCTGATGGCAAATGATTCGTATCGTCTCCTGGCACCATACGGAGTTTGGTATTGTAGATGGGCGTAATCGGATCACTGCCACTTCCACTAAACGCCATTAATAAAAAACCTACAAATTGCCATAACTCGCCTTATGATAGGTTTAATGTATGTCCCAAACGATATCACTAAGGGCAAGGAAAATACGTTTGACATCTTTTCGACAGTGTGAAAATAGGTTAAGTCGATAAACAACATACTTCCTATATAACATAACTTTAAATTCCATCTGGTGTATGAATATATCGGGATAAAACTTTGCACAAATAATGCGTTTAAGGTGTGCCATCTCAAGTGAACTATGAAAATCGGACCACAACTGTTCAAGCCCCCATATACCAAAGATGTGGACCCCAGTGGCTATGGCCGACTTCATACCGAAAATATCGGTCAATGTGTAAGAATTATAATTAAAATTCGGAAATAATCCTTTCTTAATAGTATTATTTTATCTTAATATAATATTAACAATGTATTTTTGTCAAGAATAGATAAAATCATGGTGACAATATGCCCTAGTCTAATATAAAGTTTTGCCACACCTGAAGGCATTTTCCCAGCTTTGATCTTTGCAAGAGTATACATTTTCGGTTATACCTGAACTTAGCTCTTCCTTACTTGTCTATATTCAATTTGAAATAAAAGTTTCATGTCCATGAAGTATACCCGACAATACAACCAAATACCAAATTAAAAAAAAAACTCCACAAGTGTATTGTAAGTTTTTCAATAATATTTATATACATATATAATATTTAATTACGTATGTAAATATATATTATATTAATAAATGAACTAACGCATACAAATATGTATATATGTAGGTAATACTTGGAAGCCTTAGGTTTAAAAAGTAAATTTAATAATGTAATTTGTAATACTTTACCTGCCAATGTGGAATATTCCAAATCCAATTAAGCATCTAACTGGCTAGAGGGGAAAAATCTAAATTCGACAAGTCAACTGCATAAAAATTAACTGTTGAAAATCGAAAACGTTAATCACTTAAATATGCAAAATAGTTGGCTCTAAACGAAGTGTTTTAGATTAATTATGTGAAAATGGATAAAAAACTGAATGTAAATAAACCAAAGCAAATCAGAAACTGGCTCGTGCCATAACTTACATATACCTAGCTACATATATATAGAGTGTTGGTATGTATGTATGTATGAAGGTTTACTAATAAAATAAATTGACGGAAAAACAAATGTAAAGCGAAGCAAGTGAAGTCATAAGAGTTTAGGTAAAAATCAATGTAAAAGTTGCTCTTGAAGTAAATATACATATGTGTGTATGTGTATGTACATATATGTAGACGTAAATACTTAAGTAACTATGTATGTACATATTTAAATAGTTAGATTTATATTTTATATCATTTGTATGTTATTAATATTTATTATTATATTCTCTACGTAGTTATAAATCCAATTTAAAAAAAAATTTAATATTTATTATTACTTTTCGACGCTGAGAACATAAATTTTATTGCTTGCAAAAAATACATAATTTGACTTAAATAGTATGAAAGTGTTAAATTTAATGTGATGCTTTTATTTTAAATACAAGTGATGTCAAACAATTTCAGCAGCGTTCATAACAAAGTAAACTGAAAGGCGAACAGGTGCATGTGAATAAAATATAGAGTATTATGTGAAATACATAATATGTATATAAAATGTAAATATCTATATATTGTACGTACTTAAGTGTTACATTAATATTTTAAGCCTATTTTGAGCGGTGATTTATATAGCGTTATATGGCATTGTTGTATTGTCTGCAGTTAAAATTGAAATTAATAAATATTTAAATCAAAAAAATTATAAAAAAAAAATCGAAAGGCTGCTATTTGCATGTGGCAAAATAAATCATCGTGTGACCGTCTGCTGAATCAGTTGTCGCCCATTTCAGTGGGAAGAGGGAGGCAGACAAAAGCTGAATGGTTATTTGTTGCTTGGTGGTCCACGGACAAAAACAATGTGACTGTAATTTATTTATTTTTCAGCTTAGGCAATTTCAAGACAACACACAAACATATTTTTAAACAAAAAAAGTTTCACAAATAAATCTCACGCAAAGGCAACAGCAACAGCTGCCAGTGCAGGCCATTCACTTGCGTCTTTACTGAAGAATCGTACAGTTGTTTATTTGAAATTAAGATTTGCTTTATGACTTCGGCACCATACCTGCTAAGCCATGCCAGCGTCGTCTTTTATTACACTTCTACGCGAATTCACCCATTCACGCCATTAAATAGCCACTCAAGAGTCGTAGCTGATTGTGGTAGTCATCAGTATTTACATTTAATTTAATTTAATTTCATTTCATTTCATTTAATTATTTTTTTCTGCCCAGTACAGCACTTCCTACACGAGTGGTTCAGCAATCCCTTTGAATTACCGTTACGCGGTAAGAGTACATGAAACTTTTGGCGCTTTTGAAAGTCGAATACTTATAAATCACCGGAACCGCTGTCAACAACGATCCGCACTTACTCACATACATACTCATGTACATATTTACACACAAGTTTACTTTTTGCTTAGAACTTTACTGTGAAAATTTAAAATACACAACAAAACCTCATACATTTTCAGCGAAGTTTCTATTATTCTATTCAGTAGCCTTTTTGGTGTAAATTGTTTTGCATTTCGCGAGAAAAAATCAAACATTTAATGTTTTTTTGGTGTGAACGTTTTTGTTGCTCTTCAACCGCGCTAGTATTTTTCAAGTGCTCGCAGCTATGAACATAAATGAAGTGGCCCTGTCCCTAAAAGGGGTAGGTGGGCCGGAGATGTGTGCACTTTTTTACGCATTTTTAAGCACAATTAAGTGCGGCATAAAAAATACAGCTACTGTTAGTTTAAGCTTAAAAATACATGAAAGCGATAAAATTTTCGCAAGAGATTGCCATAAAAGGGTTTAATGAAAATTTCATAGAATTTTTGCGTGCTTTCTCGTTTTCCTTTTAAATATGCATGCATGTGCACTGGTGAACTTAACTGTGATAGCGGGAACGTAGATACTTTCAATTTCTTTGTAATGGGAATTTTTTAATTACTGGATTCTATATGATTTTTATACCCATTTTATAAACCCGAACAGGTGTTTGTTACGCCTAGAAATTGGTAACCAAAGGCATAACGGCAAATTGAAAAGCATTTCACAGAAGCTTTAATATTTAAATATGTACCAGGTCTGTTCAAATAATAAAGTGAGTTTTCATTTTCTAAAAAAATATTTGTTTATTTATCAATTTTAATTTTTTCCTTCAAAGTAGTCCCCCTTAGATATATTACACATGCGCCAGCGTTTTTTCCAATTCTCGAAGCAGTTCTATAGTGCCTTTTTAATTGCGCTCTCTCTGCGATTTTTGTTTTGTATTGGGACAATTGGACTTTGGTTTCGATGTTATAACCATATACCCAAGATTTCTCACCAGTTAAGACCCTTTTAATCAAATCTGGATCGCCGTTGACGTCATTCAACAATTCCTGAGCAATGCTCATGCGACGGTTTTTTTGGTCAAAACTCAGCAATTTTGGAACGCACTGCGCTGCTACAAGCTTCATACCCAAAATTTCCGAAAGAATTGCATGGCACGCCCCAACCGATCTTCAGCAACTTCTCTAATAGTGATTCGACGATTCTCTATAACAATTTTCTTCACTTTATCAACATTTTCATCGGCTGTTGATGTCCTTGTGCGTCCAGGGCGAGCGTCGTTATTCACATCTTCTCGACCTTCCTTGATAAGCTTTTACCACTTGTAAACATTTATTTGACTCAAAGTACACTCATCGTATGCCACTATTTTCATACAAAATCTAAAGCAAATTCATTGAACCATTTTTTTCGCCAGCAGGAATTCGCCGACCACGCAAAACACGTCTTACTTTTATGCCGCTCACAAACAACAGAAATACTTTATATGGCTGAAACAGAGAATGTACGTAGCCCGCGACATTTGAAATGCACCTTATTTTTGGAACAGACCTCGTACATGTGTATATGTTTGAAACAAATGTGAACAGTGGTGTCCAATTTATATAAGAAAATTGTGAATGGATTATAATCAAATTTGGTACTTTATGTTATACGTAGGCCATAGAATCACTTAGTTTTATTCCTACAATATATCTTACTTCGTGTCAGCTAAAATAATGTTAAAATCATCTTCAAAGGAGGTATATGAAATGTAAACTCAACCGAAAAGGCTAAATTTAATATATTGAGTTGATATGAAAAATGTCAGTCAATGGATCGGAATTCATTATATTAGGGATATAAGGCTTTGACCAACGTTTACCGACTCCATTCATATTCAACGCTAAACCACATTAATTTGAAGAAAACTTGTCCACTTAGTTTCATTAAAATATCCCACATTTTGACCATCATAAACGGTTTTAAGTCAGGTGATATGTCGGAAATCACTATACATTAACCATTGACATTGCTCAGGTATACTCGACAACATATTTTTAAGCAATTTTATAGATAAAAAACTAAATCTCACATACACTGACCGACATATTGGTTCAGTCCAAATCATACAAGTATATAGCAATTGGTTACACAACATTTATGAGGAACTCAGGATTTATCTTGATTCCTCACAGAAAATCCAAAATAGTCTAAATAGCACAGTTCAATTAATGACGCGAAATTACGACGCTAAAATTTAAAAGTTAATTCTCCACATGCATAATAAAGACTGGTCCTTAGAACACTTTCGTTGCATGATTACAATGTAATATATATAATATATGCTATAAGTTAGTCGAATGCAATAGTTGCACAGTGGCATAAATGAAGTTATTAAAAAAAAACAAGTAAGGAAGAGCTAAGTTCGGATGTAACCGAACATTTTATACTCTCGCAAAGTCAAATGGTATACATCGTTGGAAATTCTTTTGTGGATTGACTGATATTCTCGGTAGAAGGTCAACTATAGGCACTGGGGTCCACATATTTAGTACTTAGGGGCTTCAACAGTTTTGGTTCGATTTAGACAATTTTTGGTCACAAGATGGCTTACCTTAAACGCATTACTCACAGAAAGTTTTACCCCGATATAACATGGAAATATGAAAAGAACGTTATGTACCGAATTTTGTTGAAATTGGTTAAGCAGATCTCGAGATATGGGTTTTCACCTAAAAGGGGGCTGTGCCACGCCCACTGAATAATTTTGAACGCGGTTCCAATAAAGTCATTTCACCCATTTTCACACCGTCAATAGAGGTTCTTAAACATTTGCTTGCAGTGAATTTTGTTATTATAGCATTAGTGGTTTAGGAGATATGCACATTAAACCTATTAGGGGCGGGACCACGCCCACTTTAAAAAAAAATTTTGCTGCAGATGCCCCTCTTCAATGTGACCCTGTGTACCAAATAACAGTCTTGTATCTTATTTCGGAGCTTAGTTATGGCAATTTATTTGTTTTTGATTAATGGCGTTTTGTGGGCGTGGCAGTGGTCCGATTACGCCCATCAGCAATACCAACCGTTTCACGGTACCAAGAAACATGTCTACTAAGTTTCATAAAGATATCTCAATTTTTACTCAAGTTAGAGCTTGCACGGACGGACGGACAGACGGACAGACAGTCACCCGGATTTCAACTCGTCTCTTCATCCTGATCATTTATATATATATAACCCTATATCTAACTCGATTAGTTTTAGGTGATACAAACATCCGTTAGGTGAACAAAACTATTATACTCTGTAGCAACAGGTTGCGAGAGTATAACAAGTAAATGAGGTCAGAAATTAATAGTTTTTGAAAAAAAAACTGGACATGGTTAAAAAAAAAGTTTTATATATTTTTTAATGAGAGTACACCAACATAAAAAACCATCATCGTGTGTGACAAAAACATGTTTTACTAATGTAATTTAGTTCAAAGAAAGTAATTTGTAAAGTGTACATTCAAACTTCTACCTGAATTACAATTATTTCAGTCAAAACTTTTTAAATAAAAGTGTCAAAACTCAAAATACCGTGCGATACCCTCGTAACAATAATCCACATACGTTCTTGATATTTTCGCAGGTTGAATTCTGCACGTTTTACTCTTCCCGATCACCCAGCTCAATAATTATTTGGAATACCAACAAAAATTTTAATTACATTAAAGGTATAAAGAATTAAAGATACTAACAGTTTTATAGTTTGATATTTACACTGATGGCCAGAGAAATAAGCATGTTTTTGTTTCTATTCAAGGTCAGATCATTTGCTATATTAACTAAAATTGTAACTATTTTTCCAGCCACCAACCTACATTCATACCAACAAAAGTATATATACATATGTACATGTATATATGAAGTCATGCACTTACCATTTTCTGTTAACCTGTATAATAAATAATAAATAGTTTTGTAAATACATTTAATTCTGTGTCACTATACTTTATTCCTTTCATCTCCTTGATATGACACAGAGCACATCTTTTCACCATCATGCAAAAACATGTTTGCCAAACAGGGCACTTTTTTCACTCCTGCACTCAAAGTACATTTACACACTTTAACTTTAATTCATTAACACTGAATTCACTCTAAACACACTTATTACTTCATGTTTAGAATAATTAGAATAAACTTCAATAAATATTATTATACATTACTTACTTTTTTAACAACTTGTATCACGATCATGAACCAACGCGTAATTACCGACACCCACGCAATTAAATGACTACACCGCCACACCAAGCTTTGTTTCGCGACAGCGAGGAGAATATGAATGAAAATGCAGATCTCGTTTTTTCAAAGCTAAGGAGACAACAACTGCATTTTCTGTTGTGCATGCTTAATGACTTTGTAGTGGAAAATTCGTGTATGTTATAAGAGAAAAAACAAAAGCGGGCAAAGCATTGTTATTGTTGGGCTTTTACAGTGCGTGATTGCAGCATTGAGCTATGTTATGCTTAATATCACTGCTAATTAGCAGCAATTAAGCTGTAGTCTTGACTTTTCACTTTCTTGCATATAAGCTGCACTGATAATAAGTGGGATATTAATAATAAATATAGCGGAATTTAGGACAATGTTAAAATCAGGAACATTCAAACGTTAACAGCATATGGATATGTTAGAAATACCTTATATTGAAAAAACTTATTGCTATTGGTAAAAATAGGACGACAAAACGAGTTTTATACTATTGTAATAAAAATACTAACGAATATGTAGTACATATGTACATATGCTGAAAAATACTTTCTTTACTACCCATAGCGCACCTTTAAAGAAATCAGCCGATAACACAATGAACTTTCCAACGCTTTAAATTGTATACAAATACATATTTACATCTTATATATGTATGCACATTTTAAATTTTAATCGAACAAAATGTTACATAAATTCGATAAACCTCATAATTGTATTTATATTTATATATTATATTATCTTAAATATACAGTTGTAAAAGTAATGTACTTATGAATAAACCCACTAATAATTCAGCAGTAAATTTAACGACCGATTATATATATAATACTTGTCAATGTGGAAAATTTTGTACAATATATTTCAAAATAGAATATTGTGTATAGAAGTGCGGCATATCCGTGCCGTTTTAGTTAGTATTCACTTCAAGCTCAGGTTGTAAACCAACTGTATACAGAGTTAAAATTGTGGACTAGTCTCCTTTTGGCATCAACTAGTTATAGCACTACTTTACAACTAGAATGAACAATTCCAACTAGTCACTGTGTCAACTTTGTTTTTTCCTTGTCCTTGCAAGTTCATGCACTACGAGATGTCAATTTAATAACTTTTGAACGATGGGGTTTGCGAAAAAATTGTAGGACACCATTTCTGTAAAGTATTCGATTTCCTGCAAAAATATAACGAGAGATACATATCTTTTTCAATATATCTTTTTCAAATAGTCTACTAACCACTTCAGAGTTTAAAGTGGAAAAAATAAACGATTATTTCGATCCACTTTATTGTAAATTGTTATACCAGTCTCATACTAATTCGAAACGAATATTTTGTTTTAATTAAAAATGACACTGGTAAACAATGGTTTTTTTCACACAAACGTTGTGATCATTATACTCTCGCAACATGTTGCTACAGAGTATAATAGTTTTGTTCACCTAACGGTTGTTTGTATCACCTAAAACTAATCGAGGTAGGGAGCGCTCATGCTATAATAACAAATTTATCTATCGACAGCGGTGAAATCGGGGGAAAACCCCGCCCACTTCCCATGGAACGGTACTGGTAAAAACTACTAAAAGCGCGATAAATCAAGCACTAAACACGCAAGAGACATTAAATTTTATATCTGGGATAGAAACCACGTTCAAAATTGGACAGTGGGCGTGGCACCGCGCTCTTAGGGGAAAACCCATATCTTGGGATCTGCTTAACCGATTTCAACCAAGTTCGGTACATGACATTCTTCTCACATTTCTATATTATAGTGCGAAAATGGGCGAAATCGGATTACAACCACGCCTATTTCCCATTTTAAATTCGATCTGTTTCTTTCACTTTCCTCTATGCAAATCAAGCAACAATGATTGTATCAGGGTAAAACTTTCCGTGAGTAATGCGTTTAAGGTAAGCCATCTTGTGACCAAAAATTGATTAAATTGAACCAAAACTGTTTAAACCCCAAGGTACTAAATATGTGGACCCCAGTGCCTATAGTTGACTTTTTACCGAAAATGTCGGTCAATGTGTAAGACATTTAATTGAAATTTATATAATAAAATAAATAAATGAAACTATTGATAATAGTATGTTTTTGTGTCAAAAATGGGTTGAATCGGATCAATACTTCCATAGCCGTCTTATACCTAATATAAAGATTTTTGAACTTCCGGGTGACTTTATACCGCATATATCGGCCAATATGTGAGTTATCTTGATGAAATTGCTATACCATTTGGATTTCACCAAAGGATCATCTAAGTCATTTTTTTTTTGTTTGAACAGACAAAAGGCATTAGAACCAAGTCCAAACACACTACCCAGTATCCAAACTTGGCTCTGGCCATGGGGCACATAGTGCCGTGGATTTGTATCTACAAGATCAATTATCCAAATTCAGCGAGGCAGAAATTAAAGGTAGATAGGTAGGTTCACAAATACGGTAACTGATGAAGGATAAGAGTTTTGTAGAAATACTGAATTGGAAACCATAAATCGGAAAATTACAAAGATAAATGAACTTATAATGTCATATAAGGCTTTGGGGTGTAATATGTCCTTAAAAATACATATGGCGGACTCTCATCTGGATTTCTTTTCTGCAAATTTGGATGCTGTGAGTGGCGAACAAGGCAAGAGGTTACATCAGTAAATTTCCTTAATGGGGAAGCGCTAACAAGGGAAATGGAGCACTGGAATGCTAGCAGATTATTGTTGGAAACTGAAAAGGACATTCCAGAAGCCATTTATTCACGAAAATAATAAGTGGTTTTTTTATATTAGTAGGCCCTAATACATTCAAAATTTATATGAGTTAAAATTTTGTTAACCAGTGTTATTAATTTTCCGAAGTCTAAGCTTTGTTTCTGAAAGATCTTTCCAAAGACTCGGTATATGCTTGTTACTGACTAGCTCAGTTCTTATCATCACATGGTAATTAAACTGGTTATAAACTGATAATTTTCGTAACCAGTTTGATGCTCTATTCCTGCTATTTAAATTCATAATATTAATAAATGTAGTATAAAATTATATATCGATAAATACAATGCAATCAATTTTATAAGACTGAATTACATCTACATATTAATATTTATATACTAATCATAGGTATATAAACATTTATATATTTGTGTCCGCACATGTGTGCGGCAGCATTAACTGACATAAATTATTCAATGATTGTATTAGCCAAGCGATTTAACAACTAATGCAGTGAAATATATGATAAATGTAATTCGAATGCTAACTTTCACATACACATAAATACATTCGTATAAATTTATATGAGTGTATTTACAAGTATATAAAGTGTACATATATAAATATATGAACTAGTTGATTTTGGTGAGGTAGTACTATTTTTTTTGTTGTTGCATGCAAATTTTGTTATAATTTTTGACATTTTCTCTCTGGCGCCAATAGTCCCAGTCGAATTTTGCTTTGCCACTGGTCACAAATCAAATGCTTACGAAGAGCTTTACTTTGTTGGCAAACGCCAATGAATTGACTCAACGAGATAATAGTTCATGTCAGCTGGGAACTGTGACCAAAATTATTGCATGCTAGCTAAAAAATATTTTTCACACATATCAATTAAAAATTATGTTGTAAAAGAGCCAGCAGGTGGCAAGCAAAAATGTCTACAAAATTTGTTAATAAATTTTATTGTGCAGTAAATTTGACAAACCAGTAATTTTAGTAATTTTGGACAATGAACATGACATTTGGAAATGTATTTACATGTGATAATATGTGTTTATGTGGAGGTATATGCAAATATATTACTCCCTTCTAACACTTGTATGTATGTGTAATTTTATTATGCAATGGACTCGTGCAAATTGACAGCATGTTTACTGCAGCCGTCGCTTGCACACCTGCGACTTTTAATTTTACAATTACTTAGTATTACTGAACCGAGAATGCAATTATACTTAGGAATATATTTTTTTGGCTAGTTGGTATTTAAAGAGAATAATATAAGGAACTAAAGATTTTGCAACTAGTAGCGTTCCTGAGAGCTTTGCTACACGAAACGGTAAATAAACAAGTAAGGAAGGGCTAAGTTCGGATGTAACCGAACATTTTATACTCTCGCAAAGTCAAATAGTATACTCGTTTGAGATTTCTTTGTGGATTGGCTGATATTTTCGGTAGAAGGTCAACTATAGGCACTGGGGTCCACATATTTAGTACTTAGGGGCTTAAACAGTTTTGGTTCGATTTAGACAATTTTTGGCCACAAGGTGGCATACTTTAATCGCATTATTCACGCAAAGTTTTATCCGGATACAGTCATTGTTGCCTGATTTGCATAGTGGAAAGTGAAATAATCAGATGGAATTTAAAATGGTGTTATATGGAAAGTAGGCGTGGTTGTAGTCCGATTTCGCCCATTTTTGCACTGTGACATAGAAACATGAAAAGAACGTTATGCACCGAATTTGGTTGAAATCGGTTAAGCAGATCTCAAGATATGGGTTTTCACCTAAAAGTGGGCTGTGCCACGCCCACTGTCTAATTTTGAACGCGGTTCCTATAAAGTTATCTCATACCATCCCAGAGATAAAATTTAATGACTCTGGCGTGTTTAGTGCTTGATTTATCGCGCTTTTAGTAGTTTTTAACAGTACCGTTATATGGGGAGTGGGCGGAGTTGCCACCCGATTTCAACTATTTTCACACCGTCAATAGAAGTGCTAAAAATATTTGCTTCCAGTGAATTTTGTTATTATAGCATTAGCGGTTTAGGAGATATGCACATTAAACCTATTAGAGGCGAGACCACGCCCACTTTTTTAAAAAAAATTTTAACTGCAGATGCCCCTCCCTAATGTGATCCTGTGTACCAAATAACAGTCTTGCATCTTATTGCGGGGCTTAGTTATGGCAAGTTATTTGTTTTTGATTAATGGCGTTTTGTGGGCGTGGCAGTGGTCCGATTACGCCCATCTGCAATACCAACCGTCTCACGGTACCATGAAACATGTCTACCAAGTTTCATAAAGATATCTCAATTTTTACTCAAGTTAGAGCTTGCACGGACGGACGGACAGACGGACAGACGGACGGACAGACGGACGGACGGACAGACAGTCACCCGGATTTCAACTCGTCTCTTCATCCTGATCATTTATATATATATAACCCTATATCTAACTCGATTAGTTTTAGGTGATACAAACAACCGTTAGGTGAACAAAACTATTATACTCTGTAGCAACAGGTTGCGAGAGTATAAAAATAGTCTACCTATTTTTAAATAAACGTATTTGACTGTGATTTTAAGTTAGTTTAAGAATATCTCAAATATTTTGAAGTTTATTTTTTAATTACTACAAAATATCGAGACTGGCAACCCTGCGTTGCAAAAGAGCAATCAGCTGAGTCGTTTCTACGGGAAAAATCCAATTTTCGCTGATATTCTACGGTATTTAAACTATTTTTTGTGATTTTGTAATATATTAAAACTTTTGATTTTTGAACTTTCAATATTTAATCAAATTAGCTCTCAATAATTAATGTTTTTTTATAATTTTCAATTGAAAATTAATTCTACTAAGCATGGCATCACAAAAGATTTCATAACATGCATTTCAATTTCGCGTTTTCTTTCATATTCATTATTTTCCAATTTTTGTTAGTGATCTTCAACAGCCTTAACAAATCTCTCTGTTCACATGTTTTTTGGTAGGATCTCAATCTGGTCATCCCTTAGACCTCCTGAACTTTGACAGTTGCCAGAGTGCAGGAGGTTCTAACGTTTTGCAATTGTGCTCTCATTTCCAGTGAGAGATGAGTTGGGAATCTCTTTATCTCTGGAAGCGGTAGTGAGTGTTTATTTACATTGCGCTCTCATAAGATAGCTCGTGACAGCAGATTTGGTCTACGGTTTTTAGTCGGTGATTCCTTCCAGCATTACCCTCTGGTTGCACTATAAGTAGTGTCAGTTTATTTGAACAACTGCCGCTCTTGGTTAATTAACCGGTGATTTAACCGATAGGTGGCTTGCAGGGAGGTACATATAATATATGGTATTCGATTCTTTACTCTGCAACGTCTAAAAATTCAAAGTAAACTATTGTCTTCACAGTATACATATAGCCACACAAACAAGATGCAGAAATTAAATTTTAGTTTCTGGGTGGCTATACAATAATCAATTGTCTCGGCTCTTGAAAAAAGTATCCCTACAGTTTTGTTTTTCTTCTCTGATAAAAGTTGATTTTATTTCTTCGCGAATTAATTGCTCTTTCTTTATGAGTGCAAAAATTTGTCTGACGCAGTATACTTACTCAAGTGTCTAGGAACACACAGCCGCTGATGCGGTAGTTTAAAAATTGCTGATGCTGCAAGAGATTAAGGCTGCGACTCCACCTTGCGACGAGATATTGCGGTGCTAAAACTTTATGTTTATGCGATATAAGCAGCAGCAGCCCGCACAAAATCTTACAAACTAGTGGTGGCCACCTCCTTCTTTTTCGTTTTGAGTATATGTACTTTTGTATCGGTGGCCAATGCCACACACGTGGTCCAAACGGTAGTGAGACTACAGATTATCCACTATGAAAGTAATCCACTAATGTGCGTAATTATGTATGTGTATGTATATATATTATATATATGTACGCCTTCAGCCAGCTGTGACGATAGCGTTTAGCAACAAAGTACATAAATAATGCAATTTGCCTTTTAGTTTTTCTACTTTGTGAATTCTTTGTAATATTTGGAGATCATATATTATATATTATATATATTATATATATATATAAATGAGTAGATTTAGCCATATTCGTCCGTCTGTCTGTATAGAAACAAATTAGTAGTCAGTTTACGAGATATCGATTTGCAATTTTGCACTCATCCTTATCTTCCCAAAAAGCTACTCATTTTTCGAAATCGGCGAATCGGAGATATTATAGGAAATAGCTGCCATACAAACTGGCCGATCTTAATCAAGATGAAGATATAAACTTTTTATGCTATGAAGGGTATTATAGCTCTAGTGCAACCGTCATTCTTGTAAAAGTTGACTCCGAAGAGTGCCCCAATGCCCGTCGTTTCGATTCAAAATGTCAAAATAAAAAAGATTTCAAAATCTCGAATACGAGTACCTGTTCAATACTACTTGAGAAAGAAAACTTCAATTGCTTTTTTCTCATTCCCAGAATCTGTCTGCTTGATGGTCCAGACAGGCCAACCCCATTGAAGGAAAAACATTCCGAACAACAGCAGCTATACTAAACAACTTTTTGTTACAAGATGTTTAACTTGTACAATCTTCGGTTTTGCCAATATATAGAGAGCTCTAGTTCTCCATTCATGTATAATGATTATCTGGCTTGTGATCTTGATAAACTGTATAGGCTGAAACATCGGCTAGATTGTTTAGTATCAATGGAATTCGTCTAACTAGTGCGTCAGGTGACTAGAGAACTTCGAAGTGTTAACCACGCTTTAGACGGTTTTGAATAATTTTAGTTGCTAATATCAATGAATTTTTTCACTGAATTTTAATATCCTTCTTTCCCACTGGAATGCAAACTCACCATGCATCTCACAGGTGCCGTGAAAGAGACAGTTAACACATAAGTTCCTATGTAGATACAAGCATACATGCGCACACTTACATGAGCATTAGATTTTTCATTTCCGCTTGCATTGATTATACTCGCTTGTCGATGCTTTCGCTTCCGCTTTATTTTTGTCATTGACTATGACATGGTTTTCCAGTTTTCCGCATCATCGAACGCTTACATGCCACTCTACCTATATATTTGCGAGTTTATCAAAGTATACTGTTGTAATGTGAACTATGTACGAACAACATGTGACATGGAAAACTACTTAACATACAGCTTCATGCAATCGTAAAGTGGCGTAAGTGTAAACACAATTGAGAGAAAGCATATAAGAGTAAGTATAGGTGTACATATTCGAAGCGATTTTTGCTAAGATGAGCGTACCATGTCTTCGAAGCAAATGTACAACATAGTTGCAAGCCCCATTGAATTCAGGAAAGATAGTGGAAATTGGAAAAATAAGAGGAATTCTAACATTTGAGGGTACAAAAGACATTTCATGTACGGTAATATTCAATTTAATTGCAAATGTTGTGGTTTTGCTTTTGTGCTCGTTGCCTTTAGTGCTACCCTCTAACGCTTGGCGAATCGAAAACAATTTATATATAGGAAAATAAATCCATTATTTTTCAAAAAAGTGGCATTAGTAATCTGTAATCTATCATTGTATAAGTATGACCGGGGTACGCTGTTAGGCGGTAGAAATATTAGATTTCGTACTAAAAATACTTCTCGAACAGTTGTGTGATTAAGTATATGTAACTACAAGTTTTCGTTGATAAAGGCGGAAGAAATTATGATACTAATATTGTAACATTCAATCATGCGCGATTTAGGTTAGCTCAAAAAAAGCTTATGAACCCAATTATACCCTGAACAAGGTATGCTAAGTTTGCCATGAAGTTTGTAATCCCCAGAAGGAAACGTCGAAGACCCTATCAAATATAGACCTAAATGATCAACATGATGAGCTGTCTGTCCGTCCGTCTGTCTGTCACGAACTAGCCCCTCAGTTTTTAAGCTATTGATCTGAAAGTTTGCACCTGTCGTTTCTTCACTTAGAATCTGCTCATTTGACGAGATATCTTCACGAAATTTGGCATGAGTTATTATCAAACGTAATAATACAATCTCCGAAAAACTTGTATAGATCGGATGACTATGCTATAGCTGTTATATTACCTGAGCGATCGAAATAAAGTGCTTTCATGGGAAACTTTTCTATATGACGAGGTATCTTCACGAAATTAGATCGGAATCAAGTTCTTGTAAGAAACCTTTGTATTTGTGAAGGGTATTATATCTTCGGTGCAAGCGAAATAGCGGTCAGGAAGGTTTTACTATGTGTTTGGTGGGACTGGCAGGAATACATCTGCTAAGAACTGCTTTCGTCCAGCAGAGTTCTTGATTCGGACCTGTACGGTGAACAATTGAACCGTTTGAGTCGCCCAGAGCGCATGCATTTGTCTAAAAGGAAAGGAATTATATTCCATTAGGCCACATCGGTAGTAGCCTGAAACTATAGTAGTTAGTATTTAGTCCTCCAGAGGATGCTGCGGTTTTTTTGATTCATAATTGGAATTACTTGGAGGTATGAGTAACCATAAAGCCAGCTTATTGTATGGCGAAAATTTGTTCAGTCTCCTAAACAAATTGATACCTCCTGAGTAAAAGAGCTACAGTAATGTACACTAGGCATCAAATGAAAGTATAATTTCATAGCAGTTTTTCAGTGCAGATTTAATAAAATAAATAGCTAAAAAATCATACAATGTTATTATATTTCCATGGGTGTTTAAATAACAAATTATATATGAATACATCTATTACCAAAAATCGAAACAAAAATTTTTTTTTAACTTCAAAATAAGAATTCTAAAACAAAGGTCGTCAAATGAAAATATAAAATTGCAAACATTCAAAAAATGTACTTAAAAGTAAATTGAATATTTAGTGTCCCCACCTTTGCTCTGTATTACTGCTCGAAGACGATTTGGTATGCTTCGAACCAATTTTCGTTGAAAGTTTGTGCGGCTGCTCTTTGGTACTTTCGAGTCAGTAATTGATCACAAATGCTCAAATGGATTTAGATTCGGCGATTGTGCTAGCCAGTTCAGTTTTCCAATAAAAATTTTCTTCAAAAAAGCGAGTAGCTTGGCGAGATGTGTGTTTTTGGGGTCATTATCTTGTTGGAAGATAAACGACCCCGAATCCATTTTTTCCGAATTTCTTCAATCCTAATTTTTCACTAAGAACCGAACATAAATATTAGGTCAAGTAAAAAGTTCATTCGGTGAGAGATGGCGTTATTGTCCATAGTACTAATGCTACGTGTCGCATCATGTCATACTATACGGCCCTGAAAACGTGTTTACTCGCGCTTAAAGTTTGTCTTTGACAGTTTTTCGATTGATTGACTTATTACGCTGTGAGCGCTCATCAAAAATGGGCACCAGCAAAGAGAAAATTCGCTATAATTTGCAATTTTTCTTCGATCAAAGCGAAAAAGCAGCTAAAGCGGCTGAAAACATTAATTTAGTTTATGGACCCGATACTGTAAACGGACGTGTAGCACAAAAGTGATTTGCAAGGAATCATTTACTACGAACAAGCTCACCAGCAAAGACTGATCACTCTCTATTGAGTAAATGTTTTTTGAGTATTATATAATAGCTGTAAATTTTATTCGAAATGTTTATATACATAACGGTACATCTTCATGCCATGCTTTATGAATTTAACAATAAGCGAAAATGTAGAAAGTATAAAGAATTTCATCTAATGAAGTCAAATCGTTGAACTACTTAGGTAACAAAAAGTTCGACAGTGTATTCTACAAGCAAGCTAACTCAGTAAAGAGGCAACATCAGTTCAAAACATATGGCTTCGAACATATGTGTATATACGTAATTAACTAATTCGTCGCTCTCAATTTCAACAAACCAAAAACAGAGTTTCTAAGACGAATCGCAAAAATAAATCAAACTAATCAATTAATAATTTTTCGGCTGAATCAATTTCAGTTTGAAAAAGTTTTATGAAAAAAAAATCACCGCAAGTAAATGGAAAAAGTCACATGAAATAATCAATAAAGCGGTAAAAAACGGACTGGGTGGAAAGATTCTGGAAAAGTTTGCCTACTTTGGCAAATAAGAAAACTACTTAAAGTATGTTTGTGGAGAAGAAAATCGATATCTTGTCAAGACGAGTAGACGTGACATCAATATTACAGCAAAAACTCACATTATGTATGCTGTATATATGTAGACATATGTGTTTGTGCTTAAAGGATTCTATAAGCTACAAATAAAACCGGCGGCGATTTGTTCTTCTGAAATGCCAGCGGTATATAGTAGTGGGTCGCAGGGACGAATTCCACCAATAACTCATATACGCCGTTGACGACGGCAACCCAATGCAGCAACGGTGATTTCACATTCTGCATTGTTGGGCAGCTTGGTAGTCCTGTTGGTTGTTTATGCCTTTCGGCCATTGTTTGTCTTCGCTGCCACCTTGATTTGTGTTGGGTCGGGTCAGTTGTGTACTGTATGTGTATGTCGAGAAAAATGAAAGTGAAATAAAAGAATGAATAATGCAGAAGAATAATTTTCCTTCCTTTAATTTGGATAACACTTGGTCATACTGGTCTGTTGTTTTAGCCTGCGAGCTGTTTGTATAAGTTTGCACCAAATGTCTGCGATCACACCATCCAACTGTTGTGTACAATTGTTGCATGTTTTTGTAGACTCTTAAAATTGCGAGCGGCAGTGAAATACAGAAGTGCTGGGCTGCGAGTATGGTGATTGGATGGAATTTAAAAATTTATTAACGACTGTCGCTACCTCGACAAAGCAATTTAAGTCCAAGTCTAAGGACACCCAATAAAACTTTGATGTTGTCGCCTTGTCGGCGTACTTGCCACTACTACTGTATACTCATATATACTGCACATCCGCTTTTCTTTACTGTTCCTCATTTTGCCATCTCTAATTTTGCTTTAGTCGTATTTATTACTTTTATTCACATAAAGCACGAAATATTAGAGCAAAAGGAATGAAATTCTAGAAAAGCAGGAAAACTTTACAAAAGTCGCAGCTCTCCGACAAAGTAGTTGAACTTACTAGCCAAGTGTCAAGTGAAGGACAGCGGCGTGATTCAAAGAGAACATTGCATCCTCACAACTCTTCGGCACTTTAAGTAAAAAAATGCTTACCCCTTATACTGCCGTATTCTGCACATTAGGTTTGCAGCACGTCTGTAGCGACCGTTAACCCCGGCTATACAGACTCGACTAAAGTCCAGAGTACAAGCTTGACATCCCGCTTTCTTCAACTTGCTGTCCCCCGTTGTCTCCTCAGTCGGCACTGCATTGATGATGCCTGCGGCGAATTTGTAATATGCATTGAAAAATATGGACAACACAACAAAAGCGAAATAAAAAAGAAAGAAAATATGGTCCTTGGCTCTAAATATGTAGCTGTTAGATGCAGATAAGGAATGAAATTAATATGAAACCAAGTGAATATTACGTAAGGACACATAAAAATAAAAATATCAGAGAGAAGAAGATACAAAGAAAAAGAAGAAGTAGCAAAAAACGAAGAAGAAGAAGAGTAACAGCTAGTAAAAGTAGTGTATGAATCGATTCACCGAGCAAACAATATTAAATTCTTTAGTGTTTGGGCTATGACAATATATAACTTATAGGCAGTGGTGTTAGCTTCGATGTTCCGATATTTGTATGCATAGTTCTCCAAATACAGAAAACTATAGATTTGCAGTCCTATTACTATGACCAGGTTATTCAAAAATACAAAACCTAGTTTAATAATTAGTAAGAGTTTACTCTTAAATGTTAGCCACTCAGTTTTCTAAAGTTCCACTATAACAAATTATATTTATAATTGAAATTTTAAAATTGTTTCTAACGAAAGGTCTTTAAATGTTCTGGCATTCTTTTGTACTTATGTAGCAAAGAGAAGTCAATTAAATATGATCGGATTACGTTATATGTCGGAGAGATAAGATTTCGTAGTAAAAAAACTTCTCAGACAGGTTTGTGATAGCTTGACTCAATGTTGTTTGAGCACACGTCAAATATGGACACCACAAAAGAGAAAACACTCCATATTTTACGGTTTGAAGTCAAAAATGCACCTCTGGAAAGCCAATTATCGAAAATATCGATAAAATAATAAAAATCGTCGAGTCCATATGTTATGTAAGCACTGTTTCGATTGCACAGTAGCTAAACATTGTACTAAAACCTGTTTTAATTTGGTGGTGAAAAGTGGGTCATTTATTACTATGGTCAAGCCATTATTAATGGGCAGGAAGGTTTTGCTATGAGTTCGGTTAGATGGGCCTGGCCATGGCGAATGATTTGGGTGTTCAAAAAAATGTTATTATGAGAAGCGTGCGAAAATCTGCTGTTACAGTTTTTGACAATAGGATCGAGGGTTTCTATAAGAATACCATTCTGAAATAAACTTTAAAATGGCAATCGAACAAGATTGAAATTGGACTAGCATCCGATAATTAGGACTATGCTAAATAAAATACACCCGCAACATGGCGAGATGAGTTGAAATTGGATTCGGGTGGCTGTCTGTGCTAGTGATAACTGCAGTAAAAATTTAGATATCTTGATGAAACTTGCTGCATATGTTCCTCGGCACCCAAGAAAGGGCGGTTTTGCACTATAAAGTGCCATAACTATGTACTAAATTAAGATACATAAATGTCACTTGGTACAAGGGATCGCAGTAACAGGAGACACCTGCTGGCTACAATTTTTTAAAAGTGGGCGTGGACCCGCCACTAATAGTTTACTGTACGTTTCTTCCAAGCTAAGCTAACTCAACCAAACTTGCTGAGAAAAAAGTTTTTTAGTACTTCTTCATACGCTGCAAAAATTGGTAAAATCGAATAATAACTCAGCGCACTCCCCATATAACGGTTATGTTGAAAACTACTGAAAATAAGATAACTCACAGAATAGTTGCGCCACAAGCATTAAATTTCACAATAGTGGGAAGAGCAGGTGTATACTAATTGGACAATGGGCGTGTCACAGCTTACCTTTAGGCGAAATACCATGTCACAGGAACTAACTAACCAATTTCAACCAAATTTGGTATGTGAGGTTACCCCGCCAGTTTTATAATACAACGCCTACTGCCCATCTAACACAACTTTAAATTCGGTCAATCTGTGAGTTCTAGTATTAAAATTAGTGGAATGTACAATTTTCAAAGTATTTTGGCAAGTTTTATGAAGTTGAGGAATTGAAACACACGTGCTGAACAAAAATTAAACGACACTTCCTTTTAATTATTCATATGAGCAAATAGAGCTGTGTATGTATTAATATACTGGCTTAGTTGTGAGGAGTATGTAGTGGTGCTACATGTCGTATAAGTAACACTTATCTCAAAGGTGGAATAAAAGCAGCCGCCTCCTTCACATATTTAAGTGACAAAAGCGGCGACCGGCCCAGTATTAATCACATTCATACAAACGTAGAAATAAGCAATACGCAGAGTGTAAGTAGGCGAAAGAGCTGTAAAGCTTACGGAAAACAAGATAAAGGAAATGGAAATGAAAAATGCAGGAAAACGAATTAAAGCAGCGAAACACAACAAGCAGACATTTCAAGCGATAGCGGAAGCATTGTATACGAGTATACTGCTGTAAGTTTAAGAAGTCTGCACATATCATACACACATACCAGAACAAGATGAGTAGGTGCTTTTGTGGGCTTGTCGGAATATGCTTCGACACGAGAGCAGCTCAACAAGCAACGTGCCGCAAAAACATTCGGTCAGTTTCAGCAAGTGAAGGCAGAGAGCATGGATTAGTGACTGTGGCTAAAGCAACACCAAAAGACACACATAAAAGCGACACGGAAAAAAGAAAATAAGGAAAACAAGAAATTAAGACCGAGCTTGACAAAAGCAACCGGAAAAAGTGTATATAATAAGTATTTAGTACTCAACTTCTTGCAACATGACACACTCACCTGTGCGGCGGCACCCATGCACGTACCACATGGCACTGGAGTCAGCGCAAGCCCTAACAGTAATATAATGCGGGCAGCGCGATACCGGCACTTATGTATATACAAAATATGTGCATGTATAAGTATGTATATATGTATACCATATTACTTAAAAATATATATACACATCTTATATAATGTGTGTTTCGCACACTCAGACATCCAGTCGTGCCACCTTTTCTGTTTAATTTGCCACCCACTGTGCAGCTCATTACATTTCTTATACTCAACAACCGTGCAACCAGGTATTTCGTCTATGTCCACCCGGCGGCAACTCTGGTCTGGAGCTCTTATTTAAGTAAATACAGACTGTCATGCAGGGCTTGATGTGGCTTAATGTGGTGTGTGGGTAAATATGGGAGTATTGTGACGGAGGTAATATCATTTGCGGAGCAAGTAGAGCTTCAGTTTCATATATTTTTGAGAGATTCAAAAAAACTCGTACGTTGGAATTTAATTAGTGGTTTGGAAAACAAAAAAAAATATACTTTTTGTTTATTATCATTTACAGCGTGTAAATCATTTGATATATGGACATATATATACATATATGGAAGTATTTATATAACACAAAGAAATATTCATGACCGTACATAATTTTAGAACTGCTTTAAATTCCCGGATGTTTGCTTAAGTTAGGTGTCTGAATGACAATAATTTCCAATTTCAACCAAATTAAAGAAGGAAATGATAAGCAATGTGTGTATGTTAAGGAATGAATTCTAAAACACTTTATTTGAAAATAATTTTAAATGGAATTTTCACGTTTCTTTAAAAATAAAAGAGACATAAAAAGAAAAACCTATAATATACTTCCCAAATAAATAGCTTTCTATAAAAGACTTTGTTTTGATCATTCAGCTTGTATGGCAACTGCAGTGCGGCTTTAGTGTTTCTGAACAATTTGTTTAAAGATCGTACCGTTGACCGAAAGATTCGGTTTAGATATCTTGTCAAATAAAAAACTTTTCCAAACAAGGATTTCATTTTGATCATTCTGCTTGTATGGGCGCAATATTTACATATATGCTACACTGGCGGTTCCGACAATTGGACAGCTTCTTGAAGAGAGAATAATGTGTGCAAAATTTCAGATCGATATCTCACAAATTTAGGCATATATATACAGACAGACAGACAAATCATGGCTATATTGGCTCAGCTCGTCACGCTGATCATTTATATATACATATATTGTATAGGGTATCCGACGTTTCCTTCTGGGGGTTACACATTTCGTGGCAAATTAGGATATATCCTTGTTCAGCGGGTATTTAGAAAATTACCATTTATTAAGGTTTTCATCTAATTTACTTCGTTTGAGCTTTCTTGCAGATATTTTTACTTACTAAGTTCAATTTGATGAAAGGAAATCTAACCTAAAATATACTACACGTGATTTCGTAACTCTCGCCATTAATTTAGATATGTAATTCCAGCGAAAATGGAATTAAACTTAAATGAAAATTTTACAGATGATGGCATCGTAACTTATTGAAACAGGTAAAGAAAGACAAACGCTATCCAAAAGGAGTGTAAAGTGAGACCTGCAATCGCAGTTCGGCATAATATAAATACTACGAATATGTTTCTTGAAACTGCTAGACGTGTGAAATGGGGAGAAATCGGATAATAATCAAACCCACTCTCAAAGAAGAGTTATATTCGAAACTACTAAAAGTGTGATAACTTTCTAATGAAAAACGAAAGCAGCATAAAGCTTTAACGGAATAATAAGGCAGGTTTCCTTGTGAATACGTAGAAGAACTATATAATAAACATACCGCTTCCCGCTATACCAGCAACGGCCCGACCAATTTGAACTAAATCATTCTTCCTTGACATCTTACTATCACGGCTTTAAAATAGGTGAATTCTTAGATAACCACCACGCCTACTTTTCATATGACACCATTTTAAGCTACGCTAGACTTTTACTTAATACAATAAACATATCAATCAATACATAACGGAGCAAAACTTAGCACAAATAGTGCCTCTAATAGATATCAAATCTCATCTAAAAATTATAAAAGTCTGACTATAACTTTTGAAGTTCCATGCTGATTTTATACCATGACTGACTGATTTTGTACCAAAAAATTATTCACTTTCTAGGATATATAAATAAAACTAAGAAGCCATATTTTTCTCATAAAATCGTTGCTTACTGTTAAAAACTACCTTTAGCCCCATTTACCCTATATAATGATTTTCGCTATTCTAGTTGACTTTATACCATACAGTTAGTATTTGATAAGGGTTCTATAGGTATCTTGAAGTCAATATATTTCGAAAATAACTTTCGATTTCACAGCCTGTCTTTATTCCATGTTCTATTAAAATATTACACCAAATTTTAGTACTGTGCTTCGGAAGCGCTTAAGGCTTCATATTTCCTAGATTTCTCTTAAACTGCTGTTACCTGAAATAGGTATAACGATTTATCAAGCAGTACAGCAAGTCGAATAGCTGGACACCTTAACTTATATTAAATTTTTTGTTTCAATAGCATCTCAGTAGCTATGCTCTATAATGGTTCAATATCGGTGACAAATGAGCAGCTTCTTTAAGAGAAAAGGACGTGTGTGAAATTTCAGATCGATATCTCAAAAACTGAGGGACTACTTCGCGTATACACAGACAGATGGACATGGCCAAATCAAGTAAGCTCGTCATGTCTATCATTTATATATATATTTTATAGGATGTTACAAACTTCGTGGCAAACTTAATATACCCTGTTCAAGTTTCAATAGCATCTCAGCAGTGCTTTTATTATTTCGTCTAGTAAGCCAAAAAGGTCTTTGATTATACAATGAATTTGGGAAAGTCTTTTATGGAATTTTCTTTTATTTGAAGGTGTCTAGAAGATTGTAAACTATAGATAAAAAAAGACCATGCTGCGAAAAGTTGAGGCGTTGGTCTTATTCAGTTCCAATGACGAGTCTTTATCTGCATTTACTGCTCTACTAAATATACGAAAATTTGTATAGATAATACCTCATAAATATTCTAATTAAGACATTTAAAATCGCGCCTTAATTTTAGATGTCATTAGTTCTGTATCGTAAAATAAAAGTAATCAACTATTGCATTGTTCGAAGATGCGTATCACGAAATCGATGCCACCGTTCCACATTCAACATTTAGTGCGCGAAAAGCAGTTAGTTTGTTGTTGATTGAAATGTGTGTAAAGTGTTTGTATTTGTAACGGTAAAGCAATTTTCGAAAAACACTTCGATGACGCTATAAAATTACGCATGTATCTATGAAGAATCTCTCACCAACTAATCTTTATTTTTTGTTTGATTATTTTTTTATGTACAGTTATATCATGTGTACATTTATATAATTTTTGGGAACCAACTGTGTCTCTAATATCAATTACAAAAGCAATACATTAAGTACCATTGACTGCCAAACGTTTTCGTTTTATGACTTTATTTTTATGGTGTTGCAAGTTAGCTGGCGACGCGTCTTACAAACGTCAGAGACAGAGGGCAAAAGAGAGCAACGTCATCGCCATTACTTTTTGTAGAATTCAGCGTGTTAACTTTATTTTCTTAAAAACACTTTCCCGACGTTTAAAACTTGACGTTAGTAACTTGTCGCCACTGTAAGGGAAAATAATAAGGAAAGTGCTACGCATATATACATATAATCTTTTATATATTAATCTTTTCGTAACATTTGGAATTTTTACGATTTCAAGTTACTTACTTATTTGACTGGAAAATGTATCGCCGCCCGCAAGATTTATTGATACGTGCGCATTAACTGGCTGATGAAGTAAAAAATATTCGATGGGAAGATTAAGAAAGAGAAATATGTTTATAGTATAGTACATATATATAAAGCTATGTACGGTTGTAAGTTACGGTGAGGTCTGGACTCAGCTTGTCATATAAAAATGTTGTCTTTGTGTGAAGAGAGTAATAAAAAAACCATCAAGTTACATTTAAGCTTTGGGGTCTGTGTGATTCTGCCCCGTAGCCACAGCAAGGTTGTAAAATGGCGTATTATAATTAAACTGCTTTGTGAACGAGCATTGAGCAGTTGAAATTTATGTAGAGGAAAATTGAATTCTAAGCTGTTAGAAATTTCTTAGACCACTAAATAATAAAAACGAGCGCAACTAAGCAAACATACTTGTATGTACATATGTATACATCGCTTTTTTTATAAAAAGTCAACTGTTTTTGCGTAGTGCACTTAACTGTATGTGTTGACATGTGATAAGAGCAACTTAAAATTCACACTTTATTGATGACATTATTGATTACTTATCGAAAAGCTAAATAATTAAGGAAAGGCAGAGATGTCATGAAGAGATTACAATTTGAAAATTTGTTTAGATTAGTATTGGTTCGAGGTGTTTTGTCTCTTAAAAATGCACTGGCAGATATAAAAATTTTAAATCACTCATTAAAGTCAGTTTTGTAAAGGTCAGAGAGCATGTAGTTAGTGAGTGAAAACTATATGGATATATATCGTTGAGCACAGCTGCGCTGGATCTATAGTTAGGGTACCTTACGGCAGTGGTCTGATATCTTAAAACTTAGCGTGACGGAGACCTCTTCACAGACAATTTGCCTTACAACATTTACTCCGAGCTTCGAGATCTACAAATCTCTATATCCAATCGATCCATTACTGCATAGCAAAATGATTGATTTATCATGGTCGAGTTAGTCGCTGAAAACGATTCCATTGGACTCTCAAGAGATGTTTGGTTAAAACTTTGCTGGAATAACATAAAAGTTGCAGGTTTGGAACTTGAAGTATTTTTTATAAATAAACTATTACTTCCAGAAAGATATTTGTACTAGTTTGCATCTTACTAGGTTACCTTGGTTATAAAGAAAGACAGTTTCTCTCATATCTAAGGTATAGACATTAAAGCACCTATATTCTAATTTGTGATTATGTGAAGTCCTAACGAATAAATAAATACATACTTATATAATGAAAGAAAATTTCCGAATTCTACAGCATTTAGCAATTATTATGACTAAATTTAACTTCTGAGAATCTTTAAAAACATCTTTCCTTTGAAGACCTTAATTAAAATATCTGGCGATTTGTATTCCTTGTGCACGTCTCAAATACATATGAGACATACATACACACACACAAACATAAAAAATACAAAGGCGAAAGAAATCCATTGTCTTTTGTGTTTCTTAAGGGTGGATATTAAGTGTCAACTTGGGATTGAATTCAGTGTGGTAGACACTAAATAAAATACATTATGGTTCGCTTTAGGGGTGGCATTTAATTAAAAGTTGCATAATATATGTATGCCTCAGCTAACTAAGTTTCCTTTACATGTGAAGTTAATACGAGAACTGCTAGGAGCTTTTATCGGAAGGTTCAAGCAAATGAGTTTTAGGATTAGACGCTGTCATTTATGCACTTAGCCGTGATAAACCTTCAAGACGAGTAGAAGTGTATCCAAATAAATTAACGAAAATAATCACTGTTCCAATAGAGATTTATTTAATTTAATTAATGTAGAGTGAAGAAGATTGAGGCATTATTGAAATGGTATTAACTTTCAAAATATTTGCATATTGTAAAAGAGGTACTCACAATACTAAATTATACAAGACGAGATAAACAATTTTGTTTTCTTTTTTAATTATTTCTTTGGGACATAATAAACCCAATACTCTCGTTTAACATCATTAAAAGGAAAATCTAACCAAAATAGCACGACTTTTACTAATCGGGTTGTAATCGATCAACATTTTTCCTCCTAAAATAAAATAACAAATAATCGACTCCTGTGGCCTCTTTCTCTACAAATTTGTGCAGAAATTCCGCTATATTTAATACTCCTTATATATCTTGATCCTGCAATAGCTTACAATGTTCTGCACTGAAGTTAATTCTTTCTTCTGAAACAGCCGGTCAAGTGAACTGCACGCGATTAACCGAATCCTAAAATTGGAAAAAGGCAAGTGTCAGCTGCCAAGGTTATGATGTCTATTGGGAGAGGCATGAACAATTCTCAATGACTACCTTGAAACGGGAACACCCACCAACATCGAATTTTATATAAAATCGTATAAAACTGTACTCGCTCCCCAGATATGACCTCCGACTATATTTTCCTGTTCTCAGACCCCAAGAGGATGATCAATGATAATAAATCGCCGAGATTTAGGCTAATTATAGAACAAAATACCAATCGTACTATAAATATAAGAAAAGCCGTTAACTTTCACAAATGCTATAATAACGTTCACAAATATTAAAGATTCCTTGCAAGAACTTGACTCCGATCGTTAAGATAATAATGCATGCCGGAATCCGTAAAGATAGCTCGACAAATAAGAAAGTTCTATACAAGTACTTGATTCCGATCGTTCAGCTATACTCTATAATGGTTCGATATTGGTGGTTCCGACAAATGAGCAGCTTCTTTAAGAGAAAAGGACGTGTGTGAAATGTCGATATCTCGCAGATCGATATCTCAAAAACTAAGGGACTACTTCGCGTATATACAGACAGATAGACATGGCCAAATCAAGTAAGCTCGTCATGTCAATCAATCAATATATTAAATATATATATTTTATAGGATGTTACAAACTTCGTGGCAAACTTAATATACCCTGTTTAGGGTATAATAATAGGTAGTGGGAAGGTTGCTTTAATGCTGGTATTGACGGTGGTGATTTCTTCGAAACAATTGGAACTTTTCAGGCTGTCTGCTTGCTTAAAAATATTTAAATATTTCAAAATTTTTTAATATCATATAAATCAATAATTATTATGGAATTTTATCTCAAAAGAGTAGCCGTAATATGATATATAATATAAGTATAGTACCTTGGTATGATACATATATGTAACGAGTCTTGTCAATATAATATTTTCGAGAGGAAGTTCTGTCTAAACTTCATTTATTGAATTTCTTAGTAGCTGCAATGAGTCAAACTCCCTGACTTCCTCATTTATTGATATAATTAGAGTGCTAACTCGAAATTGTAATTTTCCACTTGATTATCCAGCAACGAATATCAATTCTTATAAGTCTTTTATTTGTTTAATCACTTTGCAAAGAAAGTTGCACTGGTATTGCCGCCAACATAATATACTAATATATGCTCATATATTTGTATATTTGCACATCAGTTCAATATTTACTCACTGCTTGAAACTCAAGCATGACCGTTATTTCTTAATTTTTTCTTGAACGAAATGTGTGCTTGGAGACATTTTCATACACTTGAGGGGTCCGCAACTATTCAGTTTGTCCACTTTCACTTCATATTCTGCGCAGACTTCCTTGGCAACAAATTTACCTAACTTTCTAACCATAAGTGAAAACAACTAATAACTGAGAAACTAACAAAAATACGAAAGAAAGTGTGTAAGTAATAACGCAAATGCTAAGTAATATGTTACAAATGTATGTATAAGTTATGTTTTCTTATGCACGACTATTTGACCACTGGGATTTTCTGATGACAATTTGCAATGAATGAAAGTGAATGAAGTGCACTTAAGGTGAGTGTAGGGAAGTGTTCTTGGGGTTAAGCTTTGGCAGTTACATGATTGTTAGTGGCTAACACGAATATACATACACATGGTTATAAATTTCAAATAAGTAAGAAAAGAAATTGATATTCGGATAAACACATGCTTGGCTACTCAGAATTTTTTAACTTCCCGCTAAGAAAATTGAAAATTTTCTAAAAATCGGGAAGATATTGGTTTCACCCCATTTTGCAAAAATCGAGTTCTCAACAGATCTCGACGTTTTGAGGGTCGAGGAAGCTTCACCGAACATTTCTACGATGATGTCCGTATGTCTGTATGTATGTGTGGGTGTATGTGTGTGTGTGTGGATGTATGTGACCCTCTTATAACTTTTAAACGGCTCTACCGATTTGAATAAACTAAACGGCATTCCAAAGGGTTTCATTGCACTTGAATTTCGTGTGAGTTTGGACCCAATCGGACCAGTAGATTTTGAGAAATCTCAAAAATAATCGAATTTCTTCCAAACGATCCACACCAAAAACTAATCAGTTCTAAACCTTGAAAAAACACATCGTTTGCCGCAAACCGGGTCAAAATCGGTTGATTTACTTGCGAGATATCGAAAACGAAAAATTTCGAAAAAATCGTTTTTTTCAAATTACTTCCAAACGATCGACACCAAAAACTAATCAGTTCTAAACCTTGAAGAAACACATCGTTTGCCGCAAAAGCGGTTGATTTACTTGCGAGATATTAAAAATGAAAAATTTCGAAGAGCTCAAAAGCAGTGAAAAAAGCGAAATTTGAACGTTAGCGTATGAAATTAGCGGGAAGTTGCAGGGATGGCCCTTGAGGCCAACCGTTTTTCACATTTTTTTTTTTTGTCATCTGCAAATATAACGAAAATATTAGAAGAATACTGGTAAGATGCTTATATCCCACTGTTTTAGGTTGATCTTTCAATCTGGGTTCTAGAATTGCCTCATTAACAGATAATAACTAAAAGATAGTAAAAGAAATTGGAAAAAAAGTTTGAAATAATAATCGAACTAATTAATAAAAAAAATATGTTTGTGTTTAAATAAACAAGTACATTGAATGTACCTATTTTGGGGATTATTCACCGAAATTTTAAAGTTGAGTCGGCTTCCAAATCATTAAGCGCGTTTTTCTTGAAACGCTTTTTTCAGAGTAGGTTAGGAAAATTTTTCCGAAACGGCTTTTCCTCAGAGAAGCTTCTGCTGTAATGTAATGGTATTAAATTTGTGGGACGGTCTACCTTGATGAAGTGAACTATTAAAGATTGGCAAAATTCTTTAAATATTGAAGAACTTAAAGACCTGCAAAATTTATTTTACAGAGTGCTATTCTCCGGTTTTGCGTTATGCACCCTGAAATGGTCCGGTAATCAAACCGGTTTTAGATATCGTTGCTTTAGTAGGGTCGAAAACTGTTATAGAAAAAGGTTTTTGGTATTTTTCTAATGTTGGATCTCTACTTATAGCCTGCGTAACGGTGTTACGAACCTGTACCCACAAGACACTTTAAATTTAAAAAGTAAGTTGTTGTTAAAGTACCTAGAGGGTTCGCTTGAAAACCTTTTCCGAAGTAGACCTTTAATTTGCAGCTCAAAGTACAAACATATACATATAAGTACATATAAACAATTAAAATGATATACATTTGTCTACCACACTGCAAATAAAATAGTTAAACGAATAAATATAGTTTTTTTGAAATGCCGAATATTTACGCTTTTTTTATTCAAACCGTCAATTAAACGCAAGCGAGTACACAAATTGGCTTTAATGAGAAAACATTGAGCACGCGCTGCTTCCGATACACATACATACATACGCATAGAGTAGTAACACGCTTATGAATAGTGAAAAATTCGCACAATAATTTATAACTCGCTTTATTTGTAATAAAAAAATTGTCGCTTGAAAAGATAGTTTAGAGTGAAGCTTGTGTTAAAAACAATTGAATTGCAAAGTTTCCTTTTTGCTAAACGCCTTTAAATGAATGTCAATTAAATGTGCGCGTGTTCAACATGCCACAAATATACTAGCATGCCACACATATACATGTGTATACAGGAGACATATCAACCACCCTTTGGTGCCGCAACACGCTTTCATTTGCGGTTGTTAGCTGTCAAATATTTCAATTTTCTAATTTCAAAATTAACATTTCATTTCGCTTGTATGTTAGTGTATTTATACAACCATAAAACGCAGGCAGATGATCCGGGAGTGTGAGTTTTATATATATTAGAGTGCTATTTGTTTAATTGCTATTAAATTGTTTATGAATTTTTAATTACCGCATTTATGCCGCAACATGCTAGGCAACCAAGCGCACGAAACCATCAGAAGTAGCTGTGGTGGCCGCAACAACAACAAGTTGCAATGCTTTGTGTTATTCAACGTGGTGTAACCAACCGAAAAAAGCGTAGTTTTGTTTATTAATTTATGACTTCATAAACAAACAACAAGCGCAAGTTGCATGCTCATGTTGGCTGCACACAAATTAAATTTGTTGCCACAAAAAACAACAGCTTAATTATATAGAATAAAAAAATTATGTATTTAAGGGATAATGTTAAATTTATACATCGGAAAACAATATGAACATTTACAGCAGCAGTTCTTAACGGCCCAGGAGCGTTTCAGTTGGCAGTTTAGGCAGATTAGTTCCGCAGGCAGGCACATAAAGAAGTCGAAAGTGATCGCACAAAAAAAAATAGCAGTAGGGTGAAGAAGAGGTTCCCAGTACAACTGAAATATATTATTACTCGAAACTTTTGCGTCTATCACCTAATATTTTAGTGACTGGCATTATATTAACTCGTTGAGAGCTAAAGAATGTGATGCAAGATACATGAAAATCAATATTTAAAAAATATAATAGTTTAGAAGCAAGTACTGCACGGACTTCATATGCAATGAGAACTTAAGTAGTCTCCTTTTATCGTTGCTAAGTTGGAAAAAATTCATAGCCCAGTAATGCCTAAAAAGTACGAAACTTTCGCTGAAGTCACTTGACAAGAGGAACTACTGATCGATAAGGGGAAAGTATAATTTTGTAGAGAGACGGGATCATGTTCGTAACAAATGAAGGAAAGTGGATCACATTTAGATTGATATATACAATCGTTTGTGAAGCAAGATAAAAACTCCCTAGTTGATTATTTACTCTCGACCAAGAGCCTTGAACCAATCACCAATCTGCTTAGGTACTCGATTTCTATTTCCGCTAGTTCACCTGGATGTCCAAAATTATGAGATCTGAGATTTTTAGTATTGAGATGGCAATGGTGGGACATTCAATCTCATCTTCTTCTAAGCAGCTTATGCAATTGGCATCAGTATCCGCAAAATTGTATTAAGGTTCCAGAAATGTTAAAATTGGTGCATAAGTATAGTCATTTGAACTTTAAAAATCATTATAAATAGCAACCATAAACGTCAATGAGTTGTCTTTCAGAGAAGTTATAAATGCTTTAATGAAAAATTTCCCAGCCTTGATTCAATAATCAAGAATTTCTTTATTTTAGTTATAATTATAAATCTTCAACATTGAACAACCTTCTTCAAGCGATAGTTAAATCGAATCGACAGTCAAAATCGAATTACAGTTTAAAAACAAACTTCGATTAAATAGCAGTCATTTATAGGTTTTGTTGAATCAGAAGCTGGTGCTTCTTTACGGCTTCAGAAAATCAAACTCTTATCACTATATACCTAAGGTCTTCAACTTACTTTAGTATTAAAACTCAGTTTTAAGGTCTACCAGGTTGTAGAATATAAACTTTTTAACATGAATACATAAAAATATACGCCACGGAATTAGTTTAGAGGCAGTTTTGCCCTCTGTATAAATAAGTGGTTCCTAAGTAATAGAAGACGTAGTTGAATTATTTAGTGAGACAATTGCAAAAATCCGTTACAACAGAGCTTATGGTCATTTTAAAAAACAACAAGTTAACGTTTCCAAGCATAGTCTATTCTAAATATCTTTATAAGTGTAATTGACAGTGGAATTATACGTATAAAACTTTAAAGGCTGTTATAACTAGTACTTTTAACATTCATTGTAATTAAATGTGAACCGAGGTGAAAATGCGGATTTTTAGAGGCTCAAATCTCGAAGAGAGATATAAAGAATTTTTTAGTAAGAGTGAAATCAAACTAAAATTAAACGTAGGGCATTTTTCACAAAGAGCTCGAAAGAAAATATTGTATGACCCAACGAAAAAGACCAAATCTCTACAAGGTCAGTAAACATTTTAGTTCTCCAACATTAACTGTATATAGAAAAGCCGCCTAATTAAGAACTTTTTCAGAAAACTTTGCGTTAAACATCCACGCGAATGTGACTACGCCGCCCACGAACTATTCAGACATAAATCGCAAAAACGCCGCCTCCACCTGTTCACTGCGTATTCACAGAAGAAGAGAAGATATCCAGAAGCACAGTGAAACTACATTTTCGCCCACATGATTTCAAAAATTAGTAAAGCACATATGCACACACATACAAAGCTAGGAAAACGAAACGAAATTTCCCTACTGCCTTCACAGGAACCCACTCGAAACAACCTTCAGTAGCAGCGCTCTGCAGCAAGCGAAACGCCAACGACCTGCGTGGCGTGGAAAATCACACGACGAAATGCGGCGATGAATGTTGTGTGGAAAACAGCCTGCAAACGATGGGAGCGTGGAAATTCGCTACGCCTAACAGTGGGGTGTACGCGTACAAGAGCACGGACCAACCGAACAACAGAGCAACAGAAGCACCAACAGCGAGTCGACGTCTGCACACACAGCATGTTGCAGGGCAAACTGGATTTCAAAGTAGTTAATGATAAACTACTGGTTTGACGAGCTCAAAAGCAAAGAAAGAAAAGAGAAAAAGTGAGAGTGGCTTTTGATTATTATTTTTGAGATTTTAGTAGGTGTGGTGAATTTCTGTTATTTAAGAGAGCAAAAAGTAATTAAGAGTATTAGTGCAGCAAAAGAGTGTATGACAAAGAGAAAGCGTTTGATAATGTGACTTTCCGACTTTACTCTTACAAACTAAGATAAAATACAATACATTAAACCTAAAAATATTAAAGGTAAAAAGTAATCTTCGAAACAACACAGTTTTTAAGTTTTAGAAAAAAAAATTAAAGTAAAATTTTGGCTTATGCAACATACGCATCTGCAGAGGTAAAGAAAACAGCATATATTAGTTTTTAATCTGTGAATTGTACCAAGTAACGTATAAAATGTAACACGCTACGTCATAAATGAAATGAACTGTCAAACAAGTTAATTATAAATAAAGTGTTTCTTTTCTTTCGTTCAAGACTCCTCGAAAGAAACGCCCGAGATCCTATAAAGTATATATTATACATAAATGATCAGCGTAACGAGCTGAGATGATTTAGCCACGTCCATCTGTCTGTATAAACCTGCACTAGCTCCTCAGTTCATCTGTCGGAATCGCCGATATCGGACCACTTTAGCATATACATAGCTGTGTTACGAACTGAACGATTAAAATCATGTTCTTGTGTGGAAAACTGTTTTCTTTTATCAATGGTATTCTCTTTTTTCTTGAGACACATGCTCCAAACAAGCAATAGAACAACACCGTCGTGGAAACACTGGCATGTACGAAAAAATAAGGTAAACAAAAGCACATTTGAACCGATAGCTATGGCGAACATCAGCGACGAAATATGTATACATATCTGATTTTTTGTGATGCGCAAACGAATACTGAAGCTCATGAAGACATATCCAAAAAAGAAAGCCTCGATCCACCTCACCTAGAACTTCAGCAGACGGTGATTACGCAGACTCTACATAAATTATATACAAGTATATATATATATGTATATATATTTGTATATTATAGAGCATTCAAGGTAATAACCTGCACTCTTTATTCACAATGCTATAGCATGCAATCAAAAGATGGACTAACATTTATGTCCGTGAAAGTTCAAATGCTGTTATACTCAAATTTCCTAATTTTCTTACTTATTATTGTACAAAATCAGATTAACTTAGGTCTTTGTTGACTAGACCCCTTACGCTCTTGCTAAAGAGACACTACTGATACGTAAATTTGCCAAAGAGGTGTTACAATATCCACAGGGTGGTATATTAAAATGCTACCCTACGTCTTTATGCCAGATTTAAAAAGCTTGCCTTTAAAGTCCCATTTTATAAAATTAATTGCACAAAAATCATAAGCAAAAAAAACCAATGTTGCATTCGTCGCACAGGACCCATACCCCCGTGAATATAGTGTCTTGAAAACTTGGTACTCAAAACTCTATTAATCAAAGAGTTTTAAACCAATTAATACCTTCTGATAATATTTCCATGAACTGAGCTTTTTGTACATATGTGTACTACTCTATATAGGGTCTGAATGTCTTTATCATATCAATATCTGATCTAGTATCGTTCAGACTCAATATTTTATCAACTTTTAGCCTATAAGCTGTTGCTTCGAAAAATGAAAAAAAAAGTATAGTATAGAATTAAAAGCGAAATACATTATTTAAGGCGTTTCGATTATATTCCAATTCGTCCCCATTATGGAACTGATCGCAGGTTAACTAGTTGTAAAGGCAGAAGGTAAAATTTTGTGTTAATACTAAGGAAACTAGGCAGGAAATTCAATTAAATTAGGTACTTATAAAAAACAAACTTTAACCAATTTTCCAAAGCTCACACCTGAGTGCGACAAATCTCGTTGAATTGGTCATTGTATCAGAATAAGAATTGAATGAGTTGAGTTAAAGAGCTAATGGGGAAAATCTACTTCAAATCAAAATGCCAACCTAATTGCAATGCAGCTGTCATCGCTCGAACGTTTATCACTTGCAACACATTTTCTTGTTGCACGAGTTGCATGTGTAAACATGGAAAATCACACCCTTTTCGCAGCAACTCGCTGAAGTGACACAGCCAAGGCAAAGAAGTTAACAAAATCGTATGTACGTGTTTGTGTAGAAATGACAGTCTAGCATGTCTGGAGACCGTGTGGATAGTTTATTTATTTATGACATTACGTTTTTATAATTAGTGCAGCACGCACACATACACACATAGATCACTGAGTTTGTGTAACAAATCTTAGAACAAACTCAAATAAGAACTTCAGACCAACATTTAAGTGCAGTAACAAGCTTGCCTTCCACTAAAAGCAGTAGACGACACACACACGAACTTTGCTGCATGTGTATTCGGCTAAAAATATGCAAGTTAAGGCTTCATAGTTTTGAAGGTGCATATGCCACAAGTTGCGCGCAACCAGTTGCCGCCGCCACAACAAGCCTAGTAATTACAAGACATCACAACTATTGTAAGAGTTAATGCTGGTTGTTGCTGTTGTACTGGGCGCAACTTGACTCGACCGCAAGCCCGCCTTGAATGACTCCTGCGCCTCGGTTGCTACCGTCTCTTGCTTTGAGTCGTTGTGTCAGCGTTCGACGTGCTCTCATTTGGCAAATTTTCATGTACTCACAGCAGGTACATCATGAGTAAGGAATCCGTTGGCAACCTTTAGTGGTTAGCTATAGTGTAGTAACCCTGCAAGTACATTGCAATGATACAAACTGGAATCCACACGAATAGATTGTGAATGTTGTGAGACCGCTTGCTGGGTTGCTGACTCATATCAGAAAAGTTAGTAGTGTCTTGATTTAAACTCTTCTCATAGTATCTTAAACCATAGATCTTGTATGTCGTAAGATTCCTCGATTCGCTGTATCATAGAAAAAAGTTTACAAGTTTATGGGAGAGACCGATAAATTGCTAAGACTAATCTAGAACGTCCTATGTATTGTGTTCCTCATATATAGTTATATGACAAATTTATTTAGAATCTTATACGTCAGAAATACGTTCGTAAATTCACTATTATTAATTTGATTTTATAATTTTCCCATCTAATATTTTTAATCACGAGCCACGAAATGCTAGCAATGCTCGTCTAAAGAGAACTTCATAACTGAGCTGAGAACTCCAAAACCACTTAGCGACCCATGTCTTAAACTATTCTTGAATATGTTTTTGAAAATATTTCATTGAACGATCATCAAATGCATATATGGCATGTATTCTCTATGGAAAGTCGATCGAACTTCCTCGTAGTAGTGTTACTACTAGTTAGAGCGAACTCCCTAAACGGAGAGGATTACTGTTTTCAACCTAACCTAAACAATTACAACTAGCCCTTATAAATCCATCCTAACCTGCTTCAACTTCTGCTGACCAACATTCGACGTTTTCTGAAAATTTCCATACATGAACTTAATGCTTAAAGCTTTCCTCGCAGGGTAAACTCCACATTGTTATTGCAAATGTTATTAATGCTCTTGTTGGTGTTGTTGTTGTCATCATAAAATGCTGCTCATGTTTAAATCATATGCAAATTTTATTCATAAACATCACAACTGCATGCTAAACACTATGTATAGCCATCAACGTTGTTTTGCTGACAAAGGATGGTCAACAGCTTGGAATACGTTCGCATATCCCCGTATGTATATATGTATGCGTTTATCCAGACTAACCTATTCACATACGGGTATGTAAACTTGTATCTTAGTGTTAAGTGCAATCGCAAACAATACAGTGAAGTGGGTAGTTGGGCAGGACTTGGTAATCAAGCAGTCTACAAAGCTCTCAGACGGACATGCAGACAGTTGGACAACTCCTTTGCAAGTTATATGTAATAACAGGTTGCATTACCGACGGGGGTAAAGTTATAGGCGGAAGGAAAATTCATGACAAATTTGTGTATGTCAAATGAAAAAATATTTGTTAAGGTAATGAAACTTAATTTGAGCAAATTTCCAGTTAAAACAGCATTATTTTTAAGCATAAATATTTCTATAGACTTCATCACAATATGCAAGTTTCTCAACGAGTTGATTACAAATTTGGATTTGACCTTAATCTTAAAGGTAATTTAATGAGAAGACTTTGGCAAAGCGTTGGCTAACACTGTAATGATTGTACATTCTATATATGTAGTTCAGTGTTTCTCAAATTTTTATATTTTCCAAATTTACAATATCTTTAAAACTGGAAATTTTGCCGATAATATATCCATTAAAATAATGCAAACCATATTTGGTTAAAATATTTATTCTACTGGATTCATTGATCTCATAGCCGATCTCTAAGAAGACCTCTGAAGAAAAGTGCTTGGTGGTGAAGATGATTATTCTGCTTAAAATTAGCACAAATCCAAAATCCAAAAAATTGATTATTCCTATAGATCAATAGTACTGATCGAAGGACTTGTCGAAATTTTGGTTTTTGACAAAATGCCGGCTTCCCAAAAAAAGTCGTTGGTTTAAAAAATCGATATAATTATCAAAAATCTTATTCTTTTGTTCATTTCCTGATTAATATATCTAAAAAGGTCAAATCAATCGGACCAGACATTGCGGACACGTTTTCTTTAGCGACTCTGAAAACAGCTTTTCGAAAATACGTTTAACGTTTTGGGAGCCAATTACACTAAATTAACAAAAATTCTTACGAATACGCTTATGGAATATCTCGGAAACTATTTGCCGGATAAGCTTAATATTTTCATAGAATATTTTTAAATATAATATATGTACATTCGCTATAACGGGTGTTTTTTTTAATTTTTAAATTGCAATAATACAACGATGGATTATTCGATTGGCATGAATTTTATTTATCCGAAAGATAATCTTGCGGCATTACATTTTAAATATGATTTCTGGCATATGACTGCCACGGCTGGCTCGAATGTAGTCCAATCTGGACGTCCAATTTTCGAAGACTTTTTCCAAAATTTGTGGCCGTATATCGGCAATAACACGGCAAATGTTGTCTTCCAAATGGTTAAGCGTTTGTGGCTTATGCGCATAGACCAATGACCTTACATAACCCCACAGAAAGTGGTCTAGCGGTGTTAAATCACAAGATCTTGGAGGCCAATTCACAGGTCCAAAACGTGAAATTAGGCGGTCACCAAACGTGTCTTTCAATACATCGATTGTGGCACGAGCTGTGTGACATGTTGCGCCGTCTTGTTGGAACCACAGCTTCTGAACATCATGGTTGTTCAATTCAGGAATGCAAAAGTTAGTAATCATGGCTCTATCCCGATCACCATTGACTGTAACGCTCTGGCCACCATCGTTTTTGAAGAAGTACGGACCAATGATTCCACCAGCCAAGAAAGCGCACCAAACAGTCAGTTTTTCTAGATGTAACGGTGTTTTGACATACACTTTAGAATTAGCTTCACTCCAAATGTGGCAGTTTTGTTTGTTGACGCAATCATTCTACCAGATGTGCGCTTTATCGCATCATACGAAAAAATGAACGTAGTGCGCGATACGTATTCCGCACAGAACCATTATTTTTGAAATAAAATTGTACTATTTGCAAGCGTTGTTCAGGCGTGAGTCTATTCATGATGAATTGCCAAACCAAACTGAGAATAAATCACTTGACAGCTATTAAATCGGTCGCCATTTTGAACAGTAATGCCAACTTAAAGTTCTATACCTCGAAAAAAACACCCGTTATAAGCAAAAAAAATTTTCACAAGTGGATATAATATCTTATGGCCCCCAAATCGTTGTTGTAGCAGCAGAAAAAATGTCTCAAATAATTTTGAGTAACGCTGCAGAGGTACGCAGACCCGACTGTAAGAAGAACGCGGATGGTTGGGATTTCCATCCCCTAAAAGCGTCATTTATACTTCTTATATACCCGCCGAGGACTATTAAGCTTTGCCAAAAAATAGTGTTGTTCGATTTTGTTAACAAACATATTGTTTAGTTTTGGAAATAAGTTGTTAAATTTTCCAAGGTTATTCAAATTACATAGGCTCAAATCGTTCTACTATGGTATGACACCGAGATTTAAAATTTCCTTGCGAAATCTTTTATTTCTATATATCATATAATATATACTATTTAGATAATATATTTTCTTATATTTTTATATAACATGCGCTGAAAGATAAAAATCCTATGGACCACAATATAGAGTAAATTCCTATTCTTCCACGAGTAATCAAATCTTTCAAACTGCTCGCAGGTTTGAGTATCGGCTAAAGTCTCCGAATTTAACATATTTTTTTGATCGACAAAAAACGAGTGACACAAGTTGAAACCAGAGTGGCTAAAGGATTTCACGGGAAATATTTATTTGCAAAAGCCTTGCTTAAATATAAAGGTATGTGAGCTCTAGCGCCAAGTTAGCTCTAATGGCTAGATGACTACATACAACTATTGCACATTTGGTAAGATCTTTCTGAGTTAGAGGTACATATGCTCGAAGCTAAAACATCAAGTTTAAATGAATTTTATTTTAGTCTAATCTATTGCTTAATCAATGTCAATGCGTTTGAGATTTCAATAATGCGTGTCTCATTAAATTTTACTTATATAATCTAATCTAATTTTAATGATGTTGTTTTGCTCTTCTTTAATGTCTCCGTTGCTTCGACTTCAACCAATTTTATGCATCTTTTATCGCAGGGTTATGTTTATTGGCATTAAAATTTTATTGGTAGTAGTCATATTTGACGGTTTTTTGCTTTTAGTGTTTTTTTATTGTTCGTTTTATCTCTGCTTAAGAAACTTTTAATTAAAAAACATTTCATGTTGGGCTAGTTCTGCGCACAAATTGAAGTGTCGCCATTGTGATGTTAAAAGCATGAACTAACAATTGATGGTAAAATTTGATCACAACTATTTATTTCTTAGGTAAGAATGTAGGAAAAGGCCACTAATATTTTTTTCGGTGATTTTTGTCAACCTATGCAATACGTATTTTTGCTTGAAACTGGTTAAAATAAAAAGGGCTTTAAAGGGTAGAAAATATTGATTTTGAATTTTAAGGGGCACAAATAACGGACATTTTGAAAAAAATAATTTCTTATTTCTCATATTGCAATGGACTATACCTTCACAAATATTATAATAAAAATTTAAATCGCTATTTCAATAATGTTTTGAAGTAAAGGTTTCTTGGGCCGCTTGGGTCAATCAGCTCTTTTAATTTATCTTTAAACGCATTTTACTCGACTTACTCGCAAACAAAGGAGCCGATAAATGTAGAAATTTTGTGCATTCTCTGTATACGTACATAGTTCTGCACACAATGTCCTACTAGTTTTTTATCTTGGCAGGCCAAAAACGACCACAGTTACCGGTTAAATACCTTTATATTTTTAGTCCAGTTAAACTTTTATTTTGTAAATAGCCATAAATCGCGGTAATTGAATTGCTTATACTTCTAACATCAAGGGTATATTTTCAATATAGGATCGATTATAAATGATATATGGAATACAAAATGGCCGGAATCGCAGAATAGGTAGTATTTCTAATCATCATATTTGGTGCAGCTTCTTGCAGTTCGGAAGCAAATTATAACAGACACAACTAAACACTATCTCGAGGTGGTGAGTTACTATATACTTTTATTTTATACCACACATTATCATTATATATATATAATATATACAAATATATGTATATGCCGTTGTAGTGATATCTCCGTAAGTAATTAAATCGGGGATAAGTTTAAAGCGTTTTTTTACTTTTTGGGGAGATGAAAATAATCAAATTTTTATATTAAGTGCTTAATTATATATACATACAATATTATATAGTATATATATAAGTATAAAAGAATATTTGAGTACATAAATAAGTAATCCCAGTCCCACCTGCTCCACTGACTTGCATAAAATACTGGAATTTCGAAATTTGCATGCCATAATTCTTAATGCCACACATTGTAGTGAAAACCCTAAATCAAAATGGGGGAGCACTTTTCGAACTAAAACTTTATAACATTAAAAAGTTCATAAAATTCAGGTAACCAACCGAAATAATAATAATGAATGGAAAAAAGGGGAGAATCTTAATGATACACAAAAATGCTCATTTGCTGCACAGATATGAGTAGGTACTAAGTACTGTGGCAAAATGTTGCTATATATAACTGCATGTATACTTATAAGTATATGTGTAGATGCACCATCGGGCAGCATGCAACTGGTGGCGGCGTGTGCAAAGCAGCCACCAAACAACAACAGGCTATATTTCAAAATGTCAGTTGTGGCACAGGTGTGATCATTGTTGCCCCTTTTGTGCAGCATCATGCGCAACATCTAAAGTAACAATAACACAACAATTGCAACAATAACAAAAACGAAAACTTTTATATAAATGTAACCAAAGCGTAAAGGAATTAAATCTGCAAAGCAGCTGCTCTCCAAAGCCCATTAAATACAATCATCGTCAACATCACCGACCAATAACACTAACATAGCGGTGGTGGCAATGAGGGCGAAAACCAGCTTTTACTGCAACTAGAACTTAAAGTGTAGCGCACAACAGCAGCTTTATGCTGAGCTGGTGCACTAGCAAGGCACCAAGAGCTCCCCAACACCAGCCAAGTCGAGCTTCAGCATCAAGAGCCTAAACCGTAACGAACCAGATTTGCGGCAATGAAATCACTTATCATCGCCAAGGAGCAGCCAAAGAGCCAGTAAGAGGGGTGGCGCAAAATGCAGCTGCCAAACACCACACTCCGTATGGTCTTTGCGCTGTTGTTGTGGTAGCGACATGATCGCAGCATGCAACAGCCCAGCATTACGACGCATTTGGGGTACAAAACTCGTTTGGTTTTTGTTTTCGTCGTTTTGGCGCAGAACCAGCAGATTGGCTGACAACACAGTTGGTGGCACTGTTCTTCTTGTGGTTGTTCTTGTTGTTGCTGATGCTGGCGCGGGTTATTTCGCAACTTGTTGTGGTACACCTTTCTAGCATTGCGATACTGCCTCGGGCTCTTAACCTCTTTGCTCGTATAGCTCTTGTTTCTTCGATTGCTCTTACAGCAGCTATTCGTCTTTTATTTGTGTATTGTTGTTGCTGTTCTGCCTGAGATCATCGGCGGTCTCCTAACACATGCCTTTTCTGGGTATGCGTGATTTGTAAGTGCTGCAGGTTGATTTTACTTGCGCAGTGGTTGATTTTGTTCTTTGCGCTTGATCCGAAGCGACAATATGTTACGATCATACATCCATTACACTAGTTTGCATTTATTTTTTTCATTTTCAACTGCTATAGATAGACCTATACAATATCCTTGCCTAATTTTTTGTTAATAATATTTATATAAAAAACAATAAAAATCAAATTTTTGTATTTGTAGTATTTGCAATATTTTTAAATATTTTTAAGTAACTTTAAAAAATGTTAAATATTTTTAAAAGCCACCACTTTTTGAGAAATTCTTTTCACTATCTTCCTGCTATAATAACATTTGTATTGATTGAAAATCTGTCTTCTTTTGGTTACAGATGAGCAGAAAGGTAGAAATCGTAGCAAAATAGATATTCTTCTTTTCTCCACCTTTAATTCAGCAACGGTTAACTTTGTGAATTTTAATTTTTTTCTTTGAAAGGAAGCTATTGAAATCTTAATAAATATCTAATAAAAATTGAATGGTAAAAGTATCAGCTTTTTTGTCGAGCTTCGAATAATATCCAATATTTCGGCTTTAATCTAGAGCACCCCCTTACTTCGGGGAGCGGGAAAAATTATCCTTAATTTAGTTTCAAAACTTCAAACGCAATCGGACCCAGTTAAGTATACTTTGAAAAAATAAATCATTTCTCTACGGTCGACTAGGAGAAGAATAGATAATTGATTTCCTTCAGCTCGGGCGTCGAGGAGTCTTTCTTTTTAAATAATATTTTGAAACAATTTGGATGCTAAATATAGGCAGATTATCATATTTCCTAGTCATCTGGACTAAGACATCTCTCCTTTTAGTTAAATACGAAACGAATAATAAGTACCTCGGGACAAAACTTTTTTACCCTCAATCGGGTCTAATAAGTTTGCCACGAAGTTTGTAATACCCAGAAGGAAACGTCGCAGATCCTACAAAATATACCATGTACGGTATATAAATAATCAACGTGACGAGCTGAGTCGATTTAGCCATGTCCGTCTGTTTATCCGTCTGTCCGTATAGACAGACTGTTTATGTGAACTAATCCTGCAGACGTCCGTGCCATACAAACTGGACGATCAAAATCAAGTTTTTGTATGGAAAACATTTTTATTAGAGAAGGTATCGCCACAAAATTTGGCGAGGATTATTGCCCTAAGTAACAGGACAATCTCCGAATAAATTGTTCAGATCTACCCACTATAACCATACCGATCAACATCAAGTTCTTGTAAGAAAAATTGAAGCTGCGAAGTGTATTATAGCTTCGGTGCAGCCGAAGTTAACGGTTTTTTTGTTGTTATTGTGTTTACTAGTGTTGGTTTTGTGATAATTGTTTCAGCGCGCTGCGCTCCTTCGATTTGTGTTATTTGAAGTGGATTTGTAGCCGATCGGTGGCAACAGCTGCTTTCTAAAGTAGTTCACAGAAAAAACTCTAAATTGAAATAAGAAAATATGAGGCAAAAAGATGTTCTATACATAAACATATATTTAGGTAATGTTATTGCAACATTAAAACCCTACAGATAAAGAGTTTAATTAGCGGTAATATTACTGGTCTTAAAGTAATGTATTTTCAGTTTGATGGCAAGAGTATCAAAAATTACATTTCATTTAATATAAATATATATACACACAACATATACTTGTACGTCGATATGTCTTTGGGGATTAAATATGGCTCCTTAATTTCACTATGGAGTGAGATTGATAGTTACTCTAGTTTATTGGACCGAATAGAAAGTAGGGAAAAGCACAGCAGTTGACGTCTTAGTTTAGGATATGCACTATCCGAATATTTTTCATCGACCATCTTGGAATGAAAAAACAAAGAACAATCTCGAGAAATTTTCCTATCTGAAGAATAAAAATGTTCTTCAAAAAAAGAAGAAAAAAAACATCTTATACATCAGTGAAAACGGGCGACTCTTACGCTATCACAACTATTCACAAGAGACTAATAGCGTTAGTTATTTTGCTTCAGAAATTCTTCGTTATTCTAGATCTCCAGCCCTACCGCTCCAACCTGATCTGATGCTGCGAGCAAAATTAAAGGGCATCAAAACAAAAAATCATAAAGTTAGAAATACACACTCGTAGTCTTGTACTAATACATACAAACGTATATAGTACTTTAGTACAACAATAAATAACCCGATCTTGGAGTTTCTCTTAGGTATAGTCTATAATAATAACAATAATATGCATTCACTCACCACAAAGTGTCTCTTGATGCCGCAGTAAGCTTCATTCTTTGCTTGCAGCATGTTATTAAAGTTTTTGCCTTCGGGTTTTATTTAATTCATTTATGCACTTCTTTTTTAGCTTTATCCTTGTGGTTATTACTGTTGTAAGGCAAAACATGCTTGTCATTTTTAGTTTGTAATAGCGAAATGGCATTCAGTATGATGATTTCGAAGACATGGTAAGTGCCTTTGCTTACTTTTCTTGCCTTGCACATAGACAACTTTTTGTGCTTCTTACTTCAACGCATGATATTTACATTTTATAATTGCTTGTCCAAGAGTTGCCAATATCAAAAGGAAAATTGAATTGATTTACCTGAAATTAAAAAAGTAAAAGAAGAAAATGGTTTATATAAATGTTTATAAAAAAGTTTTCATTTTTGTACAATGCAAGTGAGAGATGATCTCATACATAGTTGTAACATTACATTTGTACTTCTATTGCAGAGAACGCGGTGTATGAACTGGGTATCGAAAATTTTCAGGTTTGACATGGACTGACAAAAACTAGCATTTGCCGTATTTTAATATAAATCTTTATTATCTCCTTCAAAATAGGCTCCTGAGCTGAAACAAATATATCACCGCTGATTCCAATTTTTTACACACTTGTTATAAGCCTCGGCCGGGATGGCTATCAGCACCCTCAGCGAATTTTAGTTTCCTTAATTTTGGCTCATTTTTTAAGCGCAATTCGCTAGATTCCTTGACAGCTTGGACGTCATATTAAAAAACCAATTATAAGTTTGATGAATGCAGGGTTCTCAGTTACATTGTTAAGCATGTTTTTACATCGCTTTTGCAAAAGATGCAGGTCTTTTGGTATGACTGTAGCATTAATCAAAACCCATTTCCCTGATTCTGACACGACGGTTTTTAAGCACTGTTTTTTTAACTTATTCGATGTCATCATTAACAGAGATGGATGGATATAAGACCAATTTTCGATGACTTCCCGACCTTCACGGAATGCTCAAATACTTGTACTTGTGATAAAATAGACTACCCAAAACCTTTCTCAACGATTCCATAATCTTTATTCTATTGAAAACACAAAATTTCAAGCAAACTCGTTATTCAATGGTAAAAATCGCCGGACAAACTTTCAGCCTTCAACCTTAAGCAGTCCGGTTAAAATTTGATCAAATAGTATTTCGTAAATTTTATTCATTTGCAACTAGCCAATTTTAAAGAATGCACCTGCTCAAAAACAGAAAAAGATTTGCTTAGGAAACCGTTCAGGGCTCTGAAAGTGCCAAAAGAACTTTTATATTAGCTGACTGAGAATTGAAGGTGCTTGCGGCTGAGCGAATGAATTTACAAACGATAGCCGCCTAAAAGAATGTGAAGTATGCAAGTCAGAATCATTTATAAAATGGCGCATAAAAATTTAATTTATCGCGAACAAAGCAGTTCTCGATTTCCAATATACTCGTAATCATTATATATTTTGGTATTTTCCAGCAGTGAAAACAGCAAATAATAAAAGTCAACTCAACCGCAACGTAAAATAATAATCCACTCAGTCTTACAACAATCTAAATTGCTTCGAAATCTAAGCGCAGAGTTTTAACTGCTGAAGATTGCCAGTCGTGACGCAAGAAATATTAAGCACGAAACAATTTTAAACTACTGAATGCATTTTAATTTCACTCGATGAAGCAAAAAGTTGTCGAAGAATTCGTCAACATGATGCGCGACAACTTGCTGCAACATTTCTAAGACTAACTGCAATTGTCGATTGCATAAAAAACAATGTATAGAATAACAACAACCATAGAAAAAAAAACTATTCTGAAAATTACATCTAAACCACGACAGCAGCTGCTCAAACCCAACCAGAAACCCTATAAAAGAAAATGAGGCAAGCGTTGAAGGTCGATTGCAGCAGCGGCTGTGAAATGTGGCTGAATATGAGGCAATCTCAGCAGCATTAATGCAGCAATTGCAGCTGTCGCAACTTCGAACCATCTGATCGCGATCGCAATGCGGCAGCAATTGCTTGCTATTTGCTGCATCGGTTGGTAGGAGTTGATATCAAGATGCGATCGTGCTATTCGCGACTGCTTACTACAACTCAATTAATATGTGTATGCATGTATGTGCAATTAAGTGATAGTATGTATTGCTGACCGCAAAAGTAGCGTCTGAAAGGCGTTTATGCGACTGGCAACAGCTCGGTGTTGTTATCTCCAACGCGTTCCGTCTCCCACTTCGCAAAATTGCTGTTGAGACGTTATTATAGCGAGTAGAAGTGTTGATGCCACGGCAGCATGTTGTACGCGTGCCCCGTTGCACTGGCGTGTGCACATCCGTACATTCACGCTTACAGTCGCCGCACAGTCGCATCAAGGCTCAACTCACTTTGCGCACGCGCACCGGTGAGGTGCTGGTGCATTAAACATATGCATACTTACGTGCCTATGTTTATAGGTATGGAAGTATATACATATGTCCCTAACCAAGGTAGTTTTTGTTGCAGAATGTAGCCTCAGTTGGTTGCGCATTCGCTACAACAATTTGTTGTTACTAAACGGTAATAAACAGGTAATCGACGGTGTTAATAATACAATTCACATTCGAGAGAAAAAAATGGTTAAGCAATTTTAATCACATATTATAAATGAATATATAAATATTTAAATTTTTTGAAAGCTAAGTACGTGTGCCATACGGTTGGGGAATCTTAAGGGTCTATGGTATGGTACCATGACTACTGAAATTTAATTGCCTTTAAACTTGTCACCGGTAAATGCCTACTTCAACATTTCGAAATTAAATCATTAATCATGTAAAGTACTTCAAATCATTCTAACAAATTAGACCAGACAGAAGTATTCAATTAAATTTTAGAGAGGTTAGATATCTGATATGAAAGCTGTCATGTTCTGATTAGATTAGATTGTTCGTATAGCACCTGTTACTTGGGAAGCACAAAACTCTATGTTAAAGAGTATAAAAAATTTTGTTTAGATTTTGGAAATATTTTTTAAAATTTGGTTACCAATATTGATTTTGATATAAATTGTGTTCTAAAAGGGTTGTGCTGATGACACGAATTGAAAAGCCTTTTCTTAAAAAAAAATAAACTCCAATAGAAAAATCAAATTTTTTTAAAAATTTACGATTTTGTTCACTAGATGGTTGATACAGCGATACTCCATCATCTTCTTTAACCCATCTGAAAAATACGCCCGGAGAGCGACTTCTTCGCAATATCTGGAGTATTTAGTGGCTGGGACAACAGTTCGTTGCTGCGCGATTTTCCATCAAAAATCAAGAATGGAGTCTCTGGCCGTTATTGCTTTTTCATACACCATCAAGATAAGACAACGGTCCGATTCAATTTAAATTTTGTCCGTAATCGTCTACGAGAACGTACAATATGAAAGTAATTTTCCGCCCTCGTACATTTGTAGGTATTAATTTTCCAAATTTTGTTTTTTCTGTAACCAGCAAATTAACACGTACCCCATATAGTCCCTTAATACTTAAATACAGATAAGAGAGTCATCATTTCGTTCAAACCAGATGATCCCAAATACCGTATGAAATTGCAATGATTAACTAAATATATTCCACTCTGGTCTCCTAACTGCCTCAGCGAATGTTTGTCGTATGGAGTAACTTGACTGCGAAGCATTACAAACATCGGTACCAGTCAGCCGAGAAGTGCTACAAATGATCATAGGGCAAACGAACAATACAAAGTTCCTTCATGCTATTTTTAAGATCGATTGAAGAACAATGAAAATTCGGTCTAGTCTGCGTTGCTGATTACTGGAATATGAAGATGAGAAATTAGTTGACATTACCACTATTATAATACCTGTGGAAGTATCTGTGGCGAAGAATATACAGTGAGCGCTTGGAATTATCAATATATACAGCTGAATTTGGTACAGATGGAACATCGGAAAATTTTATAAAACAGCTTAATAGAGCTGACCCAAGAACAAAAGGAGTGGATTTATCAACAGATCAAAAATAAGTATATACAAACTCACAGGCAATCACAAAATATAGATATGAAATTGATGCCAAAACCGGTCTAGCATATAGAAATCGAACTGACTTATTTGATTAAATGGTTCATTTTTTTAAGTTTACTGCAGATAATTCAGCAAAAACAGCAATTAGAGAATGAAGAATCTTATGTACTTATCTACCGTTCAGCTACTCCAACTGACGCAAAAAGAAAATCTCAGGTCTTGGAACTCCAGCAACATAGGGCTTGTCACAAAAGAACTTTGAAGTAACCAAATGGTTTCTACTTTGAGGAAAGAGGGAACTAAGTAATATTGAAGGTTTATCACGGGGCCTTCAGAAATTTGGTAAAGTGGAATCGACCGAATGCCGAGCAGAATAATGAGATGCTAGACCATTACCTTTGTGAATGCCCAGCCTTTAGTCGGTTAGGATGGGATCGCAGTGTTCCAACTTGAAAGATATCAAGCAGCAAATAAGTCAAATATTCCATAAAATCCGTTGATTTGCTGAAAAGCACTTAATTCGTTGTCAGTTCGGAGGGTAATAGGCTTACTTATGGAGTAAGTGCGGCCACCAATCAACCAACTATGTACCAGAAACCCATAGTTTATCAAAACAGCATTTCATATATTTTATCAACCTCGACAGCACTGCTATTAACCAACCAACTACCGTTCAACGGTTCAACGGTTCAACGATTCAACGATATTAATTAAAAGAGACTAACTGTTTAAAGCCGATTTATCCCCACGGGGTATTTGGTAAACTCGAATTAAATGTCTGTATGCATATCTGAAATTTTTTGTTGCTTACATAACCGTAATGAAATTGATTAACCGAAAACATTTGGTTCTACCAACGTGCTCGGTGGGTGGTCCATACAAAAGATGTGCTACTAAATTACGAGCGTGTTAGACGACAAGGCACAACAATATATTTGTAAGCAAGCAGGTAATGTTGATTTTATTGTCTTTTACTGTCATATTGTCAACCGTATTGTTTTAAATCACATTAACAAGTCACAAATCATTTGGGAATATTTTGATTACACTGATCGTTTTCGAATCTTAATGAGCATTACATTATATAGCATGTCATTGTAATTTAATATTTTATCGTATTTGAATGCAAACAAAAGCAATGCTTAGGCATAACCAGTAATCTTTATGCAGAGAAGGGACAACATACTAAAATAGGGGGTTGAAGTTTTGTTTACAATATAAGGACATATTTTTAAAATATTATGAAATGTACAAGTCAATAAATTAAAACAGTAACGAGTATTTTATTAGGAGTTTTCAGAATTTCGAACATGAGACAACACTGTTAATTTTTTTTAATACATATGTCAATTTCAAAATATTATAGAATTTCATTAATTTTTACAATTTACTCAAAAAATATATTTGAGTGTATAAAACCCGAAAATTTAAATCCTCCTGCTATCCGCTTATGTCCACATTATTCTTGCAGCTGGTTTGTGTTCATCGCCGATCGCGACACGCTGATCTGCGTTGATGGCCGATGATATACACCGATATTTAATTGCTGATTATTTTTATAGCCGAGAATGTTGCCGCCAGTCAATAGCTACTAATATGTCAGCTATTCGATCGGATAACATAAAAGCTGAGTTATTTTTGTAGCACATACGCACATATTCACAAATGTTCATATATACTCATCCTTACTTGAACATACCTCGCAGGCATAGTTTGTGCCTGTGATATATGAGCGTGTAATAAATCTTTAGCAAATTTATTGCTTAATTGTTATTTCTTCCTCAGTTTAAATTTCAGCATAATTCTACGCATCATTGGTGTTTCCTCATTTTTTGTCAACTACAAGTACATATACATACATATGCGAGTATTGTGCGCAACATGACAGCGTGGCGGCACGCCATCAGCGAGCCAACCGCAGCGTGTCGCTTGTGCGTCACCGCTCATCATCATTTCGACGCCTCCAAGCGCGATTATGTATTTAGATATGCGCAACTGTGTGTATGTACGCGTACATGTGGTTTTGCTTACATATATGTATGTACACACATATATTTGGAGTTCCACACAGTGTCATACCAAATATTTGGCTGAATCGGCTGTCAGGTTGGCATGTCATCAATAACATTGGCAATTGCGACACGGTTAACCAAAATGAAAACACATATAAACAAACATATGTGTGAATATGTGCGTGCACACTTCATTGACAGCGGCACTTCACTCCAGCAATATCATCAATAGCAGTCGAAGTTTACTGCAAGTAATGCCTCAACAACAACCACACCAACAATAGCAACCAGCAATTGTTGGCGGCGGCAAATGCAGCGGCTGCTGCCTCATTATACTGTATTTTCATTTTGACACATCTTTAAAACCGATTCGACACACTTCATGGCGGAAGCTTTGCACACAAATTTACCGAGGTACGAACCGATCGGCAAGCACAAGCCACACAAGCTTAACATTTCCATCAGACAAACAATAAACAATGAGCACACACCACCATACAAACACACCTACAAGGCATACATATATATATATGCCATCTTTCCCGCCAACGTGCCTCATGTTGCTGCACCCACTTCCCTACAATCATCTATTGATTTGTTGCCACCTTGGGTTGGCGGCATTTTCCATGCTAATTTATGTATCTATATAGATATGTATACATATGTATGTAGTACGAGCATTTATTTTTGTCCATGTGTGCGTATAGCTTATTTGATCCATGCAACTGTCGTCGCTCATCTTCTATTTTTGGATAATTTCGCTCGTCAATTAAATTTTGACTGCTAGCACGTGCGTTGGATATCAAATTGTTGTTGTCTTTTTCCAAGCAATTTTGTATATTTGTTGTTGTTGTGAGGAAAGACAAATATTATTAGTCGCTTGTGCTTACATGCCAATATCTACTAGATTTATGCCTACCCTGCAAGAAAGTCCATGATGCACTGCGTAAAAGCAAAAGAAAGAAAGATTTTCGAATTTAACCTCTAAAGTTCAAATACTTTCCTTCAAATTTCGAAATTGAGCTTATTGAAAACACTTTTATTAATTATAGTATGTGAGTAAAAGTAAGTAAGTAAAAAATTTAGGTAAAAGAATATGCATCATTTAGTTTTTCCTCTCATTTCTATCGTGCATAGTATTCGCATTTTTCGAAGGCAAGCGAAGGTGGCTTCAAAGAAATTACTTTTTTACTAATGACTTAATCATTTGATAAAATACGTAGCCAGGTGTTGTACATTGTTATGAAAACTCAAGTAACGAAGTGTTTCTGACTCAAGAAAACAACTGGAAAATTTCCATTATGCATTCGGGGATGGATTCGAACATTGTGCGATAAACAAATATAAGCAAGACAAATTGGGGAAGCTTCTTGACAAAATGAGGCAAAATAAAACAGTGACAGCCTCATGATTCCAGACTTCCTCAAATATTAATCGGGGTGTTGTCTGTCTTGGTTAATATTTTTTCTATGAAACTATTCATTACTTATAAGCACATTTTTGTGTATACCTACAGCGTCAATACCCAACACCAATATATCATTGTGTTTCGCCGTATAATATAAAACATTTACAGAACTAAATTCACAGAATAAGTGAAGTAAATTTGTAATTCTAAAATAATCTTGTATTATAACACCCACTTTTACTTTATTTAACATTATTGAGTATTCCTCTAGACTTTTCCTATGATATCGCTGGAAACTCGAAGATTTTTATATAGAGAGTGTCTAATATAGAACAGAATTTTAATTATTATTTTTTTTATTAAAAAACATGCAATCAGTAAAAATCCTTGATTTCCTGCAGGGTTCCATCATGAAAACTGTAAGCAATCATCTGTATACAAACGAACAACTTCGAGCGAATTTCATTCATGGATGTATTGTATGTAGTATGTCTGTGTGCTCAAATAAAATATGTTTATTAACTTATTGACGCCATCATGTTGCAATCAATATACCGTAAGAGACAAACGAAGCGAGAAACACTTTAATATGAGCATATTTAATTGATTGGAAATATCATCATGATTTCTTATATTTCGTAAAGAGAAACGAATAATGAAAGGCTTGTTACATGTATACATAAAAGTATTTGCCAATAAAGTCTGCAACTAATATGAAAATTAAATAAACATTAAAATAATACGAGTAGAAAAGCATGATTGAAATCACTAACGAAAGGTCGCACCTAGAGACTTATTTTGAACTACTTATGTTTATTTTAAGAGTAAATTTCCACCGAAACACAAGTAAAACTGCACATAAGCTACAATCTTAAAGGTCTACAACCAGAGGCGAAGGAAGGGAGATATCTCTGCCCCTTGACTAAGATAAATGATTATGCTCAACTGATGGAATATTCTACGATCATTTGATCCCTTTATTTATCGAATTTTCCTCGTCCCACTGATTTCTTCATGTTAAAAAATTGCATCAGAGGATCTTATTTGGCCTTATTGAAAACATATACTTAAATGTCTTTTAGAGCTCGGTGTTCTGAGATATCAGCGAAGAAAAATCTTAACAATTTTTTTTAATTATTAATTTGAAAACTAGGAATTTTCCGATATTTGGTGAAAATAAGGTGAAAATACTAATATTCTAAGTCAAAAAAATTATAGTGTGCTTGGGTTAAATAAAAAGGTTTTTAGTGAATAATAAAAATAAAAAACCAAAAACTTGGTTAATTAAAATTTTCACAAAAATTTTGAGATTACGTGAGAAAGGTGTTAACACGAAAATTATAGGTATTTTTATACCCGGAACAGGGTATATTAAGTTTGTAACATCCAAAAGGAAAGGTCAGAGGCCCTATAAAGTATATTTTTGTTGCCGTTGACATATATGAATATAAGTTATATCGATGTAAAGCAGAAGACGTGCAAAAGTGCACAACGTTATTTTTTCGCATGTACGTAAACGGGTTTACAGGTAAAAATGCGTTGGCGCAAATTTAGTGACTACAACAGCTAAACTTTACAAGCACGGTGGCACGTTTTCATTGGTCGATGCTATTTCTCCTTTGCGCGTCCCAGCTTAACACAGTCGTATACAGAAGTACATTTCGTCGCTGTTCTGTATAAGTTGCAAATACATATCTATAGCGGACAATTGTGTATCGTTTACGGCGGATTTTCAGTTGCCACTTTTTCCATTTTTAATTGTGTTTGAACTTTGCGTGTTGCAACACTGAATTCTGTTACAATTACATTTTTAACGCACATAAAATTGCAAGTATTGTTTGTTAAAAAAGAAACACATTGAAGTGGAAATAACCTTTGATATCATTCGATTTATTATGGTGAGTTAAAATTTTTTAGATGAACTTCAAGTGCTTTGTGTGATAGTTAATTTTTTGAAACATTTTTTTCCAAGGTCAATTATCTGTAGTTGGTTGAATTGACAATATCAACAACAAGAACGGAATAGAAAGAGATTGAATTTTTACCCATTTTGTTTACATGGGTTTGGTTTGTTGCGACTTGTAACGAAAATTTAATTGACAACGTTCATTTTATTTTGGTGAGTTAGAAAAGTTCATTGTTTGATTGTTAAATTTTGTATCATTTTTTTTTTTTGGAAAGTTTATTAGTTGGTTGAATCGACATCAAGAGCACTTCAATTCGAGAGATGATTTTTTCGTGTGTTTTGACGATATCCCATTACTTCATAACATTGTTAATAAATTGTCTATTGGTCAAATATCGACCACCGGCGACTCCAGTATATATTTATATGTGATCAGCGCGTCGAGCTGAGTCGTTTTAGCGATGTTGGTCTGTCCGTCCATCTGCATAGTTTTCCCCTCAGTTTTCAAGATATCGTTTTGAACGCCATTTTCTCCCCAAGAAGCTGTTTTTGTCGGAACCGTTATCGCACCACTATAGCATAAAGTTGCGATATAAACTGAACGATCGGAATAAAGTGCCTGTATGGAAAGCTTTTTCATTTGAAGAAGCCACTTCTCCGAAAAAATTGCTCAGATCGTGTCAATATTGCATATCAATATTACCATACAAACTGACCGATCAAATATTTCGTATTTCTGCAGGGAACTATACCTTCGGTGCAACTATTAAACTTTTTTCCATAGACGTCGTAGTTTTGCCGGAAATGGAAATAAATCGGGATAAATCCTTTTTAACCCTTAAAAATTTAACCACCTCTCCCATCGTCTTCTCGACCACAGATAATCTTCATATTCCGATGGGTTTCATCCTAATATGGTGTCTTTTCACTTTTTACTATTTTCAAAGGCTTCAGCCATACAAATAAATTTGTCGAAGAACGCTTTTTATAAGTTTCCCTCATTAATTTCACAAAAGATAATATTAACAATATCTGAATTCAGAGAACTAAATATTGTAAAAATAAAATATTGTTAACATGCAAACCAGTCAGTTTTGTCAATACTTAGGCATATATATTTCGATTATTTTCGGTCTTTGCAAGACAATTTGGGCCTATATGCCTAGAGTATAATAAAATATATGTAAAACTTTTTATGGACTTCACACTCCTCGAATTATAATACCGCCTATAAAATGCCAAGTAGAGAAAGAAAGGTTTGTAGAATGCAGGAAATAATAAAAATAAAAATGACAGTAAAATGTAGAGCAACCAAAGATTGAGTAACAATATTCTTATTCTAAAAATAAATTTAAAGAAAGTCATAAATAAGGCCAAACAAAGAGAAGCAACGAAATAAGAAACGAATGACAATTTAAGCATTCTTGTTGGTATTCATAATGCTAAGTGCAGTCAGTAAATGCCAAGAAACAAATGGCCTTCAAATGACCAAAGAAAGCCGCAGTGTTTATAAGCATTAAAGAAAGCCAATAATTTTACAACTTTTTAATGGAATATTAAATAATAAATCCAACGCAACGAAAGCATAAATCAATACTTTATGGACTTATCACAGCTTAAATACCGATAAACTCAAAAAATATTGTTGATGCCTTCAAGCGGCGAGAACGCTCGGTATTCAATTGCAACAGGTGTACTTAGACACAGATAGATATAAGTTGAGGTATGCGAGTGCGGGCACGTGCGATTGAAGGAAAAAAATACTGCTAATGAAAATATTCATGCGACCTCAGATGTGAAGGCCCAACCCATTTTGCATTAAACTTGCATTGTTTATTGAAAGTATTAGAGAAAGGCGCACTTACATATTTTTACTGTATACCTTGTATAATAGATAGCATTGTAAACAACTATACTTGTATAATATAATGTCCATAGCTACCAATAATGCGACAATTTATTGGCGCTTCACGTAGAAATTCTAAGAAGCTATGTCTATTTTATGACCTATGTGACGCTAATCAAAGGAAATACTAAAGCAACTGCGAATAAAAAAATTAATTATTGAAAACAAAAACCAACAATATTGACAAATCTAACCCGCTAAAGCAAATTTCTATATATGACTCTATAAATGTTTAATATTTCGAAATAAACTAACTTTGAGTTCAGATTTTTACTTATTTAAGCATTTAGGTAACTCCGACTTAACGAATGAACTACCGACTTAACGAGGTACTGCACTGCAATCAGGGTTGCAAATAATGCATTGAAAATTAATTTAATTACCATTTGAATTTTTTTATTTTGTAATCCCAAATACGGGGTTTAAAAGAGTAAAAGTAAACCATTATAACTGAAACGAAAATGAAAAGAACACCTGAAAGATTTGTGACTGGATTATTCGCGAAGTCCTCCAGCATATACAAATTTTCTAATTACTATAATAATGTGTGGTAGGTCTTAAAACCTTCCAATTTCTTCGACGAAGAAGGAGAAAAAATAAATCAAAAAAGATAAAACGATAACTTCGGTTGCACCGAAGCGATAAAACCTTTCACAACTACAAAATATTCCTTACATGAACTTGAATTTGATCGGGTGTCTCTCCTTCAGGGTCTTACTAACTTCGTGGCAAACTGCGGTGGATATAAAACGGGCAGCTCATTTAAAAACGGAAATTTACAATTTGTCAGATATCATTTACCATGTGTCTAATATCGGTAATGATCGGAAAAATTGGATCGGCACATTGGAAGTCACCCAATCCACCGGAGTTGGGCGTAGAAATGATACGATTTAATTCCGGATTTAGTACGGAATTTAAAATAAGTATTCACTTTTAATAGTGATCCCTAAAAGCTTACATTTGAATTATTAACCGGTATAAATGTTTAAAAGTCTAATTATTTATTTTAAACAGAGAACTTAGAATTGCAAATGTTGGGGTTAATTAATTGAAATTTAATTGAAGAAAAGATAATTGACTGACTAATTTTTAATTGCAGTTGACGTAGAGTGGTGTAAGACAGGAGAAGAACCGCAAAGCTCGATCGCAGTACATGTGTAATATCTCGAAATATCTGCCTAATTTTGTTGATTTCAGGGTAACTAAATAATAATATATTTCTTGTGTTCACTTAGTCTCATTACAATATCCCGCTTTAATAGCTTAAAAGCAGAAATATATATATTCAAATCAAGCCTACAATATTGAGGAACCGATATTTTTCTTACTTGGTACCGAATCACATTATGCTAACTAAAACATGTTCACTTAAGTTTGTATATATTATTTTATAAAAAAAAATACAAGTTCAATGTAACAAGTACCCTTAATTTCATGAACATACCTCAAATATTGACCGAAATACACATTATAACGGACCGAAATGCCCAAAATCACAAAACCAATATTTCGACGTCTGGACTGAACACTGTCACGACTGGGATTCATGTGGTAAGATTAAAAACTTTACCGGTTGTCAGTTGCATAAGCTGCTTAGAAGAAGAGTAGACAGAAAATCTCAAAACTTCCTCCTCGAATGTCCCGCCTTTGTTGGATCGAATATAAAATAAAGTACCTAAGCAGATGTGTGATAGATTCAGGTTTTGATATCCTACAATATTTTTATATCTGGCTTCACAAAGGACTGTATATGATAGTTTTAGTGTGATCCTTCGCCATGTAGAGGGATCTGCCATATAACCTAACCTAAGCTAACCTTACATGGAACGATTTTGTCTATTTATTGTATTAATCTGTGATCTCAATATAATGGGCCGTGAAAAGAAACCCTTTATTGTTGTACAATTGTTAGGTTTTATGTAGCACACATAGAATGATCTGATTTATTTGAAATTATACACCGCTTTGTTCGAAAACTTGTAACCCCTTTTAAATCAAGTCCCTGCAATCCCACCAACCAAACCACGACGAAACCAAGATGAGACGTAATCGGCTTTATCAGTATGTGGACCGTTAACTATTCACATTTTCTGCAGCCAAACTTGTATTTTCGCTTTTTACATATTTACCGGTATATGATGTATAGCATCAAACAAAACGTTAAACTATAGTATGTTCAGAAAATTTTTTACTTACCGTGTCATAAATATATTTCACATATTGCTCTTGCCAATGGTACCTGAACTAATTTCACCATACGAGTAAAATAAGCATCCGTAGTTTCAACCAGGTATCTCGTTTATTACCAAATTTATCGCTTTCACGGATGTTCAAAAAGGAATCTGGAAACTAATTCCTCGCATCGCCATGAACTTTTCGATATATGTGAATATATCAATGTATCCTTCTCGATTATTTTGAGGTATTTAAGCGTTATGTGAACGGAACTAATATATACTCCATGCAACATGTTTCGAGGGTATAAATATTTTTACTCCAAAGGTAGTAAATCACCAAACTGCAATTTCCCACTGCACTCCGTCCGATAAACAAATACAATAAAAAGGGTTATTATGCAACAATCAAACCGTACGCATAGCCTGCACATTATTAAACAGCGGTAGTCATGGCAATAGCATAAAAGTAATAAAATCAGCAAACATTGCAGTCATTCAAGCTGAGCGGAAACACTGAGCTGTAAATTTTCCTGCCGACCTATTATCAACTGAACAATGCATAGTATTTATGTTTGTCTATGCCAGTGAACGAACGAATTGCGGACAGACAGACGGATGAACGAACAAAACAGCTGGTAAATAGTTATAGATGGACGAATTGCCGGTCGGATGGGCAAATAAACGGCCAAGTGGATGACCATTGGGACATTGACGCAGTTCAAGTGACCCACAAAATGTGCCCCAACAGAAATGAACATACACACATGAATGTAGTATATATGTATATACATATGTATGTATGTATACATGTGTTCGCTTAAGAGTGATTGTGACAGTTATTCAAATCCAAAGCGCTTGTTGTTATTATTATTATGCGTCGAGCATATGTGGCAGCACGGGCAGCAGGACAAACAGCAATAATCGGCAAGCAATAATCGCAATCACAAACCAAATCACAACAACAATTCCAAACATGAAGCAACCGAAAGGCTGACGAACGGGTCTGTTTGTTTTTTATTGAATTTTCCATGCGATTTGCCGGAATGAAAAGCGTGCTGGAGTTGGGCGACTAGAATGACATGTGGTTTGGACCCAAGTATGGCTACTACATACAACACTACATACATATATATGTGTGTATATATTTAAAAGCTTGAAGTAAATTTATCAATAATTGAATAGCATATGAACACAAATGACAAACCTTTTTTGTGGAGGACTACGACAAGTCATACATCTATGGGGGTTTTTAAATGGCGGTCTCGACTCGTGGTAAGAGTAGATTGTGTCAAATCAGCAAATTAAATTGAATAAGCTTTTTAATGCGCTCTTGAGCTTAACACTTAACATATGCCCCATATATAAATATATACAAATATATGTGTATATAATATATACGGTGTGAAAAAGTAATCCCACTTTTTTAACCAATCGACCCAAATTCCAAAAGCACTATAAAATGCTGAGACAGCAGTTGTCCTTTGAGATCCATTTGGTGCTTAATATTATGACAACCACAATTGTGTAAGGGAATTGATTTTAATCTGTACAGAAAGTTAACCTGATTTAAGCCAAAACAGTGATGATATAAGTTATTTAAATCGTCAAATGACGGCGATCCTTTTATTTGGCATCAAACTTTATAGATGACATTTAGCAGCAATGTATGTATATACATATGTAGGTATATCTAATATATATCATTTGAGCAAATTTAACATGCTCCATACCCAAAACATTAACCAAAATGCGTTGAGTCGATCCATAAGAGAAGTTGACATCTTCTGCTATCTCTTCGATGTCATTACAACGATTTTCCAGCTTTGTTTTTTTTTTAACATTTTCGATGTCATCGTCATTAACAGAGGTGGATGGACGACTCACACGAGGCAAGTTGTCGGTGACTTTACGACCTTCACTGCATACTTTGTGCCACTTCAATACATATGTTCATGATAAAGTAGACTCGTCAAAACACTTCTGCAATATTATACTTATATATATGTAGCTCTATCGGAATCAGATTATCATAGGCTAATAAGCCCTTTAAGTCCTTCATTTTCCTTGGAGTTGCTGGGAAGTATCAGCATAAGTATCATGACGACAGCTAAACTTTTTTATACGTCTTGTTAATTATTGGTTTTATAACTATAAACCAATTTTAAGTCACATTAAACTTTAGCTGGAAGAAAGATCTTGCACTCTGCCATGGAATTAAAGATTTCATAAGTGCTTTCAAAAGCTCGACCCATCAATACCTAATTCTATAAATATTGGAACAGCTGCCAATTGTGGTAAAATCGATAGATAAGCACCTTTTATCTGTGCTTTTAACTATCGTATACCATAGGTCGAATAACTGTTTGAATTAGGCAGAAATACTAGTTTTTAAATGATCCCAGCTATACAAGTAGAAATGTTACAAATGGTTCATAAAATAATTGTTTTAATTATCCGTTAGTTTGGCTAATTTTATCTATTGAGGACGTATTGAAACTAGAAAGGGGCGGGTGTCACGTAACTGAGTGTATTGATGACGTGGCACTGATAACTAAGCGCTGCTGTCAAAAACTGATAATTTATTGATCAGAAAACTATCGTCGCTCATTAAGTCAAAGGTAAAACTAAACTAAAACTTATTATGTACAATTATTTCTTCGGTAAAATACGTCATTGGTTAAGGCTTTGGTCACACTTCAAAACAACAAAACAAAGATTTTCGATTATGACATAAATATTAATACATTTATCTGTCTTATATATAATTTCGCTGAGGAATGACCAAACTCCTCCTTACCTCCTGAAAACGATTCTGACTTGGTCAAAATCAAAAAAAAAACCTAAATTCTATAAAAAGAGATATTTATAGTTTTAACGCTCGAGGCGATAAATAAAAGGAAAAAAATGAGATTAACTTTCGGCCAATTTAACACTATTTAGTTCACTATGAGAATAACTTGTACTTTGAAAAAATTTCCCTTTTAGTCGAGAACACGAACTGATTCCCCGGTTTTCTTTTGACCACAACAGGAATACTACCGTCCATCGATATGACTTTTATTGAATATTTCGGATTAGAAGAATAACATAGAGTATAAATAAAAATCGCGCTAAGGTTATGACCTTTATCTTGTTTTTGATGAGTCACTTTGTATGACAGATAGGAGCTGTGGTGATTGGTCGGTCCGAAGATTGTAGTGTTGACTTGAAAATAGTTCATGCTGAACTTCGTGAAGATATCCTGTCAATTAAAAAAGTTTTCCATACAAAAACTTGTGTTTGATCGATTAGTTTGCATGACAGCTATGTTATCCTATGTATAGCCATTTCGGCTCCGATAATCTTTGTGGAGAAAAGAGCCATAGCTAAATCGAAACAGCTCGTCAAGCTGGCCATTTATACATATTATTTATATTACACATAGACATATATGTATGTACCTAATAGAACGCCTCCGACGTTTCCTTTTGCGTTTTACCCTGTGCGGGATATAAAAAAAAATAAGTAGATACTATATATATTAGTAACATAAGCCCATGGCGTAACCTGATCCTCAATTGCAGAGCTAAAAACTTAATATAATGATATTTGATGCATTGTATTTAAAACTAAAAATATCGATAGAATATTAGTTTTTCATCGCCTACTTTGTAAATTTGAAAACATTAAATGTGACTATGAACTCGTATTTCAAACGTGCTCTGAATACCTGATATGTGGTTCCGCCTAAACTAAGTTTCTGCGTACTTTCTCAATGCCATTTTTATTTGTTTTGTTGAATAAAAAGTTTAATTCACTTATTATCGAACTAATCATTTGAATGAAAATTCAATTGGAAAAATTCTCATTTTTACTTTTTGTTGAACATTTTTCTGTAAATTCAGAGGCGTAATCAAACAAGAAAGAAACCAAAAAAACATTACAAAAGATACGGACAACAAATAGTTAATGTTCCACACAAACTGTAACGAATTGCGAAACCAAAAACGAAATATCAACACTTGTAGCGCAACAACAGTAACAAACCAACATAAGCAGCACCGTCAAAACGTAACAACAAAACAAACAAGGTTACAAAAATACGGCCTACATTGGTCAACGAACGACCTTTACATTAATTACTTGTAGCAAGCAAGAAAAATAAGATAAACTTTACAACAACAAAGTTGAAAGAAAATATGCACCAAAGCGCAAGAAATTGCTCAAATTAAACAATTTCGGAGGCCTAAAGTGTGCCGGTGACTGACGGCCGCCCAGCAACATTTCGGCTTAAACTCAAGTGTAGTAACAAACTGCAACGCGAGTCGGATGAAATATACAGATAGTAAGCGTTTCGTAAATATTTGTATAATTCAGTGTGTATACAAACCGACCAACATAAACTCGCTTTAAGACACCGCTTGGATTATCCGCTGCACGTGGGCGTCTTTTACGATTTGGTAGTCGCCACTTTAAAGCCAACAATATGACTTTGTTGACATATTCAACAAATTTTGGGCTCTTTATGTATTTTTAAAAGCCAAATTAATTTGCATTCTTCTTCTTCTTTAGCTTAATCCATTTTTGAAAGCTGAGTCTTCAGCGTTGAATGCAGCAATCAAAGTGATTGCTGAGTGGTCTCTTGTGCTAATTAGTTAGCCAATTTACATAAAAATGATGAATAAAAATAACTATACCAATGTCTCTATACAATATTTTGTTCATGAAAATATTTGTAAATAATTTTTGTATGTATTTCAATATATTCTAATTTACTCAGTATTTATGGTTATTAACGTGGTCACAATAATGAGACAACATTACTTTTGTTATTGTAGCTTAAATATAAATCTATGATTGTTTTTTAAAAAATTTTATAGAGTTTGCATCCCACCTCTAAACCTTTGGAGTATATTACTAAAACGAGTGAGATAGAGGAGGTACCATATTTAGGATATTTGGCATAAAAAGAGGGTAATAATAGAATGAGCGCTAGATCGCAGACTCATTGTGCTCCCAAATGATAACCAATTCGACCTTATCCAGAACCTGAATGGATTTTTATTTATTTATTTATCCCAGGATACAAAGTACATATTACATACAAAGTATGCACCTATAGAGGTGTTCCAAACACCTGCACATAGGCCTGGTTATATTAGTTTATTATAATTGAGTACTAATCTATTAATAACAAATGTCATTTATAATTGAAAAATAAAATAAAACATAGTATTTTTTAATATCAGTGTCTACAATCCACTCAGTTATTTTCTTTTTGTTTGCTTTATTTTCAATATTTAACAACTTTAGTCTCAGCGGTAACATATTGTAGTATTTAATTGCTATATATTTCGAGTCTTTGTAAGATATATTTTTATTACTCTTTGGTAACTGTAACGGTTTAGCTCTAGCCTTACCTTTATATTCATTTAATACCTCTCTAAAATCGGAATAATAATAACATAATGACTCAGAAATAAATTTCTTTTTAATACCCAGTACGGGTGTTCTATCACATAAATGATTAATTATAACTACCTCCCCAGGCAATAATTCCATAGTTGACTATACTATCGAATAATGCATAACAAATTGCTTTTAGTGCTTTCTTGTTCATTATATTTTTAAACTTTGAGAATATCTAGTTTTTTTTATGACTTCTTTGATTTGAATATCCCATCTCATGTGACTATCAAAATATATACCTAAGTATTTACTATTATCAGTTCTTTTAATGGTCTTATCATAAATTTTTAACTTAAAACTTTCTGGAATACTGTCTTTATATGAATCGAAAGTTATATAGTTAGTTTTTCCAACATTTAGAGTTAAGTAATTATTAGACATCCAATTCCCTATTAAACTTAACTCCACATTCATTTGTGATTCAGCTTCCGCCCAAGATTTACCTATACATTAAACTATTGTATCATCTGCATAAGCTGCCAAACAGTTTTCAGGTAGTTCCTTAAAGATATCATTTACATATAGAAGAAAAAGCAGTGGTCCCAAGATTGTACCTTGCGGCACTGTATCAAAAGCTTTCGCTAAATCCAGGAAAGCTATATTATTTTTATCAATATTAGTGTATATAAAACTGGTAATTGCTACAATTGCATCCTTAGTGCCTTTATTTTTTTTAAAGCCATATTGGTTTTTCGCTATAATTTTTGAGTCTGTTATGAAGTTATAAATTCGTTTGGAATTGAATGGATGATTAAAAAGATTTGTTTTTTCCAAGCCAGCTGACCAATGCTTTTAAGGTTCGAACATTGCGAGCCGTGATTGATATCACGCCTGAACCGGCTGAAGATCGAGTATTCGCAAAGGTAATTTTCCAGAGTCTTATCATCCTTCTCGCATGTTTTGCATTTTGCCGACTCCACTTTACCAAGTTTCTGAAGGTGTGATCTTAGGGATAGGTGCTCTGTGATAACCCTTGTGTTGCTAATAATCCAAGACCTGAAGTGTTCTCCTGCGTGATCTGAGATAAGGGAGTTGTATTCAGTTCGTCTGTCTTTTCATCTCCTTCTATTCCTATATGATTAGATACCGAGTCCCAGTAGAATGCCACTTCCAATTTCGGCCTGAAAGACTGCATTTTAATAATTTAGTTTGAAGCTACCTTCTCTGTACGAATTTGTAAGGAAGAGTCCTGTTCCTGTTCCTGATTTACTCTTTGATCTATAGGTGAATGTGTCTAATAAGTACCACTTAAGATATAAGTATTTCCTTAGTTTATTGGTGATATATTGATACTTAGCGTTGTGGATATAACTTTCGATTATTTAAGATCGCGCTTATGTCATCTCTTTCAAGAAAGTGAGAGAAATATAATTTGATTAATTTCAACTCAATGAATAATATGTAGAACCATAAGACATAACTAATTTGCTAAAATTGCTCAAAGACCAACAATCACAGCACACAACCACCTATGGGCCATCATTAATGCACAGTTAAGTGCTGTGACTCCTCTTACACGAACTCGTAGTTCGTAGCTAATCCGCAGTGAAACAAGTTGTGATTGTGGCGCAACAACTCTTGCACACCTTAACATTACCTGGCTAGTGGTTCGAGTACGTTCTTTACATAATCACATGAATTGTGCTCTAAATATCTGTGGTATAAAGGAGTTTTTTTTTACACAGCCAACTTGTGGCGCAGGCTTATTGTTGCTGCGACAGCGCACGCACAGTTTGACTGCTCAGTTGACCGTTTGACAGACGTAAGGCCGCGTACACTCTTACTTGGCTTGTTGATTTTTATTCCACTAGTCGGTAGATCGTGATGAATGTGAATAGAATATCAATTACTTATGCTAAACACCTGCTACAATGGAATGCCAGCACTCGACCACTGGGACTGCACCTCTTCCACAAACAGTTAATCAACAATACAGCAAGGTAAATACAAGAGCATGCGGTGGGCTGTAAATCTTAAGCGTTGAAACAACACAATCGCGCAGCACTACAGCTGACTCTGCGTCAGGAGTCGGGAACTTAAAACTATCGACTCGTTGGGTCGAGTAATTTCCAACTGCCGCGCTGATTGTTTACCAAACGAGCTGGTGGTCAAGAAAAAATCTTGCACTTACATATACATATGTACATATAATTACAAGAAGACAAGAACTACTCTATTTACTCCATTGGAGGAGTCTTTGTTGTCAGTACCTTCTCCTCTTTTCATGCGCGTGCTTGGCCGCTGTACTGTGTGATTTGCGTTTGCTTTTGCAATGATTGGATTTGATTGGAATTGTGCTCGACTTCACTTAGCGCAACAGCTCTTCTTAACTTTAACTCGAGCAGACGTGGCGAATGCGAGTGCCCAGTCCACAAGACCTGGTCACGCGGTCTTCTTGCTTAACTGCTGCATATCGATCGTGCAGCTTTTAAAGTCAGCTGCTCAACAGTTGTTGTTGTTTTGTTTCTTGCAACATTTCCTTGCCACAGATTTTCTTGGTCTCTCACAATTCTACAACTCTTCCGCAATCCAGTTTGCTCTTGTTCTAGTTAGTTATTGAAATTAGCTTTTTAACTTTCAACTTAGCATTTATCTATTTAGATTTAGTATGTGTGGCATTGCTGCCATACTTATGCATGCAGGCGTGCATATCGGGCTTGTAATCGTCGGTAATTTCGCAAGCAGTCATCAGTCATTTCACTTATGCCATTTGTTTATGACTGTCATGCTGTGGCATGCAACATGCTTGACAGTAATTCACTCCAGCAGCGTTTAATATTTATTCTCTTATATGTAGTGCTTAGTGTCATTGTATAGGTGTGGGGAAAAGAGATATAAATTAAATTGAATTATATAAATAATGCAAACAAAGTGAAAATTATGATTAGGTAATTCATAGACTGACAACGACAATTTGAATTAATTGCTTGGAGGGAGAGAAGAGATGACCTCAGCATCTATTAACTATAATCATTACGAGGCAAGGGTTGACATGAAGAACAGCTAATTATTTTTCTTTGTAAATGCTTACTGAGAAGATTTTAACAGTTCTACATGAGGCTATATTTAAAGTGACTGAAATTTTTTACACATCAATCGGGAATTTACAGTTGAAATAAACCATTCAAAAAAATTTTAATAATTCAATATTTTTAAACTCTTGTTGAATGTCGGTACAGAGTATAATAGTTGTGTTTACCCAACGGTTGTTTGTATCACCTAAAACTAATCGAGATAGATATAGGGTTATGTATATATTAAAGATCAGGATAAAGAGACGGGTTGAAGTCCGGTCGACTGTCTGTCCGTCCGTCTGTGCAAGCTATTATTTGAGTAAAAATTGAGATGTCGGAATGAAGCTTAATGCACAGGTTTCTTTGTAAAAAAGAACGAGCTCGTAGATGGGCGTAATCAGACCACGGCCACGCCCACAAAAAATCATAAACGAAAATTTCTCAAATGCCGTGACTAAGCACTAGAATACGATATAAAACTGTAATTTGGCAGCTTCAAGGGGCACATGTAGGCTAAAAACTTTGAAAAAAGGGATATGGCACCGCCCCCGAAAGGGTTTAATGTACATGTCACCCAAACCATTCAAGCTTAAATAACCAAGCTCACTCAGGACAAATCCCTTAGATGGTATGAAAGAATTTATAGGAGCCGTGGTCAAAACTGTACGATGGGGTGGCACCACCCATTTTTAGATGAAATCACATATCTCTGGACCTGCTCGACCGATTTCAACAAAATTCGGTAGATAACATTGTTCTGACATTCTTATATTACAATACGAAAATGGGCGAAACCACGCCCAACTCCCATATAACACAACTTTAAGTTCCATCTGATTCTTTCACTATTCAGTATGCAAATCAAGCACGAATGAATGTATCGGGATACAATTTTCACCGAATAGTACGCCTAAAATAGGCCACTTTATGACCAAAAATTGTCAAACTTATTACTACAACGTTTCAAGCCCACAGATACCGAATATGTGGACCCCAGTTCGCAAGTATCGGTCAATCTGTGAGATTGAAATTCGGAAAAAATCCGTTCCTGATAAAACTATGTTAGAATACATTCGCTTAGCTCCCCTTAGTGTTAATACATATAATATATATTGTCAAATAAAAAAGTTTTCCCTACAAGAACTTAGTTTTGATCCAATATCGGCGGTTCCGACAAACAAGCAGATTCTTGGATTTTAGAAAAGTACGTATGCAAAATTTCAGAGCGATATCTCAAAAATTTAGGGACTAGTTCGGGTATATAAAGACGGACGGATATGATTAAATCCACTTAGCTCTTAACGCTGATCATTTATATATATAATAGTGTCTCTGACGTTTTCTTCTGGGCCTTACAAACTTCGTGGCAATCTTTCTATACCCTGTTCAGGGTATAATAAATTCATAAACTTTAAGTAATTTATTTTACAACAATGAATTGTGAGAAGCTCTAAGTGTGAACATTTTTGTCCATTGGTTTATATTTTTCAGTTTTAATTATTTGTTTGTTCACCACCAGACTTTTTTATTGCTTTAATTCTAATCTTATTTTAAGAAGAGCTTCTGGCTAGCAGCTGGACTGATATTTTGCAATGCTATAAAGTATTGTTTCCATAGTTCATTGGTAATCTTCGGTGCTTCTTCTTCGGAGGCCAATCAAGGAGTTTAATCACATTGCATGAAAACTATTATTTTGTTGTTTTTGTGGTAAACTTCGGATCATAGTTCTGCATGAATATATTCCTTGGAAATATGAGTCTTAGAAGCTTCGAAGTACACCTAGCTCATTGTCGCTAAAACATTCCCAATGCCATGAATGATCTTGCACCGAATTTCATTGTTTAACATACATACATATGTTGCGATTCAGAACAACCAATTTTCTTATCAATCCACGTCCTGGGGGACTAGAAAATTACATGGGCTACCAGAGGAATGCTAATTTATGATATTAATATTTACACTGGGCAAAATTCACCAGATTTAAGTAATATCTATAATATATTATTTAATTACTTTTTCATATATTCGTAAACTGTTTAGTCCCGTACTCTAAATGGAGTTTTCATAAGTTGAAAATAGTATTGGTATATATGGGGCATATATTCAACTTTTAGGCCCTTACAATAGTGTTCTCAACCGATGTCTGAAATTTGTTAGACAAATGACCCGAAATAAGTGATGTGAAATAAGAAGTCTGCATTTCTTTTTGAATCTGTACCTTAGGGATCATCACTAAAGAGTTTTGGATTATGCACTTCATCTTACGTACCTACTGAGCAATATGCTGACACCTACAAAATATATTTCTGAATTTTAGAATAATTCGCTGAAATAAGTTGTTCTCAATGAAAGGAGGTAGAGAGGACACAGTAAAATAATAATATAAGCAGTCTGTTGACCGCTCATATAAGATGAAAACACTTTCTAAGGTTCACTAAAAATTAGGACATTACCTTTTAAAACAATTCTCTGAAACACAAAAGCAGCAACAGTGTCAGAATGGTTTGGATTAGGTTAGAAAAATAGCCCTTAAAAATTTACTCATAAATTATATGTAATTGAGGTAGACACTAGTATCTTAAGATGCCCTTTTATTTAAATTGACCCAAAAAGGTAAAGAAAAACAAGTAAGGAAGTTCTAAGTTCGGGTGTAACCGAACATTTTATACTCTCGCAACTTGCAATTGAAATTAAGTCAGGTGTTGGCAAAATTGTATATTAAAAAAAGTATTGATCCAATTCGAACCATTTTTTGAAGCGGGATGTGAAAAAAGGGTTACTCACAATTACATCAAGCGGAGACGATCGTGGTTGAATTGGAGTAAGCTGACAAACAGTGGCCAAGCCATAATTGTCGGTCAGGAAGGTTTTGATATGTGTTTGGTGAAAATGGCAGGGAATCATCTGCTATAAGTTGCCCACCTACAGCCAAACTCTTAACTCGGATACTATCAGTGTCGGCCAATACTGACTCGATATAGACTCTGGAAACTTTGCTTGAAAGGCTCTTATCTGTTTATGTCTGTGGCAAATGATTTCTTTGTGATGAAAAATTCGCCGCAAGAGAAGCTTGTGAAAGTCGACTCTAACAATTTGTTGCCAGTAGGAATGAGGCTTTCTATGAGAATATCATTATGCAATTGCCTTCAAAATAGCAAAATGTCATAGAACAAAACGTTTTAGATTTGAAATAAATCAGATCGTTCTAAGTTTGCTAAATATAACCTACAGTTTTATGCAAAAATACTGTATATGTATGGTATATTAATATTTTTACAATTGTTAATTAAACTCTCTAATAAGCACCCATATTCTGACGAAAAACAAAAGAGGAATAGTTCCACTAAAGCTTCCATACGTAAGCTCTTGACGAACATATATGAGAGCTCACCCTTCAATTAAATCTAACACATGTTTAACATCCTCTACGTCAGTTCCTTCTTTTCCGATATCGGAGTAAGTTTGATTTGCTAAAGTCTTGCATGGTACCACAAAGAACGAAGCTTCAACAACACAAGCGTAATTGACAACAAAATTAAGTGAATGAAAATATTTGACCGTAGCAAAAAATACTTAGATTCACTGTATTCGAAGACAGTATAACGGTATATATCGCTGATTGAGATTTAAACTATAATCCAGTTACTTATCTTCCTGAACGGGATGTATTAAGTTTGCCACGGAGTTTGTAACACCCAGAAGGCAGCGTCCAAGACCCTATAAAATATATATGGTATGTATTAATCAAGTTATTTTATGCAAACTTTAATGTTTGTTAAGTGTATTCAGATTCGGTGCGATCGGAATCAACATTTTTTCTTGTTTATTTGTATCTTTATCATTTTTTGGGCATAAATAATGTAGCTTTATAAAAAATAGAGATATCCGTTTACATTGATAGTATTAACTTTCTTGCCACCAGATTACTTTTTGGTTTGGTTTTCTAATTTCCAATAACGATACCAATTATTTTGTGGCTGATTTTTAGATATCGTAGGACGAAAGCTATAAATACAACTGGTCGTCATATCGATGCTACTAAAATACATATGTACATACAAGTATAAGTCAATATAAATACTTTCACATATATTTCTTAAAACATTGCTGATCTTGTCTGCCGGTCGCGATTAATCCCGGTGAGTGCTCAGCAGAGTGCATGACCATCACATAAAAAGTGGTCACTTGCCACTTTCAACTATCGATATCGTTGCCTTAAAAATTTACGACAGCTACTCAGTTACCATAAGAGATAAACACACATGTTTGATTGCACTTGTTATTGGCTATTAGTGTGCGCGCGAAAAAGCAATCTTAGTCGCGAGACCGTGTGAAGTGAGTCCAAACTTTATGGCAAAAATTAGCTTTTTTCACTTTATTTTAGCTGTTAACAATTAGCGGCATGCCAGCACGTGCAACATGACTGCTTGTAAGTGCATAATTGTAATTTTATATGCGCCAAAGTAGGAGTTGAACACTACATATGTAAGTGTTTGTGTGTGGATGCCACAGAACAACATGCCACGTGAAGTACATAAATTGTCGATTACCTTTTGGAGCAGACTTTTTATTAGCAGCACTGTACACATGCTCCATGGTGCATGTGCCACCAACGCTACAAAAGTCTTCACGCACTCTGTGGCTAACGGAGATTATAGGGGAGCCAAAGACTACGTCACTAGTTTCGTGCTATGAAATAAAAACTAAATTAAACGACTATATCGGTGGCGCAATCCTGATAATATGATTGCTACATAACGCTGTTGCGGCAAGGCAACTGCGTCGTCATAAAATCGGATTTAACACTGTGCAATCTCTTAGTCTGCCATGCGACTTAGGCGCAACAGCAGTTGGCGAATGAAATCAGCGCGATAAAGGCTAACACACACACGCATGTACACAAAGGCAAAGCAAGTCGCGAATTAAGACCGCTTTTTGAATGGTGTGTATGCATGGTGCATGCACCTGTGGACTCCCTGTGTCGGCCAGTTATTTGTTTGGCCGCACAGATGCGCCCGAAGCAGGCCAATCAACCAGCTGTCAAATATACAGGCCTAAGGTATTTTGCCACCATTAAGTTTAAAGCGCAGAAAGCGGGATGCTCTGCTTGCCGCACGCACATCAACACACTTACATAAACATTTCTACTCTAGTGCACCTGTACTGTTTTGGGAAATCGAAGTTTCACAGATGCTACATACATACTTGCCACCTCCTCCGTATACTACAAACTATGTGTTGCACACTCATATGTGGCTGGTAGTTTTGCAGCAGTTCGCTTGCGGTAGGCAACATGGCGAGCATATTATTACCCAACTTAGCTGGTAATGTTGCACGGTAACGAATATTAGTTAATTTTTTCCTTTTTACTTGCCACGTTGTGGCAACCAATTTCACTCAGTTCACTTTAGCTTTTTCAGCCAACAAAATGATGCGACTTAATATAGCTGCCACAAGCTGTTGCAACAATATTAAAAGTGCTAAATATCGCAAGTGTGGCAGGCAATAATATGCAACATGCCACATGTAGTTGCAGATGCAGAGCAATTCGAATGTCTGCATAAAAAGACACGGTTACACAGGTACTGTTAGATATAAAAACGATTGGCATTCAGTCAGTTCCGCCTTGTTGCAAGTATGCTTTCTATGCTGCTCTGAGACAGGTTTGCGTAATTTGCCACAAGCAATAACTGCTGCTAGCATCGTCACTGATTAACTAATTCAATTTCACATATTATAATACACATTTACACATGTGGGGTTTAACAATTTTGTTGCAGCTCTCAATCTAAGCTATTGCTAGCGTTGTAATTTTCTGCTATTTCCACAGCGACAATGAACCTTAATCAGTGTTGCCAGTGTTGCGTCAAATGGCAGTGTTAGCCGCCGCTTTGCTATTGTCGATATTAAATAAGCGCTGATGGCCCCTACAAGACCTTGAAAGCTATTTACTTGCTCCCAGCAATTATCCACATATCTTTCGCCTATTACATCAATCAACCAGCAATTGCCACACGTTCGTGCTTCTACATCTGCAACAGTATATGATATGTGTATATTGGAAGGTGTATTCCAAAGTTAAGTGTTCGTTTTTATTAAATTTTCTTTTCTCGCAACATGTTGCACGGAATACAGCAATTTGTTTGCTTGAAGGTTGAATCTAACGAAAGATGGTCAACAAAATTACACAGATGGTCTCAATAATATCATTTCTTCCTTTCTTCTTTCCTTCCAACCTGTTGAGTTATCGAATAGAATATATTTAAGCGAACTAGATGACAAACTTTATTATTTATCGTTAATAATTTCTTTAGTCTTAATCTGGTCGACTACAGTCCTAATTATTTTAACGGCCAATGGTGTTTCGGTGAAGTCAAATCTGGAGAACTGGGGGCTATTCATTGTCACCTGCTAGTAACTTTCAGAAGCTCTGAGGTGTTTTGTTATCATCTAGACTGTTTTTTTGTCATCCAGATCTGTATTACGATTGTCGGTCTCCCTTGAATATTTAATTTCATTTATTGTAGTTAAAAAAAAAATATGAACCACTCTTTTATTTAATGAATTAATTTTATCCAAAAAGGATCATTTGAAAAAAAGATATGCTAGATGATATATATTCTCCAAATATAATATTATAAAATATATTTCTCATGCTGGCTGCTATAACCTGTGAAAAACCATCGAGAGATAAGAGAATCAATAATCAAAATGTGCGAAACCGGAATAGTCTACCTCATAAGGAGAATACGGCTATGATTATTATAACGGTATTCTTCAAAACTTAAAAAAAAATTTAAAAACCAATTAATTTTATACCTTACAAAAGTTTGAAATAGATTTTTTTTCTTAGAGTTTTCTAAACTGTTACCGCTCAGTTCAATAAGCTCAATCTATTTTTCTTCTTTCGTGTTTCCCGAAACTACATTTTTCGAATTTGCTTCAGTGATAACTCGGAGAAAAATTATGCGATCACTATCAAATATCCAATTATTCTTTGCATGTTTTGTATATATTTCTCCATTAAATGACATTCGAAAAGTATAAATCTAATTTTGGCAGGCCAAAAACGACCAATATTCAAATTTTCTTTAACAAAACAAAAGGGCGTTTTTCACACTCAAAACTCAAAAAATATAATTTTTTTTCTCTCTTCTTTTTAAATATATGTAAATATACCCTTATAATTTCTAAAAATTAATACAGTAGTTTTTTTATACATTTCGAAAAATATCCGTTTTTAGGCTTTCAACTAAAATTCAATTATATATTATTAGAAAATTCTACCCAGGTAAAATTTGGTACCGAAAAAGTGAGGCAATCTTATTTCGCATAAAATATGTATCACACGATCAGGTAGACAATGACTTTCTCAGTCATATTATGAGGTATCGTAATATTCAAAGCACGCATGAATCTTTTGTCTTGCATATTTGTTTTCTTATAAAAACTTTTGAGCACAATTTTAGTCGAAAAGAAGGTGTTTATTAAAAATATCGTAAGGAAAAATCCTACATGGTTAACCTTAATATATACAACCCCCTAAACATAATTTTGATTCTTTTTCGTTGATTCCGTGGAAAAACTCTTGAAATAAAGCTATTTTTTGAAGCTATGGGAAATACTAACCGCACAGTACTTCTACGGGTTTTTTTATTAATTACAGTTATGAAGGGACGCGAGTGTATCTAATGCTGACGTTAAGCCGAACTTATCTCTCAGCTACTTGTGCCTACTTCGAAAAGAATTAAAAACAAGTTTATAACAAGTAAGGAAGGGCTAAGTTCGGATGTAACCGAACATTTTATACTCTCGCAAAGTCAAATGGTATACTCGTTTGAGATTTCTTTGTGGATTGACTGATAGGCACTGGGGTCCACATATTTAGTACTTAGGGGTTTGAACAGTTTTGGTTCGATTTAGACAATTTTTGGCCGCAAGGTGGCATACTTTAATTGCATTATTCACGCAAAGTTTTACCCCGATATAATCATTGTTACCTCATTTGCATAGTGGAAAGTGAAAGAATCAGATGGAATTGAAAATGGTGTTGCATGGGAAGTAAGCGTGGTTGTAGTCCGATTTCACCCATTCGCACCATGACATAGAAACATGAAAAGAACGTTATGCACCGAATTTGGTTGAAATCGGTTGAGCAGATCTCAAGATAAGGGTTTTCACCTAAAAGTGGGCTGTGCCACGCCTAATTTTGAACGCGGTTCCTATAAAGTCATCTCATACCATCTCAGAGATAAAATTTTATGTCTCTGGCGTGTTTAGTGCTTGATTTATCGCGCTTTTAGTAGTTTTTAACAGTACCGTTATATGGAGAGTGGGCGGAGTTGCCACCCGATTTCAACTATTTTCACACCGTCAATAGAAGTGCTAAAAACATTTGCTTCTGGTGAATTTTGTTACTATAGCATTAGCGGTTTAGGAGATATGCACATTAAACCTATTAAAGGCGGGACCACGCCCACTTTTTAAAAAAAGTTTTAACTACAGATGCCCCTCCCTAATGTGATCCTGTGTACTAAATAACAGTTTTGTATCTTATTGCGGAGCTTAGTTATGGCAAGTTATTTGTTTTTGATTAATGGCGTTTTGTGGGCGTGGCAGTGGTCCGATTACGTCCATCTGCAATACCAACCGTCTCACGGTACCAAGAAACATGTCTACCAAGTTTCATAAAGATATCTAAATTTTTACTCAAGTTAGAGCTTGCACGGACAGACGGACAGACAGTCACCCGGATTTCAACTCGTCTCTTCATCCTGATCATTTATATATATATAACCCCATATCTAACTCGATTAGTTTTAGGTGATACAAACAACCGTTAGGTGAACAAAACTATTATACTCTGTAGCAACAGGTTGCGAGAGTATAATAATATTACCGCTTACACATACAACTCTTCTTTAACTAAGTTACTAAATAAGTTGTTTTTGTCACCAAGCTTAAGCACGATAGTGCACTGACAGAAAAGGCATACAGTCATCAAATTGTATAATTTTGTCGTAATTAATCATAATTTTACAAAAATTTAAATAACCATTAGAGCTAATTCGAAGATAAACTACAGCCAGCTCTTCATCGTATTCTTTTCAACAATTTGTATGCCGGAAGAAGCTAAACCCGATGTCTCATATATCGTCACACCCACACTCCATCACACTCATATCCGTCAAAAAACACTATTGGAATTTTCATTTGCCCATTACAGGTGCCTGCGGTGGTGATAATTTTCCAAGTCAACAACCGAAACACATTCACACAATTAAAATGAAATCACCTAAGCAATTGGCCACTCAAACGGAATTGGGTACTATGAAAATAAATTGTTATATAATATAAATGTACAAATAACTCTCGAAAAATTACCAACTTAATTAGGCAGAAGAATGAGAGCGAAATAATTTCAGAATTTTGGTTAGAAAATTTATCAAAAGGAAATCTTGAATTCTTCGCTTTACGAAGCATTTAAATGCTAGTAAGCAACGGGGTATAATCAGACATTTATGATCTACGCCAGAGGAATTTTAAAAGCAACACCTTTGATTAACTAAAAGCTCATTGGAGTAGACAGCATTTAATCAAAACAAAAACAAAAATAATAACAAATTTTTCTATATGAAGACATGTTGAATGTTGTTGCACAGTTTGTTGCTTGCCACATTGACACAACACATAATCATAATTTAGTTTGAGCTGAGTGCCTCAGCAAATGACTCATAATTGGTATTCGGAAAACGATTTGTAGTATGAAGGCACCTTGACACGCCGAAAGCTGTGAGGTGTGTATAAAGTGTGGTCTAATGTGCTGACAGTGGTAGTCATTGTGGCAACATTCGAATCATTAATTTGCAGTTGGGTAGTAGTATGTATATGCAATAGTAAATGAAAAAATACAGATCAGCAACACGCTTAACGAAACAAGGTGAAGAACTGAGTCCACCAAGGCAATGATTGGTAAAGGCATAGCGATAACAAAGAATATTGTAATGGTTTGCATACCATGGTTTTTTTCGACGTTTAAGTCGCTCACTAAATAATTGCTCAATAAATGAGAATATGGACCCTATCTGAAGTCCACAAGCTGGTTGTTACCGTTGAATTTTTTTAATCATATCATCAGAACATTTGATGGGAGCTTAGCTTTTGTACAAGTATATACCTTTATCGCTATACAATTTGAAACTGGATATATCTTAATCCAAAAGTCAGATCTAAGAGTTTTCTTCCTCGAGACTAATATTTGGATCCATGAATATAGAACGATGGCTGCATTTTCACCGATCATGGTTTTCGCTTTGAACTTCAGAAATTTATTGATATTTTGTTACGGCGTCGCCAGTTTTCGGGTTTTCTGTTGTTAGCATAAAATTATTTTATAGTCAAATTATATAGCAGTTTAAACTACATTTTTTCCTGGTGGTTTACTCTTGACATTTTCTGCAGTCTTCTCGAACTATAAGCCCCATTATACAGGCGTGTGTCGCCACCAAACGGAACCAAAAACTGACCTGTTAGGTATCCGATCATGTTCTTACAATCCCTTCCATTGAGTGCCAGTTGGAATTTACACATGATTTTTGCAGTTTTGCACTCAGGTAGATCGTTCCATAGCGTTTTGATTTGCCTTGTCATGCTTCTGTCCATATCGTCGTATAGACAATGCATGGGTTTTCCAATGTTGATCACGTATTCGGGTGTCAACCGTACACCACTCTTGGCGATCTCGTCCACTATCTCATTGTACTCGATGCCTTTGTTACCTCGCACCCAGTAGCAATGAAGTCACTTGCTTCCAGCGACACTTTCCACTAATGTCCTGCTTTCCAAGATATTTTTGGCCGATATTCGAATCGACTTTAAAGCCTTGATTGTTGACTCTGTAATTGTTTGCTGATGCATTAGAGGCTAGCTATGCGGCTTTCCCAATAGCAAAGACCTCTGCTGTAAAGATACAGCAGCAGCAACACCATCTTTCATTTTCGAGCCATCCGTATACATAAATGTTTAAAGTGTTAAGCGCAGATAGCGTCCCTTTACGCCAACCATCTTTTCCTATGTTTACTGAACCTTCTTTCCCATTTGAAAAGTGGGATCATGTAGTCGGTACTTGCCAAACAGGTGGCAGTTAGCGAGCCTCTGAACCCTTTCCATTGGCTTTCGGTTGGTACATTTCTGTAAGCCTGTTCACCACACTACTGCACCGTAGAGCAGAATTTGTCGGTTTTCAAAAACAAAATAAAACGCATAAAATTTATTGTTATAGTCCAGAATTTAGCTTTATTATATAGATAAGTGTTTCACCATTATGATGTAAAAATATTTCGGGCAAGTGACTACCGCCGACGAATAAACGTCCCAATTTTCGATTATTTTTTGCAACAATTGTGGCCGTATGTCAACAATAATACGCCAAATATTTTCTTGCAAGGCATCAATCACCTCCGACTTATCTGTAGATAAGCGACTTCACATAACCCAAAAAAAATGTTCCAGCAGTGTTAAACCGCACGAACTTGGAGGCCACGTCATAGACCAAAGGCGCGAGATAATCCGCAAACCAAAAGTTTTGTTCAATAAATTTATTGTTTTGTCGGCTGTTTTAGCGCCATCTTGTAGGAACCAAAGACTGTCCACATCAATATTCTCCAATTCGGGCACGAAAATATAAAATTTTTGTTTATTAACGGACCCATGCAATAAAAGTTAGGAATCAGTGGCCAACTCATTGTGGGCCCATTTACCGAACATGCGACGTGCTTGATGATCGTTCGCCCTCAATTCTTGCATGAAGTGGATTTCGTAAGCCCGCAAACCAAGATTCTTTCAAAAAAATCCTCCATAAAGTGGATGGGTACAGCTCCAACTGTTACGCGAGATGGCGAATGGACCTTTTCTGATCTTATTCGATACTCTGCTCCACAGCAGCAATAGCGTCCTCGGTGCGCAATGTATGGCGTCTCTGAGGATGCGCTTTATCTACCGAATTTAAAGTAAACCGAACCATGGTTGAACTTAAGACTAACTCCGTAAAAATATTGCCTCCTTGAAAAACACACGTCTAAAAATTCACACATTGTAACAAGTCTTAAAAGAGTTTGTCAAAAAATATTTCAACGTTACTTCCTTCTTTCATTAAAATAGGATCAGTTTAGAGCCTCCTGGAGTTTGACTGTCTAGCTCTGATTATTCTATGTGTAAACTAACTCCAACCGGTGGATTACCAAAACACCCTTTATTGAAGGAGGTGGCAGCACAAGCCAAATTAAGATAATATAAAAATACTTTATTTCAGATAATTTTATAAAGTGGCAACTCTACGAACTATAGATATACCCACATACAAAGACCTTGTATCTTTGCTTAGTGAACAGAATTATTCAGCAATTAAGCCAATTTGAAGAAAATACACACTATCACACATACACACACTTCAGAGCCACATTTGTGGCAGCGATGTGCGTCTTTGCGCCACAACAACACAATTGAGTGAATAGTGAAATTGTCGCATTGCCGCTGCAGCTACCGCTAAGAAGGAAAAAAGTTGAAGAACAAGCAAAAATAGCAAGTTTATAATGTGAAACTTGCGCATGCGCAACCAACGAGCTAGTCAAGTAAATGCCTAGGTACATAAGCATATGCTTAAGTGAAACTTAACTGCGTTTGAAGAAAATGAACTGCTGTGGCGGATTGACTTAGAAATTGTATGCAAAGCAGGTGAAGCTGGGCTGGGTTGAGATCAAACTTAATGAAGTGGAGCTGAAAGGAAATTAGCCTTCGAATTTGTTGGAAAATGTATAGAATCAGCTACACACATGCAATCAAAAAATATATATTTTTTTCCACCAGTTGCATTGTTACTTACGCTGAGCAGCCTTCGGCAGCGTTGGCGCTGTGATTAATGTAATCAGCTTGTGGCAGGTGTAAGTGCGCACAACCCTTGCCACAACCCACAGCTGCTACTGTATGGCTTAGAACAAGAAAATAAGAATTTCCACACACGCACACACACATATACACACATGCAAGTATGCTTCAGCATGCGCTTGGCAGTGAAGTGAGCATGACTTGAGCGGCGTTGAGTGGAGTTCAACTGATTTGCGTTATTTTTTATTTGCTTGCAACATTCAAATTACGCGACTGCTTTTGCTCACTTTTTCCTTTTTTCCAGCAAACTTTGCATGTTGCACTTTCCCAACCTGAAGGAACCTGTTGGCAGCACACGTAAAACCTCATTTATCATCAACACTTCTATACAGCGGAATGATGTCGCACAGTAGACGTCAAGCGCACAGCAAGAATTTGCATTCACTGCAGATGCAGCAGCAACAAACGACAAAAACAACAGTGGTAATTCAATTAATTGTTGAAGAGCAGCACAGTGGCACCGTGTGGTTAATTTCATACAACAAAAAAAAATTTAAAACAAAAAAAAGTAATTTTACACCGAAATATGTCTTTGTGGCATGCCACAAGCCGCATGCAAGCTTAATTTATGTAAATTGCTGCAGCAAATCATAAAAGTGAGATCGCGTTTCTCAGCACAAGCCGCCACCGGCACGTCGCCGCAAACATGTTTGTCTGATTAACGCGTTGCAGATACACAAAAATGCATGCGTGTTACGTGTGGCATGTGGCATGCCACAACTAACATAACATTACATATGTAGATATCTGTTTACAATGATGCTAGTGTGAATTGTGTCGCGTTCGACTGACACACATATTACACAATGTCTCAAGCCGCTGCTGCACATTCATAAATTATTCTTGCAACCAAAACAAAAAACCACCCACAATTTTCTTTTACCACTTGCCACATACCAGGCCAGCTGTTGTTTGCAAAAAAAAAAAAGAAATTTTGTTTTTAATAATACAATTGTTTTCAAGCTTCCGTGTGTGTGACTAGTATTATATTTCTCTTATGTTGCATGTGCTATATACATATATGCACACCCACTAATGTGCATCTTGAAGGCGATTCAATCATATTTGTGCGCTAATAACTTTAGTTTAATTGCTCTGCGTGTGTGCTTTCAGTGCATTTATTGCATTAGTTGCAAGTGTTGCATGCCACTATTATTTATGGCCTCGAAAGGGCTGACCACTAATGCTTGTGCAATTTATTTGCAACAAATTTTGCTTAGTAGCTAGGTATTTTATTTGTTGATGTATAGTGCAGAGTTGATTAATGGGCTCCAAAGGTCCCCGTATCCTCATTTATGTAAAAAACTCAGTCGGCGGTCAAAACACGCCCAAAAATATATCTACATTTAGAGTAAGCTTTTAAGCCGAAGACACGCTCTTGGTGTTTAGTTTTTTATAAAGAGAACCCCCATCTCCATTTTTTTGCAAAAAACTCAGACAGACGAGAGTTAGGGTAACGATCCAATCTAAGAAAACCATGAAAACTAGCACAACCATCCGTTAGCGGTCAATGATATGGGCTCCATCCAGATATGATGATAAAAAGTTAAGAATATCTTATAACATATGTTGTTCTAACAGAATCTCAAAAAATATTCGCTGCTCTACGACACAACTGAAATTGAAATGAGCGTTGATTTATACTCACGCAACATGTTGCTAGAGTATAATAGATTTGTTCACCTAACGGTTGTTTGTATCACCTAAAAATAGTCGAGTTAGATATAGGGTAATATATATATAAATGATCAGGATGATTTAGATAACGTAATGAAATATTGTTCACGTGTTTCTTGGTAAAAAAGTAAGGACGAGTTCGTAGATAGACGTAATGGACCACTGCCACGCCCTCATACCGTTATTAATCGAAAATCTATTAAATGCCATAACTAAGCACTTAATTAGAATATTAAACTGGAATTTGGTCCACGGGATTACAGTAAAAAGGGCACCTGCGGGTTAAACCTTTTGAAAAAATGAGAGTGGCCCCGCCCTCTAACATGTTTAATGTACATATTTCCTAAACCACTAAAGCTACAATAACCAAATGCACTGAGGCAAATCCCTTAATAATGCTCACCGACAGTGTGAAAATGGATGAAATCGAATTATAATCCCGCCCTCTCCCCATATACCTGTTTTGTTAAAAACTACTAAAAGCGCGATAAATCAATAACTAAACGCGACATTAAATTTTACACCCGCAATGGTACAAGAGGCTTTGTAGAGGCCAGTCTCAAATTTGGACGATGAGCGTGGTACCGCTCACATTTAAGTGGAAATCCATATCTCATGACCTGCTCCACCAAATTTGATACATATTATTATTCCTATTACATATAACATTCTGCCGAATATATCGGTCAAACTGTGAGGTACATTTGCTATTGAAATTCGAGAAAAATGTTTCTTTGATATTAATATACCCTTAAGTCGAAAATGGGTTGAATCCAGACTTCCCTTAGTCCTTATACTTATGGTACATTCATGCGCCCATACATACGAATATATGCAATGTATTTACAAGGAAAATCGATTTACAATGCCGTATACACAATGCCCCGTTAAATTATTAATTGAGTTGCTTGTTAGTACAATGATACTGTTGGTGATAATTTGATCAAATTGTTATGCAATGCTTGTCGAAGTATCTGTTTTCGATTGTACAATCCCTTCATTCTCGCACTGCGTGTTGCGTGGAAGGTTACTATGTAGTTCTGTTCATCTAACTGTTATCATGTGTTGCAAATAACTTAAAATAGCTCTGAGAGAATAGGGTTATGAATGTACATACTTGTATGTTAATACATATCTAATTACTCACTTTGAAGATTGATTTCTCGAAATTGTGTTTGAAATCGAACCTCCAAACCACATTCACTTACTACAATAGAGAAGGATACTTTATTTAACCGTTACTTTATATTGTGAATGGATATGAATATGAATTACTTTATTAGACTTTGCATTGTATAAATCTAGTTTAAGAAGGATTTAGACAATAATACACCGATTTTCTTTTTAATATAAATTATAAAACTTTCGAGAGTAAAGTTGTAAGAATTGTTTAATCGTATAATACTTAGTCCTGCCATAAATTATGTTACCAAATTTACAATGTACTCGTATATATCGAGGACAAATTCGCGGAAAAGTGCCGTTAATATACAGCAGTTATACTCTAAGTGTGTTCCGCGGAACCCTAGGGTTCCGTTATACCTCTGTCGGGGTTCCACAAGAATTTAGAAAAAAAAATCAAAACACCTCTCTCTGGTCGCTGCGCCGCGGAGTCCAAAACGCTATGAACGTTATTTATTTTTATACTCTCGCAACCTGTTGCTACAGAGTATAATAGTTTTGTTCACCTAACGGTTGTTTGTATCACCTAAAACTAATCGAGTTAGATATAGGGTTATATATATATAAATGATCAGGATGAAGAGACGAGTTGAAATCCGGGTGACTGTCTGTCCGTCCGTCCGTCTGTCCGTCCGTCCGTCTGTCCGTCCGTCCGTGCAAGCTCTAACTTGAGTAAAAATTGAGATATCTTTATGAAACTTGGTAGACATGTTTCTTGGTACCGTAAGATGGTTGGTATTGCAGATGGGCGTACTCGGACCACTGCCACGCCCACAAAACGCCATTAATCCAAAACAAATAACTTGCCATAACTAAGCTCCGCAATAAGATACAAGACTGTTATATGGTACACAGGATAACATTAGGGAGGGGCATCTGCAGTTAAAACCTTTTTTTAAAAAGTAGGCGTGGTCCCGCCTCTAATAGGTTTAATATGCATATCTCCTAAACCGCTAATGCTATAATAACAAAATTCACTAGAAGCAAATGTTTTTAGCACTTCTATTGACGGTGTGAAAATAGTTGAAATCAGGATGCAACTCCGCCCACTCCCCATATAACGGTACTGTTAAAAACTACTAAAAGCGCGATAAATCAAGCACTAAATACGTCAGAGACAATAAATTTTATCTCTGAGAGGTTATAAGATGACTTTATAGGAACCGCGTTCAAAATTAGACAGTGGGCGTGGCACAGCCCACTTTTAGGTGAAAACCTATATCTTGAGATCTGCTTAACCGATTTCAACCAAATTCGGTGCGTAACGTTCCTTTCATGTTTCTATGTCATAGTGCGAAAATGGGCGAAATCGGATTACAACCACGCCTATTTTCCATATGACACCATTTTAAATACCACTTGATTCTTTCACTTTCCACTATGCAAATCAAGCAACAATGATTATATCGGCGTAAAACTTTGCGTGAATAATACGTTTAAAGTATGCCACCTTGTGACCAAAAATTCTCTAAATCGAACCAAAACTGTTCAAGCCCCTAGGTACTGAATATGTGGACCCCAGTGCCTATAGTCGAAAATATCAGTCAATCCACAAAGAAATCACGAGTATACCATTTGACTTTGCGAGAGTATAAAATGTTCGGTTACATCCGAACTTAGCCCTTCCTTACTTGTTTTATTTGTATTTGTACAAACATGTGTTATAATAGCTGGTACAAAATGTCATAAGTTTGGTATCAACAATTTTATACTTGTACAACCCGTTCGCTCTAAGTTTGCCGGTCTGTGGAATGCGCGTACCCTCCCCCATGTGACAACAAAACTTATAATGTGTCATAGTTTTACCCAAATACATACACAATTTTTGTTGTTACAATTAAACGGCTCACCTCTCTGCATGCTCTGTAGTAAACTGCTTCCTAATAGTTCCATGGCACCTGCCAAATTGCGCCGACATTTGGAAACTGTACACCCCGAGTCTAAAGACAAGAATAAAGAATTTTTTGTTCGCAAAAAAGATCAGTTATTAGAAAGTCAAAAAAATATGATGCATGTAACACAAACTATCAACGAAAAGGCCAAGGTGGCATCATATAATATTTAGTTAGCTATCGCATTGCACAAGCAAGTGAAGCGCACACTATCGCTGAGAATTTAATAAAACCATGTGTATTAGACATAGCAAAATGTATGTTCGATGAAAAATCTGCAAAGCATCTATCTACTGTTCCGCTATCAAACGATACTGTTTCACGACGAATCCATGATCTGGCAAGCTTCGTCAAACAAGATAAAAATAATTAATTTTATCAAATCACGACCACTACAATCCCGATTGTTCTCATTAATGTGTGAAGATTATGGCAGCAAACATAAAACACTGCTGCTCCATACAGAAGTGCGATGGCTGTCTCGGGGTAAAACTTTAACAAGGCTATTTGAACTCAGAGCCGAGTTACAAATGTTTCTTTCAGCAGATACTTCTTTTAATTTGAAGGACCGTTTGTATGATAAAAATTGGTTGTTTCGATTGTCTTTTATGGCGGATATCTTTCAAAAACTTAACGAATTGAATTTATCGTTGGAAGGCAAACAGGTAACAGTGTTTCAGGCCTATAATAAAATAACTGCTCTTAAAAGAAAATTAGATTTTTGGATCATTTGCATTGGTAATAAAGAAATAGAAAGCTTTACGTTACCCAGTGAGTTTATAAGCGAAAACGACTTTTTTACCTAATTTGGAAAAGCCTGAAAACATGTCAAACGAGATATATGAATCTCTTTTAGAAATGTCATCCGATACAAGTATGGAGTCACTATTTAAAACGACGCCTCTCAATGATTTTTAGTGCAGAATCCAAGATGAATATGCAATATCATCCAATATCCCGTTCCCAACTACATAATTGTGTGAAACAGGATTTTCTACTTATGCGGCCACAAAAATAAAATATCGCAATAGACTGGACGCCGAAGCTGATAGGAGACTCCCACTTTCTTCCATCAAACCTGATATCAACCAATTGATAAAAAATAAAAAACAGTTTCATACCTCCCACTAGTTAGATTTTTTCTTTTTTAAAGTTTTCTATTATCGTTCTTGCCAAGTGGTGAAGTAAATAATAATTAGTCACTGTTACATTTTACTTTTATTATGCTGATTAATAAAGAATACACTTATAAAAACAATTGTTTTATTGTAGGGTTCCATCAAGTATTTTGCTTCCCAAAGGGGTTCCGTCATTAAAAAAGTTTGACAACCACTGATATACACGATATATTAAATTTGCCACGAAGTTCGTAACACCCAGAAGGAAACGTCGGAGACCCTATAATACTTGTATGTATACATAAATGATCAGCATCATGAGCTGAGTTGATTTGGCCTTTTAGTCTGTCTGTCCGTCCGTCTGTATATACGCGAACTAGTCCCTCAGTTTTTAAGCTATCGATCGGAAATTTTGCACCTGTCCTTTTCTCCCCAAGGTGCTGCACATTTGTCGGAACGGCCAATTTCGGACCAGTATAGCATATAGCTGCCATACAAACTGAACAATCGGAAGCAAGTCTTTGTATGGGAAACTTTTTTATTTGATGTAATATCTTCACGAAATTTGGCGTGAGTTATTCGGATGACTATAGCTGCCTTATTAGCTAAACGATCGGAGTAAAGTGCCTGCATGGAAAAATTTTTTATTTGACGAGACATCTTCACGAAATTAGATCGGAATCAAGTTATTGTAAAGAACCTTAGTATCTGCGAAGGGTATTTTAGCTTCGGTGCAACCGAAGTTAACGTTTTTTCTTGTTTTGACAGACTTCGCGTGAGTCGTGTCAAGCTGTTATTTTATGTTTGTTCAGTATTGTTTGGCATTTCATCGTGGAAAGACTTACGTTTAAATATCATTCAACTTTATTACGAAAATTCACATTCTGTAAAGAACGTGTTTCGCGCACTTCGCTCAACTTATGTTCAACATAATCGGCCTACAGAGCGTACTATTCGCAACACCGTCACTCATCTCGAGAAACAGCATTCATTACTTGATAATATTAGTATAGGGGCCGTAGCTGAGGGAGAGGGGCGAAGACTGTGGAGAGTAGATTCGGTGCCGTCCTAACCAACTTGAACAGACGTAAGGAACGGCTTGGCACTTTTTACGTCGAGATCTTAAATTGTAAGCGTACAAAATATATATATGGGCTCTTGAAAAGTTCCAAGAAGATCCGACGTTTTCGAACCAATTTTGTTCAGCGATGACGCCTATTTCTGGCTCAATGATGAAATGAAGAGATTCGAGAAGCTTCCATTTCATGCAGAAAAAACAACGCTTTGGTGTGGTTTGTGGGCCGTTTAAATCATCGGTCCATACTTTCCACCGTTATTGCACCATTCTAACCGACAATTTGATACCTGAAATTGAAGCTCGCGATCTTGGCAACATTTGGTTTCAACAAGACGGCGCCACTTCCCACTTATTATACTGGCTATGTGGGGGACAGAGAAAGAGATGGGCTAATTGAGTTAATTTGACATATAATTCACACAATTAGCGACATGTTCGGCATAAGGTTTTTTAGAATAAAGAAAATCAATATATGTAGTATTTGGAAGTTGGGGTAACTCGTAGACTAAATTCACATATTTTCGGCTTTCAACTATAGTATATAAAATTGTATACGTTCAGTTAATTTTGCTAAGATATCTTACATATAGACTGTAAATATGGCATATGGCCAACCGGAAGTTTGAAGGTATATAAGTGATAGGGGATTGACCCCATTTAACAAAATAAAATGCTCCCTGTGTTCTATTATATCATCACCAACTCACAGGTGTCGCTGTACCAAATTACAGTTTTATATTTTAAAAATATTCTGATCTGATTACGCCCCTACACGAATCCTTTCTTTTTACTAAAGAAGGCGTGTACAAAGTTTCATTACAAAATCTCAATTTTTACTAAAGTTACAGCTTGCACAGATAGACGAACAGACGACGGACGTACATATAAATGGACGGACGGACAGACACTCACCCCGATTTCAACTCGTCTCTTCATCCTGCTCATTTATGAATATATAAACCTATATTTTTAGGTGATACAAATAACCGTTAGGTGAACAAACCTATTACACTCTGTAGCAACATGTTGCAAGAGTATAAAACAAAGATATGGTACCAAATCGCGTAGAGCTCTCGCATAAGGCAGACTTAATTTACCTCAATCCTTTCACTTTGAGTACGACCACCGGCTTCAACCGCTCCTTCACAACCAGAATTGTTTTTCAGATTCCAATTTGTGTCACATAATTCAAACTGATTTCGCAGCTCACATATAATTAGTTATACCTGTATTTGTATTTGTGGCAAGCGCCATTGTATGTGCACATGGACAAGATTTCATTTTGCTATCGTACTCTTTGTGCAACCGGTGGCCTTACTTTTTGTGGCAAATGTTGCGCTAGGTGACACCTTGTAAATTATGTCAATTTGATTCGTGCAATCTCAAGTCGGTAATTCATTGAATTGTTGTAACGTCCATTCGATTCGTTGTTCGCTTCATTATCGCATGTTGCAACCATGATTTATGTCATTTAACGCAAAGGAATTTGAATTTTTTGGTAATTATTGGCTCAATTTTGGTTGTTTGAAACATTAAATTGGTAAAATACTGAAAAAATAATTTTATTCCTATAATTTTTTAGAGTATATACATACTATCTCTAACCGAAAATTAATTCGAAGATAACTGTTAAATAACAATTTTTGTATTTTTAGTATCATTCTTTGTGCACAGCTTGTTGGTAATACTCACAATATTCGGAATCACAGCTACGGAATAGCTGAAAATGTTGGAGACGTGTTTCGAAGAATCTACTTTTTCACATGAGTATAAGCATTCAGTGAAGGTCGTGAAGTCATCGAGAACTTTCCTTATGTGAGTCGTCAATCCACCTCTGACGATAACATCGCAAAAATTAAAGAAACAGCGCTTGAAAATCGTTCTGTTTGCATCAGAGAGATATCAGAGGATCTTAGCATCTCTTATAAATCGACTTAATACATTTTGAATTCTAACTGGGGTATGAAATGTGTCAATGCTGGACTCGTACCAAAATACCGTATCTTTTGCATAAACGACGTCGAGCAGAGGTCGAGAGAGAGATGCTTGACACCGTAGCTGAAAACTCTACATTCATCAAACGCATTATTAATGGTGCCGAGGAGTGGACTTATGAATATGATAACGAAAAATCCCGAATGACGCTCCAAAAAAGAGCCGTAACCGAAAAATCCGAAATTAGTTGAAAGCATTGAAGGCTATCCCAGCCAAGGCTTATAGCAAGTGTATGAAACATTGTATTAAAAATTGGCATGTTTGTATTGGCTCAGGAGCCGATTTAGAAGGCGATAATAAAGGTTTATATCAAAATGTGCAAAAATCTAGGTTTTCTCGTCAATTTCAAATTTGATCAAATGATGTTCATAATTCTACTATCAATTTTTTGATTATTTATTTACTTTAAAAACTTAATATTATATATAAAATAAAATATAATTGTTTAGTGAAATAATAAGGCATGTACACTACGCGAAACCAAGGAGTTACTAAAATGTTATTTAAAGCGAAACATTGTCTTCGATAAAGAAAAAAGCCTAACTTGCACACTTAAATACACGGCGCTTAAATACAGCTAACAATTTTCTTCGAGAACCACAGAAATATTCAAGCGTAAATAAAAACGAAAACTATCGATGCATTTATGTTGGTACTCGTATGTAATTTGAGAACGACAATTTGTAATACAAAATCGTTAATCCCAAACGTAAAATTCTTTTAACAAAAAAAATATCAAAATCGGTTATGATTTTATGTCATCTTTGATAGTTAAGTTATCTCTGCTCGCCTTGTTCAAAACGTATTAAAAAAGATTACTTTGATTTATTTCTCATTTGTTAATTTGTGTTCTCTTTTCTTGTTTATTCATTTCAATATTCGTACGAATCATGCACACTAATAATGCCAAGCTTCCGGATGCTCTAATTACATACCCACTGATCTTTCTGATAAATCACTAAAAAGCAGCCGCCGAATTGGCTTAACGAAGAAGCCGACATGCTTGTTATGAGAGCGGCTGCGCGTAGTCGCAGGGGGGATGCGCCTAAAGGCGCCGTTGAGTATGCCATTTAATTAAAGATTAGAGGCAGTTGTGTGAGTGTATGTACGTAACTTCTGAGGAATTATGCCAAAGTAGTGGCAATTGTTTGGCAACAAAACAGTAGTAAATATACAATGATCGTGTTGTTTGTTGCTTTCTCATTTCGATTTTATAGAGCCACTGGAATTCACGCAATCACAAATTTCGTGCTACCTTAAACCACTTGTTGTTGATTTCTTTGTTGTATTAATAATACAACACAACTGGTTACAAAGCAAACAAGATCTAGAAAATTCTCACTCACGTTTCCAATACAAAATTTAAGACAAAAAAGTCGAAATAAAGATATAAAGAAATAATAGCAATTATAAAGTCAGCATTAACAATTGTTATATGCGTATATACACGTGTATATTAGATAGACAGCTCTGACTTAACCCACTACTAGCTCCACTTTAATACAGCCTTGCTACTGAAAAAACTTTCCCAGAACTCTTACAACTCAAAGGCAATTAAATGAGTACCAAAGTGTTTATTAAAAATGCATTTATCTTTTTCCTTTATTGTCTGGCAAGTACATATACTTGTCACATATGGCACACTCATTGCTACTACAGAGCACGGCCTGCGATGAGCGACATCAGACGCCTAACTCGGCGCGCAGTTACTTTGTGGCTTAAATTACTTAATTTTATTCATGATCCAAGAATATGCATATTAATTCATATGAAAGTTAGCCACAACACAGCTTAATTAACATAACTCTTGATTGCTGAACTATAGCACATATGTTTACATATATAAATATGTACATACTGGTATGGGCGTTCAATACCGGCGGTCAATGTGCCAGCCTAAACAAGTTATATGCCATAAATAAAGCTTAAGCAGAAATGGGCGCTGTCTTCAAATAAATGCGATTAATTTCTCCATAGGGCAATAGGTATCGAAAGTAGGTAGTAATGAAAGGTGGTCCGTGCGCATGCGCTGTAGTCGCGCAATCAACTGAGTGCTACCACGTAAATCATGTGCAGTGAGGTATGCGTTGGAGAAGAACAAGTGAATTGGAGAGCATTTTTATCTCATATACATACATATAATTTCGTATGGATGCGTGTTTGTTGAAAGGCAGACAAACTCACCGCCAAACCTTCTATTGCCGCAGGTGTGTAAACTCATTATTTGGAATGCTGCCCAACCTATTTGAGCTAATGAAAAATTAGTTCTACTTAATAAAATACACATACATATGTACATATTTGTATATAAGCCTTAAGGCCGTGGGTAATTCCATGGAAAACCTAATTAATTTTCAAAAACTTTATTCAAAAGTGATTCGAAAATGAGCGTTTCGAAGGACCGAACAGATTTCGATAAGGTATTTATTTTATTTTTTCCTTTTGTAGTTCTTTAAGCGAGAACTTGGATTTATTTGAAGGGTTCTAGCTAGTTTGATTGTGTTTTCTGTGATTAATTCAAACGAAACGTTTTAGAATTTCGCCAAGTTCGACTGAGACAACCCCGAAACGTATATTGTGCCTGCCGCATATCTCGTAAAAATCATGGACCTCGAAATTGATATAAGAAAGGGTGCCAAAGGCATAGGTAATAAGACAAAATTAGTGAGTCTAAATTTAAACAAAAATCTCAAGAATCTTCCGGGAGAGTACGTTCAGTTTACGTTATATTAGTAAAATGCCAAAAATACGCCTTTCGAAAGAGATATGCTCTTGCTACCATACCGAGGGTAGGTTTCTGCGCTCTCTAAACATATTTGTTTGATTCTAGTTGAGTGGTCGGCATTTCATAGCACAATTGTACAAGCAAAGTTCACATTTTTTATAACATTTGACAGTGTTGCCACTAAGGAAAGAAATATATTTTTTACTATATTTCTTGGATATTTTTCGGTTTCCATCTTACAGAAAAACATACATACAAGTAAAATTAGTTTAAGAAGCTGTATACATGTATATTTTAATGACAGAGGATTTTGAACATTACTTTTTAAGCTCAATATAAAAAAAATATTTTAATATTTCAAAACACTTACATTTTTTAAATAACCCTTATATATAATAGACCTTATTTCTCTTTTATATTCTCAATAAACAAATATATTTTGATATTTTATAAGGAGCTCTAAGTTTAAATAACGTTTGCGGGGAATTCTAACCAATCTATGTATATAAGTACGTTGACTTTTGATAATGCCAAGTAAAACAATACTGAGCGATTTGTCAACTATACCCGCTCAAAGTCACTAAAAATCCTGATCACACAAATAACCCACTGATTTCGCAATTTATTTCTGCTTGATTCTTAGTGGTAGTTCATTGTTTTGTTGCTTTGCTTGTTATCCGGTCAGTAGCTCATGAACTTTCAGTGCTGCAAAACCACGAAATCATGAGCTATCAAAGATATCTAATCTTATCTCAAAGATAGCAAAGAGTTTCGGATCATGTTATCCATGGTGATCGAGACAGCGACAAAACAACATCGCGCATTGTTACGTCGCTAAGGAAAATGTGTCTTGCACGATTTTTTTTTTGTCATTATGAATGCTTTATGGTTTTAAGAATTACATTTTGTGTTTTACGTTATTTCAATCGTACAATATATAAAATAAATCAGGAAGCATGAAAGTACTTGTTTAAACACACAATAAAGAGTATTTACAAAATTTAAGATAACAGAGTTCTCACTGGGCATCTTTAAGTTTGTGCTACCTGCACAGTCGCTGTTCCTCTCATGCCGACCACTGTTCTAGTTCGAGAGAAAATATATTAATGTTCTCTGTCTAACGATCCGGGCGTCCAAAAAATTTCGCTGTTTATTACAGATGCGCAAATAACTAAAACCTTTAGTCGTGTGGTAATTATTTCCAAGTCATGGTATTGTCTAGCTCAAAACGTAGGCATAAATGGCTTTTACTCGCCAATTAATGTTACTAAATATCGAAAAAAATTTAAGAATCTTATATCATAGCGGTACTGGTTCCGCTTATTTGGAGAACATAGTTTGCAGATCTTTGGGTATCCGTTGAAAAGAACATCTCGATAGACCAATGAAACTCGTCGAACTAACCTCTTAGTATAAGGTAATATGCCAATATGGTGAAAAAACTAATCCATATGATTTTAGCTTCGTCTTATAGTCGAATAAAGAATATTTCGATTTTTGTGTGGAGTTTTTCTAATATTAATTACATAAATTACCTTTTACCTGGAATACGCCATCAGAAATCTAAAAGCATTGGTACGCGCTTAGCAGCATCTATAAACCGCGGTACAAGGCTTTCTGGCTGCCAAGCTAAGTCCAGTGCTTGTGTTCTTGCCACATACTATTTACATACATACATATGTATGCCATATATGTATGTATGTATACCCATACTTAACTGCGTTACGGCCACATTTAATGAAGACATCATCATTTGTTAACCGAAACGAAAACGACTTACCAATACATATATGCAAACATATGCATACATAGGTAGCCATGCAAGCGAGTGATCGGCATCTTCTACAAGAAATAAACCCCCGGAGCTCAGTTTCGTTCCTCTAATTGATTTATTCATGGCTTAGACACAGCTGCACTCGGGGGACAGTCGCCAACTGCACATAAAAACACACTCGTTTACTACACGATTAGGCGTGTGCATAAGGAAAACTCACAAACGTAAGCCTGTGGCTTTTACAAGAATTAATGGTATGCCATTGGCGCTAACTGCTGTCTCCCTGTTAAGGTCAATTGATCGTGTACTCTGGTAGACTGTGTTAAATATGGTCCGTGGTTTGTCGCATTTCTCGCAGTTGTTTTACAATTTTGATTATTGTACACTTCTCTTGTTTACACATTAATTTATACAAGTTGTTGTCAGTGATAACGGTGACAATTGCACAGTAGTGAGTGTAGGCAATTAATTACTGTCGGATGTTGGGTAGTGTGGAGTTTTATAGATATTTCTTATATCAAAGTTACTAAAAACGCTTAGAGCAAGATATATAAATTACCAAATTACACTACATTGATTTAATAAAAAAAAGCCTTCTAGGAATGGTGTACAGGATCTCAAAGGCAACCTCGCTATCTATGTTTACATTAAAACAATTTTACGACATTTGACAACCTTGGAAATCATGACAACTTATAGTATGGATTTCACCAGTATTTTTTGCTTTAAGAAATATAGTCCAACACTATCGCCAAAGAGGTCAAGCCTAAATGTCTGGTTTGCCAATCATAAAACCAACGAATTTTGGCGCTGGAAATGCGTTTGAAAACTTACTCTACAATTACACAACCCCACAGATACATAGTTATATGTTATAAATGGATATACATATACCTACATCTACTACCGTTTTGTCGTCTCCAAAGAATAATGGGCAAAGGTTTGTAATGGTATATATGCCAGATAACGTAAAATCGGGCTCTGCAATATAATAATTATGGTCTATCTCGAAACAAATGTATGACATCATCTTTCAATCAGTGCTAGATATTCAATATAAATCAATGAATAATATTTTCAGAGGAAAAATTTAGTCACAAAGAATATTGTTATGTCAAGAAGAGTTAATAAAACGCTTGGAGTTGTATTACGCGACTAGAGAATGGAAATGTTTGAGATAATAGAAGCTATTATCATTCCAAATGAAAGGACGCATTACACTTTGAGGACATGAAGTGGTCAAAACCTAGAAATACTGTACAATGTTGAGACACTTAACTTGTAATTGCTTGAGCTATTCTAGTCAGGACTGCACCTCTTCTTATTATCGTTTTCAATAAAGAATGCCTTCTAATGATCTGTGATCACTAGCTGGTATCATGGAGGGTTTTCAAAACTGGATGACATGACCTCGTCCTATTTCCTACATTCCCGACATTTTAAATAGCTGTTAAACCATTTTTTAAGTTGAACATGATGCTTTAGCCTTTTCCGTCACAAGATGTGCCTACTTTGGAACGATTTACTCATTGTAACACGATTATTGGTAAAATTGCTAGTAACTACTTGACAACCATCAATGGGTTGTTTATATTAAGTATATTCTATGTTACATAGGAAAATAAAATAATTATAAATTATAGTTTAGATTCGAACTATCGGCGATAGCTAATTGTGTAACCCAGTCGTGGCTTTTGAATACATTAAAATCGCAAATTTCTCTTATATTTTACAAATATTCGCCATCATATTTTACTTTCTGATTATTCTTTCGTTCAAATTTTGCATATTTAAATAATTTTGAAACTAATCAGAGGGCATTGACCGGCTACTGATTGTCAAATCAATATGTAAATACATACTTGTATGTTGTTTACAAAGTCAAGACGAAGGCAGATGTAAAAAGCCATCCATTACTAATCAACCAATGGTATCATAATTTATGTTTAATATTTAGCTTAACTACAGATTCTAGATTCTTAAAAAAATTCCATAGTACATATAAAAGCTCGGACATCTTTCGCCGCGTTCGCAGTGTACGCTAAAATGTAGCGACTTGAGCAGGACAACTGCGCAGCTTAAGTGAATCGATATTATACATACATACTCGTATAGATATATACATAAGTGCAGCAATGCAAACTTTTAACTGGAGACATCTACTTTTTGTGTTCCTGGCTATTATTTGCCTAAAAGACGCAAGTGGGCGTCACATATTCCGCAGGCATCACCATCTATTCAAATACAGGGAACGACAGACGACAAGGGATCCCACGATGACAACTTCCACTGGCTTTACGCATGAGATGCTTTAGTTTAATGGTAAATCTGGTCTTCTAATTACGAAGTTTTTATTTTCACAATATTTTAACTTCTTAGGATGATGTTACGTTGTGGTTAGTTCGTAATCCACTTGGTGATGAAGTGAAAAAGACGTGAAAGTATTCATTGTATTGAAATTATTTAGAGAATTTAATGTTAAATTTTAATCATAGTGTTAGTAAAAAATATATTTAATGTAAATAAGTATACATGTGTTCAAAAGTTGTGGTATGTGCTTTCAATTGGGGACAAATTTGTTTCAACCGAAACGGTTCGTTGTATTCATTCAAGAAAAAAAAGAGTTTACATACATACATATATATGTATGTATAGCAAAACCTAGAGAAAAATATTACATAATTTTACGTCGGTTACGGTTACGAATATATGGTAAGTTCTTAAGTGAACCCGGTGTTATATCCGGTCATAGCATGTTATTATAGCGTAATTAAAATTTCTGGAAAAGCAAGTTGAAGTTTTTTTATAAAAAGTTTATACATATGTTGGTAAGATTAGCCATGCATTGGATATCTTGAATAATAAGTGTGATATATTATAGAAAAACAGCCAGGGTGCTATGCAGAATATAGTATACTTGTTAGTTGAAAAGTTTCTGGGCTCGAAATTAAAAAGTTCTGTTTTTGGTACGAAATATATTTTTTTACTCAATATAATCTTCCTTAATTTCAATACACTTATTGCAATGATCCTCCAATAACTTTATGCCATCCATATAATAACTTTCCGCAAGCTCTGCAAAATACCCGTCTACGGCTGAATTACTTTTTCATTCGACGATAAACGCTTTTCACGAAGGAATTGTTTCAAGTTTGTGAAGAGGAAGTAGTCGCTGATAGTCAAATCTGGTGAATACGGTGGATGAATATTCGTAGAATTTTGTCATTGCTAAAACACCTTTGTGAGCAGGTGCATTGTCTTAGTGAAAAGTGATTTTTGTGTGCTGCAAACCAGGTCAAAAGAATGCAATAATGCTTAGAGTTGATTTTTTACCTTTCTACAAATAATCAATCAACGAAATTCCTTTTACATCCCAAAAACAGATGTCATAACCTTATTTGACGATCATTGTAACTTCACCTGCTTTGGAGCTGAATAACCAGCTTCAGTCCACTGTAAACGTTCTTGTTGCAATTTAGGATCATGGTGGTAGTACGATGCAAGAAATCGGTTTATTCTGCTTAAACGCTTTAAATTATGCTGAGAAATTTGTTTTTTATCCAGTTTTTGTTGAATTGTTAACGTGTGCCTCACTAACTTTCCAAACAGCTTTTTCATATGTAATTTTCCATGAAAAATATGAAGTACTAATTCGCCTGAGATGCCTATGGCATCAGCAATTTTACGCTTAGTCAAACTGAAATCTTCACTAACAATATTGTGACCTTGCTCAATTATTTCTGATGTGGTTGCGGTTTTTGGTCGTCCCTTGCGTGGATCGTCTTTAAGCCTTGTACGAACACGTTTAAATTTACCAGCCCAAAATTCAAGGGTGCGTTTTGATGGTGAGGACTCCCTATACACCGCTAACAATACCTATCGTTCGATTCAACTCGTAAGCAGTACCTTATTATTCCTTTAAATTTTCTTTGTGCTGCATCAAACCGTTTTGATTTCTGTATTTAATTTTAATTCTGTACATAAGCCAAATATAATGGGTTACATGGTCAAGGGGATGTTGTATACAAATTTTGATTTTGCTTTAGTTTATTTATTCTTAAGAATACCCGCAGTTGCTAGCCACATATGTATTTTATAAATACGATTATGTACATATATACATATATATTAATTATTAAATTCGTATGGAGTTTCGTATTCTCACACAGAGACGTTTAAGTTCCATTGCTTTTGAGGAATTAGCGTATCTTCTATTAAATTTTTATTTTACTTTCTTATAACGGTTAATGAATGTACATAAGTTGTCTTCGAATCGCTTTCTTTGCTGGCTTTGAATGAGCTCTGATCTCTCGTTAATTTTCGTACGCAAGCAACAACAAAGTCATCCAGTATTTAGTAAATCAATACAAGAAGGCAAGAAGATGGTTTTCCTACTCCATGCGATTTATGCATCTCTATTGTAGATTGATACGTCCATTCTTAGAGAGTGGTAGAGTAGGAGCGGACTAAAGGAATAAATGGTATACATATATATATGTATGTTAATATAATGCCTACATAAACAATTTCTACTGGGAGAAGACAACTTCGTGCCTCACGTACATTTAGCTCTGCAAACAATTCAATAACACTTCATTAATTTTACAGCAAATCAATTAAGACAATATTGATGAGTTTTAATGCTGTTTGAGCACGAGCTGAGACAGGCATTTACGGTATACAAGTATAAGTAGTTGTATGGTATGTACATGTTTATTCAATCCACAATATTGTCAAAGAAATACGTAGCAAAAGTGAATGTATGTATGTGCACAGATATATGTTTATCCATATACTTATATCAATATACATACCTATGTACACGTTACAGTTAAGTCGCCGTTTGTGCCCGAAGGCAATTTAAAACAAGTAAGGAAAGGTTAAGTTTGAATGTAACCGAACCTACTCTTGCTACTTGTAGGGATCAAAGCAGGTAAAATACCCTTAGGTGTTAGGAAAACTGTGTATTAAAAAATGTTGTGAAAGAATTCAACATTAATTATTCGATGACATCGTAAATGAATTACAATCTAATTTGGTATTTTATTTAGTTATCTTATAGGTCACATGTGCACTTAGTTTTATTACAATTCTTTACTTCCCGTCAGCAGAAATTGTAATAAAATCATCTTCCAATGAGATATTTGGGATATAAACTCAACTGAAGAAGCTAAATTTAATAAATTGTAAAATGTTTACATCGGCTTCTGGAAAACCCTCTTGTATCATCCTGGTTATAAAACTTAATGTATGTGACGCGTTTAGTTATTAATTTATTGCACTTTTATTAATTTTTAAATAAACTTTTATATGAGGAGTGGGCGGGGTTATCAGCCGATTTCATCCGTTTTCACACTGTTGAAGGAGAAATATTTATTTTGTGCAAATGTGGGTCACGCCCACTTTTTACAAATTTTTTTAACCATAGATGCCCCTCCGCAATGCAACTCTCTGTACCAAATTATAGGTATATATCTTAAATTACACAGACAAACAAAGAATCACCAGGATTTCAACTGATCATGTCATCCTGGTCATTTATACTGGTATGTACATATGTATATAACCTTATAACTGTCTCTATTAATTTTAGGTGATACATACAACCGTTAAGTGAACAAACCTATTATACTCTGTAGCAACATGTTGTAAGAGCATAAAAATCAACAAATTTCATAGCTGAAAGTTGTATAATGAAGGTCAAAAAGAGAAGCCTGAAGCGAATCAATACAGCTATAATTTAAATAAGCAAAAATAACAATCTCTTAAAAAATTTTAGAGACATCATTAATGTTTAGAAAAATAAATAAAAAATGTTGCAGGGAAGCACATGAAGACTATCAAAAAAAAAACACATTAAATTTAATGCCATTGGTAAGTCGCATAATGGAATACAAAACGTAACGTGCATACAGTACGTACATATGTATAACACTTGTTTTACACGTTTTACTTCAGATAATTGGCGCCAAGTCCGACAGCAAGTCGCCGAGCTTACCTACGTACATAAAATAATGACCAACAATATCGCCAATATCAGTGTCATTATCAGCTGTTCGATGGTGAGCAAATGCTGTATTTTGCATAAATAATTGAATCCCCAATATACATAAGTGTGTGGATATGTTGATTTGTATGTAAGTTAATTTAAATATGTTGGTATACGTACAATTTATAAAAATAAATTTATGGAACTTGCTTAAGTCACTGTAAATAAAATTGTATTAAAATGGGTATGTCAATATATCGGGTCACCTTACTATTTATATCGGCATAATTTACAAAAATTGTGATTATTCTATCCATATCTGCTGCATATCTATTACTTTACCATTGATACATCCAGTCATGAAAGTAAAACTGGTTAGAGACTACTCCAAAACGAAGAAAAATGCGTGTGAAATGAAGTACTAGAGATAGGTGAATTATAAGTACCTTCCTTGAATAATAGTTATTTTTAAATTAACAACCGTCACTTTATTTAGTTTGTATTCAATAGCAAAACTTAACTAGCGATATAATTTTCAAAACTATATTTTTCAACGCTAACTTATTAGTTTATAATTAAAAAATTTAACGGAAACTGGTCCAATTGAACTGCGCGCGTAAACCGAATCGATAAAAAATTTTCATAAATTGGTACAACCTTTTCTATAATCTATACATATGTCAATTGATGTCTACCATAGAAAATAAATTTAACAACGAGTTTGCTTTCAGTGGAATCACGGCTACTAAATCGTTGAAATTATTGCATACGTGTATTCAGGAGTCTACTTCACCACGCACACAAGTCTTTCAATGGTACAAAGCATTCAGTGAAGGTCGTTATATCATCGAAAACTTGCCTTATGCGAGTCGTCCATCTGCCTCTGTTAATGAAGATAATATCGAAAAGTAGGCGAGATAAAAAACGGTGCTTGAAAATCTTCATGTTGGTATCAGAGAGATAGCAGGAGACCTTAACATCTCTTATAGATCGACTCAACACATTTTGGTCATGAGGTCGTAAAAGAGATGCTTGACAACGTTGCTCAGGACCCTTCATTCTTCAAACGCATCGTTATTGGTGACGAGATGCGGTTTAAGAATATGACTTTGAAGCTGTCGAACAATCTAGCGAATGACGCTCCAAAAGCAAAAAAAATCCAAAATTCGCCGAAGGCACTGAAGGCCGTATTAAGCGAGACTTATAACAAGTGTATGAAAAATTGAATTAAGGGTTGACATATTGGCTTATTTTGAATTATTTATAATTTATAATAATTTAATATTAAAATAAAAATGTAGTTTTTTTTGTCAGTCCGGGTCAGAGTTGATCAGATAGTATAACGGTTAACTAACTACCGAAATCGTTTAATATTCCATTTATTAAATATATTTATGTATTGTATATGACAGGACTTCAAGAACATCTAAGTATCTTCGGGCTATACATTCTTCTATTCCATTTATCTGTCGTATCACCATAGAATCGCAGCTTTAAAGTATCTCTTTCTCTAGTCAAATGGCCATTGGATAGATTCGAAAGCGGGTCTTATTGAAAAACCCGTTATATATACCTGGTAATATATATAACTTTATCTCTTAAATATATATGTATGTATGTATATACATATACTAATTTATGATCATGTTCTGAATGCTCCACTTAAAGATAGAGTTGTTGTGTATTCAATCGCAGCAATTGGAGTCAATTGCCTGTTGTTGTGATTTGCATATTTTAAATCAAGTTGCCATAGAAGTGTGCTTTGCATATTGTCTGATCTGCAGCAGTTTGCTTTTTATGCTGCCCAGCTTCATTTACATATGTATGTATATGTATCTATTCGTCTATACGTGCATACCACAATCGTCTGGTTGAGCTGTCGGCGCCGGCCAGGCTGGCCACTGACCGCATGTAGGCGTCATTTAATGGTTGCACGTTGCATTGTACAATTACAAAAGTGAAAATTAAAATTAGTGATTTATATTATGGTGATTTTAATTAATCGCAAGTATTTAGTAACTCGGGCGTTTTGGCATGGCCTTGTAGGCGAGTTGCGGTTGCTTGTGGCACATAGCAACTCTAAACAAAGGCAAAATATCGAGACAAAACAAAAAATCAACAACAACTACGCTGTATTTTATCAGCAGTATACAAGTGCAAAAACTTGCAAAGTAATTTTGGCTTGACGTTGATTATTTATTGGAAAATCATTAGAATTCCAAATATGATAAGGAAAAGTTTTTTTTAGCAGCTTTGCCCACACATCTATGCCATACTGTAGGCAACCGCTCAAGTGGTTACTTATACAACTTTTATAATGGGAGGCCTAACTTCACACAAAAAGCAAAGAAACTTTAAACATTTCACCGCAAATGATTTATAAGCTTTTGTTCAACTCAATATTGTTGCATTGTTGTCTTTGTGGCCGGTCAAAATGCTTAGAAGTTGTGAAAATACATCATTTTGTAAGAAGAGTTGCAAAATTTGTGATGTTAGAAAGCTGGCATATTTCTCCAAACTTTTTGTTAATGTTACAATAAAATGGTTCATTGTAAAGGCGTAGAGAAATGTAGTTATATAATAATAGATGTATGTACATATGTACTAATTTTACTTATTTACTGAATATATTATTCCGTATTGCAGTTAGACCATAATAAATTGAAACTAAATTATTATATTTAACTATATACGAGCTGATACAGCTCTTAGGCTGAGGAAATCCTCCCTATTATTATATATGTATATGTATATAATACCTATAAAAACAACTTTTCGATTTAGGATTATTAAGAGAAATGGATCAAGGAGTTGGTTCCTGGATTCTTTTTCAAAACAATGCTGTAACTATGCCCCAACATCCGTATTCGCCAGACATGGCTCCGTGTGACTTCATATTTCCAAAAGTAAATAAAAACTTAAAAGGCCGTCGCATCGCTGAAAGAGGTAAAGGCTATCCCAAAAATCGAGTTTGTGAAGAGTTTCGCCGATTGGAAAAAGCGCTAGCTTAAGCGCATAATATCGAAAGATTAATGTAGATAAATGAATAAATAGTTTTTTTCCCGTTATTTTTTGAATAAAATTAGAGTGGGGGTAGCGACAGTTGGATTCATTGGGATAGGCATTTCAATAAAAATTGCTCCTTTATATACATAGCTTGGACCTCCCAAATCCTTAATAATTAAGACTGTCCTGTGAAGTATGTGCTAATGCCACTTGTATGACAAAATCAGGTGATAATAAAGGTACTTCTCAAGGCCCTGTCGGAATTAATTCTGTTGTGAATGGGACACAAACTTAGAAACTTCTATTGCATTTAAAAGAATCTCCGGTACCCAGTATGCAAGTATATGTAAATAACCACACTTATACTCTGAGCTATAGTCGCATGCTAGTGAGCATATCTAAGATTGAGAGTAAAAGATTGTGTAATTGTTTCGGAGTAGAAGGCGGTAGTACTAGAACTCCATGCAAAATAAAATTGTTTGCAAAAATCGAAACTCTAGATCTTTCTGGAACTAACTTGGTTCGTGAAAAGCACCAACTGATACGAACTGATTGATTACGAGTATTTATCCGAAGAGAGCTTGTTGAAGTCTATCCAAAACTTTTTATTTATGCTCTATGAATTTTGTCAAACTTTCCATTCGAAAGAAGTTAGTAAATATTCGAGAGTTAACTTAGGAGAAAATTTGTTAAGCATTTGTTAGCCAGAGCTAGGCATCAACCGATATAACCCTTTTTTCTGTTTACTTATTTTAATTAATTGATTCGAGACTCATGGGTGGATAATGGAAGCAAGAACGCTCACGCATAAAATGGAAGGATCATGTGTACAGGGACCTGCCTGCACTTCAGGTGTACAACCGGCATGACCTCCCAAAGGATAAAGCAACTGGCGATGTTTTGTTTTCCCGGGCGAGTCGGAGCCATAATTGTAGTGCCGCAGTAGAAGAAGAAGAGTATATGTTAACTAAAGCTAACGAATATAATTACTGCTTTATCATATTAAGGAAGTTATTCGAAAAAATAATTCCGTCATACAAGTTCGAAGTGTTTGGGCTTGGAACATACTTGTAGAACCATTCCCTTTGAAACTTGATTGCCGTGACTCTTTTCGAGTAGTAATTATTAATATTTGTTCATATAAAGATTTTAAATCTTTATTTCCTTTAGGTACAGTCTTCATGATTGCTAGGATTTGCATCCCAAAGTTGGACATACCAATGGGTAGGACAACGGAAACAGGAAGCAAGCAATAATTCAAATGAATTTAAAATCAAATCATTACAAAAGTACAGACATATATATTTGTATATTCAAATTATGTGAGTAAGTCGACCTAGGCAAGAATATCCTGCAATAAAAACAACAATAAATCGGAGCAGAATTTGCAATGTGGCAATACTCGAGAAAGGAATATCGAAAGGGGAGTTAGAGTGTGAGAAAGTAGTTGCCAACAAATCAAGTAGTTGAAAGTTTTCGGACTCCGGGTACGGCAAAGTTGTTGTAAATTGCCAACTAAGGCGGGAGCTCCTAACCGGACAGCGGAAATTGGGCAATGTAAGGATGCATAAATTTATAAAACATACAGTAAATAACTAACTGCCTTTAAGTGTGTATGCATATACACATATTATATTATGTATATGAGAAAAAGTATTTTTGATGAGAAAAGCCGCAGACGACAACCACAACATTTCCGCTCTTAAATGCAACGATCACATATACCGTACTTCATGCAAACTGTGTGCGTGTGCGTGTGTGCGGCCAATGAGTAGCCGCATAACGCAATTTACGTTATAGCATTAGGAGTAAAAAGTTGATTACTTCACTGACCGTTGTGCGGTTGCTGAGTTTGATTAGTGTCAACCAACTCATAAATGCCGTTGACGCCCTGCCAACACTTTGCTCGAAGCATTTGATTTTGATCGCCTGTTGCAAAGACCATAAAAGTGTGCAGAAAAGACATTTAATGTACTTCTCAGCTGTTTTTGTCACGGCATTCGTATGTATATATGTATGTGTGTTTGCGCAGTAATCGATACTACACATGTGTATGCGGTCGTACAACTAATACCTAAATGAATAATAAGAAAAAACGCGGAATACGACGGCGCCGGTGATGGTGACAGACCACGCGCGCCAGCGTCTTGTTCTATAATGTTTTAACATTATGGCATCAACTTGGAATTTCGCTAAAAGGTTGCCACCTTATCTTTAACATATTTAAATAAAATTTTACTCATTTAAAATGTAATTATAGAAAGAAATAATATGAAAGAAAGCGATTAGACAAATTAATTGAGTGTAAAACTTCCACTATGTCAATGAAGCCACAAAAAAATTTTGAAAATTTTAAGCTTCTCGGCAGACAAAGGACTACTTTAAGAACTGTATTCGGAAAACATCATGTTATCAAGCTTAGCTCTGGGTTTAACGTATGTGAAGAATAAACTTGTGTACCAAGCAAGATAACACAATGATGCAAATGTAAAAGAAATTTTTATTTGATTTTCATTCTATCATCATCAGGAGATTTCAGCGCCGTTTGCTCAAATATCACGTGAGGTCTATTCGATAAGTTTCATTAATACGCCTATTATGTTATATGTATATATGAAACAAGAGGTTTAACGAGAGGTGGTGCCTCGAGGATATTGCTGTGGTCTACATACGTTTCAAAACCTTCGTTACTTTATCTTCTTTGGGGAACTCTCCTACGTGTTTAATTCCTATATATACAAGTATGTCTACTCGGACTTGAATTCTTCAAGAAATGCTTCTACCTTTGACAATTTGGCAACTCTCTGCTCACCTCTTGTAGTCTACTAACCCAGTATTTATCGGAACATCTCAACATTGTGTCTACTGAAGTGGCAAATTAACAAAACGTTTTATAGATCTATGTCTGGTGAAGGCTCACTACCAATTAATAAAGTTTTACGGTCTCTACTCCCAAATTATTATTATGTTTACAAATTTAGCGATTTTTCTATTCTCAAAATCAATAAAGGTCTGGTACCTACTCGGCGATCTTGCGTCGACAGTTTTAACACAAAACTTTTATCAACCATTTTTCAATCCTCTAACTTGCCGTTAGCAACATTAAATGGCAGTGCTGTTCTGTTATTATCCGTCACAGTTTAAATAAAATAACTAGGCAATCAGCTGAAAATTATCACGTAGCAACATTGTCGTAAGCTTCTAACGCCTAGCACAAAAATGTTCAACTGTTACCAACAACATTCCAGGCTTATCGCCGGTTTTGCGAAGGAAATATGTGGGAAAACCACATATTTGAAACAGTTGCACAGCTGCTAGTGATGATGACTGAGGTTACTATGGTGTTAGTGGTTCGCCTGAGTGAGCTACATGCACTCAACCTTTCTATTGATTTGTCAGCTAATGCAACTCATTATCTCTGATGTATTAATCACCTAAAAATGTCTTGAAGTAATGAACTAATTACCCATATTATTAATAAATATTCAGCTGGTTAATAATGAAGTAAAATTTTATACAACATTGATTATTGGAGATTAGGTAAAGGTTTTTCGGCAGATACATTCAGAGAAATAAGTGCAATTTTCTAACGGCGCAGAACACTGAGCAAACAATGTCGAATTTCTACGTATACCTGACCGACAACAACTGCTGAACTTTTCGTTTAATTTTAAACTTTTTTAAAGAATCCTACCTAATGACTAGAAGCCATAATGCAGTCAATTAAAGCTGCACGTATAATATTGAATATACTATAGTTTAATGCCGAAAATATGTAGCAGACTTTATGGTGCATATGTCTGTCATTGCGTGTGTTATCTTCATACAATTGCATGGAAACATACTCCCGAATATACTTGAGGAATGCGACAAGTTAACGCACTCAGCGCAGACCTTTTTATTCAATATGTATAATGATTTCCGAATTTCTAGCTGTCTATAATATTAGTGATATTTACATAAATATAGCACTGAGTATGATTGAAATCGGTCTAGACCATTGCCTTAGCCCTTTATCCCTATTACATATAATGATTTCGGTTTCACTGGTTGATTTTTTCTTTATATTGCTATCCAATATATTAAGTTTAGCTTCTTTGGTTGAGTTTATATCATATACATCAGACATATCATTTCAGTTAACCTGATTTTAATACCAATATCTCGGATATGAAGCAAACTACAGTAGCGAAGCTAAATAAGTTAACGACCTATAATATAAGTTAGTAGGATACCGAACATGATTATAATCCCTTCACGATTTCGTTGAATAAATTTAATTGAATTTCGCATTATAATGTTTTTCCAATACCTAAAGGTTTTACTTCGGCGTTGACCTTTGAAAATTGCGAGAGTATAAAATGTTCGGTTACATCTAAACTTAGCCCCTTCTTACTTCTTTCTATGCTATGAAGGGTCTGCTGTTGAACTTTCAATTAGCGCCAAAGATTTTATATTCTAGATAGTTAATTTTAAAAAATTGTTGCTCCAAACTTTATTAAATTAAAGACTTTATTGGTTTCCTTTAGTAGAATTTTTTTTATCGATACATTTTTCCTCTCTAAAATTCAGTTCTATAGCGTGTGTCAACCACGTTGTGGCCGCACTACTACAACTTTAGGATACTGTTTATTTCCCTTAGCAGGGCGACGGCGATTACGACGACGTTTGCTTGTATTACGATTGCCTTGACGACGTTTATTAACACGTCTAATTATGCGACGCCTATTTCCTGCTGTAGCCGTACTTGTTGGAGATGTGCTGGTTGGCGATGTGTTGGTTGGCGATGTGTTGGTTGCTCCTCCGCCCGCCACAGCTTGACCAACAATTTGCGGTAATAGACCAGCAACTGGTGAACCATTAGAAGCAACGGCACCCAAAACACCACCATTACCACCACCACCATTACCACCTCCACCACTACCACCCCCACCAGTACCAGTGGGTGATGTAGTCTGAATGCCGCCACCATTCAAATTTATATAAATTGGTTGAATATTATTGGAGCCACTGTTTGGGCGCAGTTGTTCAAGAAAATCCTGCCCTTGTGTGATCAATTGGTTGACGTTGCTGGTGCCGGTCAAGAAGCGCAGCTCACCGTTATCAGTGTCCTTTACAAACAACGCAGCAACATGTTCCTCTGATACTTTTTTCTTGGGCGCAGCTAGAATTTAGATTAGCATTTAATTTAGCCACTTTTCGTTTATATATAATATAATAGAGTTAAATTTACCTGACACCAGTGCTTGTGTCAATGCGATTACACAAATCAGCTTCAGTAACATTTTTACTGTTATATAATAATATTATCCTTTTTCAACAATTGTCCCGCGCACTCACTCGTCAACACTTTTGTCAGCACTACACCAGCTGTGCTTCTGTTTGATGTCTGGTTGTCCATCAAAGGTTTTATACCAAAATCGTTGCTGCGTCAGTTACGGTGAAATTATTTTGTAGGCCAAAATGATAAGCAAATTTTGTAAAAATCAAAATTTTCTAACGGTTTATTTGCAGAGTGTGAAATTCTTGCGCACAATATTTCATTGCTATGATTACAAGTCACTTCTTCTTCTTTTGAATATTCGTTAAAGAAAGTACTCACATGCCACTTAACACTCCCCGCAAGCGCAAAGCCAGCGTCAAAGAATTGCCCTAAGGGCTTCAATTACTTCAAAAGAGGCAGCTGCCGTATGCGCAAAGCTTATGACAGTGATCATTATATAAAAAAAAAGTACCGTTCATAGGCCAGCGCGATTGTGAGAGATTGAGTGAAGAACAGGTCTTGTTGATGACTCTTTATTTGTGTACGATACCTATTTAACTTATGTTTAACTAAGTGCAAAAAATGTTTTATATAGGCATATATGTGTTTACTATACATGTACATATGTCTGTATGTATTCATATACTTAAAACCATTTATACAATTTTTGGGATTAAGCTGAAGCGCCGATCTGTTTCAAAGAATGAGTGGAGACATACATAATCGAATATAATAAACAAGAAAAAACGTTAACCTCGGTTGCACTGAAGCTATAATACCCTTCACAAAAACAAAATATTTCTTACAGGAACTTGATTTTGATCGGTTAGTTTTTATGGCAGCTATTTGCTTAGTGATCCAATCATAACAATTCCTTTGGATATTGCTACCTTACGCCAAATTTCTTCAAGATGTCTTGTCAGATACAAAAGTTATGGGCAGCTCCTTAGAAAGGAAAAGACTTGTGAAAAATTTCAGATCGATACCTCAAAAACTGACTAGTTTGCGTATAGACAGACAGACAGACAGATGGACAGACAGATGCACATGGCTTAAGCGACTCAGCTTATTATGCTAATCATTAAGGTATATACTTATATGTGTATTTTATAGGATCTCCGACTTTTTCTATGAGGTGTTAAAAACTTCGTGGCAAACTTAAAATACCCTGTTCAGGGTATAAAATGTAAGTATTCTAGCAATACTAGTATTTCGCACAGATTGTAAATATATGTCGAAATCACAATTCAATTTAATTTTACGACGTTTCTCGGTCAACTCTGTCGCATAATTTAAATAGAAAAGATGTAAAGTTCAGACGATGCCAAATGTGAGATATTCCAACAACTTTTTACTTTATCACTATCAAATAAAGAAAGGCTAATTTTGGGTGTAAACGAATATTATATACTAATACTGCCCGATATATTTATACTAACGTTACATTAGAGTTTGGGGTTTCGATCCATTTCACTATTTTCTTAAAAAAGATTGCACATATTGGCCTAAATAAACTGTTGAAAATCGACTGAAAAAAGTCGGAAATTACTATATTAAGTATGTTCATATATGGAGGCTAGAGGAAATACTAACCCGATTATACTTATTTTCTGCAGAAAAACAGAGAATAATCATAGAATTTCCGAATTTCATTAAGATAACTCACTCATTGACCGATATATACGATGTAAGGCCAATCGGCCCAATATTGTGAAGTTTTGACCTATTATATTTAGTATTATTGGAAAAAGAAACTTTTTAAATTGCAGTAATCCATTTCACAGATTAAACGATATTTTCAGTAAAAGTTCATTCAGTAAAAAGTCCATCAAGGGCACTGGGGGCTTGAAAAGTTATAGTCCAATTTCAACACATTAATATCAAACTATTAATACAAAGTTTTGTTCCGTATCTTCATTGTTGCTTGATTTGTACACTATAAAGTGAAAGAATAATATGGAATTTAAAAATATACTTAATATAATATAAGGGAAGTAGGCATGGTTGAGGCTTATTTCCGCTTTTTCACAATGTAACAAAAAAATATTGAGGTAAGATTATACACCCATTTTAATTAAAGTAGTTCCCGAGTTATTGAATTTCACCTAAAGTTGCGCCCTGCCCATTATCTAATATTCATGATCGTCCTATAAAGACGTTCTTAATAATCTTGGCTCTGAAATTTAATGCTTCTGACGTAAAAATTTAGTGATTTATCACATTTTTAGTATTTTTTTAATATATCCATAAATAGGTAGATTTGTGGGCGTATTTATCATCCGATTTCTATACTGTATGGGGAGGGGCTAGATACAAAGTTTGGTTATATTGTGTGTTAAAATACCAATATAACAGTTTTTATTTGCTCATATATATGTTTAAATAAGCCGAAAATAAAAACAATTTGGTTTTTGTTCTTACACCCAAAATAAGTAGTCAAAGCTAAGACTCTAACGCTAATTTTGCCGATCAGAAACTTTGCTCTATAAGTGAAAGTACAGAATATTTGCTAACTGAGTAACTAAGTTGAGTTTAGGTCTGAAGTGGAAATGATTGCAAGATTGTATTACTTTAAGCTGGGTAAAAATTTTAATCAGTTGCTCATATAGAACTCTCCAAAAAACTGTAGAACGGTAACCGCTTTAAAACGTTAAACAATTTATGACGTCACGGAAGTGCATAATATGACATCTTACTACTTAAATATTACTACTACTTAATATCATACGTCTAAAGTTTTGATATAATAGTACACTCGTTAATAATCAGAATGTTTATTAAAAGGTATAGTTATGTCTCACGGTTAGCTTAAAATAAGAGTAACCCTAATGTACATACATCGATGGACAATGTATGTAAGTATTTCTAGTAGAGCGTACGAACATCACACGTTAAAGGAATAGATGTAAATAGAACAAAGATCCAATTTTGTCGTGATTCGTAAAAGAAATCAATTCAAACAGTACGCTTATTTGTGATTTAACCCTTGAGGGTAATGAAGTCAATATAACAAACAATAAAACTTGGAGCGTCAAGTGATCTTAAGTACAGCATTAGTATTGCCACTGTAGGCTATTCGATCTTAACCTTGTTGGCTTTGCTGAGTCTACACACAGCACCGTAATAATTATAATTTTTAGAGAATATACCAGTTTGAGAAAATTCGTGAAGAGGTATACCTACATAGCTCGATATATGATAGTCATCATATGCACTTTGATTGACGCGTGTATTATATTTTACTGTTGTAAACCCATTGAGAAATTAGAAACTGAGAATTTGCAGTGCGCACTAAGTGAAAATGCGTTGAAGTCTTCATTTATTGTTAAAAGTCAAGTTAAACAATATGAAAAATCATTTATAAAACCTGAATTCAGTGCTCAGTAGGGAACTAAACAAAAATGATTAGATTAGCACATTTTAGTCGCATAAGGACCATTGATAAAGTCCTCTGCGACCTTCTATTGTCGAAAAACTCCCTTAACATCATTTTTAAAGACTAATAATCAGATTGACTTAACTTAAATAATTATATCGTGGACGGTCAAAGATATTAAGGCGAATATCCCGGGTCCACGTAATTAGAATATACTCCAAATAATTATATTAATGGTAGATTCCTTTTGGGGAATGTTTACTACTGAAACCTCAACGAGGTCAGACTTTCAAACGATGAAACAATGCATAATGTTTATAGATCAACCCTCAGACTGGATTTTAATCAGTTTCATTTTGGAGATAAGCAATAAAATTGTTTAAATTTCTTCTTAATTTAATAGCTATCAACAGAATCTTTCTCACTTCTTCACTGAAAGGAGGCTAACATTTGATATAAGCATATCGATGAAAAAATTCCGATTGTTAAATATCCGAAAATACTAAGTCTGGACACGACGGAAACCCTCTAGAATATATACATATATAAATGATCAGCGAGACGAGCTGAGTCGATTTTGCCATGCCCGTCTGTTATACCCCCAATAGTCTCTCAGTTTTTAAGATATCTTTCTGAACCTATCTCCTCAAGAAGTGGGTCAACTGTCGGAACTGCCCACATCGGACTACTATAGCATGTAGCTGCCATAGAAACTGAACGATCAAAATTAAGTCGCTATATAAAAAAACTTGTTAATTTGACAAAATATCCTTGCGAAAGTCGGCACGGATTATTGCAAGAGGAAATGATACGAGCTGCATAAATATTAATTAAACAAGTAAGGAAGGGGTAAGTTTTATACTCTCGCAAAGTCAAATGGTCTACTCGTTTGAGATTTCTTTGTGGATTGACTGATATTTTCGGTAGAAGATCAACTATAGGCACTGGAGTCCACATATTTAGTACTTAGGGGCTTGAACAGTTTTGGTTCGATTTAGAAAATTTTTGGTCACAAGGTGGCATACTTTAAACGTATTATTCACGCAAAGTTTAACCCCGATATAATCATTGTTGCTTGATATGCATAGTGGAAAGTGAAAGAATTAGATGGAATTGAAAATGGTGTTATATGCGTGGTTGTAGTTCGATTTCGCCCATTTTCGTACATAGAAATATGAAAATAACATTATGCACCGAATTTGGTTGAAATCGGTTAAGATTTTAAGATATGGGTTTTCACCTAAAAGTGGGCGGTGCCACGCAAACTGACTAATTTTGAACGCGGTTCCTATAAAGTCATCTCATACGATCCCAGAGATAAAATTTAATGCCTCTGGTGTGTTTAGTGCTTGGTTTATCGCGCTTTTAGTATTTTTTAACAGTATCGTTATATGGGAAGTGGGCGGGCTTGTCACCCGATTTCACCCATTTTCACATTGTCGATAGAGGAGCCAAAAACATTTGTTATCAGTGAATTTTGTTATTATAGCTTTAGCGGTTTAGGAGATATGCACATTAAACTTATTAGGAGCGGGACCACGCCCACTTTTAAAAAAAATTTAACTGCGGATGCCCCTCTCTAATGTGATCCTGTGTACCAAATAACATTCTTGTATCTTATTGCGGAGCTTAGTTATGGCAATTTATTTGTTTTTGATTAATGGCGTTTTGTGGGCGTGGCAGTGGTCCGATTACGTTCCCATCTGTAATACCAACCGTCTCACGGTACCAGGAAACATGTCTACCAAGTTTCATAAAGATATCTCAATTTTTACTCAAGTTAGAGCTTGCACGGACGGACAGACAGTCACCCAGATTTCAACTCGTCTCTTCATCCTGATCATTTATATATATATATATAACCCTATATCTAACTCAATTAGTTTTAGGTGATACAAACAACCGTTAGGTGAACAAAACTATTATACTCTGTAGCAACAAGTTGCGAGAGTATAAAAATAGTTTTTGCTTTAACAAAATTAAAATATTTGGCCCCAAAAAAAAAAGAGAAATAACCAGAAAATTGTTTAAACATCTTCAAATTGGAAAGAATTAAAATTTTCAAAAGATTGGCATCTTTCTGATATTATTAGCCAAAGTGATCCGGGTATTATACCGTAGAATGCAAAAAAATGTTCAAACTGGTTCGGCTTCACTTTGCGACTTCCCTTTTTCCAATAAAATTTTAGAGAATAGGAAATATCTCAACCCATTTTCTGAAAATTTCACGCACGTTTTACCTAGAAACTCGTTTTCTAAAGTCTTTAACAGTTTTCTTCTATTATTTTTAAATTTCTTCCGGCGACTAGATATATAGGAACTAACATACATAAATTCCCATAAACACATACCACTGTTGTATAAACACCCGTAGCCATATAGCTGTATTTTGCAACTAATTGCATTTCGAGATCGCACGCAAATTCAAAGAATGTCTGTTGGTAAAACCGCAATCATCGCGAAACTTCTGTATACTTACTTTACGGCTGCTGCCACTTCTGATTTGGCGGTCTCATCACCTACCAGTTGGTTCTCGGTATGCTGCCATTCAGCGGCGTTGGCATTTTTGCCTACAGATCACATATCTATGCAGGTATTGTGTTGTTGCAACAACGCCGTGGGGCTGTCGAAGGAACTTTGTGTGCTGAAAGTGCGCAAAGTTTGCCTGAGAAAATTGTTTTGTCTTGAAATGGAAATTTTAATTAAACCAAGTGAATTTAGAGGTGCAAATAACTGCTGACGAAGCCGCTACAGCTGCCGTTTCTGTGTTGCCACATACTGCTTTCGGCGCAGCAGCACTTAGTGTTATTTAAATATTCATTGGCACAATTGTGGATTTGGAACTGAACCTTTATTATTGGTCTGCTGTCTAAAATTATCAAACTTGTTATCACTGTCTTTTCTTGTGGTATCGAACCCTTCCTAAGCAAAGCAAGCGATTTGGGAACCAATTATTAATAAGTATAGTTCTACAGATGGACTAGGTTAACAGCTATTAATCGGTGGAGTTTGAATCTTGAACAAAAACAAAAACAGAATTGTACACAGAAATAACAGTATTGTCGAGGATCTAGTAGTAACTGAGTGAGTTGTTCCACCGAATACTTCCTGGCAGAGCTTGCCCAACTGATGTCGAAATACTTGTAAATCATATTTTGAGCATCATCGAAATCGTTCAAGAGATTTGCTTAGAAGAAGAGTTTGAAAACGAGTTTTAAGCGCTAAAAGAGGTATAAAAGTACACGATACTGAGATTTTTGTAACTTTTATAAAAAAATCGATCAAATCAAAGAAGCCGAATGAATTCAGCAAATTTCAGAGAACGAATAGCATTTAGTATGTACTTTTGTACTTAAGGTAATATTTTGAAAGTTAAGGTTTAAGCGAACACTTTACACTCTTCCAATTTGAGAGGATAAAAAGCGGGGCACAAAGCAATGGAGTTTTATACATTGGGTTCTTAGGAATAAATCAACCATAGGGGCGGAATAGGCTCCACTAGATTAACGATAATCATTATAAACAAATTCAGTAACTGATTTCACCTATTCGACAACAAGCTACTTGTACAGCATTCATATGCAAAAAAAAATGTTTATTTAGTTTTGCCAAGATATATGCGGTATAAAGTAACCGGTATATAGGAATCAATACTTCCAGACCAAATATTATCTATTTTTGGGCAGCAGCGCATAACTTTGTTATGGCAGAATTGTCTTTAAAGCGCATTAAGATTTCACACACATAAACGATATTTTAGGTATAGAGGCAGCCATTGGCAACAAGGTCATCTATTCGGTATCGGGGTCTTGACCTTGAAGACACTATTTTTGTAAAAGTTAATGCAGATAGTTTCTTTTAAGCTAACCTAGTTAGTAAAATATGTACAAAATATCTAGCGGTGCTTTACCAAATATTCAAAAGGTTTTAATTTTTATAGGATTATTTGTCAATTATTTATAGCACATATAGATTTTTTAACGGCGTTTTATGGACATGGCAATAGTCCGACCTCACCGAAACCTTTTAAACAAAGATCTAACTACATTATAAACTTACTCAGAGGACACGCCTACAAAGTTTTGCAATATATAACATATATCTAAATTTGTGTTCCTATTTCACAGATGGACGCACAGACAAAAAGACAGAATTTAATTAATCACGTCTTGATGATCATTTTGATATAACCAATTCTACATATATATATCTCGATTAGGTTGAGGTGTATCTAGTAACTGTGAAGTGAATAGAACTATTATAATCTACGTAACATATTGCCATACTATAATATATGACTAATACAACGCATTAATAAGCTTTTTCCGATCTAAATATAAAAATTGATTAGATAAAACAGCTAACTAGTATAGAGGCTTAAGATAATATATCTATTAAATAAATCTGAATATTTCTTTGCCAAGAGTTTGTGTTTTGTACAAGGTATTAAATGTGGTAAAATTTCAATAATTTCGTCTTATATTCAACATATTGTTCCATTCAAAACTGGTTATACAATTTTGATAATTACTTTCTTTCTTTTCGAGTAACGAAGTACTAAATTATATTGCACACGTGGTTCTCATAACAATCAACCAAGTACATATGGATGCGACAGAAAATCACCTCGTGTCACTTCGCTAAAAAATAAATGAATGGATATGAACAATCTTCATGTGCTGTCGAGATCAATGTTCGCATTTAAATTGACTGCATAACCGTATGCCGTAGACCCCCTCGCAATTTGAGGCCGAAATGCTTCCGAGATCATTTAAAATGCATAAACCACCAAGGGAACATTACAACTCACGCGTAATTGTTGCCGTGAGTTGGAGCCATAAAATTGCTAAAAATACTACCAAACGTATATTTTGGGGACTCTCGTCGGTACCATATTCAAGTTATATTTAGGTATGTTATGTGTACAGTGATGATGATGGGGGATCGCGATGCGAAAGTGATCGTGCAAACAGATTAAATCAAAATGACAAACAGACGAAAGAAATAAATTAGACGCAGACTGGCGCATGATGCCAACAGACATGCCGCATGGCTGTTTGGACTGCCTGAATGGCTGGCTGACTAACTGGCGAATGGACAACTTGGCTGGAGGGTGCGTCTCCATGTCTTTGGGCGCGACTAGAAGAACGAGTGATGGCATTAAAATGAAGCTGAGAGATATAAGATGAAAAAACAGTGAACTTTTAGCATTTGAGGGGAGCAAATGCATTTCAAAGCTAAAAAACACTAAAACAAGACACTGCCAAAAGAAATAATATTCTAAGTTAGGGTGGTGCAAAAACTGACTAACGCCATATCGAACAACGCTATAAGCAAACTATGAAAAGAATCTAATAGCAAACCACTATAGTTAACTCTCACTATAAGAAACTTTGAAATGAAAATCCATTAAGATCAGATACTACATTTCAGGCTTAGCCACATATTCTATTTTAAGCTAACTGCAGTTGATGGAAGGAAACCAAAGCATTCATGCGCCAGTAACGCAATGACATCGCAACACTGCGTTTGAATAGTGGAGCTTGATGATATGAAAAGTGCTAAATTTCAAACAATTGTTGGATGAGAAATGAGTTTATGAATACGACGTTAAAATTGTTCAACAATCTAGCGAATGGCGCTCCAAAAATTAGCTGAAATCGAATAAAATCGAAAATTCGCTGAAGGCACTGAAGGCCATCCCAGCCAAGGACTATAACAAGTGTATGGATTAAGCGTTGGCATGCTTGTATTGGCTCAAAAGGAGCCCATTAGATTGGAGAAAATTAATCTTTGATTATGGGTCTGTAAAATGGAAAAACAGGGAAACTCTGAGAGAACATAAACTCGCATGGATACAAATAAAAATTGCCCGGAAAAAGATTAACAAAATTGTGCGATCCCATAAATTATTGAGAGAGCTATTCAAATATAGCTTATAAAGTACTTTTTTAAAATCTTAGTAGGGTTGCCGTTAAAAGTTATTTGTACCCAGTAACAATAAATATATCGATCACAATATCTACATTGTCTGAATGAGCTATCCTCGCAAAGCTAATGCGGGCTCTCCGTCTTCGGATGTAGTAGCAAATAAGGAGAAAACAAAATATCACCTTTCATCATATAAACAGTCAATACATTTGTGTTCTGCTTGCAAGGTCTTTGTTGACAGTTATAGCCTCGTAGTCGAAGAAAACTTTAATTGTTTTAGGAAAAGAAAAATGCCTCTTACCAACCAGTGGACTTTAAGGCTCATGAGAGATAAAAAGGAAAAACCAGGACTTTGTAACAAAAAAAAAAAAAATTACAAATCAGTCCTACGCCGGCTAGGTCATGCCTAAAAATGGAAATAAATACGTAAGCTTTGAAGGTACATTCATAACAACATACATACAACGCTGGCTTAACGAACTAGCGCAAAGTTTCGAAATTAAAAGACCCGTTTAAAATGTCGTGTGATTCCAAACTTTACAGAAACTATCTGATATGTTTCAGGTAATCAATTTCTCTATACCATAACCTTGTATGATCAATGAGAACGAATATAAAATTATCGCGGATACACTGAAAGGATGGTTTAGTACAACCACTTGGTAGATCGGTTTTAGAAAAATTCATATCTAAAATTATATATATTTTATCTATGGGTTATTATAAATTCGAAAATAGATTGATTTCTATTAATATCTAAAACCGATTGGAATAAAGTTTGGAAGTTGCCCTCAACAACAAAGCTAAGACAGCGACAAGATCGTTTAATTCCCACTCTACAAAAGCTATATATGTACGTTTGCAATAAACAAAAATTAATATCCAATAGCTGGAAATATAAATCAATGAAATTCTGGGTATATTTAATGCCTAAAAAATATCATATTTGGTTTTGACCTATCTACTTATATCAGGCAACATCATCCATACATTTTTCTACAGAGTTGTTCCACTGTGTTTCGTTTTCTTCTTCGCCTTTGACGTGTAAATGGTCGCTAAAAATCCGCGCCGCCGCGCAATGTCACACCTTCATTAAATGCGTACCCTACTCACGGCAATTTGGCGGCATTCCCCCACGCGCGATCGGTCCATTCACTCACCTCCAATCAATTGTCGCCTTTCATAAAGAGGGAAATACCAACTACCGCGACTGCGCTTGATGGTGCGCTACGTTTTCTCCAGCACTTAGCGTTAAATCGTGTTCGGAATGCACTTTTATATATGTACTTATATGCATATCTATTTTTAGGCACATCCTCCCTGTCTGCTACACATGTCTAATCTTATCTATTTGGTTGACTACATGTGACAGCGACTTGGTCGTCAAGCGCATGGCAACAAGGCGACAATGCTTAGGGTGTATTTTAATTTTGTTCTCCTGATTTTCTTCGAGTTTATTTCGAGGTGATTGCACTCAGCCCATCGTATGTGTTGTATGGGCTTCTAACGAATGCAATTTTTATTATTGTTGCTACAATGTCGCAAAATAATGTTAAGTGATTGCTTATGCTGGACTATGCAATTTGCATTCTGTAGGATTTGAAAATTACGAAATGGGATACTACTCATATTTCGAGGGTTTGAATATTTTTTATAAAGAAAGAAGAGCATCTTTTTTGTTTATTTTTAATAAGCAACTAAATAAGTAACAATTTAGTTCCTTGGCGAATGAGATGGCGTCTGAAGCCTTCTACTAATATATTGCAAGGATCTCGTCGTGCGGAAGTGAAAAACTTCTTATAATTGTTACACATACAAGGTGTGTTCAAAGGAAAAGGTGAAATTTAATTTGTCGCGGGCAAATCGAATGTATTATCCATATTTTGTTTTTGTTAAAGTCGGACGCATATGTTTATCATGTGACAACAGAAAAGCTTAGTCACGTTATTGTGTCCTTTTCGATTTTTGACTTTGAAAAAAATGAATCAAAGAATAGGTATTAAATTTTGAGTTAAAAATGGAATAAAGTGCCCCCAGGCACTTGAAATGTTGACTGTGGCATTCAGTGAGTCCAGTTAGTCTCAAAAAAAGTATTTATAAGAGGAGATGCGACCACGTCAACAAGCGAAGAAAACATCGAAACAGGCAAAACAAAACTGTTCTTAAAAATCGTCGAATCACTATTAAGGAAGTTGCAGTTGATGTTGGCATATCAGTCGGCTCATGCCATTCAATTTTCTCGAATGTTTTGGTCATGAAACGTGCGGCAGTGAAGTTTGTTCCGAAATTGCTAAATTTTTAGCAAAATCAATGTCCCAGTATCGCTCTTTATCCAAAAACAAAACCGTAATCTTTTCAAAAAAACTCAAAATTTACCTTTTCTTTTCAACTGCTCACACTGAGTACATATATTTATGTTACAAAAGGTCTCAGAAATATCTGCTAATGTTCTACCATAGATTAGGTTGTTTATTACTTCACTGAATTTCGGGTGTGAGTATTCTCTTAGTATTCTTTATACTCATTTTGCCAAGAGAGTTAGTTGCAATTACCATCCAGGATAGGGTTTACAAAAGTAGTCACGTGGATATACATGGTGCTTATTAAGTATGGTGCTTATCAAAGATAAACATATAGTAATTCAAGACCCAATTTCCAAGTTTCAAGCCCTCCTGCAACTATTATAAACCACAAGAGCAATCATTTCTCTTTGTATTCAAGCAAGTGACACGTTTACTTTAGGTTATTCAATCACATGGCAATTGTCAGATTTAGTTCAGGAATATTCCAAAGTAGACACAAGTATCTTCTGCAATTTTTCATACACAAAAGTATGCCAAAAGAATAATATTATTTTTAAGAATCTTCGGTTTGCCATTTCTTAGATCTCCTAAACATGCGAGTGCAACAACAATTGTTCAGTTCAATTTCACAAGAGTGTATGCTATTACTTGATAATAAATGGTTGCTTTTTGTCAACTACAGTATTTAATTATGTCTGTCTAAGGCTTGTATACATGTTGTGTGTTCGGCTAACCTAACGAATTAAGACAATTTATTTTCTTTCATGAAAAGACGGTTTCATGAAAAGACGTTAGTGAATGGTATCATACTGGTATTTTTTGGACTAGTTAATTTCCATGGAAAATAGTATTTCTCCTGATGCTTCACCGCAAGGTCCTATGTTAAGTAATTGCAACATCAAATACCCAGTTATTCTATAAATCATAAACGCTCAAGTGTTTCCGAAAGGACGCATTCTGCTTGAGTTCTGCAGCAAATGTACTTCTTATGTAAATTAATTTTTCAGTATCAACTTCCATATGTACATAGTATATTTATATATTTGTATGTGGGCTTGTGGCATTTAAACTGCGAAGTTTTTTTTTGTAGTTCAATTGGCGTTATAGGATCAGTTAATAGCTACGCATGTAACTACTAGCAGTTGAAAATATTTGTCAAGTGATCTCCATTTACATAAAAAGTGTGAAATTGTTCTCAAGTACCTAAGATAATGTGCACTCAAAGTGAACTTGTTCAGAATGTTTAGCTCTTGATTTGTAGCAGTTTGAAACATTTCGATATAGAACTGGAAGGGAGGAGTCACACTCATTATTTGGCCAATGCAGACATGAATGATGACCACTTACAAATACATGATTTAGGTCACAGAAACTTAATTAACAGAAGAATGTAAAATAATTCCTAATTTGAAGTAGAAAATTCTGAAAAATTACCCAAAAAAATGTACTAAGTTATGCTCTTATAAAGGATCTTGTAGAATATTTTTTCCGAAATTTTCTACAATTATCTGGAATTATAAACATAAAATAATTGGTAAGCTTCCTACAGTAGGCCTCATTCGCTTGAGCCAGACACTAAGATAGAGCAAAAGGTAAGCGTGAATATAAACTATTTTTAGAGAGTAGTTCTCATATGGTTCTCACACCACATTATACCAATCGATATCTCACAGCATGTTATCAGTTTTGGATTGGAAGGTGAAATCTGGATCTAATAATATTTCTTCCATTGTACTCAGAAGGATACAGAGAGATCTAGTTGAGGATCTTTCGGTCCTCAATGTAAATTAGCGTCTGGGTAATTTCAAACAGTCAACGAAGCAAAACCGTGGACCGAATCAGCTGATACGACCTATCTTATGAGAGCGCAATGTAAATAAAGAGTGACCACCGCTTTTACCGTCCGCTTCTACAGATCGTACGGTAAGATATCCGCGAATGTTAGATTTTTCCCCTAGAAACGAATGAGCTGAGATGATGATTTAAAGCTCAAACAGTCACCGACATTTCTCCCTTCCGTACTTTCCTATTTAAAATATATTCAAGTTTATTTTTTAAGTACCACAAAATATCGAGACTGGCAACCCTGCGTTGCAAACCACATAACTGACAGTTCATTGCTAGCCGACGGCATAATATATATTTAGACATCAATTGCCAAACTTTAGCAATGTGCAGTCTCCATTGTCAATATTGCTACCAATACAGATTTTTTGCAATATTAAATTGCTTGTCGAGATTTCCCGTAAGACTGGTATCATTGATGAAAACAAGCTCTTCAACTTGACAAACTCTAAAACTACTTATTTTGAGTAATGAGCTGTCTTTCCAGAAGGGCGGATATTCAATATCAACACACATATAAATAAATGACAATTCTGCGAAAGATAAACGCAAATCTATCTACCATATATTATATTTTTACTTTTACCAATGCTTCTATTACATATCCCTTTACTTCACACTGAGATTGAAAAAACGGTATATTTATTTTGTAAATATTATGCCACAATTTTATACATTTTCTGCGCGAAGAGTACTCACGCTTATATGTATTAAAATTTCGGTTGAAGTCTTTGAAATCTTCTAAGATTACACGACGCTTCCAGCGAACTACTCGGCTTCGCAACTAAAATGGGTAAAAGGAAATACTATCTATTTGTTGAATGAATATGACACAAATGTTGAATGTTTTCTTAGTTGCACAACAACAATACAAAAACCAAGCAATGGCATAGTGTAACAAGAACCATAGTGGAAAATGTAGACGAAAGATATGGCAAAAGCAAACAACTAAAATTTTCAATTAAAGCAATTCCGCTGGCAACTTGTGTGGTTTTTTCCCACAAAACTTCATGGTATTACCATTTTTTTTGTTATTGTTTAAAAACCGAAGCTATGGTATATTAATTTTTCACAGTTTTTGCCACCAGCAGCGTGAGTCCATGCCTGGCGCCATGCTTTCGTTACGCATCTCGCTTCTTTCAGGCCGTTGCGTAATGCGGCGCGGCCGCTCGTTGCATGCTGTGGCAATGGTAAATAATAGATAAGGTGGCATTAGACCCAGCTACCTCTACCGGGGCCGACTTGGAGTAAATGCTGGCAATTAATCAGCGTTTTGATTGAGTCGTAAGATAACATAAATATCATTAAAGAAAAATAATATGGGAAAGAGCTTAAATCCAAAATATGTATATATGTATGTTGCTATATATATATAGTTTTAGATATCATATAGCTTTTTATTAAAAATATTTTTAATTACAATTTATTTCAGCACATATTTTATTTAAAAATGGTTTGAAGCTTTTTACGATATTGCAAGCAATGAAAACAGTTGCTTTAAAAATAAAATAAAACAAAAACAATTATGTAAATAACAAAAACTCAACACCTGTCATTATGCCAAACATTTTGTTGTTATTTGCATTTTTCATCAGTTTTTATGCGCTCATATCGCGCTCGTATCTCGCTTAAAATTTGCTATGTATATTTTTGAAAAATAAACAGAACAACGGTTTTTTCACGTCAAGTAAAATCTCAGCATGAATTAATCAAATTAAATGCAATCTAACAAATGCTGACCAATACAAGTGCTTACGTACATATTTATGTTTGCAAATATTTATGAGTGCTGTTAAAGCGGCCCAGTAGGAAAAACAAAGGTACTGCTGCTCTTGCTAAAATTACTGTGAGCAATTAATAGCATAAGGTGATAAGAATCAGGAAATCGGACGCTCACAATCAATCGGGCAGCTTTTCGATCTCTCAAATACACCTTTGAAATTTGTTGCCACTGAGTTTTTATAAAAAAATGTTATAAGCCACAATTTCCCAGAGGGTTTACTACAAATATCAAACAGGCAAGAACTCATAATTCCTGAAAACAGTTACAAGTAGTCTGCTGTAGTAGTATACTGTTAAGAGTACCGAAAAGTAAAATGTTTAATTGCTATAAATTACTAATATAACGGGTGTTTTTTTGGCGTGTGGTTTTCAATGAGGCAAAACTTTTTGACAGCTGTTACTTGATTTATACTCATATTGTATGTTCTTTCTTTGTTTTTCATAATGAACAGACTTACTCCGGAACAAAGTTCGCAAATCGTGCAAGTGTATTACCAAACTATTGGTTAAAGTTGCGCGGGCATCGCGCGTTGCGTTCCAATATTTAGTCGACATAATCGCCCAGCAGAGTCGGTAATTCGAGCAACTATGGATATACTAAAATTTTCACCCCGTTTACTCTAGTGCATTTTTCGCATGCTCAGAGACGCCGTACAGTATGTATCAAAAAAGACCCGAATGAGTTCATCCCTCAACAATTGGAACTGTGGTCATCCACTTTCATCTTGGCTTGTGGGCTTACAAAATCCAACTCGACCAAAGTTAGATTAAGCTAAATGATCATCAAGCGCGATTTAAAGAACGTATTACTTATCGCAATATATCACAAAAATATCCCAAACTAAAAAACATCAAAACAATAAATGGGTATGTTAAGCTACAGTTAAGGGTTTACCATTATAATGTATAAATGATTTCGGGCAAGTAACCGCCGCGACTGACTTGAATAAATATCAGCCCAATTTTCGGACCCATTTTGCAGCAATCGGGCCGAATTTCAGAAATAAAGCGCGGTTGAGGTGCCGTTACATGCTCAAAAACTCACTGTTTGCTGTGTTCTCGGGGGGCATTCATAGGTCCACATTTCTTCAAAAATGAAGCCGGCAAAAATGTTGCAGTCAGCGAGGAACGCTACAGAGCATTGATTAATGACCTTATTGTGCTCGAATTGTAGGATTTAAACGATCTTTGGTTCTAACAAGATAGCGCTACAAGCCAAACAGCCAATGAAACAATCAATTTATTGAAAAAAACTTTTGGTGAGCGGATTTTTTCGCGTCTTGAGCCTGTGACGTGCCCTCCAAGATCATGCGGTTTAACACCGATGGCATATTTCTTGTGGAGTTATGTGAAATCACTTGTCTACGTAAGTAATCGCGAGACGATTGACGCCTTGGAAGAGAATATGTCTAAACAAGCACCCTATATAAATCACTTATATATTAAATGAGGAAATTTCTTATGTTAGAAACTCAGTTCTAGTTTAGGACTTTTGTATTAAAGAACACACTTACTGCGACTGCACAAAAAAGGCGATTTTCGGTCAATTAAAAAAAACTACTGCATCAATGGTTTTAAAATTTTATGGATAAACATACTTGTATTTCAGTAATACAAAGCAAAACTTTTTTTCGAGTTATGCGCGATCTTCGACGGCGCTTAAGGAACTAGGTCCTCACCTGCTGGACTGTTTCCGACCTTCTCTTAGAGAGAACCTTGCTATTTTCTAGTGATTGAATAATTTTTCTACGAGTAATCACGCAGGCAAATTTGTAGTTTTGAGAAGACGTGTTTAAAAATAAACTTGTAAAGCAGATTGAACGTAGCGGCTACAGTTTTGAAGGCTGTAACTCAAAAACTATTTGAGATATCGATTTAAATTTTATTTAAGGTTTAATCTATCGAACCTTAAAAATAAATCGATTTTTTTATCTAACACCAGGTGTGCCCCTTATGTACGAAGTTATACACATAATACATACTATATTAACATAGGTTGTTGTTTTCAACACCTCAATAACTGATTATCGATTGCAATCAGTATTGCTCACCGAGCTTCAAACAAAGAAACGTTGAAAAGCAGTGAAATCTGAAATCAAAAGACCTTTAAAATAACTACCATAACAGCAGAAAAAAAATTAATTCACAAAAAATAATGCTAAAAGCAAATGAAAATAAATTTATGATTTATATTGTACTTCCTGCGGTTATTTTATATAATTTATCATTTGGATAACTCAACAAGACATACTTAAATACATTTATATACATTCAAGACATTTGAAATACCTTTGACTCCTAGTTATCTTAAAACAAGTAAGGAAGGGCTAAGTTCGGGTGTAACCGAATATTTTATACACTCACAAGATAAAGTGATATACGAGAAATGCGCAAAGTTTCTGAACAATCTCAAAAGGTTCTTTCTTCTCTCAATATTTGCCTACTCTTCTGCCAAGTCGCTACCAGTAATTTTAGTTTTAGATTTTGGCTTGACTGGAATTTAGACTGGCAACTTGCTGAATGATATTCGCGCACACAATGCACTGGGCAGCTACGGGCGCTCATACCTACATATTCATTTAAACCTGTCGACATCACAATCACGCTACCAGTTGAGAATCGTTTCTATCTTTAAGCTCTAGTCATTGTGAACTCTAACTTTTGTGTCTAAATTTCGAGATGTGTTCCTCGCGGTGTTTGTTGGTCCATTCGTTGCTCCCTTGCGTCACACTAGGTGGGCGTTGCCAATAAAAACAATTTTATCTCTTCGCAATCTTCGTCTTTCGCAGTGAAGGAAGCCGTACAGCGGAGATTAAGTCCATAAATGTAGGAAAGGGTGTGAAATTTGCGGGATTCGGTCAATCAAATTGACAACCAGCTGAGTTTAAATTGTATACATAAAGCCGATAAAAGCATGTTTATTTATAAGTATGTATTTATGTACTTTTATGAGGCGGCGTGCTTTATACCGAAGTCGGTTTTGAAATTTATCATTTTTATGGCACTTCAAGATAAAATAATTAATTGACTTTGGACTGTTAAGTGCATTCGCATGCGAAATAAAATAATAAAAATTTATTTTCAAATGAATGTTACTTTTTGGAGTACCTTTGAAGAGTCCTTGATGGTTTCGGTTAGGTTTTTCAAATTAAAATTTCGGTAGCCAACTTTCGAAGCTCAAGAGTATATTGACGCCAGTGTGAGCAATTTAAAAGCAGCTACATATACATATGAATAGTGAATTTATTACTTTACGAATACTTTAATTTGGAGGTTAATCAATTAGCACCAACGCAAGTACTACCCTATGAATGACGTCAGAATCGGAAAATTTAAAGTTATTAGTTTTTTTCTTTGTTAATTCCAAATAATTCACTTAAACCTTATGTAGGTCATCACGCTTTGCATTATATTTTTCGAAAGCGTTTTTACCAAGTAAGTTCTTTCAACGAATACAAAACAATACCATGCTAGATACCTCAAGATAACAAAAAATCTTCTGGACTCACTGAAAGCAAATTACTTCATTAACTTATGAGCAAGGTTGCAAATAATTCATTGAAAAATAATTAAATTAGTATTTTTTTGTAATCCCGAAAATCTAAATTGGGAATAGCTCTAAAATTCGTAATTCCAATACAGGATTGAAAAATTTAAAATAACGTTAACTTCGGTGCAACCCTTCACAATAACAGAATAGTGCTTACAGGAACTTGAATTTGATCGGTTAGTTTGTATAGCAGCTATATTATAGTTATCAGATTTGAACAATTTCTTCGGAGATAGCATCGTTACCTTGGACAATACCCCATGACATATTTTTTGAATATATCTCTTCAAACGAAAAAGTTGTACATACAAGCACTTGATTCCGATCGTTCAGTTTTTGTAGTCCGATATCGACGGCTCCAACAAACGAGCAGCTTCTTAAGAAGAAAAGGAATTGTGCAGAATTCCAGATCGATATCTCAAAAACTGAGGGCCTATTTTGCGTATATACAGGAAATAGAACTAAATATTTTATTTTGCGGCCTTTCAAACGACTGCTAAAATTCTAAATCACCAACAGTACACAATAGCGCATCTAGTGTGAAATTAAAAAAAAATAAATTTGTTATTTTTTGCATATCTCGATAGTCTATGTTATACCTTGAAAAACAAAAAAAAAAAAACGATAGCTTCGTTAACACCGAAACTATAATACCCTTCACAAATACAAAAGATTCCTTACAAGAATTCGGAGATTGCACCGTTGCACTAGACAATAACCCATGTTAAATTTCTTAAAGATATCTTCTCAAACGAAAAAGTTTTACATACAAGTACTTGATTTCGATCGTTCCGTTTGTATGGCAGCTATATGCTATAGTGGTCTGATACTGACGATTTCGACACGTGAGCAGCTTCTTGGGGAGAAAAGAACATGGGCAAAATTTCAAATCAATATCTCAAAAACTGAGGGACTAGTAGAGCCAGACAAAAACTGACAAACTGATCTTTTATATAAACATATATTTTTTTTAAGGCCTTTGTGTGTTACAAACTTCATGGCAAACTAAATATATCCTGTTCAGAGTATAAAAATTAAACACTGAATGTTTAAATCCATACCTCAAATAGTTTTTGATTTACAGCCTACTGAGGAGTAGCCGCTCAGTTCAATCACCATAATCAGTTTCTCTCTAAACTTTTTTTACTCAGAACTTCATTTTTTAAATTTTCTTGATTTATTTATCAAAGACAAATAATTCGTCCACTGTGAAATTTTTTCTGAAAGTTCTCTATATAGTTTTTTGATCTCGTCCAAAGTCAAAAACTCCTAATATTTTGGATTAAGCTAAATGTTTTTTAAAATTGTCGCCATTTTGTCAATATTTAATTTCTTTTCGACCGTAGGTCATTGTACGTACAATATTTTCTCGTAGTTTTTTTTTAGATTTCATCCACAGAGAAGGCCGGAATCAGTACAGCAGTGGACGCCCATTTTAGCGCCTTCGGAGATCGTTTTTAGCTCGAAAATCTTTTAATTTCCTTTTCCAGAATTGTACTCTGTTTTCTTAAAATACGATATGTACTTATAAAGATTTTAAAGCATTTGATAAATAGATTTTCATATTTCTCAAAAATTGCCTTTTTTGCGTAAGCACTTTTAAGGAAATTTTACACGAGTCAAAGATTCTTGCTTCCAGCTACTAAGCTTTGCAAAATAAACTTCATACATAAGTACATACATACATACATATATGTATACACTAACATATGCATATTGAGCTTGTGTCTGAGAAACTTACCTTAATCTTAAATATAAAATGTAATTTATTCTTGTCTCAAACATCGTGAAATGATCGGCTTGCCATCAAAAATTTTTCACATATACCGAAATTAAAAACATTAGTGGCAAAAACTTGTTGCAACACGAAATGATACGAATAATGAATGCATTTACTTCACTTTACCACACATTCTAACATTTTCATCACTAACTATATATAAATCAACAACACAATTTATTCTTTCCATTTACTTACATTTGTATATGAATTTGCCAAATATTGCACTACAAGTATTCAATAATACAACTGATGACCGCACGAGAAAAATGAGTTGATGATAAGCCGAACATACTTGCATTGAGTTGATGTGTTGATTGTTATTGTTAGCAATTCTGCATGCATACATGTGAGTATGTAGTGGACTTTTCGCTTTTTGTTGTGCAAACAGTGTACTCACCTTTGTGTTTGCAAAATAAACATAGGAATAATGTGAGTCACATAAATACCATATGAAGAGAAGGAGTAAAGTACTCGCGCATTAATTACGGCAGTTTGGTATTTCTTTTAAATATACAGTAGTGTAGGGGCAAACCATAATGAGTAGAGTATTTACAACATGCTATTAATATTTACTTTGGGATATTATTTTCTAATTTATTAATTTTATTATGTTATAAATTAAAATATATAAGTACATATGTATATGGCAATTAAAATATTTCAATGCAAAAAATATTATATATACGCTTTTCAATATATAATATAAAATTATAGTACTATGCTCAGTTGAAGTAGTTCAAAATAATTAAATGAATAAAATTTAATAAAAAACTAAAACTGTGCAACAACAACAACACTTTCTATACCAAATCAATAATTAACCAAAGTTTGACAAATTATGTTCATAAACATAAATGAATACCAAAAATGCCAACTAAATACATACATATATGGTATATATAAAATCCATACATGCGTACAAACATATGTATGTTTGTAAATACAAAAAAACAGTCATATTGCAAATTAAAATCTAAAATTCTTTGCTCTGCTTTTATTACTATCCTTGGTCGCCGCCCACATATGATTACAACATACCATACATGTGTGCAAACATATAAGTATGTACATGTGTCGGGACCACCAACTGCCCATTTCTAAATCATATTCACCCCTTTTGCGACTTTCACATTTTTTACGATCATTCCTTTCTAAACACGTGCGTACATACCTACACATCTATATACATATATCTATGTATTGTATAATATGCACATGCGCATTTATTTATAAATTTCCTAACACATGAGGCGTGGCTGCTTGACATGCGCCTACAATTACTCTACAGAAATTTGCCTTTTCCGGTATTTACTCTGCGACGAACTCGACATTCGCCGTTACAAGCTGCTACTAACAGCGGTATCTCTTAAGTAGACATAATTTTTCATGAAACATAAAATATAGTCCCTTAAGCATTGTTTTTATAGAACTTTATTTTCTTAGTATCGCCATGTATACATATGTATGTATATGTGTATGTTGAAAATTTGTTTGCCTCCTCACGCTCGCTCCTCCAAATGGCACACTTTAATGACCATTGTGTAGGTATAAAATAAAATTTTAAACATCTATTCCTGCACCAACACGTAGGTACAAACAAACGTACATAGTATGGTATATATTGTACATATGTGTCCCCACCTAAAGTAGAGTATACCTTTATGAATGGTTTTTCACCGCCCGTAACATGTTGACATTTGAAATTTTACGATCTGCTATTACTTCTGGTTTTTGCGACTACCACACATTCCGCCACTTTTATTACATTTTTTACTTTCACTTTACTTGCCCTCATATATACCATACGTATGTTTGTTTATTTTTACTTTCGGTTGATTTTATATATCTGGCCAAAATTACCTAAAAGCAGCTCCCTAATTTTAGTGTAATTTGAGGTTGCATTTATTAGCCAACGCAATTATTGTGTGGGCCTTCCAAACAGTAGGCCCATAAAAGCAGTACGGGGGGTTTTGAAGCGCGAACTTAAGTTACTTGTATCCGCAGGGGATTTAAGTCATCTCCAGAGTAAATAATTATAAATATTAAATGTTTGCATTCATGGTCGGCGCTTAGAACAGAACAGTTTGTACATCAGTTAGAAAATCGAAAGCCAGTCAACAAACGCCCCCATAATTCATAAAAAAATATGTTTAGCAAGTAAGGACGAGCTAAGTTCGCATGTAACCGAACATCTTATACTCTCGAAAAGTCAAATGGTACACTCGTTTTAGATATCTTTGTGGATCTTGCCGCTTTGTTCTTATTGACCGATATTTTCGGTAAAAAGTTAACTATAGGCACTGGGGTCCACATATTCAGTACCTATGGGCTTGAACAGTTTCGGTTCAATTTAGAGAATTTTTGGTAACAAGGTGGCGCATTAAGCGCATTATTCATGCAAAATTTTACCCCGATACAATCATTGTTGCTTGATTTGCATACTGGAAAATGAAAGAATCAAATGGAATTTAAAATGGTGTTATATGGGAAATAGGCGTGGTTGTAATCCGATTTCGCCCATTTTCGCACTATAAAATAGAAATATAAAAAGTATGCTATGTACCGAATTTGGATGAAATCGGTTGAGCGGATCCCAAGATATGGTTTTTCACCTAAAAGTGGGCGATGCCACGCCCACTGACTAATTTTGAACGCGGTTCCTATAAAGTCATCTCATACGATCCCAGAGATAAAATTTAATGTCTCTGGTGTGTTTAGTGCTTGGTTTATCGCGCTTTTAGTATTTTTTAACAGTACCGTTATAGTGGGCGGGGTTGTCACCCGATTTCACTTTGTAGGTTTTTCACAATGTAGGTAGAGGTTTTAAAAACATTTGCTTCCAGTGAATTTTGTTATTATAGCTTTAGCGGCTTAGGAGATATGCACATTCTACCTATTAGAGGCGGGACCACGCCCACTTTAAACAAAAAAAATTTAACTGCAGTTGCCCCTCCCTAATGTGATCCTGTGTACCAAATAACAGTCTTGTATCTTATTGCGGAGCTTAGTTATGGCAATTTATTTGTTTTTGATTAATGGCGTTTTGTGGGCGTGGCAGTGGTCCGATTACGCCCATCTGCAATACCAACCGTCTTACTGTACCAAGAAACATGTGTACCAAGTTTCATAAAGATATCTCAATTTTTACCCAAGTTACAGCTTGCACGGGCGGACGGACAGACGGACGGAGGGACAGACGGAAGGACAGACAGTCACCCGGATTTCAACTCGTCTCTTCATCCTGATCATTTATATATATATAACCCTATATCTAACTCGATTAGTTTTAGGTGATACAAACAACCGTTAGGTGAACAAAACTATTATACTCTGTAGCAACAGGTTGCGAGAGTATAAAAAGATGTCGCTATTGGATTGGCCTTTGCCAATAAAAACAAAATCTCAAAATTTTATTTACCCCCATTTTTGACATATTCAATTTTTTTAAGTTCTTAAAATTAAAATTTTCCAAATCCAAGACTGACGATAGGCGATAGAGAGATGTATATCAAAGTTTTTAATCAAATTTCAAAGATTCGGTTTAGTAGAACTTGAGATATCATGTTATCCTCCTCGAAAAAATTAGTTTTAAAAAAACGTAAAGTATCGTAGTCCGCAAAACTGGTCCAGTTGCCACGACACTGAACGGTTTTTGAAGATCTAAACTTTATACATATATGCAAAAAAAATAGATTTTTTTAAATTTCTAGACCAGAATACCGCCTTAAGATTATGAACCCGTCGGCCATCTTCTCTCGGAAACAGTGGTTGTAATGTTAATATTGCTTTTGATCGCCTTCATATTATATCCAAAAGAGCTGGTACCTTAATACCAATCTACAAAACTATTTGAGGTTTGAAATTTGATATCAAAATTATCCAACCGAAATGAAACTAAGACCAAAATTAATTTTATGGGGAATACTTGAAAATTTGAAATGGATATTATGCTTCTATTTGGACGACTTTGATAGTGGTATTATTCGCTAAGATCTAGAAATATGTATGTATTGTTATTATTAATGATTTGTTACCACTAATTGCGCTAAAGTACAAAGTTGTATCATACTTTATATTGAAAATGGAGCAGAGAAATTGACCCCAAGAAGGGGTTTGTTGACTGCTTTTTCGATAAGGAATGAAATGACTTGTGAGAATTTTATGTGTCTATTTCTATTATTTTTGACAGTATTAGACCACAAACATCAAGTAGTAACGATAGAGCTAAGAAACTCTTATCGTGAGTGTTCTTCATCCCATTTAATACAACGTTTTGTAAGAATATCGAATTATCATTCTCATTTGTAGTTTGAGTAACGAGTTTCACAACTTGAGCGATTATCCCGCTTCCAAAAACTGTTAATTTACCTGATCACTTCATAAAATCAATTCATATTTCTTAGTTCAGTCAGGCGCGCCTTAGAATTTTTCTTCTCTTTCCAAACGGTAGTAAAATAACTATCAGTTGTCAGACTATGTAAACTCGGATATGGCCATTCATCAGCCTTTCTTAATGTCTTAATACTCAACATTTGCAAAATGCCTGCGGAGAGCTGAGATATCTCTTAGTTCATGAAAGGAATGGACATACTCTTATGTAAATACAACAATACATATACAATAATGTATGTACATATGTGTTACACTTCCTATTCGTTTATGCTCTTATATGACTTAGTAAATACGTTTGCGGCACAAGAAGTATAATTAAAAACCGCAGGAAATGTTCAAAAGGACACAGCAGACGTAACCGCAACCACATCCCTATCTACATAGCTGGCAAAGATTTCTGACTTTCAGTTACCGTAATATGTAAGCGCCACATTAAAGTAAAATATTGTAATGCACTGATACCTTTGCGTCTAGCAATGACATACCTACCCATACAGGGATATATGTATGTATATAGTGCATATGTATGCGCGCTAACCCATCAGCAGAAGAGACACCTAAATTTTCATTGCGTAATATTAATGAAATTAACTTCATTGAGTTCGGTTTGTATGTATTTGTATATATTGTATATGGTACACATATGTACTTATACATATATATGCAGAGGGCATATTTGCCTGCCGCATATTAGCTTACTGCTGTGGTGAACCAATGCTCTCGAAGTGCTAGAACTATACGTATGAAGTACAAATGTATGCATATAGTCACCAGAGAACGCGGCGTCATATTCACTGTAGTTACTAGATAGTACAGTTTGTTAAAAAAATGTTCGGATATAAAAAGTAAAATTTAAATGATGTTCATTAATAGAAGACAGATATTTCTAAGCGATTTGGGTGATATGATTCTAATTTTTGCATAATTAGAGCCTATATATATCCTCAATGAAAGGTAAACATGATTTTATCTTATCTGGCTTTTATGATTATTATTTCTAAATCAATTTCGATTGGTTCAAAATAGCTTTGCTGATTATTACGATACAGAATTGATGACTTAGCGGTATGGCGTGACCCATCCAATATTCTTTTAACATATCCCACTTCTGAGCAAGCAACGATAAACCTTTGATTTTATTTCTCTCAAAGGAATCATGTTCTTTTGAAATTAATTATTCGTTCGGTAAATACAAAGGAAACTTCTAAGAAATAGTAAAACTTTTCAGTGAAATTCAACAAGTTTACATTCAACTTACTTTGCATACTGAGCTTGATAGAGTTAAATGATCGAAGCAAGTTCCTACGGCAGAACAAAGTTTTAATTAATTTTTGCACATTGACATAGTCAATCATACGTATCATAAGATAAACGACGATATCTCCTAACGTAAATCTTATTATAATTTACAGCAAATTTTTCGAAGCATAGACTTCAGCAAAATATTTAAAAATCTAACATTCAACAGTCTGAGTTCAAGTTTAACAGCGTATAAATTACTTTTAAACAGTGAGGTTTATGGAAAAGACATGTAACAGGCCATTTTTGTAGATAATTCAAATTCCGGCATATGTACATATATAAGAGACAAGCCGAAGAACTTTCCTACTAACATAATCACTGCGAATTACAGATGTACAGTACTGGACCTGATATTATTTCAGGCACAGCAAATCACAAAGCTATCGCGAAAAACGTGGCAAATGGAAGAATGGTGTAAATAAAGTGAAAGGAATCCAAGGTAACTCGCAAAAAACTGCTCCAAATTTCACTATAGCACCTCAATGTCCTTGTACAGGTATTTTATGGTTCCTAATCAAATATTTTCGGCTCTAGTGGGCCACTACCACACATTTAGTTATGGGTTTAAGTAAGAAGTAAATAAAATGCTAAAGTCATGAAAATTTGTTTCTAATTTTTAAAGGTACTAGCAAATACTCGAAGTATTTCCTAAATCATTTCAATATGAATCCCGATTTTATTACATACCTTGAAGAATACGTGGTGTATTGATAGTTTCCTCTTTTGTAGTAATATAACTATACCAGAAAATTAGTTGTTATATATACTTAGGTATATCTACTTATCTAACCTGCAACTTGCTGGTTCGGCAATACTGCATAATTTCCCCAATAACTGTAAACCAATTGTAGATCAACAAAAGAAACAATTCTTAAGTCCCTGTCGAATTTTTAGTTTCACCCACTGTAACTTCACTGATATATTATAATATTATGTACATATGTATATAAGCTATATATGTATGTTTTAACGAATTTCGTGCATACGAGTATTTAGAGACAGTTCTTATACGTCCCTTATAACAGAACCCGCTAAAAGGAGAAAATTATATTACTTCTCATACTCAGTGAAATAAATGAAAAAGTTGAGAATTTTTAAATTGAAAATTATTACGCTCGCAAGGCAGAAGTCAGCAGCGTTAGCAATGCAGCACATACGACAACTTGATGATGCATATTTCCGTCTTCAATTAGGCTAAACGCATAGCGCGCATTACTTAGAATTACATAAATTTTTACATGTAACAGTGACGGTACAATTACAAGCAAAGGTACGCATATGTATTTAGGTGCGAGTACTTGAGGAAAATCAAAGATTTGTGATAAACATATATATATATATGTATGTATATATTTATGTACATGTACATGATGTAAATGGATTTGCGGGTATAAGTGCCGAGCACATATACATCTGCTGGTTTATCAATTCCTCGGAATGCAACCAACCCATGAAACTAATCAACTAAATATAGATTATCCTGTGGTAATTAAGCCAATACCCAATACTAATGCCAGTATTGGAACATTTTACTGAAATCAATTGAAATCATGTTCGATTTTAGGTCAATAACATTAGTTTGAAGTTATTAAAGCAAGTAAACAAGTAAGTACATTCTAGGCCATGGGTTTAGTTGTCCCTCTTTGAATACAACGTTTGTGAAATTATCGGCCCGAGAACACTATAGAGCAATGAGAACCTTTTTTCTTGGTCCACATTCAACTGATTGATTTATTATAAAATTCAGTCGAATATACAAAACTTAAATGCCAACGAGAGATGAGAAGATGCTAAAGAGAAAAAGTTTCGTAGAGAGACTATGGAACATTGAATTTTTAATTTTTGCAAATGAATGGAGCTCGAAAAATATTCATTTTGCGGAAACAGGTAGAGATAGAAAGGAAGTAAAACAATTGGCTTTCCAGTCCAGTACTACCATAGACCTTTGCAGAAATCGCTTAGTACATCACTGCTCAAAGACAAAAGAAGAAGATAAATACTATTTCATAGCAGCAACAAAGTGTTGTAATTTCAAATAAGTAATTACTAATTAAAATGGTAAAAAGGACTACAGAAGGAACCCCTCACTCAATGCAGTTTGGCGACTCACGGAGAGCAGAGAAATCAAAATGAAATATATGAAACCATGAAAAACTCATTTGGAGTGAGCTGTGGAGGAAAAAGTGAATCAATTATGACGTGTAAAAACACTGGACAATTTACACAACTGGAATGAAAGGAAAATGTAAAGGAAATGCCTAAAGTGCGAAGGCAAGTGAAATGAGGAAATGATAACTAAACAAGAGTGAAGACAACTCGAAGCAACTGGTATTTGATGAGCAAGTGCGACCACGTTGATGAAATGCGAATACCTTTAGGACAACTGTCACTTCATTAACGTATTTGAAAACAAGAGGAGAGTTGAGCCACTATTGAGTTAAAGGAACTGAGTAAAAATATCATCAGTGAGACAGGACAAAAACTGCTGTACCTATTGCCTAGGGATTGTATAATTTAACGAGAATGGATTCTATCAAACAGCAATTAATTTGACCGCAACAACAACAACGGCATGGCGTAGTCTAATAAAACATGGGGTGAAAAGAAATAAATAAAATTTAATTGAAAAAAAAAAACTACAAGGTAATAAACAAAAAATAAAAGACATAAATAAACATGACGCATAAGAATACCCCGCCGGCATGTGGCAAAATATACAGTACGCTTACGTCCACGGAAATGGAAGCATATAGCTGGCTTGCTAAAATGAATCGAAGTTTAGCGAGTTTATAACAACCTAATTGACTTTTTCGTTCCACCATTTCTGTGCTCGCTAATATTAACCTCGCTCTTGTATTGAACGTAAACCAATTGAAACTTCACAAAACAAAAAACGGACTATACTTATGTGGAGATCCCTTTTAAAACATTTATACTAGTGGTTTGTTCGATTTACAAATACAGCTAACATAACCGAGATAGATAAAGAGTAAGTATATCTTTCGAAGTGCTTAGGACTAGGAATCTAAATGATTTTACCTAGAGACAGGTTGGTTTGTCGGTCCTTCTTATGTCGATGTCGTCAATTCTGTTTAAGGAGTGATGGTTTTTTATTACTTGTTTTTGAAGAGGCATTTGATTTAATTAAAAAATAAAACTAATGTATGTTTACAATATTTATTGAATAATCGGTGATTCAATTTGAAAATTTTTTGATTATTTGATCCCATAGCCGAAACGGACCTCTGAAAAACGGTGTTTGGCGATGAAGAAGATTTTTCTACTTTAAATTATCTCAGATCTAAAGTCCAAAAAAAAATTATATTACAATAAATGAATACAGATAATGACCGAAGGAAAAGTAAAAATTTAGTTCTTGGACAATATGGCGGATTCTAAAAAAGTAGTATTTTTATAAAAAAGTTCACATTTCAGAGTCGCCTAAAAATTTAAATTATTACCACATTCTTAATCCTTTTCATTCAAATTTTCGGAGAATATTTTAAAATAAATGTATATATTCGATACAGTTTTACATTTAAGAGAGGACACAATAATTGAATTCATATTTTGCTTTTATTTAATCCCTCGATTAGCGAGTGATGACCAAGCCGTCAAAGCATTGGTTACTTCGATTATAAAACCTTCAAAGCACTTCATAAAAACTCTCTACAACACACAAGTTTTCTCTACCAGAAAATCAATTTTCACAACGAAAACGAAATGTATATATATACATGAAGGAAACTGTATGAACACGTATTATGGAGTTTATAAATGAAACTGCGAAATCCCATGGGTTTATGTTATGGGACGCTGTAAGTATAAACGGTTGAAAGTCAGATGAACAGCACCTGAAGCTTCGCAGCGCCAATGAAACCAAGAATGAAAATGTCAATGTTCACGGCGAGGAAGTGGATTATACTTGTAGGATATACATACTTGTATAAGCGTTTACGCTGCCAGAAAAGGCTTATGGTAAGAAGTTGAAGAGGGAATACGGCCAGAAAGCAACAAAATATTCTAGAGCAACCTTATATCAATAATAACAATAGCATTGTTGAATACATAAAAACAACAACTGTACATATTTTTGTTGTTGTTATCATTGTGATGGCCGGTGCATCACTCAACGATTGAGTATAAATAAAATTAATAAAGACAACAATAGCTCGTTTCATACAACAACAACAAGAAGCCGGTGCAGCAGGCTGCAAAAAGAGGAGGATAGTCTCCAAATAAATAAAAGTCGGCATCCATATAAACAAAGTCAGCAAATGACGGGGACAATATTTACCAAACTGTTTAATAGCTAAAACTACTACAAAATTAAACAACAACAATTAAGGAGCAGAATCAAAATTTGAGCCACAACAATAACATAATTATTGTAAAAGGAAATATAAATATTTTTAGAACTTACTTTCGAAGTTGTAGTAATTCAGAAAATTCCGACACATTAATTAGAACAAGTAAGGAAGGGCTAAGTTTGAGTCTAACCGACCATTTCATACTCTTGTAACTTCCAAGGATCACCTTCAGGTGTTGGGAAAACTTTATATTTCAAAATGTAGCGGAAGGGTTTAACATTCATTATTCGACGAAATCGTGAATGAATTACGCGCAAATTTGTCATTTTTTTAAGTTATATTATATAAGGTGATCCATTTCGAGGTTCCCTACTTGTTTAAAGAAAAAACCCAGAAAATTCACATTTAATCGGAAATGTTTATTATTATTCGAAAGAAAATTCTTTGGTATTTATTTTTTGAAGAGCTTTCAAATGTTGACAGCGGCTACGTCTCAGATGGTCCATCCGTTGAGTCCAATTTTCGATGACTCATTCTGGTAACTAGCGAATGGCACGCGTTTTGCGATTTACTCCAAGGCCTGAATCGAAGCGGGAAGGCAAAAGTCTAATGGTGTGATATCACACGATCTTTGTGGCCAATCGACCGGCCCAAGACGTAAAATTATCTGCTCAACGAAGTGTTCTCTCAAAAAATCCATTGATTGATGCGATGTGCGGAAAGTGACGTCATCTTGTTGTTTTGTTGAAACCAAATGTCAAATAGTCGGTTATCATGGTGCAAAAATGGTTGCCATTGACGGTTACGTTCACACCGGCATTCTTTTTGAAGAAATATGAACCGATGATGACGGCCCAAAAACCTCACCAAACCTTTTTATTTTCTGAGTGAAATGACAGCTCTTGAATCTCTTCAGGTTGCTCTTCGTCACAAAGGAGGCATTTTTGCTTGTTTACATGCCCATTGAGCCAGATATGGGCCTCATCGATGAACAGATTTTGGCTCGAAAACGTCGGATCTTCTTGGTACTTTTCAAGAGTCCATTGAGTGAAGCGTTGTCGCTTAAGAAGGTCGAGCGGGTTCAGTTCTTCCACAAGCTATATTATGTGATATATGATTTCAATTTAAGATCTCGACGTAAAATGCGCCAAGTCGTTCCATACGTCAGTCCAAGTTGCTGCAAACGGCGCCGAATCGACTCGTTACGGTCTTCGTGTACACTCTCAGCTACTACCGCTATATTTTCTTCAACGCGTTCTGAACGTAGTCTATTTGTTCGAATATTATCCAATATTGAATGCTGGGTCTGAACATGAGTGACGGTTTTGCGAATAGTACGCTCTGTAGGCCGATTATTGACCATAAGTTGAACGAAGCGCGCGAAACACATTCTTTACAGAACGTGAAATTTCGTAATAAAGTTGAATAATTCGTAAACGTTGTTTAAGCGTAAGTCTTTCTAAGATAAAATGCCAAACAATACTGAACAAAATTAACATGACAGCTTGACACAACTCATGCGCGATCTGTCAAAAAAAGGCTATTGAAAAAAGTACCTCTACTTAGATCACCCGTTAGGTAGGAGACTCAATTAGTTTTATAACTATACTTTATTTGGCATCATCGAAAATTATATAAAAATCATTATTAAATGAGATATATCTGACATAAACTTAACCGAAGAAGTAAATTAAATTAAACATACTGGGTTGATGGGCAAAACGACAACCAGAATATCGCAATTGATGATAATAGGGATATGAGGTTAAGACCAAGGTCTAGACCAACTCCAATCATGATCAGCGGTTTGATATAATAATGGAAATTATATATATATTTATATACAATAGTAGCATTAAACTAATGTAAATCTAATATTATACACTAGTTTAGTTTGTTAAGATGTCTTACATAGTGATCGATATATACGGATAGTTTTGTTAGAAAACGGGAGATTGACATTATTTAATCTACTTTTGGCATTACTACATGATATTAAATGAAACAGAATATATAAGGAGTAAAGTCAACAGGATGTTCGAAAATCCTGATATTAGTTTTATAGGGGCTAGCGCTTAATCTAATTTAGGCACAGAGATGCACCGATAGGAGAAAAACACGTTCACTCAATTTAATAATGCAACTCACATCTTGGCCGATATATGGGGTATATCTCATACATTGATTTTTTCAGTAGAAAGTCAGCCATAGGCTCTGGGGTCCACATTTGCGGTATCTGGGGGCTTGAATAGTTATGGGTTGATTTTGAAAATTTTTAGACTGGAGATGGCATATCTCTACGGCTCTATTTGTGCAAAGTTGTATATGAGTATATTCATACTTGTAGGTGCTTGATTTGTGTACTGGAAAGTGAAAGAATCATATGGAATTTAAAATGTGCTGTATGCGAAGTAGGCTAGGTTTTAGTCCAATGCGATCATTTTCACAATATAACATAGTATTATCAGGATATGATTATGTAAGGATTTTGGTTGAAATTGGTCTAGTAGGTCCGGAGATATGTTATTTCACCTAAATGTGGTCAATATTGACCCCAGGGAAAAATTGTCTGTAAGTGGCGCATATATTTACAGGTTTATCGCACTTTTAATAGTTTTTAACCAAACCGTTATATGGAGTGGTCGGGGTTATAATACGAATTCACCTATAAGCACAGGGTGGATAGAATGCCCAAAAGATTCGCTCTGAGCGAATTTGGTTAGTAAAACTTGAATGATTTAAAGAGTGGACCACGCCCTTTTTAAAAAATTGGCATTTGTATACTATTGCAACATGTTGTTACAGAGTATAATAATTTTGTTTACCTAACTGTTGTTTGTATCACGTATAACTAATCAAGATAGATATGGAGTATACATACTTGTATATATAAATGATCAGGATGACGAGACGAGTTGAATTCCGAGTGACTGTCTGTCCGTCCCATATAAAATAAATATCTTCGAACTTCCGGTTTATACTGCATCGGTCAATATGTCTGAAACCTTACAGGGCTTACCTTAATTTAGAAATAATATCTTTATAATAACAATGTATCCTCTTGCCTTAATTGGATAAAATCACGGCGATACTTTATCTTGTTTGATATAAAATTTTACCCACACCTGAAGGTGTTTTCCAGGCTTTGATTTTTACATTTTTACAAGCTCCAAGTGTATATATTGAGTTTTCTTCTTTGTCTGGGAAAGGTATGGGCCAGTTGCAACCACAATTATATTAGAGTTGCTACTTATGACGAGACCTAGTTAAATCTTTATACCCTAAACAATGTTTGGGTTATCTATTCTAGGGGAAAAGTAGCGGACGATAATACAAATCGGTCAAGTATTTTGTGAATAGGGAATTCTTCTTAAAAGAGTTATGTATGCTGTACTCATAGCCAAATATTTGAACAGATATTGTACATGTAAGAGCCTAGTAGAGAGTAACTGAATTTGATATTTCAATATGTATACTGCCCTAGACCACAAGAACTCGCCTTTCGGGAATGTTTCGTTTTCATCAAGGGTAAATCAAATATGGTCACAATTCAGAGAAAACAATTCGAGATAGAAATGGGTGGCAGTCCAAATATAATTTAAGTCAAAGAGAAATACCATAGCACTCCTATTTATTACGGGCACAAAGAACCAGCGTCTGAATTTAAAATAAATAAGTATGAATAGCCACTTAGAAAAAAGTATATGTATATGAAATATGCCTTATTTAGATTAAATAGTGACTGCCAAATGTATGATGAAAACATCGCTGATGTACACAGATGACAACCACTAGATGCAGCAATCAATATCTATGGCTGAACCTCTTTCGAAAATAGAAGCGAAAGAAATGTCACTCTGACCTTCTACAATATATAAAATACATACTCCAAATATACATATATGTATACCGTATTTATATTATATATTAATTATTATAGTATACGAGTATATTATAAATATAGCCGAGCATGGAAAATGGGGGAATTTTACAAATAAGAAGGCTAAAATAGAAGTGAAAAAGTGAACTAACTGTAAAGAAGAAGGGCGAATTATAGGCGTTTTAGCTATACTACATATATGCATTCACCTATATGTATGTTCATGTGTGCATGCATATTTGGCTTGAAATAAAAGGGATAGCGCCATGTGCGCGTAGGTGTCAAAAATAGCATCACCATTTAGACAGAAGCAGTTCGTACCAAAAATAAATAGGTAAATATTCTGGGTTGACACACAAAAATAGAAATATTTAGATAAAAATATATGTATATATAGATAGAAACAAAAGCGTGTAATGCCAGACGAAGTGAGCAAAAAAAGTAATGCCTTTTATTACTTGTTTTACGGTTAATTGGTTAATGACATTCTGGTTGCAGTGCCGCCATGAAAATGACGTAGATTCGTCAGAGATAACGTCACAAGTAAATAGGACCATTATAATTGTACATGTAGTAGGTTAAAAATGTATTAAGTTAATCGAATACAAAAGGTGATGTGGCCTGATAAACATATAGATAGCTGCTGCTGATACGTCAAAACTTGAAATGTTGTAAATCGAAGAAACAACTGGCATAGGTCAAATAGACTGGCATAATTAAAAAGATCGTACAAATAAATAGTACATTCTGTCTATTCTTCTCTTCTGGGTAATTAACAGAAGCAATTGCAATGCATTCTCAAAAGAACAGCAATCATTAATGACAAGAATAACCTTACTAATCACATTGCTTAATAACATAACTTTATTAACACTTTTTTCTTTGCAGTAACGTTTAAATACAATAACAGCACACTTAAAATCGTGTCAAAAAAAATAAAGGAAGTAGTTTAATTTAAATTAATGATGTGATATTTCATTTCACTATTCTCTTCGAAACCAACGTTATCTTTCATTACAACTACTCCCCTAGCTATAACCAGTGGTTGAGAGATTTTAGATATGTGTGTAAAGGGATGAAAGTTACTTACGACTTATACTAAGTGGCTATATGCGATTTGGTACCAGTGAGGCGAATTGCAAAATTGTTTTATGTATCTTATAACAAAACTGATTGCCGTTACTGTCACTCGAAATCATTTAATTGGGCGTGGGTTAAACTTCTTTCCTTTTCAAGGAAAAGGTATGATTTCTCTAAAAACTCTTACTAATGGTGATTTAAATGTGTGTTCACTACCATAGTATATATTTTAATTTCCCATCTACAAATGATTCCATGATGTTAACAACGTTTGTTGGCAGAACATTTATAAAAACAATTGGAATTGTAAATAGCTAAAGATCTCTAAGTTATTAGAAAATAATTTTTAAAATAAAATTGTTTACACATGTAAACAACTAGTTCTGAAACCTTTTGTGTAAGCAATGCATCAACTATATAAATATTTTCAATTGTTAAAAACATCTAAGAAGATTTAATATATACTGTACTCGTTTAATTTTTACCTTTGCATCAAAAATATAATATAGGAGAGGCTCTGTCAAAATAACTTTCCAGAGGGTTTAAAAGAACTGAACAAGAAAAAACACTTACTTCGGCTTCACCGATACATTTCTTATAGAAACTATATGTATAGCTAAACCTGGCAACGTCACCGGCCAACGGTGGGCTAGTTCTTTCTAGCCCGAAGCTTGAGATAAACAACCTTCAAAACATCTGACCAATTTATTCTGAAATTGTATCGCTGCCTCGGGCAATAATCTGTGTCAAATTTCATAAGATATCTTGTCAAATAAAAAATTTTCATACAAAAGTGAAATTTGAATCGGTCTGTTTGTATGGCATATAGCTACCATAGCAACCCGACCTAAACAATTTAGTGGAGATTGTAGCATCGCCTTGTGATATACTCTATGATAAATTTTGTGAAGATATCTTATCAAATAACAAAAATTATATATGCTCTATCTGATTTATATATACTTGAAATTGTCTCTGACATGGTCTCAGGGTATTACAAACTTTGCGAGAAACTTAATATACCCTGTTCAGCTTATACAAATTTCCTGGAAAAATTGTTTGTCAAAAAAGTTAACAGCTAGAATACTTTACATTTGTTTTACATACCCTAAAATACTAGCAGGGTTATATTACAAGCCATATTCGTTTTGTAAAATCTACCCTTTGACTTTTCAGTTCTTATACTTATATAGATATCAAACTAATGAGGTAGGCAAGACGTATTTGCTACTGTTATTCAAAACTCTTAAAATTACTCTATAATTTTTCAGAACCTGCACTGTAAGTAACGATCACAGATTTATGGCTGACTTTATCACTTTGTGCCATATCCACATAAAACTGTAAGAGCATTTTTTCGAGAGATATCTTCCGCAACACTAATGTGATGAAATAGTTTCATCCATCTAATGTTAAAATAAATATTTCGAATATAAAGCGTAATATAGTAATGCAACCCATTATAAATTAATATGATCCCAAAAAAGAAAACAATACAATTTTTATAATATTCAATTCATACGCAACATTTTGTAGAATTTCTGTTTACTATTATCGCTTTCTTATTACTTTGCCTTCTTTTTTATCAGAGTAATGCTGTTTCCTGATGCCTTTAAAAGTTGTTGTTATTTTCACACCCTCCTTAACCGAAACAGTCATATGACCAATTACTTAACAAAATAACACATATTTGGGGTTCTGAGTATTTCTATAAAAGTACACCACCACACCTCATAACATATTCACGAGTCCAGATATTAATAAGCAAATAGTTCTTTTTTCTTCACACCAATAAATGCCACTTACAGTATGTACGTGTATGTGTGTGCGCTATTTTTAAGTACTCATTGACCAAACGCTACGGAAGCACTTTCTAATTCTTGGAATTCGTGAACACCCCCGTTGGATGACTAAGAAAGGACAAAGTGCTCAACACCCACCCACCAGCAACAGCTCAACTACCTATGCAAATGTGTATGCATACTTTTAGTACCGAGTGTTGAAACAACACACTTGACGTCTGTTGCCTGTTCTTTTTGTTATTGTGGTAATTGTTTTATTTGCTATTTTATATTGTTGTTGCCTGTTGCCGCTTGCGAAAAACCAGCTGTGCGCTGTTATTGAGGGTGCACAAGCGGTTCAACCGTTCGGGAAATGTAAGGACGCGCACAACAATTGCGACGCGGTGGCCAAACATGCGCATGAATTTTATTCGACTTCCGTTTTCCGCTCGAATTCCGGCAATTTGGTGTTAGTGCATTGGCTAGAGTAAAATTTAAATTTATACACAATGTATGTAAGTTTGTATATGAATAATGTTGTTGTTTTTGTATGGCCGGAAATATTTGTGGCACCAACGAAAAACTAAAAATTGACGATGAAAAAAAACATTTTTTAAAGAATTTTTATGACAGCAGATGGCAAAAAGTTAGTGAACAAATGTGAATAAATTTATTCATAATATTATTACGAATAGCATGACTTTTATTAATATCTATACATTACCTACTTATGTGTATACTGGTATGCAGATCAAAATATTTTTTTATGAAGTATTATTTTTTATGTAAAAAATCTTAATTATACGATAAAAATTTCGGGAATCCGGGTTATCACTAAAAAACGCTTTAATATGGCAACACTTTTGAGTATGAGCAATCGTAGTGCACATTATGTGTGTCTTTTTCACGCAGAGTATTTATTTAAGTGTGAAAAAGTGTCAGACTAGACTTATAATTATGTCCCTGAATCTCTTAGCTCACTTTTGTTTTAAAATACCTTTTAGAGACCCAATTTTAATATTTTTCTTAAGATACAACAATTAGTTTACTTTGCTTTACGGGCTCTATAATCTGCCAAGCGATTGTAGCGGAGTTCAGTGGTTTTTGTTTACCAAGTTGGTACTAATTAGTTTGTAGTGTCTCTTTTGGAATATGTAGGATCGCCCTTCTATTGGTACAATTTTCGAACGCTCTTTATATTTCCCATCAACTTAAGATCTTGCCACTCACGTACCCAAATTGTAGCTAAACTGCATTTCCTATGTCATAGAATAGAAGGGTAAAAAAAGATCTTTATCTTGATTTTGATCGCCCAGTTTATATGTACGTCAGGTGCTATAGTTATCTAAACTGTACAATTTGTTCGAATATTGATATTCGGTGCCAAATTTCGTGTAGATAATTTGTAAATCAAAAAAATTGTAGCGTTGCCTTAAGGAGTAATTCCTGCTAAATTTCGTGAAGTAAAAAAGTTTTCCAAACAAGAACTTGATTTTGATCGGTCGGTTGGTATGGCAGCAAAATCTTATAGTAGTCCGATGGCGGCGGTTGTGACATATAAGCACCATCTTGGAAAGAAAGGGCATAACTTCAAATCAATATATCAAATACTGAGGGACTAGTTGGCGTATGTGCAAACAGACAGGCAGATGGATATGGCTTTATAGGGTATTTGACGTGTCCTTCTGGGTGTTACAAACTTCGTAAATGACAAATAGACATTCAAGGTTACATAAACACACAACAAGCTGAAAGTTAGTGAATAAGTTTAGAACATGATTGAAAATAACATACTCAAAGTCGTTAACGTTCTGATATGTGGAAAAAACTGTAACCATCAAATGCTTTTCAAAATGAATAGCAATGGAGAATTAAGTGGCAACGATATGTTGCGTACAAAAACACAAAGCGTGTAGCCCGAGCGCGAACAACTCGCTGCACTTCGCCTTTCTGCGTCACCCCTCGACTACATCACTCTCAGAGAGCACGATTGAAAGTCGTATGGGGAGTGAGGTGGATATCCTTTATGATTGAAACTTATCCTTATTTAGCTTTCATAGTGTTATTAGACGATTCGTTTGGCAACCACTTTTTGGAGATAAATTAGTCATGTTGAATTATCGAATAAAGCAAAGGAAAAAGTTTGTTTCACTGTCAGATAAATATTCAAATAATAAATTGAAACTGAAAGTTTACACCCGATTTGAAAAAGGTGTTATACAAAAATTGTAGATCTTTGTAGATTTGCCAGAAATCGAGATAAACCTTGAAAATGCAACGCCATTCGCGTAAATTATTTTTCGTTTCCAATGGGTTTCACCTTAATATGATTTTTTGTTTTAAAAAATGATGTACCCTGGTGTAAATGGGTTTCCCCTGTTAATTAATGTAATCAGTCTCATTTTTACAACTTAAATCAACAATTGTTTTTCTACCAGTAATGGATCGTCGAATTTTAAAAAACTCTCAGAGCGCATATTTCAAAAGATCGCTACTTTTCTCACGATATAAATTGTTCCTTCCACAATTAGTTCCTGTCTTACGTAGAAAAGCTTGCCACCCACAAAATCATAATAAAAATCTTGTCAAATCCAACTAAAATACGCCCTTTCAATAAAGAAATTAGTGCCACAATACCGGAAACGAACATCAGTGCTCATAAATGCAACTAATCCGTTAGCGAGTACTTGCAACAGCTGAACAATGCATGGAGTGCACAAGCAAGAGTAACAAAGCGATCAGTAGCGATGTCAGCGATCATTACAACATTGACAGCGAAAATGCAAGACGAGCAGCAGTGACTGTGCTTGGCACTTGGTCGTACAACGGAAGTGCTGTATTATACCAACATATATGTAACTTCAACAACAACTTTTAAATCTTTGTATATACATACGTAATGGGTGGATATGTGTAAGTGGCCGGCATGCATTTGGGGAAGACCCTCATTTAAAGCTATTGTGTCGAAAGAAGCGACTAAATGTGTTGCTAACAAGCTTTCGTCGTCGACGCAGACGCCAACCATACACATATATAAAAATATATTATGCAAAGCAGCAAAACAGAAACAGCAGAGCGTACAATCAAGAACGTGTCTCCGAAGACTATTGCGAAGAACGCTGTGTGCATGTGTGGATGTGTATATATATGTACATATATGTATATCAGCACAGATCATGCATATCGCCTTACAACACTCACGCCGCACAAAAACTTGGTCGCCTGTGGCAAGATCACCATCCGACGATCCTCGTCTCGCCGTATTTTATGGAATATCAATACCTTTTGAGTTGTTGCTGTCGTTGTTGTCTGTGGCTTCATTGTCATTGAAGTAACAACAGTTGCACGTCTCATTGCATTGTGTTATTTCCGATGCTGCCGCCGACCTTTTGTCTCTTTGGTCCACCTCTGTTTTGTCCGCTGTTTCTTTGTGCTCTTTGTTTTTGATTCTTTTTGTATTCTCGCTTGAAAAGCTGCAAATTAACAAGAACGCACCGCGAAGTTAACAGCAAGGGATCACCTAAGTTCACATCGATCACCAACGGTATATATGTACCGACGCACACCCATATACAAGTATACACATCGGGCGCTGTCAAAACAATGTCAGCTGTGCGAGTTATGTTGCCGCATCATCGAATATTCGCTTTTCACGCTTTCTTTGGCAGCGTTGTATATTTTTTTAGGCAACATGCACCTATTAAATATATGTCTATATGCGTTTGTATACATATTTGTATCAAAAAATGTGTGTTTTTTCATTATTCGATGTGCGACACAGTTAATTATGGCTTTGTTGCTTCCTGTGCCTCCTCTATCATTCCTTCTTTCTGTTTTTGCAGCTGATTTGTATATTTTTGACCCCATTTCACGCCATTTTTAAGCTCACTACCATTAGGCGGCCACTATTTGCTCCTGCCTTTAGTTTATCCAAACACATTGAGTGCATTCTCTACTCTTCTCTGTGTTAGTTTATTGTTACTTTAATAGACATACATTTTAGGGATGTCAGGCGTCACATTTTTCTGGTAATTTTGTTTGCTTTGCCATCAACGCACGTAATGCATAAATTTCGGCAATACACTGACGTGGATCTCTTGTATTTTTATCCATTTTATCTGTAATTCTAATAATCTAATAAATTCTTAGTTGAACGTTTTCTTAACACATTTTCTTAAATGGTTCTTGAATTTATAGATTTGCCTTCGGAAATGGTTTTCTAAAGTTGATGTCCAAATTTATGAGAATTGGCGGATACTCCAATTGATTCAATGTATTCTTTTTGGTAATTTAATTTTGTGATTGCAGTAGTCAGGAAGAAATAAGGGTAATATTTTAGATCGATTTAGTTAATTCCGATCACGATAAAAGGTCATATTTTTCTTGCTTAAGATGTGGAGTTCTTGCTCTTATTTATCTACTAGTTATTTGGAAGCATATTTATAGAATATCATGAAATGATTAAATGAAGATATAGTTACTCTAACTCTTACGTATAAAAACACAATTGCTTATTTGCGCTTATCCTATTTAGTAACCCCTGGCACCAGATTTTTAAAAATTATATGTAACGACATAGCACTATCTATAGAGACACTCGGTTAAGTACCAAACTCAAACGACTTTGCAGCGTACACTTTAGTTTATATGTTATCTTCCTACTCAGGATGAGATTTTATTTCTACAAATGTTAGTATCATTTAGCATAGATCATAGTAAAATATTATTTTATGATTTCATTAATATTTTTATCGAGTTCTCACTCACGAAAATAAAACTTTTGATTTTTTAGATCGATGTAAGATTTAATTCAACTTATACAATAAAATTTTCAATTATTGATCTTTTTTATCTATCTATAAGAAGCTTCTACTTATAATTAATTGTGGTGATCTTATGTGAGAGCAAAGGGGAATTAAGGGTTCTTGCTCTCCGTTTGTTACAACAAACTTCGCGACGAAACTTTTCTAAATATCTCACTTATCGCCGGACATATTGATTATGAAGTTACCTGGACATTGGTATAATATGTTCAGTAAGTTATTGAAAAATATTTTCATTCACACTCTTGCAAAATGCCAGGATCAAAGCCGAAATATTTTCAGGTGTAGGCAAACCTTTATTTTAAAATTGTTCTCTGAGTTTCATTAAGCCAATATGTGTCTACTTGTGTGCTGGTATAAAGTCAGCCAGAAGGACGAAATTCTTTCTATTAAGGATATGAGGGCTAAAGGAATTATTGATCCGATCCAACAAATTTTTGAAATATGTAGTGGGGTTTACATATTCGGTATCTGGGGTCCGACTTGAATAATTTTTAATCACAAGGTGGCACATCTTAAAGGCATGAAAAGTGAAAAAATCAGATGGAAGTTAAAATTGTGTTACATGGGAAGAAGGCGGGGTCTTATTTTTATAATTTTTGCACTGTAATGTAGGATTATCAGGATCCTATTACCACCTGAATTTGGTTGAAATCGGTCTAGTAGGTCCCGAAATAGGGGTTTTCGACTAAATGTGTGCGGTGCCACACCCGTCGTCCAAATATGTTATTGACACCTCTAAAGCCCTTTCGTATCATATCGTTTGTTAAATTGTATGTCTCTGGCGCTTTTAGGTTTAGATTTATCGCACTTTTAGTCGTTTATAAGAATACGTTTTAAGGGGAGTGGGAGGGGTTATAATTTGAATTCACCCGTTTTAATAGGGTGGATAGTGATGCCAAAAAGATTTGTCCACAGCGAAGTTGGTTATTATAGCTTGAACGGCTTAGGAGATATGACCATTAAACTTATTTGAGGGCGGGACCACGCCCATTTCTTAATAATTTTCAAACCACGGCTTAGTTATGGCAATGTATAAGTTTTCGGCTAATGGTGTTTTTTGAGCGTGGCAGTGGTCTGATAACGCCCATCTACGAACTCGTCCTCTCTATTTTACCAAGGAACGCGTATACCAAGTGTCATCAAGATAACTCAGTATTCACTCAAGTTACAGCTAGCACAGACGGGCAGACGGACAGACAGTCAACAGGATTTCAACTCGTCTAGTCATCCTGATCATTTATATTATATATTGTATATATAACTATAACTCTATATCTAACTCGGTTCCAAAACCATTATACTCTGTAGCAACATGTTGCAAAAATATAAAAATTATTTAATTGAATTGGGCATAATCGTTTTACTTGTAGGAAATTGATACCCAATATTGTGTGTTAATGAAAACACTTTTTGTAAAACAAAAAATCCTGCTGATATCACAAAGTGGTTTAAAGAGTGTTATCTAGATTCTAGGCACCATTTGTTATTAGTTTAATTTGCTAAATTACGAACGAAAATATCAAAAAAATTCACAAAACAGTTTTGGATTACTGTGAAACCTCTTGTCAAAGAACATGTTGACCATATAGTTGTACGTATGTAAAGGCTTCGAATTTCTTCCAAATTGACCGCATTCTTCCAGTCGCGATTCAATGGAAAATGTATAACTTAGCCGAATTTATATACAAAAGTGTACTTTTCTCTTAAACGATACGAACTTTCTAGTTCAGCTGTTAACTATTAAATATAAAAAATTTCATTGAAAAGTTTAGATGGTTCATGCTCTCACGCTCTTACACAGCCTTAAGTTTTATGATCGATTGAGACTTGATCTTGCAAAGTGGACGTAGTTACGCATTAGAGAATGTGGTATATTGAGTGTCTTATTGTACGAGATTGGTAATCGTTGGATTTTTTTTTTTATTTCTACACCTAACGATAAAAAGATAATTTTTTTGGATAGTTAATGAGACATATATCATATATAATTAACTACAATACTATACCTCTTCGACAATTATGTGCAAGAAAGTCGAATAGATGAATACGACTTCACGTTGAGAGCACTTATGTAATATGGCATCATCTGGACGACTTTGAGAAATCCAAATGTTTGGCCTTAAGCTCACCGGGAATAGCCTACCAAATAAATAAAAAAAAATGAAAGGAATTATATACTAATAACTCTTCTGTTCTATGTTAAACTTGAGTTATATAAAATTAAGAGTGGCCAACTTTACAAAACTGTTGACTTTGCTATGAGTACATCAAAAAGCTGTGTCTTACGTGACTTTCGCTCGGAATGTACGCGAAAACTCAGCTGTAATCACAACGCCATCAACACAACTTCAATGTCGCCAAAGGCGCACCTGAAGCGGTGAGTTAATGCTGCTCTAAGAACGTTAAAAACGCTAACGTTTGCAATTCAATTGTTTTACAGTTACAATGCGCAACAGACACGGTGCGACACAGCAACATTAAAATGTATGCCACATGCAACAAACAGTTGCTTAACACTTACAAAGGTGCTTAAAGTAAGCAACTTTCTTACAACATAGCTACAACAAACAAACGCCGTAGCGACCGCATGCAACACATGCAGCAGCGATAAATTAAAGTCACCCCAAGTGAAAAAGCAACAACAACAACAATATTGTTTGTAGGACTTAAGGGAACCATTAAGCACATGATTGGTGGCAGCAGATGCGCTTGTAGTGTCGGCCCCCCACCTCCTACTTACCACCCTACTACCTAGCAAAACAATCAGATTGCGAGCGAGCGTTGGCCTGCGAGCGCGAATGTGGCGTGCACTATCACTATGCACGCTACAGTTGTTTGTAAATATATATTTGCTCCATTCGCATTTTCCCCTTTGCACTTATTTCGAACTAGCAATGAGATAAAAGGTATTTACGAGATACACTCTTGTTACACGAAGTATATCTTCAAAGTTTGTCACACACACACATATTTTATAAGTACACATACGCATACGTACATTTCGTTTCACCATAGGGGAGCATGCAAATGTTGCAATGTTGCAGCTTAAGTTGAAAGTCGAAAATCTTTAATTTGTTCGCTGTTAATGTCGACACACATTTCTGCAACTATCACTCATACATATATATAAGTTATACGTGTATATAGCGCGTGATATGGCAGCAAATGTGCAGTTAAAAAATTTTGATTGATTTAAACTGTCACTCATCCGAAACCAAGCTGGCGCTGGCAGAACCACCACATTTGTGTGTGCGTGTGTGTACAGCGCCGCTTCATATTTTGACAATAAAAACTTTTTTGAACTCTTTGAATGCATAATTAACCGAGAAGGGACGAAGGGGAAATATTATTTATGTAACAAGCTCGGCAGAGACTTTTATGATATTTTTTTTTTGTTAGGGGACTAAGCCCACTTTTGACTTCCAGGTGAGGCGCAATTAAGTTATATAAAAAAATGGTTTTGGAAATAGGACTCATACCCCAAGTTAATAAGGGATTCACGAAAGCCATTTTATAACAAAAACTTTGCTTATTGCCACTGTCACATCTGCTTTGGGGGAATAAAGATGTGTAATTGATTAATGTTACAACTCCCAATTCTAAATATAGCGCATTGGATTTATAAGTACATTATTTATAAGTACTCATCAATTCTGGAAATTTGTCATGTGATGATCATGTGACCTTTAGATAGTGATGTAATGATGTGACGTAATTTAAGGAATTATTCAGCCTTATTGTAAACGTTATTTTAACGAGATTCCCAAAGGAAACATTCACTGAATTGTTTTTCTTTTCGTGAACTTCAAATGGGAAAAATCTTCCATCGAAAATTTTCTCTAATTGTAATTGTAATTTTTTTCATACAAAACCATAAAATTTGTTCACAAAATTGTTAGCGGGGAACAACTATCAATAAAATGTAAGCATATTGTATTATGGATTTACTTGATTTTAACACCTTTTTTCTATAAACTAAGGCCTATTAACAAAATACAGTTGACGTTTCTGGTCAACAATAAGGTAGAATCAAGGTTTTCAAAAAGAAAAGAAGAAGAAAGTACATGCATTTTGGAAGAAGTTACATGATCGAAATCGATTTCAGTTGAGTAATTAATGCGGCTAATATTTTACGGGTTTAATCAAAAATATATGCTTATAATTAAAAATAAGAGCTCCTGTTATTGGCTTTTTAACTTTGCAAATTTTTTCAAATCTTCAATGTCACCAAATCCAATCAAACTTATATGTGACTGATGCTTTTCATTCACACGAAATTTGTAATATGAATTTTTTGTTGACGTGAAAATACGTAGGTTTCAGTATGTACTTTGGGATTTGGCAAACCTAGTGTTGCACACTGGCAACTCACAACTACTCAGAACGTTTTGACATACGAGCGCTATTTTAGTAACTGAAAATATTCATCTCGGCTAAAAAATTTATTATTATTCATAATTTTCGACATGGATTAATTCAGCAACAGTGTATCGATGTACTTAATTCAATTTTTGTTGTTGAAGCTCTATCAAAGACTAGTGCTTATCGATAGTATGGTGAATTCAATCATGGTCGTAGATCCCTCCAAGAGGAGTTTAGTGAAGGTCATCCAAAATCAGTTGTTGTTCCGGAAACAATTAATGCTGTGCGCAAACTGATGTTGCACGACCGTCATATGACATCGTAACAGGTGATGAATCGTGGATTTATGCATATGAGCCTAAAAGTAAACAGCAGACGACCGTATGCGAATTTCCAGATGAGCCGAATCCAACAAAAGTTGTGCACGCACGAAGCACTTTAAAGCAAATGGTTGTATGTTTTTAGAAAAACTGGACATGTCGCAACCATAACACTAGAACAACGCAGAACAGTGAATTCTGGTTCAGCGGTTGATGCATTCAGAACGCATGTTTTGGAGATACCTAAATCAGAGTGCAAAATTGCTTCGACAATTGATTGAAACGCATGGAAAATTGTAGAGATCTTAATGCAGAATATTTTAAGAAACAACCCTCGTAAGAATATCTGGGATTAATTTAGTCACACGATATTTACAATTAAGCTGAATACGACTCCGCACATTTAAGCTTTTTAATATTTTTTAGTAAATGTGAATATATAAGGGATGTCTAAAGAAAGAATTCAAGTTCATACGATAAGCACTAAAAAATATATTTTATGTGATGTGATATCATAACAAATAATAACATGTCACGTCATAACATGTTGTATGATTGGAAATTTTATGTGTTCTAAAAAAGGTCATTGCACAAAATATCGTAGCATATAAATATGTTAGGTACTTGCTAAAGAAGGAATCTATGACATAATCTCTTGTGATTTTATTTATACGACATCGCGTCATGTAATTTTACTGTCAAATACTTAGAGCAAAAGTACTCTAAGGGTCATCTGATAAGAGAGCAAATCATTTCTTTTGAAATATTCACTGATTCATAGATTCTCTCTGAAACGTGATCTCCCAATATAGATAAAATATCTCCTTTATGGGACAAAGGTATATGATTAGAGAAATTATATGTTATCTTAAGAAATAATATAAGGCGATATGGCTGTTCAGATTGAATATGTCATGAGATTTTGGACGCTTAATAAAGTTATTCAACTTCTGTCTAGTTGATTTGACCTCAAGTTATGTGACCTGAACTTGCGACATGAGGAACCACGACAATGATTTAAACGATTATTTTTTATTGGAAATCCTATTTTAGTGTCATAATATGTATTATATTCAGTGAGTTTTTAGTCGTGCTGATTGAACAGTAATCGATGTCATATCACACGATTTGATTATCTTGGATGTGGTGGGAATATTTGAAGTGAAACAAATTCAGAGTTTGCGCGATTTGACGTCAGATAAATATACCACTGAACAATGTTTTTGCTCATATCAGTTGAGTTCTAGTAATATGATTTCAACTTTAGGTTACTGAAGTGAATTTATTTGCTCAGTGGAAACAAAATTATTATGTAGCATTCCTGAATTTAATTCTGTGACAAAAGGAACATTCGATTTTAAATGCTGATTATTTTAAAAGAGTTGAAAAAGTGAGACTATTTAAGTAATGAAGTAAAAAGAGGCATTTTCGCCATAGATGCTCTAAAAAGTGATGGTACAGGCAGCAAGAGAACTAACACTGCTCTGACTAATAAAGGCGGTCGTCTGATTGATTTTGCATTCAAAATGTAGTGCAAATGAATTTAAAAAAGCCAATCTTAGTGATAAAAGCCGTTATTTTTCAAAGTGATTTAATGAATATTGTTGTAGTAACATTTTTCAGCAAAACGATTTGAAGCAAGTAAGGAAGGGTTCGTGTGTAATCGAACATTTTTTACCACCGCCACTTGCAATGATGAAAGCGGGGGACATATTTACAGGCGCTGGCAAACTTTGTATTGAAAAAATTCAACATTCATTATTCAACGAAATCGTGAATGGAATGCAATTGGTTTTTTATTTAGTTATCTTATAAGTCATAGACTCAATTAATACTATAACTATATTTTGTTTATTGTTTTTTATATTCACATCATTCTAAAATGAGATATATCTATCAGATATAAACCTAACCGAAGAGGCTAAACTTAAAAGGTCTAGACCAACTCTATTCATTTTGACCAATCTAAATGTTTTAAGGTCAGCTGAAAAATGAGAAATCACTATATAGGGTATATTGGGAGTGGAAAAGGTCTGGGCTGATTGCACCAACTTTTGGCATAGCTCACACACTGAATGACATATTCGGCAGAATAACGAAAATCATTATATTGTAGCATATGAAGTATATGGGAGTTGAAGTAATTCGTAGATCAATTTCACACATTATCCGCGTTAAGCTATAGTATATGCGTTCAGTTATTTTTGCTAAGATATTTACATATTGACCGATATATACTTTACTGGATATGCTGAAAGTTCGAACATCTTTATATTGGTCAAGTAAAAAGTTCGTTCGGTTTTTATTGATTTATCAAAAGATGATAACTTTGTGTACATTTGTCCGATTTAAGTCAAATATGCGCCGTTTTGTTTGTAAACTTGTTGCCAATTTCATTATACCCCTGTCGTAGAAGGCTGCGTCCCTATTGGCAAAAACTCGGAGAGCCAATTTTCACAGGCCTCTCTTGAGGCCAACTTCCCACCATTAAGCGCATTCGCCATGGACAGGAAAAAATGGTAATCACTTGGTTCCAGGTCCGAAATAAAAGGTGGGTGCATAAGGTGGGTGTATGCGGCCTGGTGTTGTCCTGATGGAGCACAATTCGGCCTCTGTTGATCAAATATGACCTCTTCTGGATGAGTGCTGCCTTCAAGCGGTCCAGTTGTTGGCACTAGAGAGCCGAATTGAGCGTTTGGACATAGGGGAGCAGCTCGTAGTAGATGATACCTTGCCCATCCCACCAAACACACAGCAAAACCTTCCTGGCCGTCAATCCGGTCTTGGCCACCGTCTGGGCCGCTTCCCCGAGCTTTGACCACGATCGTTTGTCGTAAGTGACCCATTTTTTATCGCCAGTTACAATCCGCTTCAGAAACGGATCGATTTTGTTGCGATTCAGCAACGATTCGCAGATGGAAATTCGATCCATCATGTTTTTGCGTTAAGTGCTCACGTGACGGTCTGTTTCCCCTATTTCCATGATTTTATCGCAATTTTCGACGACAGTCCTCCCAACGCATGGTGCATCTTTGACATCGAAATTACCGGAACGAAACCTAGCAAACCACTTTTGTGCTACACGTTCATTTACAGTATCGGGCCCATAAACTAAATTAATTTTTTCAGCCGCTTTGGCTGCTTTTTCGCCTTGATCGAAGAAAAATTGTAAAATATAGCGAATTTTCTCTGTGCTGGTGTCCATTTTTGATGAGCACTCACAACGTAGTGAGTCAATCAATCGAAAAACTGTCAAACACAAACTTTTAGCGCGACATGATGCGACACGTAACACTAGTACTATGGACAATAAAGCCATCTTTTAGATAAGAATCGAACGAACCTTTTACTTGACTAAATAATAAGTACATTGGGGCTAAGGTTTCTATTGATCTGATTCCACCCATATTTTATATACGGGCATAATATTATATACTATTTGATTGACCCATATTTTCTATAAAATGTGCACAATAGGAACTGGAGTCCACATATTCGGTATCTAGGGGCTTGAATAGTTGTTGTCCGATTTTGAAAATCATCTTAAAGGTACAATTTGTACCACTTCTAGTACTTTTCAAAATAACCGTTATATGGGGAGTAGGTGGGGTTATAATCAGCAACATGTTGCAAAAGTATAAAAATTGGTACAAATTAAAAATGTTTTAAATAACTTGCATCAGTTTGCAAAAGTATCCATTATGTCAGAAATGTTATTCGATTGTACGAAGAAATTGATATCTCGAAATGTCCCTGTATAAAAACAATAAAAATCGGGGAAACTCCTCTACTTCTCCTTTAATAACACATTTTTAAGCGTTTCTTAAGAAAAATTACCTATTCTCTTAAAACTATTCAGGACAATTCTGCTTTCACTATTTGACAGCTAAGAGATACTTGCGCGGAACTAACCAAATTTTCTCTCAAAAAAATCCACGAAGTGCAAACTTTACCGAATAATCTCTTCAAGAATTTGAGCAGCCGAGAGCGTCGAAAAATACTTGTACTTAATGACAAGAAAAACGCTGTGAAAATAGAAATCAACCAAATAATAGTAAAAAGTAGACGCTGTCAAAATAGCAGTTCTTTTGTGCTAATGTAAATTCTTACTTACAGATAAACATACGTATGGTTCATACATACATAATACCCACACGCCACTGTTAACTCAAATTCAATAGATGTGAGGTTTTTCCTCTTGTTTGCAACCAAATATGTGGTGCAACAATGTACACTCTATTTAGGTGGCATATCTGCAACGCCAATGCGCATAGCTGCGACTAAACAAAGGCATGCAATACGACCTGAATACTGCCGCTACTCACCCCTGCAGCTAATAATGTTGAGTGATTGTAATGAAAATGAATGAGTACGGTATGCGTGCTGGTGTGTAGGCAGGACAATTTATGTAAGAATGCAACCGATAGCAGAACCTCTGATGTAGAAGAGAAATAATAACAAGCGCAAACGGAAATCGGTGTAGAAGAGGAAACAATGAAACGTGTCAGCGGCTAAAGTGGAAGCGAAGGTAATGTGCCATATGTGGTCATAGTAAATATAGACTAACAGCAGAGATAATTACAATACATAACAGCGAAATGTTAGCTAAACAGAGTGTCAAAATAATCATTAAAAGCTGTTAAGCGTTAACAGCATTGAAAATATAAAAAAATATAATAAATTTATTAACATTCACTGGTATTATTACTCTAACAGCGCTAACATTTATGTGATTTTAACAGCGACAGCAGCGATTCTGTAACATTCGGTGATACGGTAAGCAGCAGCCAGTGAGAAGTCAACAGCGCAATGTGAAACTTTTAACAGCGCACGCATTGTGCAGAATTTCACTCTGCTTCTCTGTTAGGCTATAACATTTTGGGGGCCGCTTTTACAGGCACTATTCAGAATGTTATTGTTTTGACACACACATACACAATGTAATTGCTACAACGCTAAACGGCATTCCAATGGATTAACAGCGACCGTGTCGTGCGCTGGATGCCGCGTGCCATCGCCGCCAACACACAACGCGCAGCTCCACTCGCGCTACTCAAATGCAGCAGCGGTGTATGCCAGCACACGTAGCTCTTTTAGCAGCAGCCGAGCAATGGATTCGGTGGAAATCAAGTTTTAGTACGTGTTCCTCCGTGTTTGAAAACAGTTCGTTTGTTAGCTGATGACAGTGCGACGCGCGCGCGAGTGTGTGTGAAAAATTTTCTTATTAGAATTTCAAAAAATATATATACACTTGTATATAAGCACCGAATGCGATTAATTTCCTAGCTAGTGAGGTAATTAAAAATATTTTGTGCTCGCTATTAAATACAGTTATGTTTAAATGAATTCTGTTGAAGAAATATTGAGTCTCGAAAAATGTAGTTATGTTTAGAAATTACTCTTGTTGTGACATAAACACAAATATGCAGACACATACACAAACACATACACATATTTAGCAACTCATAACTACTCATACAGGCGCTTAACTGTCCGTTATATGTATATGCTTGCGTGTGTTTGTGTATAGAATCGCTCGTGCAACACGGCACAAAAAATATGTTAAGTTCGTGCAGTTGGAGTTAAATCGGCAATAAAATAGTAATGTGAAGTAAATAAAAGTGCGTGCTAGTGAAATAGCAAACGCAGTAAGCTTCTGTGGATAAAACTGCTTAAAAGTGTAACAAGAAAACTGCAAAAAATTGCTAGTAAAACTCGAAAAAGTTAAACTTTTAAGTATTGTTTTTTTGTTTTTGATCTTTCTTCCTCCTTTTACCTCAAGTGCAATATGCATTCTTATTTATGCTTCTCCCTCTGCTGCTAACTCTATGCGCGGTCAGGGCAGCCAAGAATCGATTTGCCACAATTAGTTCGGCTGTCGATAACTACGGGCGTCCGCTGCCTCACCCACTTCACCGACCAGTTACCTTCCTACACACCGTTAGCGCTCGCAAACGCCTTAAGGCATGCTAACAAACGTGTATTTGCTTGCTGCCAACTACAATGGACTATGGTGCGTATTACGCACTTGAATTCACACTCAAATTGCTAGTGTGATTATTGTTGGTGTTACTAGTGTTGTTGTTGTTGTTCATGTTTATGAAGAGTTTATTTGTTGTTGTAGGTACACTGTTAGTTATATTTGTTGTGTTGTTGACCCAACGCTTGACCTAAAGGCATATAAAACCCTGATGGCGCGTTGGTTGTGCTGATATTTGAGTGAGTGTGGCAAGCAGCAGAGCGTACGCGAAGCGTGTATGTTGAAGAATAAGGAAGTGAACTTTAAACCGTCATTTGTGGCATATAGCAAGTGCGAATTTCTTGTAAACGAAACTAACTTTAAATTTTAAATGCGGTAATGCAGAAGGCAACAGCTAACTGTTGTGAAAAATTATAAAAATTAAAAAAGAAATCTATTTAATTTGAATTAAAAACTAATGAAAATAATTCAGCAGAACTTATATTAATATAAAAAGTTATATATGTAAAATACATAATAATTTATTTCAAACCTATATATTAAAGAAAAATGACAAACCTTTATTAAAATAAACGGTTTTTAATGAAAAATCTTGTATTAAACATTTATTAAAATTTTTTTAATAAAATATCTAAGTTGATTATTTATAAAACAAGTCATTAAAAGTACGTTCTTTGATGTACTACATCCTAATATAATTTGAAGCTAATAAACAAGTATATAGCATGCTAATTAATTATCAGAAAATATTTGCGAAAATTTTATAAAGGTTTAATAAACGCAAAATGCTAAAAAATTATATGCTCAGATAGTAAACAATCATTACATAATTATTTTAAGACCGATCAAGCGATAAGTGAAAATGAAGTCAAAACCCAGAATAAAACTTATAAAAAATAATTAATAATAGGAATAAAAAATAGTTGGTTACAACATAAAACTCCACTCAAATCAGTAAAGAAATTTTTCAAAATTGTATAATAAAAAAATATAAAAATAACAAAATGTCAGATTTTGTAAAACATAATATTAATAGTAGTTATTTCACATACACGATTAAAAAACCAGAAATTAAATTTCTGAACTCAATTTTTAAAATAAAAAAGCATAGGTATTTTTACTATCAAACCGTTAGACCTAAAATATACTTATCGCAATGCCATTAAATCTGCCATTTCGCTTATATATATTTACGTTCATGTGTGCATGTTCGCCTCAGTTGGCGCTACATACCGCAAATTGCATGCAATGTTGCTCGTCATTGCTTTTCATCGTATGCTAATCATGAGCGTTTCTGCTGTTTGCTATTAACCTCGACTGGTCGCTCGCTACACCAGCATGCATGTGCGTGAGTGTATGGGTGGCATATTACAAATTCCAGCACACAACAAAAGCACTCCTACATAAATGCATTTAATGAGTAAGTCATGTGTATGGGACTATGTGTGCGTCCTTTCTAGTTGCGAGCAAGCCTTGGTGAGCTCAACCGCTGAATCTGCCATTAATGTGGTGAATTTGTTGCTTGGCAGCAGCAAGAACTTCGCACAACAAGGCACATGGAAGCACAGTGATGTTAGCAGACAAAGTGCTGAAGGAGTGTGCTGTCAAGCGCCTTACTGTAGGCAATGCGGAAATTTATAGTAAAGCTTTAAATTTATATTCAATATATTATATTTTTAATTTTCAAGTGGAATTAAGTTTTGTTAATTATTATTTTTTATAAGTTTGAGTAAATTATTGAAAAATGTAAAGTATTTTTGTACCAAATAAGCTAACTTATACTTACTTAGCAAATTCCGCTCCTAAAAGTATGACAATAGTTCATAAATAATCTGCTCTGAACACATTTTAGTGAAATGTCGACAGTATCTTCTCGGTTAAAGAAAAATATGTTAAAGATGCTAAAAAGCTTGGTTTTTTCAAACAAAAATTAATTTTGTATGATCATTGAAAAAATCTAAGTTAGCTATAAACCGCTAATATCTTTATTTGCGTATCACAAGTTCAATGAATTATTTTAGTGTCAAAGTGTTTTATATTTATTACCCAATTTTGGAAATTGGGCCTATTTTTGAGGAAAACTTTTTCATAGAAATCAACTGCGAACACCAACGTTAGGATCTAGTGGCCTAAAGTTGAAATTATATATATTTCGTCACACATTAGTAATACCGTAGGAGAAATGGCACTAATGACATGTTTGAAGGCGAAAAATTCATTAAATAATTTGACTTATATAACACAGTACGCAAAATCGACTTTTTTCTCTATTTTTTCGGGAGTTAAAGTCGAAAATAAAGTTAGTTTTTCGAAGTTATAACTCAATCTATGAAAAAAATTGGTTTAGTCCAATAGCGAGCCAAGTGTTGCACAGTGACAATCTTATTATTATATTTGCTTTGCTGTGCTGCTCAATTATGGGTAAGCAGCCTTGTAGCTCCTCTCTAAGCCTTTCAAATGTTTGTATTATTGTAGTTCAAGGAAAAGTATTGAGCAATATCGCATGCTTAGCGTGAACCTGTTTGACCAAAAAAAAATATCTAAGCGAAAAGGTCAGTACACTCGTAAATGGCAACTTATTTCTAGTTTTACCGAGAAATACTGAGTTTGCTGATAATAAAAAACGAATTTAGTTTATTTTGTAAACAAATTTAAAAATGCCAAATTTCAAGTAAATGCAAGGAATTTTTAATATGTTGGCCCATACGAATATACAGATACTAAAAAAATATAAAAAGTGCCTTCAAAGATACACACACACATGTATTACGATTAAGAAACCGATAAAATCCACGCCAAAATATACAAATGAAATGACAAAACAAAACGAAGGAAAACATAACGAATATAAGAAAAGTTTCAACCACAACATCTACCACAACAAGAACAAGATTTAGTATTGCAATAAAAACAAAAAAATCGGCAATCATAAATCGCAAAAGAGACATAAATTGGAGGACGCGCAGCTGGACGCGTTGCGGAGACTCGCTGCTGCTGCCTGCTTGCCAGTCAACTCACATAGTCGGCTGACTGGTTGACTAACTGGCTGTGTGCTGGCTTTCAAAGTGTAACTCTGCGCGTATATGAGTATGTTTGTTTAGGACGCAATGTTGCACGACAACAACATGCCACAGTCTGAGCAAGCTTCCTTGCCAAACCGGTCACAAAGCAGGAAAAAGGCAAGGAATTCGCACCAACTCCAATAATAAATAACAAAAAATAAATAAATAAAAAAGGAAGAAAAATAAAATTTAATAAGAAAGTATAAATGTGAAGGAGAGAACAACAACAGCGAAATAAAGCAAGTGTTTGGTGCAACTACAAGCATCTTTATGCATGTATGAATGTGTGTAGTGTTGTGGGTGTGTGTGTTGGCAGTGAAGCAAAAAAAAAATGCATAAGACCAGAAAATAGTTGAAATGCAATAAAAGGAAGCAAACCTAACTAAGTTAGCTGCTTAACAAGCGCAACTAAACAACATTGTGCTCAAAGCGAAGGCGTAAAAGCGCGCCGCAGTGACAGCTTAGCTTTGTGTGCACGCGTAAATGCGATTGTATGTGTGCGTGTTTGTGCAACTTCATGTACATATGCGTGTGTGTGTATCCCCGGCCGTACATAGCCAAGTCTAACAATTTTTTTCCATTTCCATCACTTTACACTCCTTCGCCTTGCTGCTTTCCCTTGCTCCGCAATCCATCAGCAACATCAAGAATTACCACTTTTCTTTCTTCCTCTCGAACCTTCAAAGCAATCGTTCTGCGGAAAAACCAGTTCTGTGGTCTGTTGCACACAGCCTCCAATCGTTCAATGGTTGTCTTTGTTGTAATTGGCTTGGAGCTTGTGCGCTCTCTACTTGATACACGTCTATATTGTTGTTATTGTTGTCGTTTAGCTTTGCTCAATTGCAAGAGCACAACAAACAATAGCTCACCACTGCATACAGACCACAAAAACTCGTTTGAAGCCACATTCCTTTTTGGTTTTGACTATTTCGTTTTCACATCTTTTGCGCGTTCTTTTACCTCTTTCACTTGATTTTCGTTTGTGGCATCACAAATTAAATTTCAAACACTTAGAGACAGAAAAGTTTAATGCAAATTATTAGAGGACAGTGAGAAGTGTTATAAAAAAGGTCAAGGTGAAATTTTTTTGTTTGTCATTTTGAAGATCATGAGTTTTTTACATGAAATTAAAGACTATTCGGAAAAAATTAAAATACTTTTGAAGCATTCCACTTTTTTTAAACAATAAATCGAGTTTCATGATGCCAGACAAATAGTCTAAAGTCGAAAATAATAAATGAAATTATTTCTTGTAACCGTTTTTGTAAGACTTTTATAGCTGAATTCAAGTACTAGTTCGTTATCTATATTGAAACAGTCTGACAGAGATTTCTACTGCCTTGAGAGAACTGATAGAATACAAAAATCAAATTTACACTCTATACAAGTTTAACACTGAAAAGCAGCTTAAATATAAGTAAAGTCTTAAATCTCCTGTAATAAGACAACAAATTTAGAGCACTTGTCATGGCCTCTATTATATAATATTTCATTGCAAATATTCAAAATTGGATAGACTATTTAGATTGTGAATGTTTGACCACGGATTTGATATTAATTTTTCTAATAAAATTTGTGAAGACAGGAAAGATATTTCAATAATAATATTTATAATTTTGCTGTCATCAACAAAACTATTTATATCCGTTATGCTTTTATGTAGACAGCCATTCAAGGTTTGGTGGCCTGACGGGCTCCAATAATTCTGTGTCTGATTTATGTTAGAGCTGGGCAGTCACCGATAAAGTGGAAAACGGTTTCCTCTAGATTTGACGCATTTTTATCCCATGTTTTCCAAAAGGCCAATACCCCGCTATAATAGCTGTAAGTTCGTAACTACAATACCTGGACTTATGTAATAAGTCCTTTTCTAGTCTTATCATACTTGGGCCTTGAAGATATACTTATTTTGCAGTTGGTTATTGATTTCCATGTGCTTCAAGCTATTTGCTCAAAATGAGTATAAAGCTCTATTTTCTCTAGTTTCCAGTGAGCATGGTATTAACTCCGCCCGGATTCGTCTAAACAGGCTTCTAGCTTGGCTAACTCGTCTACTTTTTCGTTGTCAAAAATGTGTCTGTGGCCGAGAACCAAAATTATGAATAAATGAAATCGACCTGCCAGTAAGCTTAAAGCCTTCCTGCAATCGTTGACTACGCTGGAGTTAATATGTTCGGTCGAAAAGGCCAGCAGTTGTGTTGTTTTTTGTATCCCTCTGTAGTTATTATATAGAACATCACAGACCTTCTCTATTTTTTTCAGGCAATAAGAATATAAAGGAATTAAATGTGACAGGAAGTTCCTTTCTAAAAATGATTTTAAGGTCAATACTGTGCTTACGTGAATGTGCATTATCATTGAAAATTTGAGAATAAATGTGTTTTGAAAGTTTTCATGAATCTACTTTGTAAGGTTCGTAAATTTCCGAAAGGTGTAACAATTATATTATTCTTTAATCTATGTAAGTAAATTCTAATACTATGGATGACGATGTCAACACCAATACACTTGAAATTACATGAAATTTAGTCAGGCAATTTTTATACTTTGTCGATTTAAGATATTTGTGATCTGTGATGTTTGTGATGAGTCGTTGAAAGTGGCTTTCGAGAGTTTACATTCGGTGAGTGAAATAGTAAAAACGCTGAGCAACTCTTACCATATAGATCGACTCAACATTTCTTTGGTCTTTGTTTTTCTCTCGCTGTAAATCAAATGTATTCTCTCGTAAACTTGGCTTGAGCTGATTCGCTGAAGAAACTGAAAGCTTTCTTGGCTGCGAACTGCCTGAAGAACCTCCTTCTGAAGGCGACTGATTGACTAAAGATTTGTATTAGAAAATATTAACATTGCGAATTTAAAAATCAATAACGCTGAAGAAATTGAAGTCCAACTCGCCTTTAAACTGCTTGAAGACAAGCGACGTTTTTAAGGCGACACCAAAAACTGTTAACAAAAAAATCTCAAAACGTTATATTTTAATTGGCTGAATAAAGTTATTGAGATTTCATAATGAGAAGGTGTTATATATTTAAAAAAAACCATCAACAAACACTTTGCGTAAAAAATTCTCAAATTCGCATATTATTTATAAATATTATTTAAATTAAAGCCCATTACTTTTCCGTAATTTCAGTTATTACAATCTGCATAATTTTTCGATTAAAAACATGCACATGCATGTATTTAAATTATTTTTACCAAGTAAAAATAGTAATTACATTTTTCTTTCCATTCTTTTTATTTTTAGCTCACACAATGCAACACAACGAAATAAAAGAGGATAAGCATTTAGGAAAAAATTAAAAAAATGCATGATTGATATGAAAAACCAGCGAAAAAAGGCTGCAGACACACCAAAAACAAAAATAAACACCAAAAGTATAAAAAACAGTATATGAAATTAAAACAAATAACCAAATCCATGCGTGTCTGCATGCAATGCGGCATTAAAAATAAACAAAATAACAACAACAACGCGTGCACTTATGCAAATAACGGAAAGTATATATGACATTTTTAGCAGCAACAGCAGCAAAAAAATATCCACTAAAACAACCAAGAGTGTCGAAAAACTGGAATGAAAACAACAAAATTAAATAATAAAATAAAAGCTAAAATAGGCAAATAAAAATTCTGCTTGCTGCAATCGAATGACAAACAACAACTGCAGCCACAACGAAAATATTGCAAGCAAAACACACACGAATTTTGCAAAGAATTCTACTACACACACACACACAAACATACATGTGTACATGCTGCGACAAGTGGCAGCAAAAATTGAGGCATGCAAATAATTTCCATGCAATCAAACAAATAAATAAATTCGTTTATGCGGCAGGAAAGAAGGCAAAAAAGCAAAATAAACAACAAAAAAGTAGCGCAGAAATAAGTGCAACAAATAAGTGTAAAACAGCGCCGCCGCCAGTAGCTTGTCTGCCACACACAAGCTCGCATACACACATATGTGTCTGAAACTCGCAGCCAGCGCACCACTGAGGCCCGTTGATTAAAGGGGAAAGCAATTTTTATGGTAAGTTGCACAGGCTTTGCGTATTATTTTCGATTTTTTTGGTTTTTTGCTTCTACATTTTGCCCGTGCTAAGCATACTTTGCTGCTTTGCGGCATTTTTGCGGCGAAGGAAAGTTCGCCCGGCATTTTTCGAGCGTTTTTCTTAATTTTCCTCTTTCTTGTGGTGACTTTGTGGTTTGGCTGTGCCATAGACTTCGCTTTCAGACGCGGCTGCGCCACCAATACTACTGAATAGCGTGTTTACGGCTTAAAGCTGCTAAAAATTGTTGCATACTTTGAGGCGCTACTTATTAAAGCGCAGTTATAAGGCAATCGGATTTTAACTATTTACATGCATTTACATGTTCGGCCATGGCCATTTATTATATTTCGCAATTTCTGTAATGATTTATATTATGTTGTATTCACACAATATGGTGTAATCATTACCTTGCATGGTATTCAGTACTCCATGTTGTAATATTGTATTCATTATTCAATGTTGTAATCATTACTTTATACTGTAATCATTACATTATGTCGTAATCATTATATAGTTGTAATCATTACATAATGTTGTATTGATTATGTATTGGAAAATTCTTATTTAAGCTATTATTAAGCCCTATATTATTCTAGTTTTGCTAAACTTGCGTACTCTTAAATATATAATCGAAATAGCTTGTCAAGTTCAAAGACCTGCCGCTAACTAACTTCGTGCTGCGCACAATTCCCTAATTTACTTACATTGACTACCGAAATTCGAGCGAACATTTTGTCGCATGCATTAAACGTGACATTTATTTATATCAGCTACCTCAATACGCCGCTTGAACTCTCTCTCAACTCTGCACTAACTTGTGCAAAAGTGTCATATTTGCCTTTCGAAAATTCACTAATGTGAGTTCAACGAAACTCACTTAACAGTGTTGCGCTCGTGCTAATTTACGTGCTAATACTAAGCTCTTGCTTGCCACATGCCACTTGGTCTGCAAAACTGTCGTATTGCTACGCGACTTTCCACTTCACTAGCAGGTACTGGATGTTTAGTTTGCCGCTTTTCACTAACTTCTGAAAATTAATATGCAAACCAGTTCTTTTGGTTACACCAAAAATTTAAAGCAAAAGATTGCTCAAACCTGAAATGTAAGAGAGCTTGATAAAGTCTAGTGCTCATTAACTGTAAAGTACTACAAGAAAGAAATTGTTATATAATGGATAAATGAACTACTTTGCAATGCATTCATGACTCCTTTACATAAAAGTAGAATTTATTTTTATAGAGAGAAATATATTAGAAGAAGGTAATTAGAGTTTATGTGAGAGCTCACAACTTCTGCGATTAGTATCTAAGCTGAAGACTAGAGACACTGAAATAAAAATATAATTATGATGCTCGTTCCACAAGCCTTAACCTCTTTATTTGCAAAACGAGTGATTAACACTAAGGCACATATTGGGCTTCTAGCATCTACGAAAGCAAAACTGATAGAATACTCTTTTTACATTTGTCCTTGTGTGATGTTTTCATACTTATACCTCCAGTTCAATAGCACTTAAACAAAACATTTGGATTCTGCGTAGTAGTCATTTTCATAATATCGAATATTAGATCCAACTCGCCAACTTTTAACTAGCAAGCAGAGCGAAAAAAAAAGGTTTTCTACACGCTATGTTTCAGTTCTGCTCTCTCGTAAAAGAGTTTACATCTAAAATTAATCCAAATTTTACAATACAAAATACTGATTTTATGACGTTGTTTTTTCGATTCAATCCTTAGAAGTCTTAACAAGAAGGCACCTACTATTAAGTTAGTTGAGACTTATCGAGCACCGTATTTTTTACCAAAGAGAAATACAGTTCCTACAATTACAGCATTTTCGAATTCTTATTGAGGTAACAAAAACGCTATTTTATTCAATATTTGTTCGAACGAAAACCGACACATCGACATACAAGTCAAATTCAATAACATTCAATATATAATACAAGTATAACTAAAGTTTAGTTATAAAATAAATCATCTCAACTCAAGCTGATAAGCAAAAAGAGTTTGAGTTTCGAGTTTGCCTTAAACCGAAACGAACGAAATTAGGGTTTCTTAACTACTTATAGTATGTCGAGCATATCACGAAAGAATACTGGTGGCAGACTAGTAACCATCTTGATATTATTTTTTTTGTTGTAAAGTTTTTTATATGTGTTTTTCATGAAAAAACAAGAAAGAACGTTAACTTCGATTGCACCGAAGCTACAATACTTTTCACAAATACAAAGGATCTTTACAAGAACTTGATTCCGTTCAATTTGTATGACAGCTATATGATGTAGTAATCTGATCTGAACAATTGTTGCCTTAAATAATAACTCGTGCCTAATTTCGTGAAGATACCTTGTCAAATGAAAAAGCTTTCCATACAAGCACTCTACTTCGATCGTTCAGTTAATATGGCAGCTATATGCTATAGTCATCAGATCTCCACAATTTCTTCGGAGATTGCATAAATGGCTTAAATAATAATCAATGCTCAATTTCGTGAAGATATTACGTCAAATGAAATAGTTTCCCTTACAAGCACTTGATTTCGATTGTTCAGTTTGTATGGCTGCTATATGCAACAGTGGTTCGATATCGACCGTTCCGACAAATGAGCCGCTGCTTAATGAGGAAAGAACGAGTGTAAAATTTCAGATCGGTAGCTTAAAAACGGAGCGACTAGTTTGTATATATACAGACGGACATATAGACGAAGAGCCAGACCCTGTTCAGGATATAATAAAACGCATATAATTTAATCGTATGACCAAAAATTTAGCTCTATGATAAAGATAAGGGTTTGCCATTTTCTTTTGAAATTGATTCCGGGCAAGTGACCACCGCGGCTGGCGCGATTAAATTCCAGTCGAAAGAACATTTTTTGCAGCAATTGGAGCCGTACGTCAACAATAATGCGCCGAATCTTCTCTACCAAGGCGTGATTCATTTAGGACTTACCTGCATAAACAAACGCCTGCACATAATCCCACAAAAAATAGTCGAACGGTGTTAAATCGCATGATCTTACAGGCCACGCAACCGGCCCACAACGCGAGATAATGCTATATGTAGAGTATGTTACAGTGCATACTAAATACCTCTCTGGGAAAGGATATTTGAATATAGTTCAAGCCATCACTCATATCCACGTAAAACTCTTACTAATTTTCACAGAAGCGTTTAGCTGCGAAGTTAAGGTAATTAATTAATCTTAATAGAACCAGACTGCAAAACTTCTCACAGCAACCCAATGAACCAGAGCGCAACTGGTTAAATGAAATTTAAAAATCCTCCAACTAGTAACAGGCTTTGAGTAATTTCTCGTAATTATTTTCTTAGTAATTTTCATATTGAGTTTTAGAATGCTGAAGTTTAACAAATTCAAACAAATTTTCTCACAAACGAACTTAAAAAGTTTTCCGTGAAAGCATATTTTGTGGTAATAGTTGATATTTAATTTATTATATTGCAAATCAATGCAACTTCAATCATTTCCCATACAAATAAATACAATTTTTCAATATTAGCATAATTTCAACTGCGTTTCCTGCCCTCAACCGTAAACCAATAAATAAATAAAACTTTTCCTGGCAGGAAAAGTGCAAAAAATTGAATTAAAACACACATTGACAAGCAGGACGTCCCACTTAACCATTGCTCGCACACTTGACTTGCAGCAACAGCAACACAAACAACAAAAAACACTCGACTCAATTGCACAAGCGCTTGGCGCTTCGCGTGCCAGACCAATGACCAACAGAAGAGTGCGGCACAGAAGAGCAAAGTAATATAAGAAATAATAAGAAAACTAAAACGAACGATCGAAATTATTACAGACTTAGTGGAGAGAAAAGTAGAAAAGTCGCAAGAAAATATTGACGTAAATGTAAAATAGTAAAACTGTAGAACTTGCAGCGAAACTTGGTCAAATGCAAGTATGTAAAAATGAAGCGCAAAACGGAATAAAACTTGTTAAAGTAAGTTTACTTCTGCCACACCATGCACCCACGCCCACTTTGCCACTGCAACGACAACATAACCGATTTAACTGTCCAACCGCCACCTGCTTCCTGCCACTGCTGTGGCATATGCCGGCGCCGGCGATTCGGTCATAAAAGCAACGAGAAATAACGAACTTAGCGAACTTAAATTTTATAAAAAATATGTTTTTTTGCAGATTTTTCCGTTTCCACGCTGCCACTTTTCTCGGTAAATTCGGTTAGTTTATTATTATTTTATGGCAGGCAACTCAAAGCATTTGCGCTAGCAGTGGCAATACTTGCAGTTAGTGCTGTCCTGGCACACGACAAAAACCATATACTCGTATGTAGTGAGCATGTATCGAAAAAATGCACTTATCGTGGTGACAAGAATCGCAAAACGTTGCAGCTAACACGAAGGGTGCTTGTATGGTTGTATAGTGGCAAAAAGAAAAAAAATATGTCTATTGGGAAATAATGGACAGCATACTCGGATGTATCTATATGGTCTATGTGTGTGTGTGCTTAGTACTAAATACTTACTTTTTATATCCCAGTGTGGTTAATTTTTGCCTCTGTGGATTAAGACTTTATGAAGGAACTTATCAACAGAGCTCACACATATATGTATAGGCAAAATCTGAACTAAAAAATATAAATATATGATACGATACTATACAGCGTCTACCAATAGGGATGACGTACCTTTGTCAGCTCGTGGCGGCCATGTTGGTTTAAGGATTGCTGTCAAATTTTGTCAGTGCGTTCAGTAAGGTTTGCTATTTCTGCATATCGCATTTCATTTTGGTACAACGCTTGGAAATTGTTCACGGTTATTACGCAATTTCACGTTCTCGGTGGCTACTGTTTTTTTTTGTCGAAAAATCATCACAGATGAACCCCATTTCTTGCTTGATGGTTTTGTAAACAAACAAAATTGTCACTATTGAACACAAGAAACGCAATTGCATTCCCAAAAATTGACCGTTTGGTTCCGATTGTGGTATGGAGGCATAATTGGGCCTTTTTCTTTCGAAATGATGCAGTAAGCGCTGATACCATAAATAGCCAACGTTATAACACGATGTTGACGGACTTTTTTCCCCAAAATTTGCTGAAATCGGTGCCGACGATCTCTATTTGCAACAAGACGGTGCTCCGCCTCACATCTCACGTCTTAACATGGACACATTGCGTGCAAAGTTTGATGACTCGTTAATGACTATTTCAACAGTGAGAATATTATCTCTACGCCATTGGAGAGAAAACCAAAATATAATGTGCGCGGCGAAAAAAACTAAAATCGATAATATTAATAAATGAAATTTCTAGCTGAAGATTTTATAGGGTTTTTATGTAACTCAGAGCCAACCAGTCTGGATACGTTGTTTTCAAGGCAAAAAAACGCATTTCAAATTTCCCATACTTGGGCTTACTGGCCCAAATGTTTCGACACCGCAGATAATTTGGTCAGAGAAATTCTTTTTTTCAACCTTCTACCAAGTAAATAGTGTGTGACGGACCCTGAACTGTACATTATGCCATAAAAAACAGATTTTTAAACTCTCAGACTGTGTCAACTCCTTGAGTAAGAGACTCTAATTAGCAGTACACTAACTGAACAACAAAGTGAAAAAAGGGCTTTTTTGGATTATTTTGTGGTAAAGTTGAGTTGTTATCAGCACGACTTATCGATTCTATGAAAAAAAGCTTCGTAAAAAATGCTGTCAACTCCGAAGAGAGAGAATTAATTAGTAATATAAAAATTTTTTCCATCAAATAAGACTCAGTTGTTTAAAGTTACGATCCGTCGATTAAGGCTAGTAAAAAATATGTTTTGAACCAAACTAATTTACTTTAAATACAGATCGCTATATATCTCTAAATTTCTGTTGCTTATTCACAGAACAACTTAACCAAAATTAGGAGATTTTGCTTTGCATACATATAAAATGATCTTTCGAAGAAACACTAATGATTTGAGACCACTGTATAAGAACATATTTGCCTTAACGTTACACTTTCATAGATTATTATTTGAAAATTGTATATAAAAATGTCCATCTACACTATGGGAGGACAAAAATGCAAAGTCGAGTTAGCTAGTTTTGCCTAATTTCCACAAATATAGCTTTTCTTTGAAGGAATTAGCAATTTATATGAAATATTGAATTAGTCCCAATTGTATGTAATCTCTACCAACTAATATAATACTAACTATGAGTAGCAAAAGACAAAGCGAAAAATTTCAGTATACTTAACCTAACATTACTATCCAAACAGCTTATATAAAGAAGTAGATCTCTTTCAGTAAAATATTTCTGTAGTCAATTTACTTCAAGATATTTTATTTCACAAATAGCACAACTGAAAGGATTACGTAACTAACACAATCGGCTGCGGATTACGGTATTAACTATTCACATTCTTATTCTAATTCTAATCATTATCACTTTAATGAAACAACCAACACTTCCCTTGGCAATAATCCGGCTGCGAAGCTTTTTTTCAAACTTCGAGATCTGCCACGAATTATAACTGACTGATAAAGCCTGTACTAATTTCCAATTTAACAAAAGCGCTTGTTGCTGGCATTTGAAAATCGTGTAGACACAGCGCATAAGGAACGCACACAGCAAACGTGTGTTTCGGCAACAGCAGTAGCTTTTCGGTAAAACCAACAACTTTTCGAAAGCACCAAAATCGCTTTTTAATACTTTCGAAAATTAAAAATTCAGCAACAAAAACAACAAACATTCGAGCTGACGTGCAGATGTGAGGGTGTGTGGGTGTTGATTGGGACAACGAAAGTTCAGAGGAAACAGAGAGAATACAAATACGAGGATAGAAAGGGTTAACAAAAGCAAATTATAATGCGGCGTGAGGGGAAGGAGGAAATGGGGGAAGAAACGCGCAACAGCAAATAGCACACTCACATACATATACATACACACACAAAAGCAAGAAGTGCGAAAGCAACATCCGGCAGAAGGACCCGCTTGCCACTGCATTTACGCCTGCTTTATGCCTGTTGTTGTTGGTGTGCTCGCAGTAGCAGCTGAAAACAGTTTTGCAGTCGCATTATTCGTAGTTTAGCATTAAGCAACGGAACAAATTAAATTTTGCCAACTCCCGCCATACACAACAACAACCCACAGTTCTAACGGTATATGTAAACATAAATAAAATAGTGGAAAGGTAAATGGAAATTGTTGGGCAGCGTTGCATTTATAGCCGCTGCAAAATGAAAAGCTAACGGAAGCGCCAAGGTGAGGGATTTGTAAAGCGTAAATAGTTTGCAAACTTATTCATTTAACTTGCCACTCAGCGCCACGCGCAGCCTTTGCTATGCAAATAGAAATATATATACACACATATATATATATATATATATATATATACAATATATATTTAATATTGCACTCGTATATATGAAACATAACTTTTTGTAGAGGTGCAAAGGGTTCAAAAGTTATGGCTGAGTGGCGCTGAAGTGACGCCTAAACATCCCAAAGGAGACCGTAATTGAAGCGGAGCATTTTTTACCACATTTCTTTGTGTTTGTGCGTGTATGTGCGCATAAGTAGGCGCTAAAGTGTGCTTTATTTGCGCTTATGCTCTGCTGTGTTGTGCTATGATATGCGTATGTGTGTACGTGTTGTTTGACGCTGATAAAGTTTCGCACACAAAACAATAGAAAGGCTTTCAAACTATGCCAGCAGTCAGCGAAGTGTGTGTAACTTAAAAAACGCTTTATGTGTTTGCCTTAAATGGTTGATAACTCTGCTTTTTTTCTATTTTCGTTTCCTTTTTGCTGTCTATTTTTTAGTTTTTGCATATGTGTTATGACAACAAAAAAGTAACTCCTTTTGTGAACTGAGTTGTTTAAAAACAAAAAATTATGAAAAAATCGGTAAAGCAAAAAAGCACTGAATATCTAATAGAAAAATGGAATATCAAGAGTTTTGAAAAACCTTTTTATGTTTTGTCACACACTTTGCTCATAGGCGGCCTATAAACTTATTGACACCCAGCATATGCATTTTTTCATTTATTTTCCAATATAATTTTTACAATGAACAAGTTTTTAAACAGTCTGTGCTGCCATACATGCAAACATACTTACATATGTAAATGAGCAGCACAATCAGTTGTCGCCCCTAGCACACAAAAAAAAAGTATAAACAAATAGAATAAATGCTTTGAGGGTAGTGGATTTGACAGCAGTTGCTAAAACATAGCGCCCCCTATAAGTTTTTATTTTAATGTTATCTTTTTTTCTCGCACTACTATAGATTTTTTGTATTCATTATAAACTTTGCTATAGCTGTTCACCCTCCTAACGAAAGTGGACTCTTTATGAGTATTATTACAAAAAATCATAAAAACAAATTAAAGAAACAATTTTTATACTCTCGCAACTAGGGTTATGTATATATAAATGATCAGGATGAAGAGACGAGTTGAAATCCGGGTGACTGTCCGTCCGTCCATCCGTCTGTCCGTCTGTCTGTCTGTGAAACTTGGTACACATGTTTCTTGGTACCGCAAGACGGTTGGTATTGCAGATGGGCGTAATCGGACCACTGCCACGCCCAAAAAACGCCATTAATCAAAAACATAGACATTAAATTTTATCTCTAGAATGATATGATGTGACTTTATTTGACCGCGTTCAAAATTAGTCAGCGGGCGTGGCACCGCCCACTTTTAGATGAAAGCCCATATCTTGGGATCCGCTTAACCGATTTCAATCAAATTCAGTACATAATATTCTCCTCATATTTCTATGTTATACTGCGAAAATGGGCGAAATCGGACTACAACCACGCCTATTTCCCATATAACACCATTTTAAATTCCATTTGATTCTTTCACTTTCCAGTATGTAAATCAAGCAACAATGATTATATCGGCGTAAGACTTTGCGTGAATAATACGTTTAAAGTATGCCACCTTGTAACCCAAAATTATCTAAATTGAACCAAAACAGTTCAAGCCCTTAGGTACTGAATATGTGGACCCCAGTGCCTATAGTTGACTTTTTACCGAAAATATCGGTCAACATAGAACAAGGCGGCAAGATGCACAAAGAAATCTAAAACGAGTATACCATTTGAGCATAGTAGAGATACTTTTGGTTCACTGAAATTACTAGTGAAACCGAATTATTATTTCAATATCTTCCAATAACTTCTTTGAAATATTTAAAATCTAAAATTCTCTTGCACAAAATCAAATTTCAAACATTTTTTAATTTTTAGCTACAGCCAAGCTATGGATCTTTGAAAACCAAATTTACAAACACCGTCCCAATTTTGAAACCTTCTAGCATCTGTCCTTTAAGCTTGACTGAAAAATATTATCCACTATTGAAATGAGACGAATATACAACTTACTTTTTAAAATGCTCAAGTTTTATATTTGAAACAAAACAAATTTTTGGAGGGTAACTACTACTACCTTTTTACTTATAAATCAATAGAAAAGAATTGGTTCAGTACATTTCTCGCCCAAACCATTTGTATTATAAAACCCTCAAATGTTTGATGATGGAATAAAATACTTATATATTCGTACAAGTAAAAGCTTCCATAGTCATGAACTTTTAAATACTGCTAAAATAGGTTACCCCGAGTCAGCACAACTTGGTTTAGAAGTTACTTTATATGAACGGGGTATACATAAGTATTATGCCCTGCCGATCCCGGCTAAGTTATAGTGTTTTCTAAGAGCTTGAAAGCACGAACCAAAGATTAGCATTTTTTAAGGGAAAGCTTGGAAGAACAAGAACAAGCGACTAAGGATTAGATTAGATAAACTAGATTAGAAGAAATTTCGTTCCCGTAATTATTTAACAGCTTTAAGTTCTGTCACTACTTAGCAGTTACAAGTTATTAAGTAGCAAATAACTTTTGGCTTCATCAAAATTCAATTTCGATTGCATTATCTTTGCTCTCTCGCTCAATTGCGGCTCTATTTTCCAACTAAAGACTATGAGAAAGTATAGTATTTCTTCTTGAATCCATGAATATTTGATCGCAACAGCTTTTTATTAATTCAAATCTAAAGCTTTGAATGATAGTATTTGAGAAAGGAAGCCCTTTATTTAGAAATCGGAGCCCTTACTATTCGCAATTCGTTGAATCTAATGGAAGCTTTGAATTCATTCCCTCCTAACAAATCAAATCCGTTGAGATGTCGGAGTGTGGCACTTTCGGTATTGAATCAAATTAATCAGGTGGCAAAGTAATTAGAATTCTAGGAAATCCGCTTTACACAACCGCATGCTTACTTAAATCTAGTCTCGCATTTCGTTGATTCCAACCAATCTTGCGATTGAAGATGGTATCATTTTTACTTAATTACGATTTAATTGAGTAGCTTATATTTTTTGGTCGCTCCCAAAAGTATGTATCAAAAATCACAGCAGTTTTCCTCTCCAGGACATTTTCTTCGAGCAGAACTCATTCTCTTCTCGAAAATCGAATAATAATTTTACTTAATCTTACAAATAATTAGGAAGTTTGAACTAAACCGATTTCTTCAAAAAGTAATTTATCAAAAAAATTAAAACGAAAAGCTAGGCAAGAAAGAAAGCATGTCCACTGTATCTGCCAGAAATTGTGAGATCCGACTTTTACAGCTGTTGGATGTTAAATGAGGTTCAAGACTTTTTACGCCCACTGTGATGCTTGTGATTGGCTTCTGCACTACAATTACGATGTTGTTGTTTCTTTTAACTCTTTCTAAAGATACAAAAAGCAACTACAAACATTTATTCAAAGGAGATTAAAGCACCCCAAAAGATGCACGTTTATGGATGCTTCTCTGCTCATGGACTTAGGGTTTTGAGGTGCTTCACGGCAAATTTGAACGCCGTTTAAATGTTAAAATTGTATAAAAAGGGTTTACTGAAGTCAGCTGAAAAGCTTTTCGACAAAAATAACCATAATTGGATACTGCAAGGAGACAATGATCCGAAAAATACGAGCATACTCTGTACTCAATGAAAACAAGAAAACCATATTGTTAATTTACAATATATTGGCCATCGCAGTAACAACGTACTTAGATACATATGTACTTGTACATATACAAGTATAGAGGTAATTAGAATGAACATAAAATAATTGTAAATGCAGATGGTTACACGTTCCTTCTAATTAAATTATCAACTTTTTTTTGTTTTTTGTTGATAAAATTTCAAGATTTTTTTGCTTAATCCAGCTATATTATGTTCTCTTTTTAATTAATAATTAATTTATAACTGTGGACATTTTAGTGAGCGCTGTCTAATTACCGTAACATTTCAATTTGAAATTAATATTAAATTTTTTTCGTTTCTTATACAGTTAAATTAATATTTATGCGTGTTATTTATAAATCATTTATATTTTTTATTCAAAACCTGACTGAGCGCTGTTGGCATGCAGATTTTAACACATCTATAATTGTCAAAAAAAAATTTCTTTAATTCATACTGCCAGCAAATTCATTTAGTTTGTCACATTTCTCCACACCGAAATGCCACAAGCAAAGCGCAAGCGCGTTTGTAATGTATAATGCAGCTGCCAAACTATTGCAGACATTATTAATTAAAGCAATGAATTAAGTGAAATTAACACTTTTTTAATTTATAGCTATTGCACATGCGTGCAAACAGAGTAGATGTGTGTGTGTGCAAGCAAACATTCACTTTGCGGTCAATAACTAATGATCTATGGCTGAAAATATAATTAATAATAATAAATTTACAATAGAAATAAATGTTCTCGTGCCACAAGTGCTACAAAATGCATCTGCGTGTGTGTGCAAGTGCAACTATTGTGCATGTAAACGTGCCACCGTATTTACTTACAGATGTTTTATCAATATATATGTATAAATACTGTTATAGAAATGTTCACACATATGTTTGCATATTTTTTTCAAGTCCTTTTAGGCTGTGTACATATGAAATGGCAAAACGCAGCAGGCGAGATCGGCTCATATCCGCATCGGCTGGATTAACTTTTGCGTACAAATAGTTTTTCTTTGTTGTTTACATGAATTTCGTTTGCTCTACTTTATTTGTGTATTAATTTTTATTTTGCCAATTTCCCACGGCATATAGATAACTTAATTACAAATCAGAAATGCATAGCTTTTTGTGCTTCATGCGCTCTCTTTCAATTTAATATTTTTTTCTCAAGTGGAAGTGTGGCATTTATACAATATTTGTATTTATAATAAAACAAAAGCGTAATAAACATAATGGTTTTATTAACGTTTGTGTATTGAATTTGCGGACAAAAAATTCATTAAATATATGCACTTTATGTTTTGTTTACTAATTGGTTTTATATGCAAAATGAGTTTTCCACGCAAATAAAACGATTTTTGCGATATTTTTATACCACGAACAGGGTATATTATAGTTTGTCGTGAAGTTTGTAACAGCACAAAAACATCGGTGGCTCTAGAAAGTATATATAATATATAATCAGCGGGATGAGCTGAGTCGACTTAGCGATTTTCGCCTGTTCGTCCGTCTGTTTATATGCGAGTTAGTTCCTCAGTTTTTGAGATAATGATGTAAAATTGTACACACCCCCCTTTTTCTTATCAAGAAGTTGCTTATTTGTCGGACTCGACGATATCGATATATCCGAACATATTTTTTTGGATCGGACTACTAAAGCAAACGAGTATAACTGTCATACCATCTGAGTTATCATAATCAAATTCTTGTACGGACACCTTTTTATTTGTGAAGGGTATTGTAACTTCGATGCCACTGAAGTTAACGCTTTTTCTTGTTTAAAGTTCTTTTTAATTTTATTTATAATATTTACAGTTATATTCACATTTCAGCAAAACTATGAGCACCAGCGCACAGTTTTGGCTTCAAAAAACTGCCAAATCTGCAAATTTATGAACTGTAAATTATTCCAGCAGTTGAAAAATGTTGACCTCAAAATTTTCGTTCATGAAAAATAGTCGAAATTTTTTATGGATAAATAGCGGTTGCATCGGTGTGTGCATATTCAAAGTGATTAGCAATCATAAAACCAATTTAATTACTTGTTCATTTTATTAAATATTTTCTATTTGTATTCATAATATATTCATTATGCGCTGCTTTTGGTGACAACAAACAACCAAAATAAATTTAGTTTTATTGTGTGGAAGGCGTTTTGTTTATACAAATTCACTTTCACCTTTCATGTTTTCATTGCATAACAATTGAAATCGAATTGTTAGTGCATGGTTGTGTTTGTAATCGAATTAAGGGGCGTATTTACTGAAGTCAAGCGTTCTATTGTGGTAAGCGGTTCGATGGGAAGCTCTGTAAGTTCCATTTTATTGTGTTTTTATTTCATTCGATAAATTTAAATATTGAAATTGCTATTGTTGTTATTATCTCAATTCTAGTTGTTATTTATACTTGTTGGGCTATTTTAATTGAAGTTTTATAACAAGGATGCACCCTTATAGGCAAGTGACAAAAGAACACGCGCTAAAATAATAATATAGCCCTACTAAAATAAAACTAATTCGGCTCAACTCTGAGCAGGCTGGTGTATTAGGTTGACGAGTTCAAGAATAGCTTTATCACTTCCAGTATAGACCCTACTAAGCTCAACATCTGTCTGGGCTGGTAAGACGCTTCAAATAACACCCCGCACCTTTTCAACTATCCTGCACTCATTCTTTACCGGAAGCGTTAGGTACTCACCCCACTGAAACCACACGCTCGTTAGTACTCAGGCATGAGTAGTTACCAGAGAGATCAAAATATGTGCCAATTTTAGGTAAAAAGACAACAATAATCACAAGAGTTAACTCTAGTAAGAAAAAGTTCTAAGGAATTTATTGTAATACAGTGTGGCGCACGAATCCAGCTTCAAAAACAAACCGTAATAACTTTTTTTCTGTGTAAGCAATCGACTTACTTTTCCTTATCTGATCTAAGTTTTTTAAAAATGAGTGATTGTGATACCGAAAAAATTGTTCGGATTGTGCATGCTTTGCAGTCCGTCCAACGGGAGTTCACAGCAAAACTTTTGAAGAAAAAATTAATATATACTAGAAGATATTGTCCGTGCAGTGCCAAAAATAAGTAGAATTTTATTAATAATAATATTTAAATTAGTATGTGGTGACAACACTCATACAACTGTAAATACTTTAAACTCGTGTTATAGTTACACATAGGTATATCTCGGTGATAATCAAACATTTTTTTTAATAGATTCGAGTATAAATTCTAAATATATGGCAACTCTGTACACATATATTATCAAAAGACATTTTTGTTATGAATTTTCTCAACAACTATTAAACTCACGAAATCACTGTTATTTTCCAAAAGCAGTATTTCAAATCAACATGTATACAACAAAAACATTAACCAAATAATAAGGATTTGCTATGGCAACAAAAAAGACACGTAAAAAGGTGCACGCACTCTAACAGCAAATTCGTAATTCAGCGCACTAAACAGCGTGTGTGAGTTATGGTCTTCCCTTTATTGACCTCCACGCCACACAAGCCTTAACCCAGCTCCCTTCGCTCCTTTTGATTTTTCGCAGATTTAGTTAGGCAACTAACAAGCAGTCAAATAACAAATGAGAAGCACGCAATAAATTTTTGAAGCGAATTTCGTGACCTGACAACAAAAATGAAATGTTGCTGCAAACGAAGGATAAAGCAAAAGCATAAACACAACAAACGTAAACTGACGCAGGAAGGTGGTGGTGCTGATTTGGCGCGCTCACCCCTCTCGTCACCGCCGTAGCAAATTTTCCGCATTATTTTGACTATTTTCGTAAGAATGTTGTGTTTGCACGCGGTAGTGCGTGTCTCGGTTGGGACTTGAGGGCGAATAAACGCGAACAAGTTTAAAATTATTTTAAATCGCCTAAAAGCATGCTACAATAAACCAAAATTACAATTAAACACAAACACGAATACACAATAATAGAAACTAAATAAAACGAAAACATACCTGCCGGCTACTTGCCAAGTTTATCCTGGCGAATTTCCTTGGCGGCCTTCAAATTTCAAAGTTTACATAAAATTTAAGCATTGACCGCCTAACGAGGGTAAGAAGAACAGAAGGGAAGTGAAGAAATATTGAAGTGGTTTGCAGTCATTTTGAATTTTAAGTGGCACTTTGTCGCTTTTCTTCTTATATCTGATAGGTCCTCTCTTACAATATTTATGTAGAATTTTTGCCTTTATTGACGCTTTTGTATTGAATTTTTAGGGTGAAGTTGTATGTCAAAAACCGCTTTGATAACTCATGTCAAGCAAACACGCGCGTGCTTCCGCGAAAACACACATACATATACCTAATAGGGTGGTCCTAAAAGCTATGTATAAAGTTTTACTAATTTTGTAGATCTCCTATGCCAACCGCAAAGACGCTATAAATCTTGATGAAAATATTCACAACTTTGAATACGGCTGAGGAGCGTAGTAATGATGGCAGAAATTCTTCTAACCCCAACGTGTTCGAATTTATATCAGATAACTTCAACTATGAAAGCATCCAGTGAGGCTGTTAGACTGAAGAAAAAAACACATATTTCGAACCACCCAATCAAACGCATTTGCCTGGGTATAATTTTATCTCAAAGACAACTTCTGCTATGCTGACATATTTATTTGTCCTTATTTTACAACACTGATGTGTTTAAATATACAGCAGTGGATTTGTTTATTCCAATGTCACAGCTGCCCTCGAATATCCTGCTACTACTGTGTTGTTGTTATTGCATTTTTTATTTTTATTGCCAACTTCTAGCACGCGCGCATTAAATATACTTTAGGCGCGCGACTTGTCAAACAGTGCCACTGCCAGTGCCATTGCCGAGTGTGCTTGTTGCTGTGAGCTCGCCTCAGTGGGCGCTGCACGTTTTGAGCACTACAGGGTGAGCGTTACCATGTTAAGGTTGTTAAAAATTTTCGGGGCAGTTCGTGACACACTTTGCCTTTCAAATTCATACAATTTCCTCCCACACCATGTAGGAAGAAAGAACCCTACTGCTCGAGGATAATGACTGTGACGCCAGTGTTTTATTGGGGCAGCCGAGCGGAGCAGGAGATGCAGTGAAAGTGTTTACAAAAATGACATTTAAAATCTTCTTTAGACACATGAAATGGCCAGCCGAAAAGGTTTTCAGAAATCACCAACTATTTTCGTATCAAAGGAGAGGATAGGGGGGGTTTTGTAAAATCATAAATTGTTGATGGATATTTTGAGTTATTGCCAGAACAGCTCATATCGCTATGAAATGTAGAAATATATGTTATACTTTCCGAATAATTCTTCACAATAATTTGTCATACTTATGATTGTATTATGAAAGTGACTCAACATGAAATGAAGTGAAATATTTGTTCAGAAAAACTAGTATTCAGAGAAAAAAGAAAAAAAGTACTACAATTAGTAAGTATCAATTAATATGTATTAAAATATATAATATATCTATTGCCAAGTAATCGTTAGTAAATAAAATTTGCGAACCATCATCAAATGCCATAAATAAGACACTTTTTTCAACATAAATGGAACACTTTACCTCTGATCACAGTAACCTATCTTGACTAGTTATATACCGGTTACTAGGTTGGGTTAGGTTAAGTTAGAGGGTCAATTCTAAAAAGACCACACTTGGGCAGCTTAAACGCCGGTCCGCTGTGGTACCCAAAACTCCTATGAGCCGGATCAATAGACCCTTACATGTCGACAAAGCGCTTTGTGCCTATGACAAACTTGATGATTGTTGATAATATTAAGTATCCTTTATTTCTCCAGTTCTCTAATACCCAATTTTCAAACACACATTCCACAGTAATAAAAATGCGTTACCGAAAAGTAGATATCTAACACAAAGCAAACAATTTCCTAAACAGAAACAAAATATCAATTACTTAGTAAAGAATTTTGAAATTGGAATTGAATTATATAGACCAGGATAGATAATTTTTGAAAACAATCAAAAATCATAGCAGAAGAAAATCCATTCGAAAAATAAAATAACAAAAATGAAAGGAAAAATAATTTACGGTCAATCTAAATTCAGTAAGAAGAAGAGAGGGGGTATAATTGAAGTTTTAGGGGACATTTTTGCGTTTTCTGGGAAAATTTACGTTAGTAATGTACTCGTATATATTTTATATGACCTTTTAAAAGATTTGATATTTTAACGTGAGAATTTCTGACTGAAAATTATGTTTTTTTCGATTTTAAGTCAAAAAAAGTTTTCTCCTTAATTTTTTTAAATAAAAATAAAATTACAGGGGAATAAAAACCAAAAAAAAACCAAAAAAAAACCCAAAAACTTGGTTATTTGAATTTTTCTCATCAATTTTTAGGTTATGTGAAAAAGGTGTTAATACAAAAGTTGTAGAGCTTTTTAGTTTTTGTTTTCAATGGGTTTCAACATACTAGGAATTTCCTTCTCTTTTTACCAATTTCAAGGGCTTCTGCACTGTTCTAAAATAACTGTTCTTAAACCAAAAAATAAGTTTTGGAGAACTCAAATTGTAAATTTATTTCTGTCGAACGCATTCTACGTATTTTTAAGCATTTTCCCAAATTTTTCAGTTGTCAATTTCCAGATGCAAGTGTAATGGAACTATTTAGACCCTTTCGCCTTCATACACTTCAAAGCCACCTTGTGCATAAAACTAAACGCCGCCATCCATTCTATCCAACAAATGAAAAGTAATTTTTTCAATAAAAAATTCAATTTAGGTTGCTGCAATTTATCAGTGTTCGGCAGGTGTTAAGTGATATGCTTTTAGGCGCTTCAACATGTGCATGGCAAGCGCTCGGCAAACATATTTAACGCATGTAAGCTTATATAATTATATTTGCATCGTTATCCGCTTGTAGCGTTGATCAATATGACTTCAGGCATTCGTGCATTCACCGCCAACTATTGCCATTTCACCGTTTATCGTCCACCGTCCGTCCGTTAAATGCATCACTGCATTATATCTCACTCACCTGCATAATTGGCGCATCCAACAAATTCCAAAGCAACCATGTCATGTGACGTTGCCATCAATTTTTGCGCAGTTGGTTAGTACTTATTTATTTGTTGAAGCGTCACACATATATATATGCACATAGGCATGTATGTATGCATGTGTTCTCGTGCGCATGTTTGCTGGCAATTTATGCATAATTATTATTTAGCGCGCACACCCATATGCTTGCGTTTTATATGTGCTTCCGTAATCTGGCAATGCCGCAATTTGGTAATATTTTCCAGAACTACTTAATTACACAATTTTAGGTATTGGCGCTTGTTGCAGCTGATGGACCGTAGTAAGTGTTGACATACATTTGCCTACAATGTACGCTAATACATTTATAAAAACATATCGATTCGATTCGGACAGATGGACTACGGTTTAGGCTCTAATAGGCTTTACTTATTTTGTGCGAAAATTATGGAGATTCTGAAATTTCGAGTACAAACGAAAGTCAAGTCCGCCGCAAATCTCTATAGATTTGAGACGGTCAAGCTAATCAGTAATATGAGGCTATAAAATACTTGTATTTCAAAAAGCTCTGTTCGGAATACCGAGACATATTTATCAAGAGACGTTTGGAGCAAATACTCTTAAGAACGTATGTACATAAAATATAAAAAATTATTTTAAAATAAGTAATTTAAGTCATTGGTTTAGAGCAATGGGCCTCCAATAAAGCTTCAACAGATAGTGCTCAGTCAACAAAGCTTAGTTTGAGCTTTTCAATTACTTTGATTCCAGGGGCTTATCCAATCAAACTATAAGATGCTAAATCACATCGTTCTCTTTTAAAACTAACTTTCTTTAAATTAAACCCCTAATATTGAGTAGGCCGCAAATTTTTGAATTAACATTTAATGAATTTTCACAGCATACTTTTATGAGCAGGTGATGTTTTTGCATTGAAGCAGCATACAGCAATTACAAGCCGCTTTAGTTAGGCACTACAACGCTTACTTAATGTAGTATAATTTTAGGCAGTCAGTAACAGCCGCACAGCAAGCGAATAACATGTTTTACGGTTATTAAGCAATTAGTTAGTGACTGCAGAGCGTGCAAGGAAGCTTATTAAAGCGGTTATGGAGGGAAAGGCCAACTACGTGAAAAAGTTCAAGCTGTTTTTAGCTAGAAAAAAATATATATTGTGAAAGCTTTGATTGCTCGTTGAAGTATGCTTTGGCTGCTGGAGCCAAGTCATAATTTATTTTTCCACCAATTTAACACCTGTGAACTTCACACCTATATTTGCCTATAATTCACGGCATTGCCCATGACAGCGTAAAATTATCATCTTTAGTTAAGTAAAATTCGTTGATAATTTTTTTTTCTTTGTGCCAGAACTTTTTAATAAGCAATAAATTTGAGCTGCTCAATGAGCTGCGACGAAGCATACCATTCGGCGCTGATTAGCGAAATGCCGACGGACATCGTTAACAAATATTCTAAGATTTTAGTGTATGCTTTTAGGCGTGCGGACGTAAGACTGATGAATTTGTATGTACTTTTTATGCACTTAAATGAATGTAATATCTAGACATAATATTTTATTAATTTAAGATTACTAAAGATTTAAGTGCGCACGGCGCCTAAATATATGTTGTATGGGGTAAGCCTACAAACGCTGGTGTTAATGTCTCTAATATTTTACGACCAAAAAAACTTGGCCGAAATATGTGAGCGCATATAAATTGAAGAAAAGAAAACTCATAACAATTACAAAAACAATAAGTAAGCATGAATAAAGTATATAATATTAAAGAAATGGAGGAGCAGACGGAGGCGACACAGGCCATATAACCATAATTTGCGTGTCGCAGCCAATTTGTGGCGTTTCATATTACTAGCCATTCGGCTGCCAAGAGAAAACCAAACGAAAGCTGCATATCTTTTTTTACTTTCTGCAAGGCTACCGTATATTTCATACTTTCTTTTTTTGACCGCAACCCACACACACAAATTATGGTGTTATGAGTAATGGATGTATTTGTTATTGTTGCTTGTTGGAAAATTACGGCTAAAATGGCATGAAATCTGTTAATTATATAGCCAACTCGGAGGGCTGACCTCCACCACTTATTACATATATACAATATGTATATATATATATATGTGTGTGAGTTTGTATTCACTCTTTTCTCGGCGCTCTGCGCTCTTTCCCTTTCGGTCACCACCCGCGACTGACCAGAGATCCACATTGCTGTTACCTACTTTTGTCAATGTCTCCAATGTCAATTTGCTGTGTATTCCGCTCATTTGGCGTCTGCTGCTGGCAGCTCGTTGCCAACACAGCGCCAAATTGCCACAGCGAAAGACAGCAGCAATCTGTGAAGGAGCAGCAACGAAAACTCGCACAACCAAGCGCATCATCAACAACATCATGAGTATTATTATCGGCCACCGAAGCATCGGTAGTCGAGACAGCCCAGGCGAATGGGTGGCATAAAGCAAACTCGACAATGTGTTGACAGCCCTTGAAATGACAGTTGACTGTTGCTGGCAGCTGTTGGCTGCCATTCGGCGTGGCGGACGTTTTCGCTCAAACACCAGCCAAGCAACGTCAGGAATATATGGCTAATGGAGGCCATGACTTTAATGCTGCGCGCTTAATTTCTTCACTTTTGCGCCGCAAATACAAATGCGACAGCAAGTTGTGTAAGTTCACAGGCAATTTTTGTTTTTGTGGATTCCTTTCATTTCGTTATGCCTCTGCAGGGTATATGGCGTTAATTAGCCAAGTTTTCGCTACTCAAAATTGGAAAATGTATCCATAAATATTATTTTACTCGTTGCGCATATTTCTTATATAATGAACCGGCTCACTTCCGCGTTGCAAAGAAAGATATCAAACGAAATATGCCACTGTGGCATTTGAAGTTTATAACGTCAATAAATCAGCGCTAATCGGTATAATCAGTCAGTTGGTGTGATGCTTTAGCTACTTTTGAAAAGTTATTAAAAGTCAAATTTCTACCGTAGAATTGTTAATCGACTAGAGAGAGAATGGCGCCGCTTGACTTATTAGGGGCGTATGCTTAACGTCATTTATGCGGGAAATAGAGAATTGTGGGAGTTACAGCACTGTGTGCTGATTTAAATGAAGTTAAACGGTAAATAAAAGCACAAAAGCAACAAAGCGAAATAGGAATTAGCAGTTGACAAATGTTACCATATTATTCATAAAACTTTTGACAATATATTATGTGTATCAAGTCATGAGAATCGTGGGTGTCAACGATAAGTAAAAATTAACAGGGCTCAGACGGCGGCTTCCCAAAAAAAGTGGTTTTTTGTAAGAAAATGCATATTTAAAAGTGACTTAAAAAACGAAATTATTATCAAAAATATTGTTTCTTCGATCAGTATCTGAATAATACATACATCTAAAAAAGTATCAGTTCAGCCGTTTCGGAGAAATTTTACTTACCGACTAAACAGCGTTTCGATAGAAACGCGAGCCGATTGTACTATGTTAAAAAACTTTAGAAATACGCTTATATTTCCGAAACTAGTTGCCAAATAAACTTCAAATTATTGAGGGAATATTATATATATATATATCTATATATATAGAATATATATATTTTTTTTAATTCACAAGTGGATATAACCCCCTTAATCCTGAAAAAGAAACAGGTGATTATACTTGAAAACTTACTTTTGTGGTATTAATAGCAAATTAAGAGCAATTAAGCTTTAAGAACGATTTAGCAACGTAGAGTCTGGAATAACTCGATGCTTTTACCACAAGAAATTTCTTCAGAAAAGTTTTGACATAAAAAAAAACTACAAACATGTAAGGGAAGGCTAAGTTCGGGTGTAACCGAACATTTTATACTCTTACAACTTGCAAGGATCAAAGTCGGCTAAATACCTTCAGGTGTTGGCAAAACTTCATAATAAACAAGTAACGAAAATGGCATACCTCAAAAACACTATTTGTGCAAAGTTTTATCGAAATATATTCATTGGTACTTGATTTAAATACTGAAAAGTGAAAGAATCAGATGGAATTACAAATCTTTTTATATGGGAAATAGGGGTGGTTGTAGTCCGATTGCGCCCATTTTCACGTCGTAACATAAGATAATGTTACCTACTGAATTTGATTGAAATTGGTGTAGTAGATTCACCTAAATTTGGGCAGTGCCACGCCTATCGTCCTCCTATAAAACCCTTTCGTATCATCCGGGGTGTAAATTTAATGTCCCTGGTACATTAAGTAGTTTTAACCCCAACCGTTATATGGAATGAGGGACGACTTTATGCGAACCTGTCCTCCTTTTTTTTGCCGAGGAACACGTATACCAAGTTTCATTAAGATATAATTTTTATATATCATTATTACTCATTAAGTGATGTAATAATAGGAGAAAGCACAATATAACATAGGTCGCGGCGTATACCTAAACTTTTAATCAAATCTAAAGCTCTGTCTTAACAAGTGGTGTTAGATTAAAAGTTAGCCTTTATGAATTTTTTCACGTCACACATGAAAATATACATGCACGTATTCTGAAAATGAACAAAATCGGTCCATATATAAAGAATTGTAATATATTTCACATTCCAGCGCTCCCTAGCGAGTAACAGCCACAATTTATTGATTGAAGCCGATGCAATGCTTCTTAATCGATGTTTTAAGAAGTAAATGAGTGCGATTTTATTATAAATATATCTTGTGGAACCCTAGAGTTTCAATCTCTGCAAATTCAAATAAAATAACATTGAAACCTCTTAAACACAACTCACACGCACCTTTTCTTATAATAACTATATACCTATATAACGCATTAATATATCAAAGTACTGTGTAATAAAATCCTTCGTCCGTATATGCCAATGTCATCTAATATGGCTTTGTGTTCGCAAGGGAATGGCAATGACAGCACACATACATAGATACATACCTACTTATATACATGTTTCATATGCAAACCGTTAATAGAATGTTTTGTCACACAAGTCAGCTGTCAATGGTCAATTCAAGGCAATAACTGAAGGATATAATGGAGAAATGTGCATGAATGCAACACAAAGGCAAATTCGTCCAGCGCTACCACACTTATTATATATGCAGAGAGATATACATATATGCATGTATACAGTTAGGTCAAATCGCCTTAGCAATAGTAGCAAAATCAATAATTCACTGTGTCACCCCTGCTAATACATGTGCTCCAATGATAATTATATATTGACATACCAATTAAGGGTGAACATTTATGCAGGCACGTGTAACTGTAAAATTATTATTGGGCGAATATAGTGTATAAAATATAGCATAAATCATTATTAGGTTCATATAATGGCAACAAAATTTGTAGAAGATTACATAACACGAACGCCTACAGTAACAAACGTTGTTGATAATAAGCGTTTTTCGCTTCGGCTGCAACCTTTCAGTTAGCTGCATGTGTGTGTACTGGGAGAAAATTATAATTATTTTTACAGCAATTTCTGGAAATTTGTTAAACCAATCGATTTCCATTGAATACAAACTGCTGTTTCACGCCCTTAATTTAGCAGATGCCTTACATACTTACTTACATACAAATAAGTTAATATATATAATTTAATCTGTATATTCATATATTAAGGTACGCCCAAAAAACAAATTTTAATCCTTATACTATGTTCGCACCGACACAAAATTCGTGTCTTCATAGACAAAAGAGGTTTTCACTCGAAAACTTGTGTTTTCATCCATACAAAATCTGTCAAACGAAAACACAGTTCACTCATTATAATCGGTGCCTGCTCTAGTTTAATCGATATTATTAAAAGACATATTTGCCAGCCCTAAATGTCGGTTGACAATTTGTTTACATTCCATAATTGGCCTAAACGTACCCTACAAGAAACTGCTGATGGGTTCACCAATACACTCACATTTGATATATCAGCACTATTAATTTACATTTGCATTTTTAAATTCAGAACTATCCACTGATTGGAGCAAGACGTACGTAGAGCTATTGAGAGGAGAAGATGGCATCAAGTGAAAATTTATTTTTATATTTTCATATTTTACTATATTTTTTGTTGCATTCCTTTTTATATTTAAGTATATTATTATAACTAACTTTGATTAAAAGTTTGAAATTTATTAAAGAAATAAAAATTATATTATCTACTGCGCAAAAGACTTTTTCACTTCTCATAGCGTTTCAGTCATAACTGACACATTTCAGTTATAACGGATTTATGGTCCGCAATGACTCAGAAAAAACAAAACAAACAAACGAAAAGAAAACAAGGCTCTTAAGGAAATGATAGAAACTTTGTTCTGCGCACTGACAAAATTTTTTCAGCTTTGACTGTCATATTACCCATCAGATGACCGTCACTGTTCTTGTAGGATACATAACAAATGTAAACAAATAGATGTGTGAACTGTCAATGAAAACTCATCGAAAACACACAATGTCGGTCAGAACGACTTTGGTTCCACAATTCACAAATTGAGTTTTCAAGAAGATTTCAATTCGGTGCGAACATAGTATTAGATTCCATGAAAGTGACGATAAAAAATCTGGTAAAGTCTGCGATGTTCGTATTAATACTAACAGGCGGTGTTTTATGATTTTTGATTTTCCATATAATTTATTTGAATCTTAAAAATATATTACTATAAAATTACTATAAAATATAATTTTACCGCTCTTTTTTCAATTCTGCTAATCGAAAATTCAAATTTCTATGAATTTATCGAATAAAATCAAAAATAGTAAAAAAGGTACTATTTTATAATTTTGAGACATTATTTTGTGAAATACTGTATAAAAGTTTAAAAATTGTCTTTTACGATTTAAAATTGGACTTTGGCCTCGAATAACTTTTGAGCGAGCCGACTTTGCACAAAATCATCCCAGAACTTTTTCGTAGATCGTTGAATTCCCTACAAGAATAATTTTGCTTTTTCACTTGACAATAATTTGTTTAAATGCAATGCATCCAAACAAATTGATCAAATATTCCTGTAATATTTATATGGGAAATCATGTTATATTATCATAATATTAAGAGATCCAACTTTAAACTAAATTTTCGTATCGTCATTTCGAACAATAGTTTTACGATATTTCAGATTTATTTTTTTTCTGGCCCACCCTAATATATAAATGCATATATATACATACAACCATATGTCTCTGCAATGTTGATCTTATTAATGAAATATTCAGCCAATTTCACTCAATTTCACATATATTTAAACAGTTTAAGGCTCTGTATGTACATTCGCATTGCCCACGTGATGCGCTAAATACACCCACTTAATTAATAGATAAATATATTATCGCAATAAGATGTATGTTTTCATACATATTTATGTATATCAGAACTTGAGCTTAAAGCTCACTTCACCCTACAACAACATGGAAAGACAAATACAATGTCAAGCAACAATAACAAATAATAAACTTTTGTTAGCGTTATCGCATTTGCTACATCATATTGCATGTTGCACGTTGCTTTTTGCCACCGATTTATCTTTATCAAAGGTATTATTGCGTCCTTCAGTCATAAGCTTAGCGTATAAATACAAAAGCAGTTGATATTTCAACAGCATTTCAATTATTAATGAAGCGCACATACAAGCATAATCACGTGTGTGTGTGTTTATGTATATAAAAGCTGGTTAATGTAAGTAGAAAGTCACTATAATAGTACGGCCTTCATTGAGTTGCCTTCAGATGACATTCATAATAATTTTTACGCCACGCACCCCCCCTTCAAGTACAAATTCAATACAATTAACTTTTGGCTCAAGCACGTTTTTTCTGCAATACTAACGGTACAACCAAGCATGACTGAGCATTTCGCAGCGTCACCTACAATTACCAGATGGGCGATAAGTTGCCATGGAGAACAAAGTGAGCGAAGAATCATGAAAGTAAAAGCGCAGAAAATAGTGAGAATTGTTGATTCTCCACACACTCAGGCGGACCTATGAGATGCTGTGTGGAACTATAACGATAATTCCGGAAAACCTGCAATCAGGCGTAAAAATCGAGATGGAACTGAGAATATAAGTATAGAAGAAAATAAAAGTGACCGCTCATAAACCAACAAAAACTAAAAATAAAGTGAAAAAATTCAGTAAAACATCTACCGTTTCCTTCGTAGAATTCGAAATATTCAAAACCGCGAAATGCGGCGCTTTGAGCAATGACCTCATGCGTCAAACACGCGTTACAATCAATGCATACCACGCAAATGCATAACGGTATTTTGTAAAACCTTTCTACTACTATTCTGCTTTTTACTGTAATGGTATCGGCGTCTTAGCTTTGACCACTCGTTTTTCCATGAAACTGGCAAAATTTACAGCATTTTTGTTTCCACATATCGCCGTTTGCTAACCACGGAACTTTATACTTCAAAGCTGAAGTCACTTGGATAAATATTGTTGTAAATACCACACCAGCTCCCCATTAATCCCTGAAAGGTATCCTGACCTTAAATAGAGCAAATATATTTCTAAATACACACAACTGGTATTAAGAGCCAATCGTGACTCGTTTGTGGAAAAGTTCCAATGATAACAAATATTAACATTTTGAGAATGAAATTTACTATAAATAATGACGAATTCTAAATTAGTACACATATTTTATTAAATAAATAATTATCGTGTGATGCAACAAAACTAATAAAAAATTTCATAAAATGGCGGCTACTCAAAAAATAAAGGAAGATTCTCACTAATTTTGCAACTTTTTTATTTAATATTACAAATAAGAAATTATCATACGGCAGAGAGATATTTAAACAATATTCATGCCAAGTTTCAAGTAAATCGACTGCTTATCGAGTGCTCATGTGTACAGCTTCAGATCGTAATTTTGAGAAAAACGTGTTTAAAATTTTAAGTCAAGACTAAACCGGCCAAGAAACTAACAGCGGTAAAACTTTGAGAATAATTTGTATTTTAAGTAATCTTTTTAGGGAAATATTTTAAAAAATATTTAAACTTGCGAAATATAAAAAAATTTAGATTTTTTCAACTTTTTGTACTAGAATATCCCTTTAATAATACGTTTGCTTTATATTACAAACTCGAGTTTATAACCTTAAGCGGTAACTCTAAATTGACAACACAGAAAAGTTATTTTAACTACTAATAGTTTCATTATACAACAAAAGTTAACCACAAATTTGAAAACCTTGCTCAAACGATACTCACAAACACCGAGTTTTCTGAAATGAATAATTACTTAATTTGCGAAATTTCATGGTATAAGTGAAAATTTTATCTTAAACCAATTCCAGGTTCTTAACCTCCTTATTACTATACCCAAAAATTGTATTATAACAGAAATACAAAAGTATTCAATTGAGTCGTTTTGTAGTTGTTGTTATAAAGTCGCAACTAAGTGTAACAAAATGAAATTATTTAGTAACCAAACATATGTACATAATATAAAGTGAGGACTCTCTTCTCAATTTTATTGGTTATTCTTTGTGAGATTTACTTAGATTAATTCAATAAATTATTAAGTTCAAAAGAGGAAAACTTGAGCGTCTAACGTTGCTAACAACCTATCTTGATACTTTCATGAACACAACAGTCTTATAACATACTAACTATGTAATTCAAACATTGTACATATGTTCATCGAGACCCAACGCTTATGATCCAGGAAGTCATATTTTCTATGATATTATAGGTATATAGTAAAATTGTCATTAGTAAATACAAGTTCATCCTAAGAAGTAAGAATCGATAGTGATAAATTAATCGATTCCTATTAAAAGTCAGTCCCTTCTCTAACTGCCGCACTAATATTGCTGATGATTAAAAACTACGTCAGCAACAAATGTTGTCAAAAGATGGAATTTCGTTCAATATATCATCATACAACATATCGCAAATAGAAAATATGTTGATTTTACCGGCAACTCAATAAATTACTATGCTATAATATTTAAGGATATTTATTTGGTTATATTAAGCATATTCAATTTTCTAAATAATTGTATGCCTAGGTCCAAATCAATTTCTAACTTTGTATAATATCTAAGACACAATCAATTTTCTCTTTAGCAAAAACCACTATTGTATTCCAATGGCTCAAACCCTTCAAAAATATCACAGTAGATACTTTGTGTGCCAACATTCGGCGTTTCTCTCTTCTCTCCTCCTCCATCACTATTTTTTGTTAAGGCCTACCGCAATTTTTTGCCGAAATCGGTCATCTCAACTGTCAACAGAGTGATTATTTTGCTAAAAGTTTTTCGCTATATACACCCTTCCGGACTACACAGCCACACTGCTGCTTTTCATGCCAAATTTAGGTTGGCTTCCATCCTCATTGCACTAAATAGCGACGAAAATTAGGCACAGAAAAATACAATCACTTTTACTTTGAAAAGAAAACCAAGAAGCGAAAAAGTCCCCACAAAGGTGTTTAGTACGTGGAAAGAAGAAGGAGGTGGCAAAAACTACAACAAATCTGTATAGTTACGCCGAAAATGTGGGGTGCAGCGCCTGGCGTGAGTTTGAAAGAACCGCCCACAGTAGCAACAAAACCAACTCAGGTGGTCGTAAATTTGAAATGCAATTAATTTGTTGCCAGTAACGGTAGCTAAGTTTGTTGAACAACAAATAAATGAGATTGTAATGCCGCTCGTTCACTCGTTCGCTTGTTCGGGATGTAATTTGGATAGCTTTGAAGGCGACATGGCGTAAAGCATCGTAAAGTATCGGTGAGGCGTTGAATGAGCGAAACTTTCGAGCTGCGCTTACAACGGTACTTACTGCCGAAAAGATACGTAGCTAGGGCGCACATTACGCGTGTTGAACGACAGGAAAATGAACATTTATTCTGTGCACTTTGGGTCATAATTTAAAATTTGCGCAAATTAGTCGCTGCTGCCAAACGGGGCAGCATAGCGCTTGGTGGGTTAAGTGCAGAAGCAGTACGCGGTGAAATTGATAAATGATAACTACGCTAAGTCTATGCTTTTCATCTATTGTAATTACGTATGTATGTGTGGCATAACTTCAGGTAATCGATAGCCGCGCGCCCAAGTTCGTCGAAGAAAAGCGCATTGATTTTGTAATTAATTGTGAAATATACTTGCTTCCCTAATTCCCTTCATGAAGATGAATGGTCAGTAAAATGAGTACAGATAGACGAGATAATAAACCTTTGAATAATTGGCATGTATTCTTTTGTGATGTAAAGGAAGAAATATTTTTTGAAAAAATTGATGTGAAAGGACTAATTTCCTAAAGTTATAGTTAATTTCTCTGAAGATATGAATAGGCAGTATAGAAGAAAGTCTAAGATATTTCAAAACTTATGCATAAAAAACGGACAAACATGTTTTTTATTTTCTTAGGTTAAATTAGGTTAGGTTACTAGACTGATGCTAACAACGGAGATCACGTGGGTCAAACTTAAACAGTTTAAACAAGAACTCTGTGGTCCCTAAAAATCTTAGGTATGGATAAAGAGGTTCACATGTGTCAACGAAGTGCTTTTCGTTTTTTATATCCTCCATGATCTCTGAAAAGCATTTAGCCACCTTATTGAAGCTATACAAATATATACATACGACATTCATTTTCGAGAAATGTTCTAAGAAAACTTTTCAAAATTAGTTATCGTTTATAACAACTTGAAGCTCGGAGGGAAGATTGGAGGTAGAAATTTCTGTTCGAAGCTCTCCGTTAAGCTTAGTTTTACGCTATCGGATCATTGCTCTGCTTTTTTGGCAGAAGTGGCTGCCATTTAGGTAGATATTCACTCCGACAGAAGAACGGCAATACTAGTGTGGAGCTCGCTTACTATGTTAATGTTAGTCAAAAAATTTCTCTCCTCACTATGTTCCAATATCCTCAAGCCACTTCATTATCAAGCTTGCTGACCAATAGTGGACTTGGATCCCCTTTGTCTTGCTGTGTTCTAGCACTAGACCTATAGACCTCGTGTGTGTCGATAAAAAGCTTTTATGCGACTACGTGATCAGTGGGAGAGCTAGATACCCATTTTCCTCGTACGTTCTAACTCTGAACAACGCCTATGTGACAGCGAACTCCATCTGCCTAGAGCAGAAGGCACTGAACTACCTTCTTTTGCCGTAATCGTTGGTATTATTACTGGATGCTAAAAATTTTAGTCGACACAAATTGTGAAAGTTGTATGGAGGAAACGAGCTAGGAACCTCCAATACTTTCTGCTCCATTGTCCAACGTTTTATTAAATTGTGAGGGTCTTTGTGATCAATATATACGAGTTTTAAGTATCACAATAAACGGCCTAAGCTGTACAAGTAAGTTCGCTTGTAACATCATCGTTTTTGTAACCTAACCCTAACCTATAACAACTTGGGATCGAAAAAATTGGCGCTTTGGCTTCATGCGTGTTCGATAATTAGTGTCCGATATGATTTCGTATGAAATTGGTAGATGATTGATTCAGTCAAGTTCGACCCATAAAATCGATTACCGATTGTCCTGTAAAAGCAAGGCTTTAATATACATAGGATTCCCATAATATAATATTTATGAGGGAAAATAATAAAAACTGCTTCCATTTTCACTCGAAAACACTTTTGCTAATCCGAAATATACTTCCTGTTGGCGCTTTGAATTTTTTTTATATTGCAGAACCTTTTCTCATAAATTTCATTGATCAATTGATTTTTGAATACGTATTGGCCTTTGAATAAATTATTATTGCTGCTAACGCTACTTTTCTATTTAATTTCATGCACTCAAGCAATGCCATTAATATTTTATTACAGTTGGCAAATCGTGTCCTCCAGCAGCCAGCTGCCAGCAGTGTATGTGTGTGTGCATATAGAAGCCATTCGCCATACACTTTTAATTCCGCTCATTATTTTCTTAGTACAATCATTTGGCATCAACATATATTATTTTTTTTTATACTTATAAATGTATGTACATACGTACATATATGTATATATGTATTGCGATGGCTTGTGCCAGCAATCGCTCGTACTTCAAAGCTGATGCTCTTCTTTTGGACACCAATGCAAAGAATGCTATGCATTTCCGATGATGACGAAGTCGAAGACGATGATAATGCGAACTCTTAGCTACTGCATTATGCAGATATATCAATAATTCCAATTTATTTTTGGCGAAAAGCGAAAAAAATTGCCGAGAGTATGTGCTCTAGCACACGAATGACTGCGAGCGATTTGGCATTGCAGCCAACGAACGCGATGCATAGCAACTGCACGCGTTGCGAAAAACTGTTATTTGAAAACACACACACATACACATACACAACTCAATGCAATGATGTAGCATGCTGCAAGCAAGAAAGTATTACACATACTCGGCATTACACTGTTGCCAGGCAGCGACTCCGTAGCCGTCCAGTAAAGCGCACGACCTAGCATTGCCAACTTCATTTCACATGCGAATTCACATGGCACACTACGACATTCGAGTCGCAGCTAACGGCAACGTGCTGTGTCATTCTTGAAATTCCGCTGCCATTGATTAATGGCTTTGACAGGCGTTGCGAAAGCACTGGCGAGCACCAGCGATAGATTCGAAAATACTATTGCGGCACACAAACCCACAAACTTGCTAGCTGATCTACATGTGTATATGTATGTGCCCTACAACATTTCTGTATCTATCTATATTTATGCATATATCTATAGGCGACAACTTTAGTGAACTTTATGTCGTAACGGCTCCTTCGAAGGGCTGCAGTGCACCCGCGACAGCGTGGATGCCATCGCTGAGGCACTGCATCAGTAACTCCCAATGTGATTTCCGAGAACACGAAATGCTATTGGTAGCCGGCACAGTTGCCCAAGTGAAATAGCTGGCTTAAGTGCTTGGCGGCTATGTGTCGCGTTGACTGCTTGGCATTGCCACTTCCACTGCCGTGACACCGTTAGTCACCGTAATGTTGTTGCTGTTTCGGGACTGTTACGTATGAAGCTTTTAGCAGGCAGACGCTTGGCATGGAACCAAGCGCTCCCATAGCATAGACGACGCGCTGCCATGACATTGCTTCGGTAGTGCCGCGCCGGGCTTTATCTGCCGAAGTAAATATAAAACAAACTGTAAATAAAATATTAACTAGTAAATACGTTTGTGCAGCGTAGCACGAAGCGTCTTTTCACCATTTTGGTGCGCTACACGCTCACATACATTTAACGAATTTTTGCCAATTTCTCGATTACGTCGCACTTGAACTCTTATTCGGCGCTCATGCCGCGCTTTCTCTATGCACTTTAGCAGGCACTTCAGCGCGCAAATGACAGCCTTTTCCCAACCCGAAAAGCAAGAAGAAAAAATTTACACTGTCGTTAAAGCGCTGGCCTTTTTCACTTTCTTCGTCACACTATTTTATTTTCGGTCTTGATGGCTTTTGCATTTTATATGCCTTAACGCGAATATTGTCTCTTGTGAATTCTCGAAATACATTTACGTTTATTTGCGAAGAGCACTTGTGCATACAAAATAAAATGTCATTGAGTTTATTTTAAGGCGAAGCCGCATGCCAAAATAGCGCTGCTTCCAGGCTCGAAGCTCGAGCGCAGACGGCACAGGTCATTAGAATCACTTCATTGCCCGTCACATTAGAGTATGGCGCCGCAACTAAGTGAAGCGCTGCCAAAAAGCCTTTGTAATGCGTGAAAATATTAGCCTCCATCGTTGGCCAAAAATTGTTGTCTCTTTTTTGAGACACTTACACACACACTCACTCAGACACATGTGTGTAGTTGATGCTTTGTATCGCGTCTGAAATATTCCCCGTAGTGCTTTAATGCGTCTTTGCCAAGCGATCTTGCTAAATTTGCAACTCCCTTTCTTTCTGCACTCAATTATGGCTCTAAGCCAATTCCGTTCAATTGGCTAAAGGTACATTGTGGAACATTTCTCACTTGAAACTGTAAACATTTTTTAACTTAAAAGCGCGCATAATGGAATTCAGTGCTCAGTCAAAGAAAAATTGCTTGCCTTCCACATCCGGTAGAGAAAAGTAGCAAGAATGTAATCAATAAATCGCTGAGAACAGTTAACTGCCATCGCGTTTCCTTCCGTTTCGGTGACAACTTCTCGTGCAGTTAAGAGCTTTCAGCTGACTTATTACTCTCGAATATAAATATTAAAGGTTGGATATTTGGGTTTAGGTTTTCAGCTCATTTTACTTCCGTTATTTTTATTTTACTAATTCCGTAACTTTCAACTTACTTCAGTATAGACTACTCATTTCTTTGATGTTTGCTGAGGATATAGTATTGTTACGTAACTTAAATATTCATAATGTGCATTTACCGTTATAATTTGGTGTTATGAATTATTTATTACATAGATTTTAATTAATGCCCATACATTCTAATTAATCGTTACTTATCGATTTTATATATTCTATTACAACAATAAAAATTAAATGACATTATTGGGTATATTGACCAAGGGCGAATTGAATCCAAACAAGAAAAAACGTTTCCGATATGTTCAGTCTTGCAAAGTAAATGTTTAGAAGATCTTCTGCGTTCTACTCTAGGCCAAAAGGATATTGCAGTCGCACAGGAGCAATTCGTCGACCAGCACTTCCTAAACGTACGCGATTGGTCCCGTGTTAGAACGCAAGATGCCAATGGAGATTTAACTCGGTCTGTGTGAGCGAGGAAACGGTGCCCCTCTATCTTAGCTCGTCACCCAAACGAGCCTGAAGATAAAGTAGCTTGATTTTATTTTAAGTAAAAAGCGGAAAAATACTACAGTGCTCCAGTAGCTAACGCTAAGATTGACGGAGAGTTCATTACAGAAAACCCCCTCCAAACTTCCCTCCTAGCATCGACCCATGCGCATAAAAGCTCACTGCGCCTCTTCTTCAGCGGCTCCTCCCCATCCTCATTCCCTCGTCGGTATGTGAGGAGAAAAAGGCGCCAAAGCATCTGCAACGCAGTGATCCAAGTTTTCAGGAATGCAGTTGAGGGAAGAGAGAATTCCCGCATGTCCTTGTTCGGACCCCTTTATATGCCCAACTTTCCTGAGCCTTAAGAGCACTTTGCAGCAATGCACCTTCCGGCAATTTCAACGGATGCCGACGCCTTGATTGTTATGATGTACGGTACTTGCCTCGCCTCAAATAAACCCCGTTACTTTTAAACAGTTACTCTCTACTTAACTTCAATTTTTATTTATTTTTTTTTCTAATCTACTTTTTTCTCATATGACACTGTTTCTTGGTACCACTGCCATACCCACAAACCGCCATTAATCAAAAACAAATAAATTGCCATTACTAAGCTCCACAATAAGATACAAGACTGATATTTGGTATGCAGGATCACATTAGAAAGAGGCATCTGCAGTTGAACATATTTCTAAAAACTAAACACGCCAGAGACATTAAATTTTATCTCTGGGATGGTATGAGATGACTTTGTAGGAACCGCATTAAAAATTAGACAGTGGGCGTGGCACCGCCTACTTTTAGGTGAAACCACATATCTTGAGATCCGCTACATAACATTCTTTTCATATTTCTATGTTTTAGTGCGAAAATGGGCGAAATCGGATTACAACCACGCCTATATCCCCATATAACACCATTTTAAATTCTATTTGATTCTTTCACTTTCCAGTATGCAAAAAAAAAATCAAGCAACAATGTTTGTATCGGGCAAAAACTTTGCGTAAATAATGCGCTTAAAGTATGCCACCTTGTGACCAAAAATTATCTAAATGGAACCAAAACTGTTCAAGCCCCTAGGTACTGAATATGTGGACCCCAGTGGCTATAATTGACTTTTTACCGAAAATATCGGTCAATGTGTAAGATATATAATTGAAATTCATATAATAAAATAAATAAATGAAACTCTCGATAATAGCATGTTTTTGTGTCAAAAATTATTTGAATCGGATCAATACTTCCTTTAATATAAAATTTTGCCAACACCCGAAGTATTTAATTTCCCGGGCTTTGATCCTTGCAAGTTGCGAGAGTATAAAATGTTCGATTACACCCGAACTTAGAGCTTCCTTACTTGTTTTTTAATAATTCCAGTTACTCCTGTTCATCTCACTTGTTTTTACATAGCTCTTTTGGTGACCTCGACCACAAGACCGCCCTTTAATCCACACCACTCCTTCTGTCCACATTCTACTGTCATGCAAATCGCTGGTCTCCTCTACTCGTCCACTTAGCATCCACAAATGTACCATCCATTTCCATTACGTAGCGCGTCCAGTTCTTCCGTCCCCAGTGGACACTTTAAACTGTCACACTATTCACTTTCTTGCGGCACTGCAAGCGGCCTACTCCCACACAAAGTCAGACACCGTTCGTTCGCCTGAATTCCGCCGCCCTTATATGAAAAGCCGCCACAACGGAGCTCAATGCCAACCAGCCACCAGTACTACCTTTCACTACCTAGAGCTTTGTTCTGGATTTTTTTTTTGCGCTTTTTACTTTTTGCTCTTCCCTCGCATGCGGCTTTTCGACATATTTAACGCTGCGTCGGAAATCAGCGTCGTTTTCATATAAATTTTGTATTTCATTACGATTGTCATGAATTCTTTTATGCGGATGAATGGTTGCGACGCGGCTGCGCAGGTGTCTGTGTGAGTGTATATGTAGCTGAGTGAGTTTGTTGCGAGTGTTGGAGGACAATTGCAGGCATTATGGGGTTTGCGGCTATCATTGCCAAATGTTGGCGCGGCATAATAAATAGCGCTCGCAGAATTACTATGGGGGCTGCATTCATTCTCAAGAGCACACCAACAGACAGACAATGCTCCGCACAATAGCCGCACAATGATAGCGGCAGCAAATAATAAAAAGTGAACAATAAATAAAAAAAATTATAGATCCTTGCTGTTTTGCAAGTGCCTGCCGCAAAAGACTCGCTCGCACATTTTCTCATGCATAAATTTCACTCGCTTATTGTTTACCTTATTTTCCGCTTCTTTTCCACTCCACTCTGTGTATGTATGTATGTATGTGTGCAGTTGGTGTATTTGCAATTGCTATTATGCTTTTTATTGCTGTCGTTTGCGCACTTGTGGCACGTTTGTAATGAGCGATGACTGCCGCATTAAGTGTAGCTGCTTGCTGCGTCTGCCGCCACACCCACCGAATGCCACATCAATAATGTATGTTTGTGTGTGCATAAGTAGACGCTGAGTTGAGTTAATCAATAATTTATCGACTTTTCACTTGCAACTTTGCTCAGTTTTGCAGCAAAATGTTACTCAATCAGCAGTTTTGCTCTTGTTATTGTTGTGTTTTTTGCACATACACATACACAAACACATACGTATGCATTATATTATCTATGCCATGCTACGTACTCGACTCGTTTCAATGTTGGCTCTTATTTTATTGTTGCTTTTTGTTCGGTTGTTGATTCGCAAAACTTTTCCATTTCCATTTTTAAAGAGCACTTGAGCATTGATCGTTGGCGCTGTGATGCGAATCCTTTTGAGCGAAACTTGCTGCGAATGGCATTCATTGAAGTGGCACATACAAGAAGTTCCGTTTGCAGTGTTGCCAGCTCATTCAAGTGGTTGTGCATGCATTTTCTTTTTTTTATTATTTTACTTTTCACGAGAGATTTTTAAAATTACTCTCTATACAGCTGTGTGTAGGTATGAAACAGGTATGATTGGGTGGAACTTGCCGTACTTTCACGGTATATTATTAATGTGACTATACTTTTGTGAGTAATGTAATAACAATTGAGTAAAAAGAAAATGTAATAAGTACTCATTCTTATAATAAAAAATTTTCTAGAGAACATTTAAGAAATGATTATAGATAACTTTATATTAAAAATTAAAATTTTAAAATTTGACGAATTTATAAAATGTTTACTAGTTAGTAGTAGCTTGAAATCTAAGCTGCCGACTCATGCCCATAGTATGCCGTCCCTCTAGATGACATAACGACATAATAGATTTAAATAGGATTTTCAATTTGACAGCCCATTTAAAATGTTTAATAAATTGAAAACTGCTCACCCCTATTTGAGTACTTATTTACTATATCAAACATTGACACGAACGGAGGCTATCGAAGGATTTCCACTCCCTCGCATCAACAGCACCAACACCAGCAACACAACTCACTTGGATTGGGGACATTTATAGTTGCTTGCGAACAGCTGTTTCAACAGTCACAAAATTATTCATGTACTTCCGGACGGATAGAGTGGAGCGCGGCGCTTTGTTTGACATTGTACAGTTAGCGCTTAAGCTTTGCTGTCGAATGATTAGAACGGAGCTCGCGTTGTTTCACCATAAAGTCACTGATTAGTTTTCGCAGCTGCTGATTTTCCACTAAAAACGTCTTGGGAATATTAATTAAAATTAAATTTTTGAAGAAGACTGGCCGGAGGAAATGCTGAACGAGGGGTGGTGGCAGCAGGTAGCGCTTTGTTTTCGAGGTCATTATGAAAGCTCATTACAGTTGTAAACACAACAATGAATGTCGGTTATCGTTATTGGCGCAGCCACAGCAGACATGGAGCAATATGTAGTAATGGAGGGCCACTTGACGCTTTCACTGGCTGACACTTTGCGGCATTATAAACGCACCGTGATGGTATTGTATGCATGTAGGCGTATTGCAAATGTATGTATGCACATATGTATTTGTATTTACGCTCGTATTTGTCTTGTTCTGTCAAGAGCATTGCCAATTCACTATGTTTGTTTGTGTGTATGAGTGTGTAAGTATTATGTCGTATAAGCACATGTCAACAACGTAGGCAACATGCTCTCAAGTGCGACGTTGAGTGGACATTGTACAGCTACCGATATTATCCGCAACTACATGGATATACACAAATACACACATAAATTAGACATTTGTATGCAAATGAATTTTGGTGGCAGCATTTGCATTTATATTTTATTTGCTAAAGTACCACATTATCCTACTCACTAAATGTTATTGCGTGCCTTCGTAGTCAACCGACACCCAACGCGTTCCACCACCATATCCCGCTCCCTCTCTTTCTTTTCTCTGGTACATGTAGTGCTCCATAACTTGCCAATTGAAATTAGTCGCCTGGCAGCCAAACATTTCCGTGTCATTTGCAATTAGTCGCCGTACTTGTCAGTCCATCCATCCATTTGTCGACCTCTTCAACCAACCTAATATCGATTTAATTGCAGGAAAAAGCCAACAATCAAACCACAAACTAACATTTACTTAAGTGCTGTGGAAGCTAGCGAGGCTAAGTGACAGTATGCCGCTCGTCGCTGTCATGGCTGACAACAGTATCACATGGCCACGTCAACAGCGACGACAGCAAAGTCATATCAACCATCGTTGTCACTCCATAGCTTTTACTTGGACAAATACGTTGAGCATATTCTAAACATTCATACATACCTACATATGAACATTTTATTCTATGCATATTTTTTCCACAATAATATTTAGCGGCCATTGACATTGCCACATTTTTTGTATATTTTAATCTAATTACAAAGTGTTTAGTACAAGCGCACCTTTGTAAATACGTATTTATATATATATAAATATGAATTCTTACATATAATCCACCTCAATTTGTTTGTCTTTGCCACCTACAGCATTACATTTTTACAAATTTCTGTTAAAATTAGTGATTGATGCATTGGAATGCGGCTCATTAGCGGCTAAATTAGCTAATTAATGTGATTAATCCATATTTATGTCATACACATACTTTTTGTATTCAAGTACTATGAACTAATGACAGGTCAAACATTAAATTTTTATACAGTTAGAAAATTAAATAATTTTTGCGGTCGTATCTAACTAAACTGCAGTTAATTGAATGGAGAGCCGAAATGACAAGGTGACAGTCAGTTTTAGGTAACGTGAATAGATATACAAAATATCAACTCGCATTGGCAACATAAAATGATCGAAACTATAACGAATATCAATAAATATACATTTGAATATAATTTCATTATTTTTTGAAGAAAATAGAGTACTGACAACTCTCTCGCCGAACAAAAGCGGGAAGTTTAAATGTTTGTGAAGGTTATCGGAAGGCAATTTAAAACAAATGTTTTTAACGCATGCCATGTATGCCACCGCTTAATCCTATTTTCCATACTCCTGTTGTAAGCTTCGGCTGGGATGGCCTTCAGAGCGAATTACTTTTAATAGCTTCAATGGATTCATGGTGCGTTTTCTGAAGCGGATTTGTCAACTTCAAAAACAGAAAAAATCACATGGAGGCAAATATGTCGAATACGGTGGCTAAGCGATGACTAGCGTTTAGGCAAAAAGTCAGTCACAAACATGCTAGAATGTGGCGGCGTATTATCGTGATGAAAATCCATGACTTCGATCATTTAAGACGAATTTTCACGTAGACGCTTCAACACGGGCAAGTAGTATTCCTTATAGACCGTTTAACTCTATACAACAAATTCATGCTGAACCAAACCATGACAATTAAAGAAAACAAAATTCTCCTGAAGCACCATTCGCTCGATTGTTGGACAGTCTCGACGACATATGCATAAACCCACGTCTCATCACCAGTAGTAATACGTTTGATGAGTGAATGATATCAGCCACGCTGTCAAGCATTTCTTTTGCGACCCCAATTCTGGTGCTAAGCTAACATTTACACGCTTCATACCCAGAGCATTAACCAACATGTGCTAAGAGATGTTGTGATTCTCTGTTATCTCTCTGATGCCAACGCGACGATTTTCAAGCACTGTTTCTGTAATTTTTTCAATGTTATCCTTATTAGGAGAGGTGGATCGAAAATTGCAAGCAAAATCGTTGTTCAAACACACACTAAAACATAAAAAAGGTTGTACGAATCTAGAAATAATATTTATATTGACTTGCGCTCAAGACAAATTTGATCATACATGTATTAAGAATACTATGAAACCATTTAATTTGTCTTTGTATATATTATATTATTTAAATTTATTTACATGTGCATATGTATGGGTATATACTACTTATATAAAATTATTCTATTTAAAAATATAATTATTATTGATTATAAAATATCTTATTGCATAATTTTTTCTCCTTTCAGGTAAGCTATTCTATACTACGAACTCATAGACTTGTATGAAAATAAAATTAAGCGAAATGTGCGACAATATTAGGACCAAATATCAACAGGAAAGAAAATTATCACTAAATTTATTCAAAAGGTGAAGTACGAATTTTTAGTTTATTTTATCATTATCTTCGAACTTTCTTGTATTTGTACGAATATCTAAAACTTTTAAAATAATACCGGTACAATAACTCGGAAAAATAAATAAGAAATCTAATAATAAAAAATATAGATATATGTATCTAACATGAACAATAATCGATAACGCCGCTCCATTTACCTCGACTTTTAGCTACATTTTTAATGTGAATATACAAAATGAATCGAATATAAACAATAACAAGTAAGAAAGGGCTAAGTTCGGATGTAACCGAACATTTTATACTCTCGCAAAGTCAAATGGTATACTCGTTTTAGATTTCTTTGTGGGTCTTGCCGCCTTGTTCTATGTTGACCGTTATTTTTGGTAAAAAATCAACTATAGGCACTGGGGTCCACATATTCAGTACCTGGGGGCTTGAACAGTTTTGGTTCAATTTGAATAATTTTTGGTCACAAGGTGGCATACTTTAAACGCATTATTCACGCAAAGTTTTACCCCGATACGATCATTGTCACCCGATTTCACCCATTTTCACACTGTCGATAGAGGTGCTAAAAACATTTGCTTTCAGTGAATTTTGTTATTTTAGCTTAAGCAGTTTAGGAGATATGCACATTAAACCTATTAGGGGCGGGACCACGCCCATTTTAAAAATTTTAACTACAGATGCCCCTCTTTAATGTGATCCTGTGTACCAAATAACAGTCTTGTATCTTATTGCGGAGATTAGTTATGGCAATTTATTTGTTTTTGATTAATGGCGTTTTGTGGGCGTGGTAGTGGTCTGAGCCATCTGCAATACCAACCGTCTTACGGTATCAAGAAACATGTGTACCAAGTTTCCTAAAGATATCTCAATTTTTACTCAAGTTACAGCTTGCACAGGCGGACGGACGGACAGACAGTCACCCGGATTTCAGCACGTCTCTTCATCCTGATCATTTATATATATGTAACTCTATATCTAACTCGATTAGTTTTAGGTGATACAAACAACCGTTAGGTGAATAAAACTATTATACTCTGTAGCAACAAGTTGCGAGAGTATAAAAATAATAGAAGCATTTTTGTATTCTCACGAAAACCGCTGTCTATCGCAAGAAAGTCATATAAAAAATGCATAGCCACATCGGTGTTACAAAAGCAGTATACATTTATATGTTTGTGTGTACAGCAAGCAGGGAAACCAAACCACCGTGAACCGCAAGACTATTAGTTAGTCGATTATTTTTTCCTCCAAGCAACTCTTAGATTTCGGACCGAAATATACTTATTCCTTACTAGTCCGCATGAGATTAAGAAATCTTGTTGAAATATGGACTGAAAACACTAATATATGAAAATAATTTTAACCTAACAAATTATTGTACTTTTTTCTAAAAATCAGCTTTATGTTGTAAATAACTGGTACTATGCAGCAGTTTGATTAGAAGCGCTTTTCTCTATTAAAAGTAGCTTATTAACACTGAACTTGGTGCGTAACTGATCCTTTTGGTACTAGTTTAATTTCCGTCAAGAATTTCTAGCTTAAACTGTATACTTATCGACTACAAATACACAATTCTGTGTATCAAACAAAAAGACAACAATTTATGTGGCGCATATCTTGTGCGTTCCATCGATCGATAAACAATAAAAAAGTATTGAATATTTTATGCCGTTTTCTGCAGACCCGACAGACAGCAAGAAATAACTGACAAAGTGTGCGTATGCCTGCGTACGTGCGCTATGAAATTTACTAACTTTTTGTTGCAAAAAGTAAATTTACATACACTGAAGCAAATAACGGACCAATGTGTGCAATAATAATAGAAATAATATAAACGTATTTATATAGACTAGAAACAAGCTCGAGAGGGACAAGATTTTCACAGGTTAGCGTTATTTTAGCTTGGCGAAGAAGAGCTAGCACATTAAAAAAGCAATTTACTGAAACTGAAACAAACACATATCGAGACACACAGACAGACAAATTTGATACACAAACACATGGAAACCCACACACTCATATCCTGATGAAAAATATCAATATCAATTACGCTTTGTTTGTGCCGCTTTAGTGAGTTTAATTGCAATAATCGCTTTCTGCCAATCACACACAACCGATCGCATTACTACTTTCTTCTAGTTGCCACACACACACACTACTCATTTTCATTTCGCCTTGTGCGTTTTTGTTTTACAACTTTTGCGGCGCCTAAAATGTTAGTATTCCCAAGCAATGCCATTAGTGCCACAACAAAGTGTAATAAAAGTTTTGCGCGGCGGCCAGACTCATAAAGCTTAGCGGTGGGTTGGGCTGGCAGGACGTGGCTACAACAAACAGCTGCCAGTCATATTGCAGCTGTCTCGACATGTGCCCTCAACCGCCACTGCTCCTGTGGCAGCCTTGCGTCTGGCGTGCCCAACACCTTGCAACTCACTAAGTCTTCCCTTGCATTTCACTAACTAAATCATACGTTTTGTCCAGCTCTTCTTCTACGGTGCTTTGATGGCAACCAATCATTGGGATCGCATTTTTTCACATACGTATGTACATTCATAAATTATTAACGATTTACATTTGGGCGCTCAAGTTGCTTGTACTTCTTTGCTTTCCCTCACTCGCTGGCGCTTTCAGCTGACGATTTAAGAAATTCAGTGAGAATTTCCAATTAGTTGTATAATACTTACAAGAGGGTAGAGTTTCTCATGTTTATTTGTTATTGTTATCTATTCAATATCAAATTTTTAAATTATTAACGCTTTAATATCGTTTGAGTTTTCTGTTTTCAACTTGTTTTATGACAATATGGGTATAATTTGGGTAACATAACTGTTTTAACGGCTTCATGTGTTATTGATGAATTATGTTTTCATTATGAATTGTTATATAATATTTTGTTAACTAATACTAAAAACAAGAAAAATTGTTAACTTTGATTGCACTGAAGCTAAAAAAACCTTTCAGAAATAAAAAAATATTTGAAAATTATTCTCGGTGATTGTATCTCTGCTTGCGATTATTTTCTGTGTCAAATTTGGTAAAGATATCTCTTCAAATGAAGAAGTTTTCCATACAAGGACTTAATTGTAATTGTTCAGTTTATTTGACAGCTATGTTATATGTTATAGCATACATGGTCCATACTAAAAAATTTCTTCGGATATTAAAGCGTTCCCTTGAGAATATTCAAAGCCAAATTTCGTAAGATATCTCGACAAATAAAACAGTTTTCCATACAACGAATTGATTTTGATCATTCAGTTTGTATGGCAGCTATAAGCTATAGTGTTTCAATATCGTTGGTTCCGATAAATGAGCAGTTTCTTATTGAGAAAAGGACGTACGCACACTTTCAGACCGATATTTAAAAAACTGAGAGATTAGCACGCGTTCGTCATGCTGATCATTTATATATATCCTTTATGTAACCTTCGATAGTTCTTTATGGGTGTACAAATTTCGTAGCAAACTTAAAGTACCGTATTCAGGGTATACAAATTAGAAACCCTATAAATGATCTGAAGGAAAAATTAAGTTAGAAAAAAATAATTTTTAGAAAAGGTGGTAAAAGTCAAAAGTTCTACAACTTAAAATTAGGTTACTTAGGGATGTGATGATGATGTTAGGGATTAAATTAACTACGAACATGCTTAAATTTGCATAAGAGCTTAATCGTTACTTCTATAAGTGTTAAGGTATTCCATATAAAAGCTCACTTCTAAGTTTTATAGAGTTTAAGGTTTGAAATTTGATTTTTTTTTAACTCTACTTTTTAGATTTTTGATGATGACTCTAAATGTTTGGTTTATATTTTATAATATCTGGATACTTTTGCGCAGGACCACAAAATTTGGTGTGCCTTGAGTAATATTTATACCATATAAGTGTACTCGGAAAATTTTAGCTTATGAAGCAACAAAACAGAGCTATTTGGTCACAATCCAGCTTTCTTATTGACCTATGATAGACAGGAGGGGGTAGAAAATGTATACGAGACATATTGAAATAGCTTATTGTTATTGTAGCTTCAGATGTTGCTAAATTACTAGTTTTTGATCAGATACAAATATAGGTTCGTTCCGTTGCGAGAAACCTTCATGGACAAATTAATTAAAAGATTGTTTATAGTTAAATTTCATACTGAAAAACCTCAGGGATGTATTTCTGGGATCACTGTTCTTCTGATTGGATCTTAGTGGTACAATAAATCGCCATTTGTCTAAATAGTATGTAAGTAAGCTGTTTGTGGATCTAGTAGGGAATACTTAACATTAGCCCTTGATAATTTCGTTGTACAGTCTTATTGAAATGCGTAAATTAAAGCAGTAAATTTTCAAACTAACTATTGATTCCACTCAACTGTATTTAATTTTGAAGTAAGATCACAATTGAATTTCTGAATGCCGCGCATTTCCTTGGCACACCATTAACAAGCACTCATTTGCAGGCTGATACAAAATTATCCAGGTTTTTAAGTTATAATTTTGCTCCGTAGCAAGTGACAAAGGAAATAAAATACAAAAAGAGTACAGCTTTGCAAATTTCCTACTCATTTAAAGCCAAACGAAAACAACACAGGACACACAATAGTTGAGACTTGTGGGTTGAGCCAACTCGACGCCAGCGCCTACCCAATCAAACTGTCCAATCTGAGCTGTCAAACGTAACTCACACAACTCGGAGCACTACTAACAATGACCAGCAATTTGTAAGCTTCATTGTGTGGTATGTAAGTGCAACTGTGTATGAAAACTGGCCGGCCAGAGAGTTTAGAATTACTAACCTCCAAGAACGTTTTTGCGAATACATTCAGCTGCTGTTGCTCTGCGTTTCGCCTTCAACTATTTCACTTATTTTTCTGCCACTGCGCAATCACATAGAAAAAATTCAATTTTCCACCTGCTTCATGCAATAATCATCACTTGTGTCCATCACTTGGCTGCCACATTGTGTTGCATACCGCATCAATGCGCTTTCCATGGCACATATACATACATATACATTTCGAAGATTACTATATAGGCAGGCAGAGCCTAGTTGTCTGCTTAGACGGCCGTAAGTATCTAGTTTCCTCTACGCAGTGGTGCTGGCGTGTAGCAGTTCGTTACTATTATTAATAGTTGATTGTGCTTTGTTATTTCAAATACAATTTCTTTGCTCTCTTTACGTTGCTGCTTCATCAATTTTAAATATTCTATGGCTACATACTACCAAGAATTTATATATTTCTGTGCGAAAATCTCTAGCACCTTATACCCAGCTGCCCGCAAAACTTTTTTTGTACTATTACTTTTTTTGTATCCGAACAGGGTATATTAAGTTTGCCACGTAGTTTATAACACCCAGAAGAAAATGTCAAAGACGCTATAATATATATATGTATATATAAATGATCTGCATGATGAGCTATGTCAATTAAGGCATGTCCCTCTGTCTGCCTGTCTGTCTGTCTGTACATACGCCAACTAGTCCCACAGTTTTTGAGATATTGAACTGAAATTTTGCACATGCCTTTTTCTCCCCAAGAAGCTGCTCACTACTATAGCATATAGCTGTCATACAAACAGAACAATCGAAATTAAGTCATTGTATGGAAAACTTTTGTATTTTACGAGATATCTTCACGAAATTTGGTACATATTATTATCCAAGGCAATGGTGCTATATCCGAAGAACTTGTTTTGATCGAATCCCTGTGGCATAACATATAGCTACCATACAGACTAACCGATCAAAATCAAGTTCCTGTAAGGCATATTTTGTATTTGTGAAGGGTATTATATCTTCGGTAACACCAAGATTATCGATTTTTTCTCGCCTTTTTTTTAGATTACTTCTTATTTTCTATTTAGTAATGTGATTGAAACTCATTTTGCCTGCCTTTATTCAGTATTCTTATTTTGTTTCTATTTGTCTTCTCAAGTTGACGCCTCTCTTTTTATGAATATGTCCTATTTGGTATAAACGTTAGGTTGTTTGTTATTATTCTACGCCAGTTTATTTTGCTCTGCTTTTGTTGTATTACTCGCTATTGTTGGTGTACTTGATGTTGCGTTGGCACATGTCTGCAATGGACAAAACTATCAACACCTAGCAGCGTTCGCAATATTTAGTAGTGTCTAAAGCAGTAGGAGCACGCTGCCAGTTGTTGCTCTTCCCACGGCTGCACGATTTTATATGTTTTTTTATTCGTGTATTAGTTATAAGTTCCTTGCAACCACACATACACACACGCAAACATGTGTATATAACCGCAGCCTAAACATTATCTGGCACCTACAGCACCACCACTATGCTCCTCACCTCTTTCAGCCGCTAACATTGCATTGTATGCGTATATGTGTGTTCGTGTGTTCGGTTTACCCGTCACTTTGTCAATGTCTGTTGTTTGTCTACTCGCTTGTCTTGGCATTAAATGTTCGTTGCTGGGGGTGTCATGTGTTTATTATCCTTCTACACCGGAAGTGTTCGTGCACACATGTAGTCGCAGCGCACACACATTCAGTCGTGTATATATTGTATACACTTGTAGTGCGGCACATGCGCCGCCAGACGCTTGCTCGCCCTCCAACAGCACGTTCCAAGCACACATACACGCATGCCGCATACCTATACCCTTACATCTACATACATACATACATATATGTTATGGATGTTCATGCAGCCAGTAGAGGATGCTTTCATTTCCTAACGGTAAACATGTAAATAAACATTTTTCGCGATTTGACGACTTCAACAATGCGATCAGCAGCGCTTCCTCACATTTCTCACATTGCTAACATCATCCGCCATAGCAACATAGAATCAAATATATGTACACAGCTCTGTTCTCAAAGCTAAACAATAAGCGTAGACAATACCTGTTATATAGCAGCGGCTTGAATAGCATATTGTCATAACTGCAATCGACAGTGGCAACAACAGCCGCCACAGAACAATGATAACGGGAATTCAAATATGATATATACATACATATACCATATGTACATGTACAATATATGAGACATACCCAGGTTTATAAACAATTTTTCAAATAGTGGATTTTTTGAATAACAAACTCTAATTAAAAGTTTGAGAGTTATTTATGTAGAAAAATGTTCTATGAAAATTTCTCTTTTGATAAAGAAGACATACAAACTGATCGAAGAAAACCAAGTCCTAGACAACGCTAGATTGTTCAGATGAGACCTTTTTATTTGTGAAGGGTACGTATATTTTAGCTTCGGTGCAACCGAAGTTAACTGTTTTTCTGGTTTGTACTATTAATTATTAGGTATGGTCTTGAGAAATTTGAAATAATGTCACCATTCAGTAAAAGAGTCATATATATTTATTTAACTGGACTGTTTTAACCGTCGTTTCATGAATAATTTTGTGATTTCTGAATAATATGACGCCTAAAGTTCATCACCGAAATTTTTCGCTGCAATGAGATTCTGACCCGCAGTTTCTTATCAGACTCTGTGTTCTGTCGATAAGCTTATTAGAAAGAACTGTCTGTTTATAAACCATAATATTAAATATCAAATTGGTCTAATATACTTATATACATATATATCTATACACCACCACCACCTCCTGGAATTCCTTTCTGTTGAATCTTTGAAATTTAGTTGCTGTTGCTGTTTAGTTGGTTAGTCTGAAACCGGGAAAACTTTGTATTCTATAATAATTTCTAAAAATAAAATTTCTTCATATTCAATACACTGTGATTTCCAATTTGCTGCAAGATGTTATCATACATATATCACTATGTATATATCCATATACCCAACTGCACGGCTGGGGGCCAACACCATCCTAATAAACAACATCCACAACAACAATCGAAATGTAGCGAGTACACATGAATACAGTTCCGCTTTTTATGGCATAAATTTGTAATCAAATTCCCAGCATTTGGCGTTTGGCATTAACCGCTCACATCTACAACAACAATTCAATTTGTGTTTGCACTTGCTCCCTGTGCCGAGCTGTTGTGCGCATTTGAAATCCCATTGTGTACTTAACAGAGCGCTTTGCATAAGCACACATGTATGTGTGTGTGTGTGTTTGATGCCAGCGCGTTCTTTGATTGTTTTTCATCTAGTTCTTCTGCGCTATTGGCAGGCAGCCTCTCATCTATAGCAACTACATGCTGCCACACCTATGTACTATTGTCGAGCGATTGTTGTCCTTCTTGTTTACATACTATGTGTGTGTATGTGCGGGGCTTTGTATGTATGTTTGCGCGCGATTTGTCAGTTATGCGCATTCGAAATGTCATAAATTAGAAAAAACCGGCACAAAACACATGTTCGTGCTATTGACGGGCAAATGACAACAACGATGTCGCTGATGATGGCAGTTGGTGCAATCAGGCAAGCGGATATTGCGAATGTTGCCTATACCAACAGCGAGGAGGATTTCGGTAAGCTCACTGTAGTCAGCACACTTACACACATACACTCACAAGTATATGTAAGAATATGTAGGTAGGCATACTTTTAGGCATTGTTCCACTAAAGGCACCAGCTTGCTGAAACAAAGCCGTGCGTAATGGTAATGTTAGGCCGCTACTAGTGGCGCTATCCGTGCTGAGAGCTGCGCTAAGCTCGGCTAAGCTAAGTGCAACGGAATGAAATTGTAACGACAGCGATCTCTCATCGATGGCTCGCACTACAAAGGGGTGCATGTTTGCGTGCGTTTGTAAGGATGTAAACATGATGTGACGATGGGCGCGTGTGTATGTGTTTATTTACACACCGCGACAAGTGTGGATTTCCTAATTCCAATTTCGGTCGGGCCAAACAAAACAAAGTGCAAACAACCCGTGACACTACGACGACAATTTCGGGTAATAAATATCAGTTTCAACGCTTGGAATTGATGAAATGGGCGTGGGTGTGTACAAATTGAGTTGTTGCGACACTAACTGCGTAGGGTACAAAAACAAGAGAATAATCGGCGTTATTGAGGTTCATAGGGTAGCTCTTACCGCATATACTGCCTGCATCTGCTCATACGTAGTTAGAAATTTATAAGTATGGATATGTTATCTGTTGATTGGCATTAGAAAGCAAAGGTTTCTGTTCGTATTATTTGAATAGGCTTTTAATTAATAAATCAACTCTTCAGACGTGGCAACTCTATATAAAAATATTTGTTTTATCAATTTTTAACAATGTTTTTTTTTGTAATTTAAAGGTAGTTGGCAACTCCATAAAAATATATAATTTTTATTTAAAGCTTTTTATTTTTCTTTAGTAATTGATTTTAAATTCCAAAATGTTCTATATTCGATGTGTTCAAGAATTGCTTGATTTTCAATAAAATCGATGAGTATACAATGTTATCTATAATGGAGGCACTTATTAAGAGGTTAAGTCAGTATAGAACTCTCAAAAAAGGCCTAGGCGGATGTCTAAAGACGCACCTAGGCCTTTTAGAGACCTATTGTAAAAATTATTATTATTATGAGAGTATGGAAAAGTAAACTCCTCTTTATCTAAAAAAAAAATGTACATTGAAATTTAAATACAAAATGGCGACTACAGGACTAATCAATGGTATCACCTTTTTAAAAAAGTTCGCGATGGGCGACGGTATTTCTAGAAACTCGTGATATTTGAAAGATAATGAAAACGATATCTTCATCTACATAATACTTGCTAACATAGTCAAGTACGTACGCTTTTAGCTTTACATCAATTTTTCCTAAGATGGCGGACTTATAAAAAAAGATTTAATTCTGGACGACAACCATGACAATTAAATTGTTTATAAAAAATCTTGCAATAATATCAAAAAAGTCATACGCAATTTACTTGAAAATGTTACAGTTCAAGTGAAAACGTGTACAATAACCATCGTCATCCGATTTGAATATTGTAGCTTCAAGAAAAACGCTTTTAAAGGTTTACGTACTGAAACTGACTAACTGACTTATTCTAATTGGAAAAGTGATATGTATGTACAAATTATACTAATAATTCTAAGTTATACTTTAAGTTAAAAAATAAGCGATTTTTTTTTAATCTTAAACTGGCCTAACTCCAATATTGTATATAAAATAAAACTTTTTGAAATGATAAATTTGACACCAACTTGTCGGTTGTATCACAATGGGCCTTCTATAGGCCAAAGTGTGTCATGAGACAACCTCTCTACCTTCCTACCTTTGCATTGGATAAATACTATATATGCAAGTGAACATACATCCCACTTATTATTCAAATTTCCTTGTATCTATTAGTCTGCAGATAGAAAGCAGAGCCGACTCTTAAATTCTAACTAAATGAGCGGCAGCATTGATAATACAAAGTCTAGTAAAGAGTCTAAAGTCTACTCCTATTATTCCAATACAGGCATGACTAATCTGTATCTTGCGTTGTATAAGTGCCATCGGGTTGCTATATAGGCTAAAAGGAAGGCGGCTGAAAATGTGAATAGTGTCTATGATCCTGTTACTGTACGTTTGGAGGAAACAATCGCTCAGTAGCTTTGGTCAATAAGAGACAAATTATGTTCCATCAGGACAAAGCCAGGCTACACATATTGAAACTTGGGTAGGAGGTTTTTCTGCATTAGCTATAGGGGATCTGGAACCAAGTTGTCACTACCTGTTCTTGAAATATTCGTCCCAAGAAAAGCTTGTGCAGATCGATAGTCCAAGCTTTTTGACAATAGGAACGAGAGTTTCTAGAGAGTGGCATTATGAGGTTACCTTCCCTAGTTAGCTTAGTGCTTAATAATATATCTTGTCTAATATCGTTCATCAGTGCTATAAAATCAAGCAACTTACCGACAAATAGTGAATCCATTGTATAGAAAATATTGAAAAATATGTACCGATATTAACACGCTATACTAAGAGAGAGATAAAACCTTCAATTTAGTGCAAAAAATCGTATGAGAAATTTTTTCTGAAAATACAATATAACGAATGAATAAGAAATAATACCTTAAAAAATGCTGATGAAATGGTAAGACAATATAAAAATAATATTGACTCGTGTATTATATATGTATATACATATTTTTCATTTCTATTAACACCATTATAGAAAATTAAGCGGCAATAAAATGGCGTTTGACAAGAAGCGGCGCTAATGTGTTAATAGCCTTAATATCAAGCAAATAACTGAAGCATTACTATGCTTACAACAACATATGTATGTGCGTATGTACATATGAATAGCTAATCGTGTCTATTTGTATAAATGTACAAATTATAATATAGACCATTAAACACGCCCTTTTGGCAAACAATACGATAAGTATGGCGATGAATTTCGCTTTAGTACAGACAGGCGCCTTATTTATTTGCAAGTATATTATATGTATTCCTCTGCGAAAATCAGACAGCAGTAGTTTAGGTGTACGTAGGTATGGTCAGCCGAACAGCTAACATTAAATAAATGCAAATAAACGCGACGGCGCACATTAATAAAAATCCATAGTCCTTAAAAAGCCAGTTAGTGAAGCCAACAAAAACTACAGCTATGACACGAAAACGGCAAAGCGAAAGACGAGTGAAAATTTACAGCTTAGTAGACCACAAAGCTGGTTAGTAAGAACGCTCCATTTCTGTGACCAAGCGTAGAACACTTACTCGGTCACTGGCTAAAGCAGCCAGTATATGCTGTGACCGAATAAAATTATACTATTTCACGAAGTGAAAAAAAGCTTTGAAAAAATAGAAGAAGCAACAAGCGACAAGCCACTATCGCCTGCTGTTAGTTACCGCTGAAATGCTTTTGACCCGCCTTGACGCGTACATAGGAGTTGATGCAGACCTTCGGCCCTTAAAGCAATGAGAGGAGGAAATTGCGAAAAATTGCGAGACGGTCAAGAGTAATGACAAAAAAGGATTGGCTCAATGACCTAGCGCATTTTGTCTGTCGACAAGTTTTAGGGAGTGTTAGAAATGAGAAAGTGGAAAAAGAGAGGGAGAGAGAGAGAGTGGGCAAAGTAAATACTGAAAGTTACATAATTTATCGAAATATATTTCCGGTTCAAAATGGGTGAAGAAAGAACGATTGTTAATCCGATTAGCATGATTTTCAATTCATTTATAAATTCAACTATTAGTAATAATACTGTCAGTGGATCTGGGTTCACTTGAGGATGTTAACCAAAAAACATGGATTCTATATGTTAGAACTCATCAGCTATTTGGAAAGATGATACTTTCCGGACCTCCTTTTGATAACATACAAGGCCGAATAAATAATAAATGTATAAAAATTAAATTACTTTATTAATGTTACAATTAGGGAAAGGTCCACTGGCACATGTAGAGATGAATGGCTTATAGATCAATTAATTACGTGAAAATCGATTTATCGATTAGTCGAAAAATTTACAATTTAACGATGGTTTTGACAAAATTATGATTACACATAAAATACTAAAATGCACATAAGAAGAGACGACGTTTAGAATATCTTTCACCTCCTATATATTCTTATGATTTATTGTGTCACCTGACAAAATTGCGATGACATATACAATAGAAGTGGAAATAAAAGCATATACAAATATATGTTTATATTACACATAATACATATACACTATATTTGTGCTTGTGTAAGTACTACTTATCCACAAGAAATATTTTTCATCTGTCCTCAATTTACGCTCGTAGTTACAAATCTGTTTCTGTAAAGAAATTCAGTGCGTATGTGTATGTAGCGGAGTTGGGTGTCTAAGACTCAATTTTAGACTCAACCTTAAAAAGGAAATGAAAATTTTTATAACGAAATCACACATTTTTAGAAAATACTTCTCCAGCAGACGCAGATCAGTCAAATTTCTAATATATACGTGTATGTGTGTTTGTGTTATTTGTGTGAGTTCAACTGCGTGTCTATGTGGTGGAAAGTTTAGCAGAGCGGATTATTTACAAATGCAGAAGCCCTAAAATAAATTTTAGCAACGTAAACCAAACCAAAAAAATTATATACACGTGCAGCATGGTGAAATTAAATTCTTAAATATTACCATAGTAGTGACTTTTGAGAATTTTAAATTTACGATTTAAATGATTTCAATTATTTCTTTAATATAGCAGCTTTGTTGAATTCTAGATTTTTTGATAATGGCATCAGAATAGAAAGCCACATAAAAATAACACCTGCATTTTGCTATATACGTAAGTCTATCGATCTACTTATGATTGAGTAAGAATACATTTTCTTAAGGAAGCTTAACCTTTCAAGTTATTCCAACCCTTTTAAGCATTTTTCATTATAGCAATTTCAAACTAGACAGACATTTTGAAATGTTTTAATACATATATATGTATATATATATATACGAGCTACATATGTGCCTTCCTATGATATATGACAAGTAGATATTAGCTAGAAGCTTATAGCTTGAGCTTAAGAGTTTATACCTATGTTTAATATTCTTTCTGCAAATTAGGTAACTCTCGCACGTGTTGTCGAATTTTAGGCGTTCACTCATGCAATCTCAGCTATATATATGTATGTGTGTACACCCGCATGCTTGTAAGGTAGTTAGCACGTATGTGTTTTCACAGATGTCAGACTAATTAAGGAAAATATTATGAATTTTGTTAAGGAAAGCAATTTAATATGAGTCATTATAAAATGGAAAACTTAACTTAATTAGTCAAATTGCCAAGAACTTTAATTTCGAACAAAAATCGACAAAACGATTTTCACAATATAAAAAAGCTATCCCTTCATATCAAAGTAACCTTAAACCTCCAAAAAAGAGTTTTCTGCTTAAAAGCTGAAAATCAAACAAGTGTACTATTAAAATAAATGAAAACAGGAAATGATCAAAGAACTAGTCAATAATTTGATTTTTGATTTCCCCTTTATCATTATCTACAAATATATCTAAGAAGATCGTGTGAAAGTTTCAAGCTGCACGGTCTAACTGTTTCAGATAAGTGTTCCTCCCCGATTACTCTAAGCTACATATACACTCATATCTCCGAAATTATGTGCCGGATCAAAAATCGGATTTTTAAAATTCGCAGGTGGAGTACCATTCCCAGCTGCATTTGCATTCCATAAAAGGGTGAATAAAATATATCTTTTTTTGATTTTGATCGGTCAGTTTATATGACAACTATATGCTATAGTTAACCGATTCAAAAATTTCGCAGATTCTAGCGAAATCCGAGTTTATAATATGTGCCGAATTATGTGACAATATCTTGTCAAATAAAAAAGTTTTCCATACAAGGACTTGATTTCGATCGGTCTGTTTGTATGACAGCTATGTTCTATAGTTGTCCGAAAAACTCCTATTCAAACTAAATCTAGATTTGGCTGAAAGATACTTCAGTTTCACAGAAAATTGTTATTGTAAACAACCTAACTCATTCTTCTGTGAAAAATTAATGTAAAAGAATCATAAGATTCTTCCTCTTGTAAAACAATAGAACATTTCTCCTCACGACTGGAATTCCATATGCGAAGCTCATTGTGGGAACCGACTATTCCTCCTACAATAACATATATTTACTTAAGTAACTAAAAAATTTAAAAAACACTCTCTAAATTCAGCGAGAATTAACTCATTAAAAATAGAAAAGAAAATCAAATAATCACTGGCATTAAGTAATTCAAAGTTCCCAAGGCCATCTGATTACAAAGATATTCAACATACGAAACCCGCTCACACACCGTTCGCCTCTATTCATATTTTATGTGAATACAAATAATAAAGACGCATTTTAAATTTTCAGCTTGCAAGCAAACAAAATGGGCCGATTAGCCCCCGAATAGTCTCAAATGGTTAACATTTTTTAAAGCATTCATTCGAGTTGAATTTAAATTGGCATTAAGCTGGCTGTTTTTAACAGGATGCATTGGCGCGTCAACACACACAAATGCTTATATATAGTTATATATAATATATAACTGTGCATCTACAGCAAGTAATAGCAAGTAAATAACATGATTGTGGTTAGCTTGGTGTTTGTTGGTGCACTTTCATTAACTACTGTCGACAGTGCAAGTAAAAAGTAGGCGAGCAAATACACACACACACTTAACATTTTTTTTGTGTGAGTTAATGTATATGAGCGCATTGAAATTTGAAATGCCTCGACTGTCTATATATAAATGTACGTGTATATGCGTGTGTGTGTGTACAAACTTGACCTACAAAACTTCGCTAACTCAGCCACCGCACAACATGCAACATAGTGCGGCAGGACGACAAGGCGACAACACGACTGGGCGCCAAGCCAAAAGTCAAAAGCAAAAGTATATATGATGTGCATATAAAGACCACATACATGATACATATACGTATGTATATATAGGTCTATAACAAAATGAGGCACTGCAATGTGCGCCGTGACCCTGAAAACAAGTACATTTGTGTGGGTTAGCGTAACAAATTTACAGCCTAGCTGACTGACACAATGACACGCCGTTACACCGCCGCACTGCCACACCGCTGACGCCATCATTGCCAAGCGCTTACTAAAATTACATCAGCTTTGGAAAATTACTGAAAAACTGCAAGCCAAAATGTGGAAGCTCGAGCAGAAGAAGAAAATACGAAAAATAAACACGTCAGCCTAAAAAACCAACTTGTATTTACAAAATCGGTGGAAAGCCAGGCAGGCAGTAGGCGGCAGCCTTGTTGTGATTACACTTCTATACTTTCACGGTACTTTTCTATTTATTTTTCTCACTTTGTATGCGTTCACGCTGCACAAAACGGAAATCCATTTAATACTCAGCCACGCGTGCACACTTGCATGCATGCAACACACACGCACGCATACACACACGTGCGCGCATGCAAGCTAGGAATATAAAATGAATTAGTGGGCGCATATGTGTGTTTACAGTTAATTCCATTTTATGGAAAAATCATTATTGTGTTGAGTGAGCTGCATGAAAAAATTACCAACAACAACAAAAAATTAAAATTAAACACAAAAATGTAACGGTATGTAACTAAAGAGAACTGCAGCAACATTGCATTTCAGTTGCCACAAAAGAATCCATTACCGCAACAGCGTTTCATTGCATTTGGATAATTCGCCTGACACTCACGCACACACATGCAAGCAAGCGAATTCACCTACACACACTTACGTATTTGTATAAACACCCACGTACATAAATGTGAGTAAGTAGCTGTTACGTGGGTGAATACATACACACATATGTATATGTAATATTTTAAAGTCTTGCGCGCATTTACTTACACATACATATACTCATACATATAATTACACAGTAAGATATTGCGATCCTTTATATTGCTTTTCGGTTAATGCGCGCTCAACGTGGTGGATAGCCGTAAGGCGCGCATATACACACATACGTACATGCACAGATATATGAGATATACAGTTATACAGTTATTATATATAGCGCTTGTAAACATGTATTTATACGCCCACGCATGTCCACGCTTAAATAGCAAAACCGCCAGTCTGCCTGGACGCCAACAACTACTCGAGCTACCTTGCAGTGTTGCCTCACAATGCCATTCGCGCTATAAACCTTAATGTTTTTCCTTATAATTTCGTATAAAGTATAAAAATTACTCAGGTTACGTTGCTCATAAAAATCTTAATCGCAAATGTAATCGTATTTTATGCACATTCCGCCAAGGTAATGGTTTAAAAGAAAATATGTTGAACTTGTTTGCCCATTAGTTAGCTAGATAGGAGGGTTTATAGATAATGTACATAGCTATATAAAATATCGTGTGTGATGATGATTGTGTAATATGAAGACGCTAGGAAATGTATAGCTCGTCGACGGTTCAAATATAAAAGCTAAGGTCCTACTAAAAAACAATTGGTCCCTGTAATGTCCAATGATGTAATCTCCGAAGAAATTGTTCTTGCATACAACCTGACAGATCTAAGTTCTTGTAGGGAATATTTTTTTTGAAAAGTATTATAATTTCGGTGCAACCGAAGCTAACGTTTTTTCTGGTTTTTCATTTTCAAAAATTATTTGCATCATTAATTTTCATTTTCCTATATAAATTTTTCTATAATATAATGTATATATATACACATTAATATTTATATATTAATACAAATAGGTATATTTTTTTAGTTTTTTCACTGATTAATTTAACATTTTATTTATCACTTCCATTTCTAATTTTTTTTAATTTTAATTATACATTTATTTTATTTTTACTGGTTTTATTGTTTATAAGTTCAGTTTTTATTATTCACTTGTTTTTATTTCACACAATATTTACTTTATTTATGTTCACCATAGATTTATAATTTTTTATTTTCACCAATTTATTTATTTATAATATTTGCAAACATTTATTTTTCAATATCACCGAGTTACATCTAAATGGCAGATTTTGATATTTTTTTAAATTTTGTTCCGAAATTTTTTGCACACATTTTTCACTTATTTGGAAGACTATTTTATTTACTTTCTCTGTAACTTATTTGGATTTTTTCATAAATAATATGTATTACTTTTATATAATGCATTGTTGAATAGGTATTAGCATTATATCGAGCCACTTTTTATGTTTTTCCTTTGTACTAAAAGTTGTCAAAATTTTTAATTACATATAATTATATATTATCACGACATAGTTTTAATTAATTTATTTTTTTCTAACCGTCTTACCTTTAAAAAATTAATCTTATATTATTTTATATCCTAAATCTTTTTCCTTTCTTTCAATGTCAATCACATGTTTTTTCCTTTAATATTTGCAATATTAAAATTTTCTCCTTTGTTTTTTATCCACATTTGCACATTTCACAATATCGTTTATAACGGGGGCGTTAAAATAGTGCACTCTTTAGTATCGCATTATTTATTTTTTATTCCACACATGCAAATATTTTCACAAGCGAATTGCAATCATCGCATAAATATTGCGTTTTATGCACATGCGCAACAATGCAACATTATATGTTTACTCCTTCTCGAATACCGCTCATACATTCATAGTTATGATTATTATAAAAGTTCCATAACTTCTCTACAGAGGTGGCTTGGAGCTCTTTACGTTGCTGCCAATGTCCATATTTTTGCTCTTTGGCCATTTAGTATGAAAATGCCATTAAAGCAAAGGAAAGTATGGCGTTCAGATGGAACAATTTGCAACACAAAAGTGTCATATGTGCTGAACACTGGCATGCATATGCTATAAAGATATATATATATATATATGTATATGAATATATACAGTTATACATATGTATGTATTTATCGGCACTCATGTTTACAATTTTTATTATTATCCAATTGCAGGCTCTCGCATCCTGACACGTTTTGTGTACGGGCCTACACAAGAAATATCAACGAAAACGCGTGTTATTGCAACGCGAAACAAAAGTAGCGGCACCAACGATATTATTTGCTTCGGCGTCTGCAACAACTACAACAATAATAACTATATAACGAAAATGTCCATATCAATAAAGCGCCCATATTTTGCACTTACGTCACGGCCACGCAGCACTCTTGACAGCAGGAGCGATAACAACAACATAAAGAACAAAGACAGCAACTGTAAATGTACAACCAGTCAGCGAACACATCCGCATAACTATCAATGCCACCACAAACACATTCCACACACCGCACACTGGTGTTGCACAGTAACGCGCCCCAGCTTTTTCAGCATACTACTAATGTCATTGTTGTTGCTCAGCGCACACTGGCACTCCGCAGAAGCCAAACCAAAGTCGCGTAAAAGTTCCAACAGCCATCATAGTAATGATGAGAAATCACCAACCGAGGGTCAACGCTTCGCCATGGAGCCGCAGGATCAAACCGCTGTTGTGGGTTCACGTGTTACGCTGCCCTGTCGGGTGATGGGCAAAATGGGTGCATTACAATGGACGAAAGATGATTTTGGCCTGGGGCAGCATCGCAATTTGAGCGGCTTCGAACGCTACTCGATGGTGGGTAGCGATGAGGAGGGTGACTTTTCGCTAGATATCTATCCGGTGATGCTGGACGATGACGCCAAATATCAGTGCCAAGTGGGACCCGGCCCGGCGGGTGAGGCGGGCATACGTTCGCGCTTTGCCGAATTGACAGTACTGGTGCCGCCGGAAGCGCCGAAAATCACACAGGGTGAGGTTATATTTACAACGGAAGACCGCGAGATCGAGCTGGAGTGTGTGTCGGCTGGTGGCAAGCCAGCGGCTGAGGTGAGTGGTAGACATTTTTCTTACAGCCAAATGTTGTTCGCAACTGCGTTAGCACTTTAAACACTATAAAGCACAACATTAAACAATTGTGATTAGTTTAAAACACCAAAAACTCTCACTTTATTGCTTGTGCACGCATCCGCCCGAATTTATTACTCAGTTGAATTGAAAGCACGCAACAGCTGACGTGCGCTTTCAAAAGTAGTTGCAATGCCAGTGGTGCACAGTTTGAGTGCTAGTATAGAGGGCGCTCTCTCCACTGTAGCAGGTTTTAGAACCGCAGCAATTTCATGTACTGGAGATAATGCAGTGCGGAACTGCCTTATCAAAAATATTTAAATTCGACAGTTAATTTTTTGCCTTATCTCTTCGTTCACTAAATCTAAAATTTTATCAATTCACCAAAAAAAATGTTTCTACGCCTTCAGATTACTTGGATTGACGGCCTCGGCAACGTGCTCACCAAAGGCATCGAATACGTGAAGGAGCCGTTATCGGATTCGCGTCGCATAACGGCAAAGTCGATTTTGAAACTCGTGCCCAAGAAAGAGCACCACAACACGACATTTACTTGCCAAGCGCAGAACACGGCGGATCGCACTTATCGCGCTGCCAAAATACTAATAGAGGTGAGTCATTCGTAACAATTTATTTTAAAAATATATTATGTAATAAATATATTAATATTCATATCGCTCAGGTCAAATATGCGCCGAAAGTGGTGGTCTCCGTTATTAGCGGTGCCTTGGCTGGCGGTCGCATACTTGAAGGCTCCGAGGTTATATTATCCTGCCAAGCGGATGCAAATCCACCAGCGCAAAGCTATCGTTGGTTTATAAATGAAGAATTGGTCACTGGTGATTATACAACGAAAATGGTGAGCTCTCATTTGTGCTAAGCTTTATAATGAGCTTATAGTAAAAATCTTTTGTACAGATCATACACAATGTAACCCGACAGCATCACGAAGCTTTGGTCAAATGTGAGGTTGTCAATGCGGTGGGCAAGAGTGAAGAGACTGAAACTTTGGATATCAGCTGTAAGTATTACAATTATCTCACAACTTTTTTTTACAAATTAAAAGTAAAAGAGAGAGAGAGAGTGTGTAAAAACTTTTTTTTATCTACTAGAGGTCTTAGTGCTCTCTTATGGTAAGACGATTAGTACAAATTAGGTCAAAATAGTATTTAAAAAACAAGTTTGTATTAAAATTTTCGATACTTTAGAGTTCCATGTTGTTCCTCTTCAGCTAAACTTTGTAAGATAATCTTCGTTAAAATGTGGATGGAATATTTCTATTTGGCATTCGCATAGATCTCAGTCCACGAAAAGACTAGTCACAATGCCGAAACGAAAATTTCATGTATTATTGCTTAAATTTGTCATTAGACAGGAAATACCTTACAGTCTTTTAGGTAACTTGACACCTGGACTTTTAATCAAAGTTTCGGCCAATAAATTCATGTTCACAATGTCCCGTGGGGCTTAACATTTCCCTCTCCGCTTCATTAGAATAAAGCCTCTTTAATTTTTAATAAACAGAAATCTTAAATAATTTATCTCTTTTAGATGCACCCGTCTTCAAACAGCGTCCCATCTCCGTTGAAGCAGATTTAGGCACGAACGCGAATTTACTTTGTGACGTCGACGGCAATCCGACGCCTGAAATTGAATGGATTAACGAAAACACAGACAAAGTAAGTATGATCCCTCTGAAGACCCCTCTATATATGCTACCTTCAACTAACTAATGACTTTTTCAACATTTTTCACACCAGGTCGTGGGCAACACAGCAAATCTCATGCTGAAGGTGAGCACCGAGACCGCAGGCCGTTATTACTGCAAGGCTATAGTAACCGGTTTTCCAGAGATCGGTGCTGAGGCCACAATTTACGTTAAGCGTGCACCTATTATTACCTCACATAAGGTGCAATTTGGTGCGGTGGGAAGTCGTACGAAAATCGATTGTGTGGCATTTAGTGTGCCTAAAGCCGAACAGATTTTATGGTCCTTCGACGACAAGCTTATTAATATGAGTACCGCCGATCCGGATATTTATATATTCGAAGAGCAACATTTACCAGAGGGTGTGCGTGCAGCGCTCATTATTAAAGAAAGCCGTTCCAGTCACTTTGGACGCTACAATTGTACGGTGAAAAATTCATATGGCAGCGATTCGTTGTTGATCAATTTGAAACCAGAGCGTATGTTGAACTTACTTTACTTATACATATAGTCTTAAAGTTCTTAATAACAGCTTTCAATTTTGCTCTTCTAGCGGGTTCGGTGCCTATACTGCTTGTTGTTATGGGTTCACTCTCTTCGGTTGCTATTGTCATCATGATTGTGATGTTGGTGATTGTCTATATGAAGCGCAATAACAAAAAGCCCATACCAGCGGATGTCATACCAGAGGCGTCACGTGGTGGCGATAAACTGTCCGGTCTAAAGCACGAACTACGCGCCAAAGCCTACGATGTAGATTACTCGGAGGCAGGTAGCGACGGTTTAGCCATCAATCTTACACAAGCTCCAATGCCAGATGTCCAAATGAAGGGCGCCACATTGGGTGTGCCACTGGCTGGCCCAGTGAAATTGGACGACAGGTGAGCCGCAGGGCTGTTTAAACTATTGCATATTTCAACAATTCGTTTTTCTTAAACTATTCACAGATTTTCCGGCGACTTCAGTTACAGCCGTCAATGTCATATTAAGAATTTGAAGAATCAGGACTACAAAGAGACGGTCAACGGTTATGCGCCCTACTTTGAATACGCGCTTGACTATAGCGCACCTACCGAGGGTGGCAAGCCCGGCGCTGGTGTCGCTAATAACGTCAACAAATCTCAAACCAGCACAATCAACTCGGCCACCTTGCCGCACTACACAAACCCCGTTACAACTACCGGCAATCTGAGCTTGCCACGGAATCGCAACGATATGCAGCAACAGCCACAACAGAGCACCGCTCAAATGGGTAATGGATTCCTTGGTAAGTTTAGATAGAGCAATGTAGTTGCCTTCAGTTTAATAACATACGTATACTTCCAGCCGGCCAGTCACTACTGCAGAACGGAATAGATAGCCGTTTTAGCGCCATCTACGGCAACCCCTATCTGCGCTCGAACTCATCACTACTCCCGCCGTTGCCACCACCAAGCACGGCCAACCCCGCCGCCACACCTGCGCCACCACCCTATCAACGCCATCATCACCACCCCAGCCAACAGCATATGAACATGAACGGCGGCATCGGTGTGAATGCGTTGAAGAATTTCAGCGCGGTCACGGGTGGCATCGGCATGACGGGCGGCAACAGCAATGGTGGCGGCGGCAGTATTAGCGGTAGCAGTTCAAATTTAACCGCCAGCAGTAATACGCTTGCGGCCATGACACCGCTTACACAGGGCGTACCCCTCACCACAGCCACACCGGTAACAACAACGGCGCCGGTGTCTGTGGCGGTGGCGCAAAGTCCCTCCGGTCAATTTATCCTACCGTCGAACGGCAGTGCCAAACAAGGCGCACTGGCTACGCATGTCTAAAAGAAAGCGTAGGCGCTAGCGCCACTAACGGCACCTTTTATGCACGTACACAGCAGCACTCTGTATACAATTTGAAGCACCTTGTACTTTATTCACGCACGCTACACAATCGCCGCCGCAGAGAAAACCATAGATGCTGCCGCAGTCGCAGTCAAAACCACGCGTCCTTAAATGTCAATGCTACGCACACGCCCATAAGTATTTATGTATGTATGTCTACACATATGTATGTATGTGCCACTATATGCATATATGTATATCTAACGAGTATGTATTTAAGACTATTTACGGGTCAGCTAACTGTGAGTGACTGCCCGCCCATATCATTAGTGTATCTGTAGTGTAAATTTTTAATTGTAAACGTAAAAACATTGTAAATCGCTACTAACTGATAGAGCAAGCAGAGATTTTAGTCAATTAGTGAAAGTTGTAAAGTTTTAACCATAAAATTACGAAAATACCTACATTGAATGTTAGAACAACGGGGGGTGTGTGGAAAATTTGAAGTAAAATATATAATAATTGAAGTTTTTGGAATAAAAATAAATTTAATAAAATTAAAAAATTTAAAAATATGTTAAAATTGTATTATAAATTAGATATAACAAAAATAATAAACAAAGAATTAAAATATTATTAATAAATTAATTTAAAAATATTAAAAATGAAAGAAAAAAATTTCGACTTAATAACCAAAATAAATATTTTAAAATAATTTCGATTAATTAAAAAATATGATTAATAAAATAAATTAAAGTCAAATAAAATTGAATAATAAACAAATAAAATAACTTTAAAAAAATTTAAAAAAAAATAAAAAAGATTGCAAACAATATAAAATTAAATTTAAAAAAACGTATATAAAATTATAATAAAAAATTTAAAATATAAATGAAAAGTATAAAAATACGATATTAGTTAAATAAATATTGATAAATTATCAGAATAAATTAAATATTATTAAATTAATTGTAAAAGTAAATAACATTAAAATAATAATAGAGTTTTTTATTTTTTAAAAACAATTATATAATTCAAAGTAAAAATAAATTAAATTAAATTAAATTAACTATAATGAAACAAAATAAATAAATAAAAATATATAATCAAAAGTAAAAATGTAAATAAAGAAACACAAAATAATTACGAAAAAAACTAATTAAATAAAATATGTATTACAAGGTTGAGAATTTTTTAATTCAAAAACTTTGGGTTAAAAATTAAATTTTTATTTATTATTCCCGATGTTGCTATTAAAAATTAGATTTTTAATTTTTAATCTAAGACGTTTGAGATCAAAATTTAATTAATTAAAAAATTTATTTTAAACCTTTTTTAATTTCCACAATTCCTTTTTTTTTTAATTCTTAGTGATATACTTGGGAATAAATATTTAGTTCAATTATTTTAGTGCATTATTTGCAACCCTGATTACAATAAATTAAATGTATATTAAATAATACAAAATAAAGTCAATTAATTGAAATAGTAAATCAAATAACAAGAAAAAAATTAAATAATATAATCATTCAAAGACTTTAATTTAAAAAAAATTTAAAAAAATTAGATAAATATATAAAAGTTGTAAATATATAACAAAAATTCCGGAGTTAATTATAAAAAATATTAAATAGAATTACTAAACCTATAAAATTAAACAAACAAAAAATGAACTAACACAAAAATTTAATAAAAAATAGATACCATACATTCACACACCTCCTTTATCATAATAGCAGCAATAAACAATGAAATTATCGTCGTATACTCATATCAGAAAAAATTTTAAATTTTATAGAAGAAAAGATCCAGGATCTTAGTTCGAGAGACGAACCAATGAAAGTTGAATTCTTAACGTATTGTGATTATTAGCGTTAATTATCTATGAAATAAAAAAAATGCGTCAAATCCTTGTCAAGTCAATGAAAAAATAAAAATAAAAATAAAATAAATATATAATAAAAGTATGGGCGTCAATCCTAGGGTTTTAGCTGCTACGAGAAAATGCTATAAATATAATAAAAATTATTTATTAAAATGTTAAATAAACTTAGAGTAACTACTCAAAAGTATGCATTGTATGCTTGTGGCAGATAAAGCGCAAATCACTGATGTAATTAGAAAAAATAAAAAATAAAAAAAACTATACATATATATACGAAACAGCCTGTAGTTAGTTCCATGTAAAAGTCAAGCAACTAGTTTTTTATAATTCTAAATTCTATAAGTGAATGGTAGGCAGTGATGAGCATTGAGCAGATAGTTTAAAGAAGATTTTAATTAGCAAATAATTCAATTATGTAACTTATTATAATTAATTATTTTACAAAAATGCTTAGTGAGAATGAGATTTAAATATTATTATTAACTAAAATAATGATGCAAAATAGATGTAAAAAACTCGCTGAAAAGATGTTTATCATATCAAAATTAGCGAATTTAAATGTATGTATTGTATGTAAAAAAGATGGAAATGTGCGGACCGTGCTTGCAGTGATTAAGAGCCTATTTTTTTTTTTTACATAAATTTTAAAATTTTTTGTCATTCACATATTAAGATAATAATTTTTTTTGTAAAACGACTAATCACTGCAAATGACACGCCTCTTCATGTATATAAAAATAAATGCTGCCTTATGATTCCTTCTATTCTCAATTATACGTACTACTTATGGTATAGTTACTTATCTACACCATGTATTTAATGCATATTACATTATATTTAAATTTTAATATTTATTTTAAATTAATAGGCGACTCTAAATAATTTAAGCTTAAGCTTAAAATAAAATTTTCAAAGTGTTTGATATTTTTTTAAATATTTATTTAGCTTTTTACGCGTTGTGTAAACATTTGTATATAAGCGAGTTGAATGAATGCGACATAAATATAATTAATTTAACCTAAATATCTAATACTAATAAGTCGAGGTGAAAGAAATCTAAGCGCAAAAAGATGCATATAAAATAAAAACTAAATCAAATATATAATACTTGTTTTTATTTTTGAATTTTTAAATTTAGAGACGTTTTCGATTCACCATTTCCCGATCTTCTCTTAAAAATTGTTTGGTCGATGAAGTTATCCAGTTGAATTTAGCAAAAAACTCTCTCAGTTGGTATAACAGTTTGATATTCTTTCACTTTCTCCTTTACATATATCAGTTGCTTGTTCGTTTCGCCACCCTTCAAGGTTTTGATAAATCGAACTGAACTCCACGCTTCTTTGCAAAAGACAAAGCATTAAAAGAAAAGAAAATTACTTCCTCTTAGTATACAGTTTTTGAAAAAACACTGAAAATTTAAATAAAAAGGCGACACCCCAGCGCACTCACTACTTTTACTCTTACACGATTTTGAAGATTCATAAAATTATTCAGCAAGATAGAACAACATAAACCACCTAATATCCGTATACCCTTTCCATCGCCTTCTATATATTGTTTTCTCATATACTTCTGAAGTGTTAACATGAGCATTATGAGCAAACTATATCAAGTAAACTATATTTTTCAATTTTCTAGTATGTTCAATGAAAAACTCGTTGGCATGAATGATTGGATCTTAAGGTGGCTGCCATTATTAGCACGAGAAAATATTATAAAATTTCACGTGAATCATTTACTTATGTAAAAGCTTGATTGCTATCCATTGTTAGACTCCATAGTCGGGACAGAAGAGGTAGAGCTCATCCGGTAATTTGTTAGACCCTGGTTTTATTATTTGATTCTGGGACATTGCTTCGTAAGTTTTTTCATATTAGGATACTCGTTCCCCTCTATTGCAAGTTCTATTTCACCGAATTGCGTAGCAGCGAACTGTTACGAACAAACGACACGGACTTTGATGGCCCATTCACTTACAAATTACCGCGTTTTGCTTGACAATTCATACTTTATCTGGCCAAGGATATGCCAGAATGAACACTTTGCTTTCTCTCTCTAATAAAAATGGTGGCTGTTGCTTAGCAAAGCGTAAAGAGTTGAGAGTTGCCCAACATTTTGCTTCACCTTGCTGCGTTTCGCTTCAATGTGAACTTACTCATATAAAAGCATACATCGAACATTTCTGTCAAAGCGAATTACTGAAAAATTAGCCATGAGCGTGAAAAGTCTTCGTGTGTGAAAACGGTCTTATATCCAGAAGTTACAATCAGCTCTCTGACTTAAGCACATTATATCTTACAGGTTCGACACAATTTTAGATACATATGTAAGTACATCTCATACCCTCTAAAATTTTATAATTAAAATCTATATTTTCTTTTAATAGCCACGAAGTTTGTGACACTCAAAAAGGAACAAATTTCGATGTGTTTTTTGTGAGTACCTGCCGGCTACAGCCTAACCTCATGGTGCTTCCAAACACAGCCGATCAAAAAAATGCGTTGATCAGCGCTCTAAACAATGCAAGCTATTTGCAAGCATTGTTTGGATATATATTGGTAAGGTGGAAGGGACACATATTCCACCTTGGTCGTGTTCGAGGCCGACCTAAAACCTCTGCCATGCTGTGGGTATAGCACCCGGCCGCCATGCGACTCCACATTGAACTGAATTTTTCAGTTCCTCCCGCATTTAGGTTTAAGCCACAGGCACCACGAATCTCCACAAAGAACAAACCCAACGAGCAGATTAAATTGAAATCCAAGGGCTTTCTGCTCGACGTAGTACCAGATTAAATTCTCCACTAAGACCTTGTAGCCGTAGCTACTGCCAGTTGAGCACCTATCAAACTCAATGACTGGTGACACTTGTCGCTTGAACTTCAAATGTCTTTTCATTAGTAAGAATATCATTCAAAGTCTATAATATCAATTCAAGCTGAGTATTATAGCACTATTTCCGACATAAAAAGAAGGGAACGTCAGAGACCCTATAAAGTAGATATATAAATGATGCACATGATGAGCTTAGTTAATTTTGCTATCTCCGTCTGTCTGTATACACGAGAACTAGTTGTACCGTTTTTTTGGACATCGATCTGAAAATTTGCACTCGTCATTTCCATAAAAGGAAGCTGCTCATTTGTCGGAACCACCGATAGCAGACCACTATAGCATATAGCTGTCACACAAACTGAACGAACAAAATCAAGTCCTCATAGGGAAACTTTGACGAGATATCTTCACAAAATATTTTTCAAGGCAACGGTACAAACAAATCATTGATATCGAGGTACTATAGCATATAGCTACCATACAAAATGATTGACCAAAATCAAACCCTTATATGGAAAACTTTTTTATTTGACAAGGTATCTTCACAAAATTATGCGCGAATTATTGCTCAATGCAACGGTGAAGTCTCCAAATAAATTATTCAGCTGCTATTCAAACTGACCGATCAAAATCCAGATTCATTAATTCGATATGAATCTCAAAATCTCTGTACGTACCGACAGCAACATTCTGATATTCAAGCCCTATTTGTGCTGAAAAGATTACTTTTTCATGACCGGAACCGTTGAATCTACATTAAATATCAAATAATACTTGTGATAACAAATTTATCACAAGCAGCCACGTGTTGAATCATTACATACTAGCATATTTCTAGAATTATTGGGTTAAGTTTCAATAGAGACAATGTTCTGTAAGTAGTTTTTCGAGGAGTATTAAATTAATGAAATGTTTTGACTTAAATCTTCATTTGTTGTGGATTAGGTTGATTTCTATGCTCATTAATTGAAAACTCAATCTGTTGTTATTAAAATTTTATTTAATTAATTACTAAATTAATAAATATTACTAAATTTATTAAATATCATATAATAATTGTTTTTCATTTCTGAAATTACATAATTGTCAATTTCTGTGCTAAACTGTTAAGAAGTTGATTTGCTGCAACTTCCATCTTTCATTGAGAATGTAGTATCGACAGAAGTGTTGCCAGACTTTAGTAAATATTTGAGTGTTAAGATTTCATTTGAATGATACCTTTTTCTAAATATATATCTCTATAAGTTTATGAGGATTTAGTAACATTAATTTGTATTTATCTACATACTTATACATACACATATATATATATTTGTAAACGTATCATTGGAACACAGGGCGTCGAACATTATATATATAAGTAAATCAATTCTACTGCAAAGGAATTAATATACATAATAATAATATCCTAGATATTAATAAATGACAATATTATTAGAATACTAATTATAAATATAATAATATTAATGAATATGATTAATTGTAAATAACTTTATGATTTATTTATTCTAAATAGTACCAAAATAAATATTTTTTACAATTAATTATTATACAATAATCAAAAAACTATTAAGCAAGGAAATTTTTTCTTTCCAACGTATATACAAATAAATTTTAAAAGAGTTTTTTATACATTTTTATAGACACGTGTGTACATAAAAAACATATATTTTATATCCTCATATAATGTATTAAGTTGTTTTCTGTATGTTAAATCATAAAACGTGTAATAATTTGTTTATCTAACCACAAAAATAGCTACGGTTGCCCGGTTCCTTGTTTGCTGAGATATATTAATCTAAAATTATTTTTTCCATACTTTATATGTGCTTACTTGCAAAATATGATATTTTTTCCTGTCGCAAGACCACAAATGTCGTTGCATTTCTAATGTTCAGTGTGAAAATTGTCGCATTCCCACAATTTATGTGCAAACTTTTGCGATAAAGAAATATATTTCAAGTAAATCTACATTATTTATATAGTTTATTAAGTTTATCAATATTTTGTTTAGTATTTCTTAATAAAATAAAAAAGACCAGTTCCTGTAAGAAAAAAATTATATCAAAAACGGAAGCTTTGGTACGTTAGATATACAAAATGACATATTTATATACCTTTTCACAACAAAACGAGAGAATAAATAATGATTAGGTAATGCCTAGCAAGAAATGTTTGCAAATAAAATACGAATGACAATTTCCTAAAATTTTAAAATCCAAAAATAATAAAATTTATTTAAAACGCCGTAAAATTTACATTTCCAAAGCAAAATTTGTGTCAGAAAAGCATAGCTTCATTTGCGCCTTTTAATTAAATTTTACTTTATTTATTAAACACAAAAATTTGAATTATATTTTATATTTCCAAAGTCACAAAACTTACATTTCTCTCACACCAAACTACTGTACATTCTACACTGTAAATAAATCATTGTGAAAATGCGTAAAATTTTCTTAATAAATCAATTTAAATTTCTTCATGGCACTCTGTATTTTTCGCACACACCAAACCGTTCCTACTCACACACCACAGCTTAGTGTGGATTTCAAGAGCCAGCCATTTTGAAACGAGACTCGTCGGGCTACAACAATGCCGCCTGAGCTGAGCCACATTTCAAGTGTCTGTTTCATTTGTACTCTGTTTTATATTTTTCTTAATGCCCACAGCATTTCTCTCACTGCACATACATACGTGCTCTCTTTGTGCCGCCGCTTGCATGCGCTACGCACACGCTCTCAACGCTCATGTTGGTGGTGGCGCGCAGCTTGAATTTACCCTGACGAGCTCGACTTGGCCGCCGCGCGCTCATAATAGTTTGTGACGCGAAGTGAGTAGTGTTTATTGTGTTCGTTTGCCGGATGGACGGTTGTAGTTGATGATGGCGACGGTTTGAATAAAAATACAATTTCAAACAACAACAACAAACAAATACTGCACTGCATTGTAGTACTGCAATAACAAAACAGTAAATGTGCATGCAATTTTCGAGTGCAGCAGATTTGTGTTAACGCGTTTAAAAAAGCAAAAGCTAATTTGTGAATTTACAATTGAAATTGCAAAAAAATAAAAAGAATTTAGTGAAACTGCATAGAATTGCAAATAAATCCGTGTACAAGATATACAATTTGTTTGTGTACATTATAGCGGAGAGTGAAATGCAGCTGCAGGCGACCATCAGCACCTTCCATTAGCATTACAGCATCGTCAGCGCATAGCGAAAGCATCAGCGCCGTCGTCGCCGCTTGCTAACAAAAATGTTGTTCGTCCATGTAATAGCCGCTCGAGCTTGTCTCATGGGTCGCGTTGGAATTTAATTAAAATTAAATTCATCCGGTTAAACGATACCAAGCTTTGGTTAATTCTGCACTTGAAAAACAAAAAATAAAAAACGAAAACAACGGAAGATCGGCTAAAACGAGTATGTTACCGAAAATCAACGAGTAATATTGAACGAAAATTGTTGTAAGATAAAGGAAACGACTGTATAAAAGAAATAAAATTAAAAAGTGGGTGATGTAAAGTGAAGAAAGCCTAAGCATAGGCATGTAAATGTAGGAAGCAACAAATTAAAGGAATGAAAAATAAATATTGGAGTAAAGCAGTGTGCACGGTGTACGCATACACTACCATTTTTGATACTAGAAGGATAATATAATATCCCAGATAATTTGCAAGTATTATTGAATTTTGATATGGCAAAATATATGTACATAGATATGTATCTGTAGTGAAAAGTGTCAAAAAGCAAAGCGCAATTGAATGATTTTCAAATAATAGCATATCTTTTCCAATTTAAAGTACTAAAACAAATTTTTACATTAAAACTCAAAAATTTTGTAAAAATCAATTCGTTCAAAAAGAAAACAAATTAAAAAAAGTATCTCAAACAATTTTTGAAGCTTACACTGCTAACAATTCGTGTCTTAAAGTGGAGTTAAAAAAAAATAAAATAAAAATCAAATTATTATTGAGCATAAATAAGCAACCGATTCGAAAGAAATATGTATTTAAAATTTGTGTAATTTAAAAGAAAATATTTGAGTTTCATGAAAAATTTTATCATTACAAGACTTCAAAGCGGTACTTTCATCATAAGTGCGGCAACGCATGCGCTTTGGTGTACTCATTAAAACTTTTAGAAGTTTGATTCGTCAAGCATTCCAAAAAGAGCGAAGCATTTAGAAAATTTTCGTTTCACGGGCAAGTTATACAAAACTGGATTATCAAAATGTGGCTGTTGATCAACAACAACACATTTCCCAAATCGGATATATTTTGGATAAAATTGCTTATCAGTCTGCTGCTGATTTGTGGGTTTATTGGCGGCGGCAATGCAGCGGGTGAGTGTTATTTACTAAGAATTACTTCAGTGCTTTTTTGATTATATTTAGAAATAATTATTTTAATAATAATATTTTCTTACTACAAAACATTACAATCCATTTTCAATACATAAGTATACAACTCCTCAACACTCTTTTATGCATCCTTACTTCAACTCGGTATCTATCTACCTTTCGAAAGGTATCTTCCTTTTTGCCAACCTCTAATAATGTTATACATTCTTTGTCTACGTTCATCTAAGTTTTCCTACTTCATTGTTTTCACAATTTTAGCTCCTCTCATATAATTTACGTTGTTTCTCCTTATGCCATATTCTTTTCGTTTCTATCACCTTTCCTTTTAGGCTAACCTTCCGTCATAGCCGCAGTCGTTGCATTTTCTTCTTTTTTGCTGCGGTCACCGTTTTCCATTGCTGGCTTAATGTTGTTGTTATTGTTGTCGTCACTTTTGACTGTTGTCTTGCCTTGGTCTCTTATGTTCGTTCGGTTTGTTTCTTTTAAACCACTCGCTTGTGCGCTCACCTCTCAGCAATCTGCTCAGCTCAAATTCTCCTAACCACTTATTTGGCAGGCCAGGCCGTCAGCGAGCCAGTTAGTCAGTCGGTTTTTCGTTCAGCCATTTTGTTTCCGTCTATTGCAGCAAATCTGGATCGAGACTCGTTCAGGATCATATTGCCTTCAGTAGCATACGTATACACTCACAGACACATTTGGAAATTCATGGCTGATCGCTTGCAGTATTCTACTTGCCACGAAATCTGTACTGAGCGTAAATGCTTGTATCTGTGTGTGTAAATGTAGGTGTGCAAAGGTGTGTGTAACTGTTGTAGAGAGATTTCAGCGAAATGTTTGTTTCTAACTAAAAATCTATCCTAATTGAGTTCTGTGGAATTCATTCATTGGCATATTTGTTGATTAATTTTTGGTGCTTAAAATTTATTATTATTATTTTATTTTGGCTTGAAATGAATATAATCAGCCATTTTGAATGATTATTTGAATGCGTATATGTATACACAAAACATTAATTTGTTATATGCCTCAATTTTTAATATTATGATCAAAAGAGTACAAGGCTATAAAAATACCGTTGTTTTGAAATTTCTATACAAAATAATATATGTAATATTGTATTATGCATACATAAGTGTATGTATGTACTTACTACTTGTATGTATATGTATGTATATTTCAAAATGGAAGAAAATTTTACTACCTATAAATATTAAGTTTTTTTAATTTATTTATTTATTTCTTAAGAGATAGTATATCCTCTAAAATTATATATTACTAAATAAAAAATTGTATTATTAAATTTATCTAGTGTATTATTGTAAAAATAATAATTATTTTATTTTTATTAATATTTTTATAAGTTAATGGTTCTTTATTGATGGTATTATTATTATTATTTATTAATAATTTTTATATTTAAGTATCTGTAATATTTATTCTTTGTTCAATTTCATACTTAGTAACCATATTTTTGGCTTAATTCCATAAAGTTTTACGTAACAAAGCTCATTTTCAAATACGTTATGAATATAAAATTGTAATATTTTTATTACATGTTCATTACATAATGTTTTGTATTTTCGTTATATCATTTTCTACATACATAATTTTTAACATCATATTATATATTTTTTAATATTTCTTATTATATAATTATCATTATGTGCTTAATTTAATTATCTATATAATTATTATGCATTGCATACTTTTATTTAAACCATTTTTATTTTTATATTCACCCGCAAAACTTTCCCACACAATTTTTCCCAGCGTTGCCAATGATATTTATTACGGCTCTTAAAATTTTTAATACTTTAAGATATTGCTGCCTTTTGCAGTCTTACAAATTGCCACTTAATCTATTTGTAAACATATTTTAATGCCAGAAAGCTGCATTTTCGCATTTCAACTCTTCAAAAATAAATAAGATTCACTAAAAAATACAGGTACTTGCCAAATTTTTAGTTGTTAAGTGCAAATATGCCGATTGCTTATCACTCTGCCGATTGCTTATACTCAAATGAAATAAATATTTAATTTTCCAGTGGCAAATTTCGCTGATTAAATTCGGGATGTGAGAATAATTATAAGAGTAGGGGAAGCAAAGTAAACTTGTTTACAATTTTTAAAGTTGCAGCGCTTAAACACAGAAAACTTTTTTGAATTAAATTATACTTTTCAATCATTATGAAAATAGTAAGCTCGCAGAATGTTCGATTCACCACTTCTCTGTTCGCAATGTTTCAACTCCACTCTTGTCAAAAAATGCACGTAAAAAAGAAACAACCAATGTATGCAGTTAAATTCCAAACCGAATATGCAAATAACTCTTTAAAATAGTATAATTTCTTCCTAAGCAAACTCTATGTTATTGTGCTGATATATGCCGATCTAAGCAAATGGTTGTTCGTTTGGTTTGTTTTGGCGTATCGAATGCAGCTATTGTTTTTCATGACCCTATAAAGTTTTTAAAAAACATATATTTTTTTATTCTGTTCGCTTTTTAACAAACTTTTGAAAATCGCTGTTTAAAACTTATAAATATTCTATGCTTTTTGCTTAATAACAAACTCTTTAGAACCTCTGTCAAACTACTTAGAAAATGTCATTAAAGAAAGAACCTAATGCGTCAAAAACGTGACGCACAAATTAACAATAACCTGTCGTTAGACCCACATATAAATATGTGTATATACATATTGTATATCAGTATCTTTACACGTGCACCGTGCTAGGCGCTCCACTGCGCATGCGCAAAGACGAAAAGTCGTTTACTTTATTGACAAACTTCTAAGCCAAGTCTAATGAAGCCGCACAACCATACTCACACACATATGAGAGAACACACCGCAAAACATGCATACAAGCGTAGACACAGAAGTTTATATGTATGCACATACGTATGTACATTTATTGGTTCATTCATTGCCTAAGGCAGGGGAATTTTTATGTGTTTTTGTATAACAAATACTTTGCGGCGTTTTTCTTTGTAATTAACTATTTTGAAATTGCCATTACACCGTCTATATGTATGCATATATATAAGCTCAACACAAACAAATATGACAGCAATGTGTATGTAGATATGCCGCAGCAGTATACCAATAAGTTCCACGGCCGCCCTTTTACCATAATCACATGCTGGCGACTCGCCTCTTGGCCAAACGCTTTAGACGCCGTTTCCCTTTACTTGACTCAAATTTATGTATGTATGTGTATGTACTTAAGCCTGTTGTTTGTCACTCACAGACAGGAAATTTAACAAGCAACACACTAAATACTCCACAATGGAAAAATAATCATAAAAATAATAACAAAAACACACAATCAAACGGCGCATAAATGTGTAAATGTGAAAAAATGCGCTTAAATATTTGCTTAGTCCGCTCTTGTAAACCATGTTTTAGTGCGCCTCATCTCACGCTTTCCGGAGAACTCTACTGGTTTCATAAGATCGTGGTTTGTTATACCCTGTATCGGGTATATTAAGTTTGCCGTTTGTAACATCCAGAAGGAAACGTAGGAGACCTATAAAATATGTAATAAATAATCAGCGGGATTAGTCCATCAGTTTTTGAGATATCGATCAGAAATTTTGCAAAAGTTATTTTCTCTCCAAAAAGCTACCCATTTGGCGGACCCGCCGATATCGGAGCACCATAGCTATGCCATACACTCTGGTTCGATCAAAATCAAGTCCTTATATGGGAAAAAATTTTATTTGGCGAGATTTCTTTACGAAACTCGACATAAATTATTGTTCAAGGAAACGGCACAATCTTCGAGCAAATCGTTGAGATCGGAACACTATAGCATATGCTTAGCTATCACCTAGACTGATTGATCAAAATCAAGTTTTTGTATGGAAACTTTTCTATTTGTGAAGGGTATTGCAGCTGCGGTGCAACCGAAGTTAAATTTTTTTCTTGTTTTTTATTACTTTTGTGCTTGTTGGCGCTAATTTACTTAAAATATCAGTATGTATTTTTGTAGTTTTCCCTTCTTTTGAAATATATTTTATGTTTCTGCATTATATGTAATGCTACGTTCAGTTAGCACATCGCCCCTAATCATATGTCAATAATTTGCATTTTTGCAAAAAACAAAAACAATATACTTATCAGTTCGCACTGACCAAAGTTTGCTGACACCGTTTGAAAAGCAACAACATGCTTCAAAATAACGCTATGAGTAACTATGTAAATACACATATGTACATATGCACATGTATATAGTATATTATAATATATATATATGCATTTATCTTATTTGTCTGCGCTGACATAAAGCTTTTATTAGCGTTTCTTTGCTTTTCCGTTCATTCACTCTTTTATTATTGTGGCAATCAATAAGCCATTCTTAACTCCAAACCCCAAAAAATGCATAGCTGGTATTCAGATAAATATAGGTATATATATATATATATATGAGCGAAAGTGTGTACATGTGCCAAATCGTGCGCCAAGCACAGGATCGCCATCACGCCTGCGCCAAAGCCCACCATCAAACGTCAATCGGCAAACGGCGGTGGCGGCAGCACTCCGTCAGTCAGCCTTCAACCAGCACTTAATCGTCAAGTAATGCTTCCAGACACTCAATGCTCGTCATTGTTTCCGAGCGGAGCCTAGCACTCGTTTTGACGATCGCGCGTCGTCGTCCACGTCGATGATAAATGCCCGTAGATAGTGTGTGCAAATAGTCACGCTTATGCTGTTTTCTTGATTGCATATTTTGTTTGCTCACATGTATCGATTGTATATACATATGTACATATTAATATGTATGTAGCCTGTAGTCACTTAGGTATGCAAGCACTTATGCTTGTAGGCAAACAGCTATTTCCTGGCATTTCCTCTTTTACTATGTTTATTTTTATCTTTTTTATTCGCTCATTTTTTCTATTTATCCACACTTGCTTACATACATATGCTTTGGCTATTGCTTTGTGCCGCCTAATCCACTACTCAAATATTTACTCGGCTGGTTAAGTCTGCTTTATGGCTTTGCTATGCAAATTCCCTCAAACAACATTCGCAGCTCATCATTTCACTTGCTTCAGTCCATTCGTTAATGCACTCGCCTTCTTGGCCTGTGATGGACAATTGATCCTTTGTTCGATCAATGCCTCTGTAAAAATGCTTAGTAGCCAGCAAGTAGTGGCAACTGGTCAAATGTTATGACATTGTAGTTGCACCTATCGGCGAACGTGAATCGATGCGGATTGACATTTTCTTGAAACAAGCTTCTGGTTATCCATTTTGCGTAGATCATATGTGTACCATAATGCATATGCATGTTATCAGTACATATTTATAAGCGTTAGTGTAGGTTGTATTGCAGAATATTTGCCTCCAATCGGGGTTAAATGCAAACTAAAAACTTTACTTTATTAAAAATTATCTGGTAACTTTTTGTTGAGCACTTGTCTAGCTTTCAAGCGTTTTGAATTCTAGAGTTCTTGTAAAGTTCTGTTAAATTATTTTACAAGGTACGAGCATTAAAAGTATATAATTGAATCCAGCAAGTAGCCTATAGCGTGCTTGAAGAAGTTCTTAATTAAATGTCTCCTAATATAAACCGTTATAAAACAGAAAGAAAATTTATAATTCTCTTTATCTATTTTTTGGATTTTTTAATCTTTTTTAATTTTTAATATTCTTTTTTTTATTTAAATTAAATTAAATTTTTTAGTGTGGTAGCCATAAATAAACCAATTTTGGGGAATTAAAAAAATAACTACTATATCAATGGTTTTAAAATTCTAAGAATAAATTTATACATATTTTAGTAATACACTTTTACATTTTTGAAGAAAAAAATGTAATAATTAATAATTAATTTTAATAATAATTTTCTGGAAGATATTGGTCTTATAATGATTTACGGTGGAAAAATTTACGAAATGCTGTCGTTTTTAAAAAAGGTTAAATTTTACCCAATGTTTTGGTAGTTGTTAGCTTGATAAAGTTCGATTTGAATGTGCGGAAAACTATATACAGACATGCAGACAATTTGATGTGATCGGATCATTTGTCTCCGAGCTGAAATGCGCTTAAAAATAAAGCTGATTGAACAGAGCGGCTACACTATAGCAGCCTTTATTTGAAAAACTCCTTTAAAATTTAAGTAAAGCCGTTTTGAAGGTATAGCAAATAGAAATATGCAAAAACTGATACAAAAAAACTATTTTTTTCAAAATTTCACACTAGATGTGCTTTTGAAATATAGGCTTTTCATATTTTATATAATTGTAAGTATGAAAAACTACAAATAAATTTATATTTTATTGAATATTTATATAATAATTCTTCTCTATTTAAATTATATAAAAAATTTTTAATTTCTTTCTTCAATTAAATTTAAAACAAAACTATGCCGTATCTTTTACTTTAAATTTTTTAACATATGTATGTATAAATTTTTTGTTATATTTTATATTTTGTTTTTGTATTTAATTTTTTCATTGTTTATCTATTACATTTTATTGTTGTATTATTATTTTTTTATTTTACAATGTTGATTTTATTTTTAACCATTGTATGCTTTTTTTATTTATTTTATATTTAAAAAATACAAAATTTTTTTATATTAATAATTTTTTGTTTCTGTTTTTTCATTCCATTTATTTACATATATTGCTTTATTTTTATGCAATATCATTTAATTTTTGTATTTTATAATATTTTTTAGTTTAAAGTATATGGTTTTTTTTTTTTTAATGAACTTTATTATATACATATATGGACTGCATTGTTACGCTTAATTTAAGTTTGTCAATTGCTGAAGTTCTGCAACCCACACAAGTTTTCGTCCGTCTAATTATTTTTCTGCTGAATTGCCTATTGCATTGTTCAATTAATTAAAAAATATGTACGAGTGTATATATCGACTTACTACACATATACTTACCATGTATGTGTGTGTGAGTTTGCCACCGTTTTGAGTAATATAGGAGCTACCATCACTCACCTCCGTACCGATATTGCTTGCTGTATGCACATCTATGCATATATATCATGCAGCCTTAATTTTTATCGCATTGTAGTTATCCGCAAATGTGAACTCACGACGCGCCGCCAACAAACTAGCAACATTGCAACGCGACAATAGTGCTGCGCAGAGCTCAGCTGCCAATTCAGACTGGGCAAAAATATGCCCATAGATTGCCAATCGTGGCATGCGACTTAAGGTAGCTAAAGCACTATTTATTGACTACTATAGCTAGTATTTATAGGATTGTATAGCTGCATGTATGTATATTCTCATATACATAGTTGTGTGGTAAATATATGCAATTTGGCTTGACAATTTCTTTCCATTAAAAAGCGAGCGTGTCTATCGGTAAGACGTAGGCGTAGCACGGCTCACAATCGAAGTCGAAAAATTTGCAAAATTATAAAATGTCCCCCTTAACAAAAATACGTATTATATATAATATATATTTGTGATATTTATGCATACATATGTATACATTGTCAGCCGCTATTTTCCGCTTTACCACCAATTTTATTACCTTTCACAAGCTTCTGAATTTAAGTTTCTTCCTTTACACCAATTCCATGCTTCACGTAGCACTTCATTCATAACTCAGCTCCCTCTCTAGAACTCTATCAGTCTGCTAACCTGTCAACCGTCTGCTTAATGAGTTCTGCCTGTATGACCTTTGCTTTTGCCGCTTCGGCGATAACATAACTTCGATGATTATCGCAGCGTCACAACGACGACCTGGAATGCGCAGTTGTGCAGCTTCTCATCGATTGCTCAATTGTAAGAGGCAACAACAACATATCGCAGAATCTGGCCAAAATCTCGCCCTGCAATATTGGCTGCATACTTTTGACAGCCACTGTAGTCCGTAAGTACACTATAACCCTTCGCTGCTTGGACTTGGCTAGATTTCGTTTGTGAAGTTATCGTGCCTACTCCATCTGCCATACCTTGGCCGTGCCACACCGGTTGGGTTTGTGGCAATTGTGGCGATTCGTGCTGCCACAATTGACTCTGCGCCACAAAAATGTGATAAGCCAGCACAACTAAGTGCTGTCAAGCGCGCCATTATCTGGCTTACGGTATCTGTGGCAGCTCCTGCTGCTTGAGTTTGTCATTCCAGGTCCAGAGTTTACTGCGATTCGTTGCATTGATTGCACATAAGTATATATATTTGTTTGCTTGACTGCTTGACTGCTTGGATCTGGTGCCCTGCTGTGCTATTAAGCGTTGAAATAATTGCGACTTATGCCCAGCACAGCGAGGTTCGCGAGCTTTTGTCGTATAAAGGGTACTTATTTATTTATTTATATAAAATGTCCAGTGAGCTCTTGTACTGTCGCTTATTATGTGTGCCCTTCATGGACAAATAAAAAAGTACATATATGTAAAAAGCTGTCCGCGCTTATAAATATGTGTTTTTGTAAAAAAATAGCAACACAACCACAAATTTGGTGATCTAGCTACTTACTTTTGCTGTTGACCATCACTATATTGGCGCAACTTGGCAACACGTTAAATTAAATGCGAGTAAAACGCTCATAATTGGCTGTTGACTATTTAGTTTTAGTGGCTACAATGTTTTTATATTTTTTACTATTTTTTTTTTATATTTTATAACTTAATTTTTTTGATAATTTTTTTTTGTTTTTTTCTAATTTGGACAGAATAGCTTTTTTATTGTTGCTTGTTGTTGTTACTTTTCCATTGGCTAACTTGTGCGCGCTCGTTTTCTAGCCATGCGCAGCTTACGGCCACATTCGCACAACAACAAGAACAACCACATTACAAACACACTTCACAGCAGATTGATCGCCAATCGCTGATAGTTATGGTTGTGGCTGCGCTTTAAGGTAACGTCGACTGCAACAAAAACAATGGATATAACCAACAACAATAACAATAGCGTTTTCATTTTTTTCGCGCTCCGTATGCGCCATCCTCGTCGCCACTGATTGGCTCAATTGATGTGCACTGTAGTTGCCACAAGTATTTTGTGCGTGTTGTTGTTACTTTTATTGTTATTGTTATTGCATTGGTTTTGCTGTTGTCTCAGCTCTGACTGCCACACTCCACTTTGGCTTAACGCGCGAGCACATTTTTTGGTTGCGACGACTTTTCCCCCAAGACTTTTAAGGCGACAACAACAAAATGTTGCTTAGGTTTACGTGCCGTTGTTGTTTTGTGTAGATTTTAGCTATTTTGCTGTGCGCATGTGCAACATTGCGGCAGCATTTTTTCAATATTTCGTTTGCAAGCACGTTGCTTGCTCACAGTTTCTCGATTTTTTCCAAGCATTTAGTATTGATAGCGATATTTTTTCAATTTCATTTTATTATTTTTTATCCATTTTTGTTGTTTCTGCTTTGTGTATGTATGGCAAGCTGAAACAGTAGCTGTTGTGCTGCCTTTTAGTAATTTAACTATTTTGTTTTACATTTATCTTTGTGTCTAATGCTTTTGTAGATTTTTTTTTATTAAGTTTACTGTTTTTAAGCGCAAAACCAATAACAACAATTAAGTTTTTGATTTTTGATGTAATACTAGAAGAAAAGATGCGTTCGCAAGCACCCCGAAGAAGTTGGGTTACATTAGTGTTTGTTGGTATCTCAAATAAGTAAATTTTGGTTGATTTATTAAAAATATAATAATTTGAAAGTTGCCAGGTTTTTCAAAAAAAAAAAAAATAAAAAATGAAATACCTACGGTTGCTATAATACCCTTCACGTATAAAAAAGTTTTCATACAAAAACTTGATTTTGATCGGTAACTTTGTATGCTATAGTTATCCCAACTGAAAATTTTTCTAGGTGATTGTAGATTTTCTTTGCAAAATAATTTATGCCAATTATCGTGAGGAAATATTGTCAATTAAAAAAATTTGTGTGGCATCCATATGCTATAGTGGTAATATCTCAGAAACTAATGGATTAGTTTGCGTATACAGATAGACGGACAAACGAAATGGCTAAATGTACTTAGCTCGTCACGCAGATCACTTATATACTTTCGAGGGTCACCGATGTTTCCTTTTGGGTGTTATACATTTCGTGGAAAACTTAATATACCCTGAACAGCGTATAAAAATATATAAATAAATTATTGTAGTTCATACACTGAGCGGGAAAAATAAACATGTTAAATATGCGCAAAAGAGTCTAACTGACTTTATATTACACTAACACAAACTAGCTAATTTTAATAAACACATACATACCTACTTCTAGACCTACTGAATTTCGTCGTCAAGTTTGACAGTTCAACGTTCTTTTTCATTTGACTATCCACAAACAGATGAAAAAAAGAAAATTAACAACACAAGAAAGTCCAAGAAAGCCAAATAAAATTATGTACATATATACATATATGCATACATACATATATTTGTGTAAATACATACACACTATCAAATATATGTGCATGTAAAATATGAAAGCCAACCGCTAACAGGCAAGAAGCATAAAGAATCATAAATCCGTGCAGGTTATAACCTCCAGTTAGCAAGTTAGATGTTGATATAGAAAAACAAAAACACATGAAAAGCAGTGTTAAACTCCAAGAAATAATAAAAACTTTTGAAATAAAAAACAAAAAATGAAGAGAATAATAAGAACAAAATGTCGACTCAATATAATAAAAAAAAAGTTTACTAGTTTTCCTATGGACACTGCTACCGACGCACAATACATTACAAAGAAATATAAAAACAAAAAATATTCACCGTGAGCAACTTAGAGAAACGCTCTTACATAAAAATTGTAGTGACAAAAAATTTATGAACCTCCCTCATAGAGAGAGGAAAAAATATGTATGCCATGCAGCATAAACACAAAATGTCAAAACAGCGTAAGATTGGTAGTTTTTCATAGTATTATTATCATTTTATTATTATTTTTTTTTCAAAATACATACGTACTTTCTGTCACAATCACCCTACCCTTACTTCAACCTATGCCAAACACTAACGTTTCGAACGCCAATTGTAGCAACACGCACTCGCATATATCCTCATTAACTCACTCTTATTCGCTCTCTGCTCGCACACTCGTTCACATTTCTCCATAAGTATTGTTTCGAATAACCGAAAGTTTACCTTCTGAAGGGAAGAAAGAAGTCTTTCCTGACATGACCAAAAGTGTGACAGCTGTGTCTACTAAAACTGCAAACACACGCACACACACAAACCCCGTTATATGTTTATGTACACACATGCATATGTACATGACCAAGAATGACTTGCTGATCGCAGCATTGCATCGAATTAATGCGCCAAAGCGTGTAAAAATTTCCGATCAACCATAAAGTACCTACGAAACGGAGAACATGTGTTAAATTTCCATGCCACAATCTTTATCGGTATTTGTACTGAGGTCTCTGTGCATTGCCTAGACGCAAGCGCACACATTTCTCTGTTTATATCCTTGCTGACTGCAGTCAGTTCGTTCATATTTTATTAGTTTGCTCATTCGACACTGTCCTTTTGTCTCGTCTCATGCGGCTCACACTACATCTGGATTCTAGAAATATCAAATTACGAAATTGTGTGCAGAAAAGAATCCGAAAATGTTGAAAATAAAACGTTAATCTTCTCTTGCTCTCTCTACTAGTATTTCACTCTCTCTCTTTCTCTCCTACTTGTATATTTTGTACTTGCTGGCTTTGTGCTACCCACATGTTAGCGCAGTTGTTGAACCTGAACCTGAACCCTGGTATTGTTTTCTTCTCTCTTTCCACCTTGTTTCTCGTGCTTTCTGTTTTCTCACATTTCGTTTGGCATGCTATTTTTACTAGCGATCCGTTTTGCGCCTTGCATATTTCCTGTCGTTGTCCTGTTTGCATTAAACGCATGAAATATGTGTATATACGTGTATTTGAGTGCTCAGGCGTGTTATAGAATACGTTACTTTTACCCTTGGCTGTCTCATGCATACATGTGTATATATGTATATGGTATGTATGTGTGTTACTATGTTTCTGTGTAATTCATAATGTTGTTGTTAATTTGGTTTTTTCTGTTATTGTTGAATTTGTAAGTGTTGTTATTACTGGAGTTAATTTTGTTCTTGTTGTTTTTGCTATTATCAATTTTCATTTTCTATACCTATGTACTCATATGTACCTATGTGCATCCACAAACATAGTTATGTACTTTTATTTGTATCTAGGGTATGCGCGTGTGTTTTCGAAAACATATTTTTTTAATTGTACAAAGTCATACAGTTGAAGGAAGTTTGAAATGTTGTGTGTGCGTTTGTATGTAAGTATGAGTTTGGGTAACGGATGTATAGAAGGACTCTCCAACCACCCTTAAACACAAAATAGATTCGGGTGTTTTGACTGAAGTGGAAACTTAGCGTGTTAGTATTGAGAAAATATAAGTTTTATTGCACTTGTCAAAACCGTTACACATTTACATATATGCCTATAGATATGAATATAGAAACAAGTATGTGGCGGCACAAAAGGAAATTTAATGAATATCATATCAGAGATGCTCTGTAGTATACAAAATTTAATTATACAAGTTAAAACGTTAACTTTGGTTGCACTGAAAAAAGTTTCCATACAAGAACTTGATTTTGATTGGTCACTTTGTATGGTAGTTATTTGCTATAGTGGTCCGATCTAAAAAATTTTAACGGAGATTATACCTCTACTTTGGGCAATAATCCATGTCAAAATTTGTAAAGATATCCCGTTATATAAAACAGTTTTTCATGCAAAGGCGTTTTTGATCGGTCAATTTGTATGGCATCTATATGCTATAGTGGTCTGATATCGGTTATCAATATCGATTCCGACAACTGAGCAGCTTTTTGTAAAGAAAATTTCAGAAGGATATCTCAAAAACTGATTGACTGGATGTTTTTATGCAGACGGACGGACGAACGAGGCCAAATCGATTCAGTTCGTCACGCTGATGATTTATATACATACATACATATAAAGACTTGATCGGATCGTCTACGTTTCCTGCTGGATTTTACAAACTTTATATACCCTTTTCAAGGTATAAAACAGCTATTTTTTCTGATTGGTGAAAGGTAGAATTGTAGAATACTTTCTCAACTTGAGAAAACTATAGTTATCAACTTTCGGAATTGTGTAGAATACCAACTTAAGATACTGACTCTGAGACTCTGAAACTTAAAGATCCACTTATAGAACTAAATTGTAAATTGAAGCCAAATGCATATTTACAAAGCTACTTGTTTAGAAAGCACTGTAATAGGCCGTTTAAAGCATATTCACTAGTTTTATTACTAAATTATTATATATCTTAATCTTTGAATATCTTGAAAATCCCACCTCAACTGAATCGTTTAACGATAGTGGGGAAGCATTTACAAAGAAAGTTCCATATTTCAAATAATAATTTTTTTGAGAGAAAAGTAGTGTTTAACAATATTCTTTATGAGTTTCCGATCGAAAACTCTTAATTATTATTGATAGCCACTTTTTTATACCAAATTCGTGAGGTCATCTGCGCTTCATCCCCGAAGACGAGCCTCCCTTATAAGCGCTCCCTAAAGACAAATTTTTATATACGGCTTTGGGTTTGTATATCTATATATTCCTGCCTGTAAACCATTTTAACATCTGCATTTACACAATTACGTAGATTACTGAGCTCATAAATTCCCTTAGCAGTTATACTATTTTAAACTGCAACAATATACAAGCGCTCCTATTAAATTACTACCGTGTCGAATTCGATAACATAGTCTAGCTGAAACAACAACAAAAAGACTTCAACTAATATTATAAAGTAATTAAAGTAAACTACGCGCTGCGCATGCGCACAGTTGGAGTTGATAAATTAAAGCAAATGTAACGGAAATTTTGTCCAATGTATTCATATGTATGTGTGCATATATTTATGCCCCAGCAACAACACAACTCGATTTTAGAGGAAGCAATGAGGCGACATGGTGTGTCAAACGGCTGAAAACTACTTACCTTAAGGCACTTATAGTCCATAAATACATGCTTACTGATAGGCAAACTCATTCATACATATATAGACGTAAGCGTGATTGTGCATAGTTTTATTGAGTGCGCATTTACTCAGCAGATTTCTGCGATAAGTAGTTGGGGTGACGCCTTTAAAAAAAATTCGCGAAATTCCTAAGTGCTCATACACATGTATGTATATTCTTCCAAAACAGTCGAAAAAGGAGCGCAAGTGAAAAAAAATTATATACGATTTCTTAACACTGATTTACATTACAAATGAAGTGGTGGCGCTCATAAAAGGCCAACTACCACTTACCTACCTAGTGCTTTGTCACATTCCATATGACAGGCGACAGCTGGCGGCAGACAAGCCGAGAATATGTACACACATACAAACAGGCCAGCATGGCGACGCATATATAATAGTAAGAGATCGTAAAAAGCTGTAAGCTACACTCGGCAACGACAGGCTTATAAAAATTAATAAACAGTCTGTACAAATTAAAAAAATATATATATTTTCATCTGCGCCTATCAAGCTTTTTAGCTGCATACTGCAAAGCCTACGCTTTTTCGTGCACGCTGATAACTTTATCACTATTTTTATGGCTTTCACTGAAATTCAGTTTTCACGCCTGTTCTGCCATCTCGACGACCAAACCGACTAAATGCAATCAAGTGAAGGTACATTAAGCTCTAAAAGATGTATGTATGTATAAGTTTATATATATTGTGTACCTTTGCTTTGGTAATTCGAAACAGCCAACAACAGCTGCTGTCGCTACTGATCTTGCTGCTGCACCCTTTTCTTATTTGCCTTGCTCGCGCTGCAGCGGTAAAACCGATGGCCGAATTTGTGTGGCGGCACTCAAGAATCCAAGCAGTAGTCACAGCATCTCGTGCATGCATTTGCTTACCTTTTTTATAGACACATACAAGACTTACATACATATATGCACAAGAGTAAACGATTTTTTATTTTTTTCTCAAAAAACCAGTGCACATGAGTGTGTGTGTGAGCCCGCTGAGCCACGGCTGCTGCGCATGCGTGCTAATTAATATGGAGAAAGCAGCGCCATTAACCAACTTCCGTTATGACATTTACGACGAGACGACAGAGAACGCACTGCAGCGACAGATGGGCGCATGTGTATGAGGGCATGCTTGTGGAGAGCGGCAGTTTAACTGATACCCAAAACAAACTTAAATAAACTGACGAATGCATTTACATAAATGATTTTTGTTGTTCTTCCTCTTAGCTGCTGTTTGAGCTAATTAAAATGCGTATAACGGTGGTAATCGAATGGTATTTTCTTTGACTGATTGCTTGAGAAAAGTTAAAAGGAAACTCGTTGCGCTGCTATCCTTAGCAGCAACCCACACGAAAGAGACTTGATTTTCAGCAACTTTTTTGGTTTTTTGCTAAAATTGATTTCAATATTTTATTTTATCGACGCGTCATTTTTGTTGTTGCCATTGGCTCCACATCCTTAAGCTGTGGAAAAATCATCATAAATTTCAAGAATCATTAATTTCACGTTACAAAAGATATGTCAAGAAATATACCCTTATGCCAATTTTATTTTTGTTGCTTTTGTCCCACTGGTATTTAAGGTTTTTTAATTCACATTGAACTCAATCGAAATTTATACACTTCAAATAAGCTGAGTGGTTTCACTAATCACATTATCGCCTTACTTATCGACCTATTTTCCGTTATTATTTTTAATCAAAGGAGTAGAGAAAGAAAGAGAGAGCGGGAGGGAAATAGATGGGAAGATGAATCCAAGAAGCCAGTTTCATTTGCTTCATTTTCTTAATCACTATTACTTTTCACCTTTACTTTCGTTATTTTCGATATCAGTTAATGATCCACGCTTTCTAATTGCTTAATTAAACTTCTAATTTTTTTCCATATTTAAATTTTTTTTTTTAATTTTTATATTTTTTTTTTAGTAGAGAACCATGTATTTTCTAATTAAGGCAAAGTTTTTCCAATTGTAATTAAAGCAATCGTAATTCTCAACGATTTTTAACTAAAAACATTAATTGTGTGAGAGTATGGTGCTATTTGTAAAAAGAGTATTAAGTATTAAAAGTAAGAATGTACTGCAAAATTTACTTTAAAGTAGTTAATTATCAGACACTATTTGGTCAAAATATAATTTAAGGCCAGCATGACGTCACAGAAAAATATTCTCTGAAATATATTAGGCTATTTATACCCTTAACAGGGTATATTAAGTTTACTACAAACTATTATGAAACATCCAGAAGGAAAGGTCGGAAACTCAATAAAATATTTACAAATAAGTATATATAATCAGCGTGACGAACTGGGTACATTTAGTCCGTCTGTTTAGCATGGGTTATTGCCTAAGGCGATGAAGCAATCTCCGAAGAAATTGTTTAGATCGAAACAACTGATTCATTATTCGCCATCCTTTCCATTTGTTGCTTACATTCATTTAATAAATAATAATTCAAATCCCTATTAGGGTCTACTTGTTGCCAGTTATAAACATGTTCATATCGCTTTTCCATTTTTAACATATCACACTTCCACATGCGTGTAAATATGTTTTTTAATACCATCAAAATTGAAAATCGATCGACAACAAATCCCAATCGAAATCTCCTACTACTAATTACACGTCTCCACCAGTTGCCAGTAGCTACTTAACTACATTTTTGTCAGCCAACACACCTGTATACGGTTTCAACAACATGTCACACAGTCTGTCAAAAAGTCATATACATACTGTAGTATTTGTTTTTTAATTATTGAAATGTCAAGAAATGCCAAGTAATCGCATCGTTGTCGCCCGTCGCATACCGTACCGCCACAAATGAATACAAGTAGCTAAGCAGCAAACCACAAGCGAGTGATCGCACAGTAGCTGAGACCACTACCACCACCAACAGCACCTTAAATGGGCGCATCAAGTAGTGCGACAATCCAAAAATGCTTGGTAGCAACTTCTGTGAAAGGAGACTTTTGTGTGCGTCGTAATTAACGCTGACTTGTTAGTATACACTGCTCCACCGCTCTTCCGCTCCACGCAACTAATTACCCGCGATTTCGCACGTACGCATGCAACTCTGCGCTGCACGATATACAAATATGCGATGCACGAAATTCCCTTAACTCTGTTAAAACCAAAAAAATATATAAAAATAAAAATAAAACGCTAACAGCCAAATCAAAGCGAAGACGACAGTTCAGTCACTTAAAATTAATTGCATGCTACTAATTTTCTGTGTTAAATTTGCTGTTTTGTCACAATGTGGCAAGTTGTCGGACAAAAAAGTGCAGCGAAAAGTGCGGAAAGCAAATTTTGAAGGGAAGTTTTGTGGATGAGATGTCGGGGACGTAAAAACGAACGCGACCGAAAACCTGCTACGATCACAATATGATCATTTACGATCGATATTGAAAGCATAAGCAAAGTAAATACGAAAAGAATACGATTTATTGTAAGCATCTACGAGTGTGTATTTGTATAGTGCAACTGAAACAGCAGCATAAATTTCATGCTTTTTTGCTTTACAGCACCGTCGACCAGCGCGCCTCTTCAATCCCGTACAGAAGGTGCAAAAAAGCTTAGGTTACCTCTCTCGAAGTTGAATTGCTGGGCTCGGCTCCCTCGCCGTCATTGTTCTTGCCCGCTCACATTGTTCTTGCTTCGTAAATCACCGCCCTGAAGATACGCATATCTGATGCTAAATGCATCACAGACTCATCGATCTTTTATTGGACGAACGCAGCAGCCGCCGTCGCCTCAGGAAATAAGAGATAGTTAAACAAAAAAGGGATAAAATTAACCAAAAATCAGAAACCGGAATGCAAACAAAAGGTAAAGCGAAGCGCATGAATGTCAGCCGAGCAAAAAAGTAAGCCTATGAAAAGCAATGAAGACCAAAAAACAAAGCAGAAAGAACACGTCAACTGAAGAACGCGAAAACTATAAAAACAAAAATGACAATCGGACATTATCCATGTATTCGTCGCTACAGCTGGAGTGCAGTGTGCTATACAGTGAAGTGACATTTGAGAGAGCGATATGTAGCACTTGTATGCCCACTTGAATATTGATCATAATGATGATACTTGATATCGGTCGGTCAGACGCTTGCGCGATCATTCCGCTTCTTACACATGAACAAAAAATACACGCATTTATATTTGTATATTTTTCAGTGCGACTGCTGGTCTTCCAGTTAGCCTGCCTGTTGCTAACTATTGCTGTTCATGCGCTTGAATAAACCTTCCGATCTTCATCCCAGTTTGCACTAACAACTTCAGACCGAACGACCGGTTGTTTGTTCGTTCATTCAATCAAACGGACGTTCGTCCGCTACATATAAAGTCACATATAAACCTATTATATATATGTATATATTTAACATATATATATATATATATATATATACATATATATTCAGGCCGCATATAAAGCCAGTTTATTGAGGCGCCTATGCAGCCAAAGCAATGGCAAGAGCTCTATCCTATTGACGGCCGCCGTGTCTGTCTTGCCATGCATTGGTTGAGCGCGCGCCCCTGCCATCTCAACGCTTCCTCTCCCACCCAAATCCGTACATCCATTATCTCTGCTCTTGCTCATCAGCAATCGCTATGAAATTTTCCTTTTTCACTCGTTTCACGGTACCTTTTGCTGCGGCGTCGTTATGCGCCCACGTCTTGCTGTCGCTGGCAATCTTTCTCAGGCTGCTCTTGTATATGGCGTGTATTTCTGTTTGTGCGAAGTGGCAGTGCGGCTTTGAGTTTGCCATTTTTGCCGGTTTTTTTCAAGGCGGCGGTTTGTCGATCGATTTCGTCGCCCATCCACTTACACGCTGCATAAATATGTACGCTTAACCCCTTTTTGTTCAGTGCTATTGGAAGTTCGTAGAAATGTTGTCTGTTGTATATTTTGTGCCGTTCGATCTCTGTGTTATGCCACTTATGCTGGACACACCTCATACTGGAAGTACCTACCTAACTTATATATGTATGTGTGATATTTGTTTTTGCTCTGCGGATATATGCACTAGATTGAAATCGATTTTTAGTTCGGCTCAGAGCACTTACTTGCATTCATAGTTTTTTCGCATTGAGCTGCATGAAACATATTGATAAATCTTTTTTGAGACTTGACAGCTATCCTTATTTGCTTTAATATGTTCTGTGGATAGTATTAAAATAACGTCTGAAGATTCGAGGGCGTACCATAAGGCATTGTACAGAAAGTTAGGAGATAAGAACTAGATGGTAAATCTTCAAGGTCAACTAAGTTATTTAAACTTGAAATCAAACTACTTTTTGTTAGCTGAGTCAGTATTCGATCAAGAACCTCGACGTTTTTTATAAATAAGTAGATTTTACTCTACAAATTTTACTATGTTGAAGTTCAACAGCTTTTAAGTTTGAAGGTTCACACTCTGCACCTTTATGTGAATGTCGTTATTCGAGATACTTAAACCCCAAACTGGTCGTTTAGTTAGCAGATTCAGTGATGGATCTCGGTCCACTGCTGCTACTTACAAATAAGTGCAATTTTGACTCCTCTGCTCGGATATTTATACTTGGTATTCGATTCCTCTGTATCCTGGAGTTCGCACTTCACGACTTAAAATAACTGCTGATACAGGAGACTATTAGTACCTAAATAAATTTGAGGAATGCCGCCGAGTAGGCTATCCTTAGCCGCTTGTAAATTCGGGTCCGCTTCAGTTACATAGAACCGATTCTAGAATGTTTCATGACATATTTGAACATTTTAGTGTCTTAGTACCGCTCGAGGGGACATGGCATAGCGTAAGATGATGGCCTCAGTGCCTTATACCAAAAAAGATAGAGTTGGACCGAAACAGACCCATCAAACGTACCTAAGCTCCTGCAATGTATTTGTCTGAGCTTTCTGCTAGCATAAGCTCTGTAAAAAAGTTTGCGACTAAAATAGATATTTAGCATTCGTATCAAGGAGCAACTTCAAGCTCAGCAATGGGAAGACGTCTTCCTCAGAATACTGGTTAAGAACCCGTAAAAGAATCGCACTAGAGCAACAATTTCTGTGACACAAAAATATGCTTCAGAAGCGAGTAATTGCGTACCTATTTAAGTTTTCCAACTATTTCTTCGATTACCATTTGTCAACATACCAACTTAAATCGCTGTCAATCCATCAAATTCATACTTCGTATACTCGATCGCGCTTCAGATCATTCCTACTGTCTAGCACGCCACAAAAGGCGTTTAACACTAGCAACGCTAGCGATCACCTGCTGACTGTCATAATGTCACACCGCGCACTATAACTAATAAATATGAGAGAATGCGCGAGGCTGGGCTTTATGATTCCGCAGTGATTTCGCATAAATCATAAATAAACATGACAACCAACAAGTTGTTCCCATCATCAGCAAGCGGAATATGGCTACAGCGACCAACAAATGCCGACCCACAATGGGCAATTAGACAACGAAATAGGCGCGCTTAGAGCGACACAGCAATGTTTGTAGAGTTTTGTACTGATACAACAAAATCCGCGTGACAACGCGCGCTGCATGTCATTGCAAGTGAAAATTCCAATTTACTGTTATAGTTGGCAGCTTACGGGCGCTTTAAGTTCGTTAAGTTGTGTTGGAAGTTTTCAAACAACAATAGTAACAACGCCAAAGTATTTGATGCGCTGCGACGACAGTTTGAATGCTGCGCTCGGCTTGGTCAAGCGCGTTGGTAATGTTTGCTTGTGTGTGTGTGTGTACGCATGGGAACCAGCGCTTGCAAAGTTGATTGAGTTGAGTGTCGGCCATAAGGCTATTTGATTTGTTGTTATCACGTATAAAATTAATTAACAAAATGAGAATTAGTAATTAAGACGAAACACAGCCGACATGTGAGAGATTCTTTAGCGTGATTCTTTCTATCGTATTCAATTTTCAATTAAACGAAGCTGAGGTTGAAGCTGACGGATTGAAGGCAGGATGAGTTGAAATCTAATAAAATGAAATGATAGAAATGCGCGCGGTCGAATGACGAACAACAAAGACGAGCTTATATACACTTAAATGTATATATAATCGAGGAGATATGTGCACGGAGCGTGGAGCGCTTTAATCTTCTTTTTTTATCGAGCCATCGTCTAATCGTACACGCGTTCGTTCATTCCTTCAACCATACATTCGTGTTGCTGCCATCAAATGTTTGATGTGGCGATTAAAAAACACATATAGCGCTTTGAAGCGGTTGCCACAAACAACAAAACTTACAACAACATATACACACAGTCACACAGATATGTGCCTAAAGAAAGTCAGCAATTGAAGCTGTCGATATTTCAGCACTTACACTTAAGCAAGTAGCCCAGCTTGGCTTTGCCGCAAACATTCTAACCAACTCAGCACTGCCTTTGACCGTAATGATGACTCAAAACGGAGTATCACACGTAAAGATGACAGATTGCTTGGTGAGACAACGGTGCGTCGAATGCGGTTGCCGCATATAGCAGTATGCCGCACAAACAACGGGTTAGCAGGGGCATGAGAAGCAATAAAAGTGGAAACCTGCAACTGGTTAGCTGTACGTTTGTTTGTAGCGGCAAACCGGTCAGGCACCGTACGCGCTGACTATTCAGCCGCTTCTCAGCCACACATACGGCACTCTACGCACTATACCTGCTGATGTGTTGCTGGGCCTAATAGAAGTCTTGCGCTCAGAGTCAAACCCGCAGAACAGCAGTTCATAGATTTCTAAGATAGCTGTCAGCAACAATAACAAACGCGGCTACAAACTGCGTTCCACAGCGGAAGAGGAAGAAGCACAAGAAGAGGCAACCTGGAAGATCAACATAGCATGTAGAATTGATATTGAAAGAAAATGATCGAAATGCACAAACGAAGCAATGAAAATGAACAAATAAAAATAAACTCAAACCAAAACAAAAAAAATAATAATAATAAAAGAAGACGCGCAGGTTTCTTCGCATATTGTCTGATTTGTATGATACCGGGCAGAGAGGCAGGTGTGAGGTATAATACTACATATTTTTTCGCTTTGAGCTGTGAACTGGCCATATCAGTCGCGATCGCTCGCGCATACGCAGCGCGTAGATCAGTACGAGCGACAGGCGTACAGATAGATGGACTGTGACTTGAATGCTGATGCTCAAGCTGCGATTGAGACTGCGGCTTAGTCTGAGTCTGCAGAGCTAAAAGCTAACGTTGCAAGTCTTCCACGCAGCCGCTGTACTCCGCGGTAACGTTATTAATGATTGCATGTTGTTATTGCTGGTATGTGTACTTGAGGTTGTTGTTGCCCTGGTGATGCGGCGCGCACGCTGTTGTTAGTTGTTGTTGTAGCGTGCGCTATTCGTATTTATGTTTCAATATTTTTTTCACCTTTTTGCTTACCAATAGCCACAATTCTAACATTTTCTAAAGGCTGACAACCCGTCGACCGATCTATCGCTTGGACTAACAGCATATATATAGAGCTATACCCACACACACACACATGGAAGTCATTAAATCCAGCTTTTCTCTTTTATTGTTTGATTCTACGACTTGTGCATACAGCTGATTGTCGTTATAAGTTGAAGATACTTTCTTTAGATTTGTGTACTTCCCTCATGTGCTGCAGTCCACCAGTGCTGGCGGGTGTTTGTGTGTGTGTGAGGGCATGCGTTTTGCTTGTGTCGGCTTAGTTGCATACAACGTGGCATATTAGTTGCACGCGATCGATACAAATACCGCGCAGAATGTCGATTGGCGGCTCAACGACTATGCGATTGGGCGGAAGACTCTTTCGAATATTCTAAATACAGTAGAAAGAAGTTTAACAAGGTATATTTCGTCTTGTCAGGGAATGTTAGTGAATAACACGGAAGTTGCTTAGTCTTTTAGCTCTCATATATAAATTCATTTAGTTATACGCTTTCATATATTTTGACATATTTCGAACAAAAAGCTTTTACGCATGAAATCTTACAAAAGCTTTTACCACGTTTTCTTAAGATTGTAAGTACTCTTTATACACTCTTTAAAACTGCCTTTTAAATATGAAAGTTTAACATATAAGCTTTCTGAAAATGAGCTTCATTACAAACGCTTTCGGTTGCGATTATTGTGTTAGATTTTATAATTAGTTGCCTAAATTTGTTGCAGAAAGACTATATTTCTATCAGCTATGTAGCTTAAAGCTCCGTAGACGTTCTTAATAATTTTTACTTATTATACCACTCTAAAAAGCTCTTTAAATTTAATTTGTCAGATTCTAAAGCTTTCCAGAACACGTATATTTTAAATAGAAAATTATAGTTTATGGAGCTTTTTGTTATCAAAAAACCGCCTATATATTTTAAAAGCTCTTTTGTATTTTACATTTTTAAAAAGCTTTCTGAAATTGCATGATTTTTAACTGTACTGTTTTTGAAGCTTTTCGAAAAATCTTTAAATATTTTTGAATTTTTCGTAAATAATCAAGCAGTTTATTCGTCAATATACAATAGTTTAATATGTCATAAACTATGTTCAGGGAGCTTTTTAAAGCCTAGCCTTCAAGGCTGTTCACGCTTTTACTAAATTCATCTCATATTTTAAGTAAAATTTTTAATATATATACATACATGAATATTTCGTATTCTTTCAAGTAATATCATAGAAAGCATTCAAACAATTCCATTAATTCAAAGCCCACTTTGGATTTTGAAAAGCTTTTGTGCTACACTTTTAGTATGAAAACATTTCCTGTGCATCTTTTGAATCTAATTCGTTTCACGGTATTTGACACCAAATTAAGATCGTATCGAACTGCAAGTTAAGAGCAAACTCTCTTTCCTGCTTCAGCTGGAGGTGATGAGCTAAAAGTCAACAAAAATGCAACAAAAAATCCATAACAACACTGTGATCGTACAACATAAAATCAAAGTCACTCTGGCATCTTAACTGCAAACAAACTCCAATACAAGAACAAAACAACAAAAATTACGTTTCCACTCATTACAAAAACAAAAAGAAGATAGAAGAACATGGCATTAGCAAAGCATAACATGCAATAAAAAATGATTAGTTTGCTCGACGATGAAGTAAATGATGCAGTAACGCGCACCGAACTTAGAAAAGGTAGAAACGTACAAGAGAGCAAGAGGAGGAGGCAAAGCAGAAGAGAAGGCACAGATGTAACGTAGCAAAGGTGAAATTGAAGACACGAGGGCAGAGGTGAAGGGCAGGTGGAAATGCACTCACTCACACACACCTCAACACTAATGCACACACCTGGAATTGTGTGTGTGTATGTGTATGCATTTACCTCTGTATGCATTCATACCAGCGCTTCGGCGGAGACGAAGCAGCGAAAGAATGCCGCAGGAGAAGAAATCATTATAAGCAACAACTAGATGTCTATATTCAGTGTCACCAAGCAAAACAAAAAAAACCACAGAGTACGCCGCATTTTTACGCTCCAAAGTTGGAGAAGAAGAGGAAGAATTTATTGTAAGCGCATTTGTGGCACATATGTGTGTGTGAATTTGTGTAGGCCTAACAAGAAGTGGCAAGCAAATTAACAACTTGTAGCAGTCGCTAAAGAGTGACTGCTTCAATTTAAAATGCAACGTGCAACACAGCGGAGGAGATCAAATGTGGCAGCATTGGCAAGTTGTGGATAGTGAAGATGTTGCAACGTCGCTGAGATGCAAAACTCAATCGATGGAACAATCGATAATAACAATAAAACCCAATATGCATACCATATATATACATGCATACGAGTACCTGCATATTAATGTACGCATGCCTGCCCGTGTCGGATGAGCGCCAAGGCGTTGCATTTTCAAGTTAACTTACTGTCAGTTAGCGCGTTGCATGCAATTGGCATTTGAGTATATCAAGATCAGATTCAAAATCAGAATTGAAGTTGAAGTTGGGAAGTTGTGCAGTTGAGGAGGCTGAAGCAAAATTGTTAGTACTTGATATGCACTGCGTTGGATGCTGGCAAAATATCATTGCTTGTTGATATTATTATTGTTGGCGAAGAGACTCGCTTGTGGCGTGTGCGTTTTTTATGTGTGTATGTAAGCAGTTACCGACGCTTTAGCATGGTATAATGAAGTTACGGAAAATTGCATTGTAATTTATGCGGTGTTGCCAGATTGTTTGCTTTATAAAAAAATATTATGGCTTTGTTAATTTATATAACATTTTCTTTATAATTATATGTTATGTAATATACATATATTTAAGTGATGGTCAAGCTTTCAGTACTGCGATTTTATTTCATTGGCAACACTGCTTCATAATCTGATTTCTAAACTTATTCACTATCCACATTCGTTGATATTGCTTTGCGGCTGCTACAGATGCCGACGATGATATTGACTGTCATGCCGAGATAAGCGAAAATACCAACTACTTAATTATTTATATGAATGCAAGAATTCCTCATCGTGCTGAAAATGAAATTGGCATAAAGTAGAAGAATTTCCAGGCGATATCAGCCGTCTTTTGTGGCACATGAAGCTGCTGTTCAAAGAGGGCAGCAGTATCCCTTGTGTTTAAATGAGATTAAAAACTACGATTATATGGACATTGAAATAAAATTAAATAATTAATGAAGTATTCATTTAAATAAGTTATTTAGCAAGAAATACACAGTAACAAATAAATTAATATATGAAGAGAGAAAGCTTTCCAAGCAGCATTTCTCATAGAATATTATATAAAAAAGCTTATTGAGGAGCTTTTAAATTGCTGGTTTATAAAGCTTTCACAAAAAGCTCTTTAAAGAATTATTCTAATTTTTCTAACGGTATTATGTGCATTTTTTTATACAAACTTCAATTTGTTATTGCTTTCATTGAACTAAAAGTTATTAAATATTCGAGTCAAAGCTAAAAAAAGCTTCTTGATTTCTTTTTCAAGTTTTGCAATGTGCTAGAAATTTCTTAGTTGATTTTTATATTTATAACTTTAAATGGCATATATTTAACACCAGAAGCTTGGAAATACTAGGAAATATGATTCCTTAGTAACTGTTTACATGCTCTTGCTCTCTACAAATTACGACTCTTAAGAAACTTTAGCGCAATATAGCTCAAAAGGAAAAATTAATCAAAAACTAATGCATCGTTTATAAAAAATATATGCACTTTTAATTTAACGAAATTGCCTTTAACCCAATTATTTTATCGCCAGCCGCAGCTTTGCTCACTCTGTCTTCATTTGAATACCTCGAGCTTTTCACACATTTTCCGCTCGAGCATGCCACACATTCGTCGCTTGTTACACATCAGATTTTTGCAACACAATCATTACTCTAAAATAATTTTCGTTGATTGACAAATGGCAAGTGGTCGTGTCGGAGCAATAAAAAATCAAAACTGCCGGGCATTCTACAGCAAACGAAACAGCAATTCACAGCAATTACGAGTTTATTGCGCGCGTCGTATGTCCGTCGTGCCGTGGCATGCAACACAACACACCATGCCACGTCGCGTCGCGTCGCCTCATTAATTGCAACTTAGTTTTTATGGAGCAAACATACAACGTGCTGTACAAGTCTATCAGAGCTCGCCGAGACCGCAGCGCGCGTCAGCAACGACCCAAAAGAAAAGGCGTTCGATAATTACAGAAGTGTGGAAAGGTAAAACAACGACAACATGAAATTGGCAATATTTGCATTCGCTTTTAATAGACGCAGCGCTTTTATTATTGTCCATGTGCGCTTGGCTTAAATGGCGGAGAAAATGTCAAAACGTTGCCTTGTGGTGGGGCTGCGGTGGGTTGCAACAGTAGCTGTTGTTATTGTTTTTGCTTGCGTTATTTCGAACGGATATTTACGGCTTTTTTTAAACTGTTTTATTTGTAATGTTTGATTGCGCGAAATGCAGAAATAAAATCTGCTGCGAAAAAACGCGCTCGCAATTATTTGTCGCCTGCTCAGCCAGCTGGCTGCTAACGGCATATGCAGCTACTAAGATACCCATTCTTGTTTGCATATACTTGTACGTATGTATGTATGTACGAGTATGTACTCGTAAAGTCGACTGCCGGCCCATTAAAGTTTATTGACATGGCGTTGCCATTTTTTAACCGCCACTGCGATTGCATAAAGTAAATAAGAGCACTCAGCTTACTAATATACTACATTATGTATATAAATGTTGGTGCAACATAACCGTCGTGTCCCATACGTGTTCACCCCTCGTGTACAATAACGCACATATTTACATACCGCCATACTTGCACCAAGTATGTAGTAACAATTGTCGCAATTGCACAGACAACCAACAACAACCACTTATGACTGCAATTGAGCTCAACGGCACTGTTTTTGTTATAGCGTTAGGTGTGTAGCGCGGCGCGGTGGGTGAAAGTGTTGCATTTTATGTTGACGTTTTTGCGCAGGCGCAAATGCAAAGTAATCAAAAACTTTGCGCTGATTGCTTAAGTGCTGGCAGTTTTCGATTTTTATTGAATTTTTGTTGTTGTTGCGGTGAGCGTAGCGGAAGCACGCACTTGAGTGTTGTCTACGCTTAATTTTTTTGTTGTTGTTGTAGACCCTTTTTCCGAGTGATTTACTAACAATGCTTACATGGCGAAAAGTAACCCCCTTTTTGCTACTGCTTTAACCCTTGTATGTGTTCACGCTTGCACTGAAGTGCCTAATAAGGTTTATGCTATAACTTCTTTTTATTTTGCGGACTTTTCGTGCCACTATTTTATTTTCCTTTATTATACCCTCCGCAACAACGCCTCTGTCATTTCACATTCATGAGGGTGTTCAGCTTTGGTTTTACTTTTTTTTTATTTTTATGATTTCTTTTAATTTTTTATTAACGCAAATCAACCGGTTCCCACGAATATTCTTCCTTTTAGGGCGTCCTGCGCTTATGTGGCAAGTAATTACACACACATTCGCGGCACCAACACCTACTTGCGCCTCATATGAATATGCATTTATTTACTCGCCTTTTAATGCCTCGATGGTTGTTGTATTTGTTTTACATTGTTATTCAAATTGGTTTGGTGTAATTTTCAAGTGCGTTTAAATTACATGTCCCCAGGCAAGCGCATTAGCTACTCATCCGGCACCAGCTTAGGTACTCGAATATTATCAGACACATACTTTTTTTTATATATTTTGATGAAACCGCTTGAAGGGTAGTTTCCGCCACAACTTTAATAGCCATTAGCAAATCTTAATTACAATTACAGCGTTTGGGTCCATTTAAGTGATATTCTCGATAAATCAAATGTCCTTCCTTCTCTTGTGCATTAAAGTTTCTAATCGGGTTTGTTATTCTAGTCTCATACTTACATGTATTTACATATATGTATGTATACATATATTGAACGGGATGACATATCATGTAAAAACAAACATCTCGCTGGAATATTATTATTTATCTGAGTTGTGTATTTACATATATGTATTCATGAAAGGTTAGATCGGTGGTCGCTGTCAAAAGAGCTGAATACAGCAATCATCCGCATTTAAGCTATATCTATATCTCATTGTTCTATGAAATTTAGGTAAGCAGCTCTACACCGATTATTCAGATGTTGACAAATATATCATCCACATACAGTGTTACAAGTAATCATAATATATACACATACTACATATGATATGCATATCCATAAACGAAGAGTTTCATAGAATACTCAAACTCCTACTGGAACTTTTGTACTAAAAGAAGTGCATTGGTCGTTTACAATTCGCCACTTCTCTACTCGCTATGTTTGAGCTCTGCTGCTTATCAAAAAATATATTGCGAAAGGAAAAACAAGGATGTGTACTCAATGCCAAAGAGTATCCAAGACTAAAGATATAAAGGGGATATCTAATTTATAAAGACAAGCTTCAATGAATTTAAATAGAGAGAGTTAAAATCTGAAAAGTCAGAAAAGTCTACAACATTAAGTTGCAAACGAACTTGGAGCTCAGAGAGTATTATTTGAAATTAAATTAAGAAGTTAACCGTCAAGAACTTAAATCTGCCAAAAAAGAGTTTTAGCAAACATATTTTCAAATCACTAAAGCAGCTTTCAAGACCTTTAACTATATCATAGATATCGATGTTCTCTTGAATAGGTGCATAAGACTGCCTCTTTTTGGAAAACAGCTCATAATTTGTCAGCACTATTATCTCTACTTTAAGAAACATTAATCGCTATTTGTCATACAGTTCCGCTCATTCAACACTTCACTACTTCGGCACACCATAGGAGTACTTCCTTTATACTGTTAGAAATTTCGTTCCCACACTTTTCACATGCTTGACAATCAATAAAGGACCAACAATAACAACATTTCTGATAGCAGCTACTTTGTTGTTGTTTTTGGAAGAAGTTTTATTTTCAATTGTTCGAAAAAATGCACATGTTGCTGCTCAACAACCAACCAACCAGCCGCGCCGGCACACTCCAGCAGCAATGCTGCCTGCCACAACAATGCAACAGATTAGAAAAATAAAATAAAATTTCTAGCTAAGCGACCACAACAAAATAATAACGAAGAAATGAGCACAAAACGAATATTCACACATATGTGTATATATATTTACACTTGTTTTTTAAACGAGCTTCTGCATCTTCATAGTCAGTTTTTATTATTATTACTTTTTTTCAAATATTTTTATTTCGCAGTACGCGTGTCGCCTGGATGGGAAAAGCATTTTTTCTAAATAAACTATTTACATATCTATGTAAAGTAAATATGTAGTATGGATTTATATAGCACTGAACATTTGTGGCTTTTCAACACTTTCATTCACATCGTCGTTCCTTTGAATGAAGCGTTGACGTTGGAGTTGCGGTGAGCTCTGCTTTGGTAATCGCGGTTCGAGGGGGTGGTTGTCGTAGTTATAAATCTACGCAGATGTTTTTGTTGTTTAGTTTTTCTTGTGGTTATGTTGTCACATAGTATTATTATAATGCACTTCACCCATTTCATGCTGTCAACATACACGCATTCATTGCACATGGTGATAATTCGTCAGAATACGGAGTGTACGGAATAGGAGTACAGTGAATTGATAACAGTTGCAGTTGCAGTGATAGTAGAAGGGTGTGGAAAATTTATACGCAGTTAATATGTGTATAAGTTGCTTGTGTTGGTATATTTGTGATAATTTCTTAAATGATATGAATGTTATTAATAAAAATAATATTTTTAATTCAGTGCCAACTAAGATTGCGATTTTTTAACAAAAAAATTTTAGATTTAAATTAGATTTTTGATCCAAAATTATATTTGCGCTTAAATAGAAAACAAACAATAATTTTAATCCAAAATGTTGGATATAAAAGTATAAAATTATTTATAACTAAGATTTTCGAGATTTTAAAATAAAAAGAATTTAATTAAAATATTAATTTAATTATTTAATAATGCATTTCTTTCAACTCACGTGGCAACCCTATTCGAGAAATTTCTAAATCATTATATTTGTGGCAATTGCTTTGAAAAATCATGTATGGTATAGGTATATGCAGTTGCAAAATTTACTTAAAAATTACAACTACAATTTTAAAAAATATTTTTTTTTTGTAATCATAGTTGAAATTTCATATGGCCTACTAATGATTTCAATCCAAACATGAATACAAATGGCAACCCTATTAAATCATAAATGCTTAAAAATTAAAAATCCTTCAAAGTTGATATATATGAAAATGTTGCTTTATGTATAGATTTTATACGGATAGTTGGCAACCTTTCCGTAATTACAATTATCAAGAAATGTCTTTCACAAGTTGACAAAACGAATATCAATAGATATTAGGCAACCTTAAAAAGAAAAAGTTGAATAAAAATTTTCAAAAACAAAACTATTATACTTTGTATATATTATATGTATATCCTTTGATATTCGCAATTAAATTTTAACATATCCTATTTTTTTTATTTAATTCGAAATATCAAGTGAATGGAAATTAAAATTGATTTAATTTGTTAGCAATATGTACATAGATTTTTTCTTAGAAGTTTAGAATAATAAATTCGTATTTCTAATACTTAATTTCCCTAATTTGGGGCAACATATTCAACTGTTTCCTATACAATTTTGATTTTATTAAAGTGACTACGAATTTTAACATTTTATTTAGTTAGGGTTCTAAATAAATTTATTATTTTTTTTAACACGGTGACAACTACACTTGTGTAAAAAACCGAATTCGCGGGTATATTTTAACATATTGTTTCACTATCATTCATGAACTCATTTTTTAAACAAGGTGGCAACTACAAAACTATAAACAAAATACATTTAAGGCTAATACATGCCATTCATAACAAATTGTAAACACGTTTTACATTATTAAAAATTACGCCGTTTAAAATTCTGAAAATTTTAAGTAAAGCCAAGCCTCTTCGTACTCATGCCACAAGGAGCGATAAACGCCATTATCACTTGCTAACTATTCCAAGTACTTCGCAGCCTATTTATGTGCTTACATACATATGTACGTTCGTATTTCTGTTTCAAAAATAATATTAACTTAAAGAATTGGTTGATTATATATAACCATTTTTACGGTGGTCTTTAGTTTGTACACCGAAAATTCCAATTTTTTCTGGAAGCAAACGTACCCCATATGTTTTCCACTTTTCCCTCACTTTCCAACTCATCCACTGCATTCTTCATTTTTCGTTCGCTGTTTTTTTGTTTGATAGTTTTGTAGTTTTTGCGTAATTGGGCTTGTGTTTTTGTGCCGTGTTTACAAATTATTTTGACCGCCACCTTGCCGCACCCGCTCTCGACAAACCATATTCCTCTTTTGTTTTATTACACACACAAACACATACAAACATACAATATTTGTTGCCTTTTGTTTCATTTCATTATTTCGGTTTTTCACTTTTTGTCACTACTGTTGTTGCTGCTTTATATTTCGTTGTACGTTTTGTTTTTATCACTTTACAAATCCAGTTTTCCTTTCCTCTGTTTCGAATTTACTTTTTTTTTGCTTTTTAGTTGACTTTTGTGGCGTGGACCGTGAGAAAATTTTGACCGTGATTGAAAGTCTTTAATAGTTTTGTTGTTGCCTTATATTGTTTCAGTGTTTATGATTTTCTTATATTTCGTTTGTTATTATCGCGCGTGCTTATTTATTCAGTTCATTCATTCATTTGTTGAAATGCAGCATGCTGCTTTATAAACGATAAGCATTTTTTTAATTTACTTATATAAATGTCTGGTGTGTATGTATGTATGATTGCCAGTAACCAGCGTGTCTAATTTTAGAATGTTTTGTACTCTCAGAATTTTGATGAGCACTTCGTGGCAAGTGTCACCAAAAATTACTGTTATAACTTTCCATGCTATGGTATGGGAAACTTTGAGTCATCTGAAATTAGAAAGTAATCGCTAATCACAGAGCTTTTTAACCTTTTAAGAAATTGGTATACATATATATGTTTAGAGCAGGAAAATTGTTTGGGACAACCAGTTAAAAAGTTCGTTGTTGGAGGCAAGCATTCGAGGACGCAGTACGAAACTTTAGTACAGGTTTAGTGGACCTTCTTCCTATTCAACATCTTAAGTATTACTTCAATATTCTACATCTATAGAACTTACACCTACAAAAACATTTAAGAATATTAATCCAAGATACTATAGTAAGACCTAGTTGTAGTGGTATGTATATTTTTGGAATAGGTAAATTACCGTTTACATATGAAGTATAAAAATCACTACAGAATTTACTGAACAATCTGGTATAATTGGTATAATGGCGAATAAATGAGAACATCCTCATAGAGAGCGAAAATAAAATAGTCAAAGAACACAGCTCTCAACGAAAGAGAACAATGATTTCGACGTGATTTGGTACATTTCCTTGTGTCCTAAATAATCTCGAAGAGGCGAAATGTTTTTATACTATTTCCTAAAAGCGTCCCCAAATGTGGCTCTAGAATATAATATAATATATACTCAACTGTGTTGGATAGATAAAGAACTCAATTTTCTGATCGCACTAAATATGAAAATCAGTATCATAAACTACCTTTTAGCACCTTATGAAATGATTTCTTCACTAGTTTCATATATTTTCTTTGATAATAGATTCGCTATATCTTAAAACCCGGATTTTTACAAACTTTAAAGCTGTGAGATCTAAATCTATAACTACTATTAAAAAGAAATATAATTAGATCTAATATTACTCTCAGTATTAATAAGGTGTGTAAAAATCATCAAATAAAATTCTGCTATCACCGAAAAACTAAATTATTCGTCATAATAAAATACTAAATACAAGTATTATCTTTCATTAAGCTAAAACCACAAAAAAAACGCATAACTGGTTTTGTGATCGTTAACCGTTCGCGATATTTTGATAAAGAAGTTTCGTTCGATTTTTTCAAATCTTCGATTATTTGGATAAAGGCGAAAAAATTTACATCAATTCAAAACTATAACCAGGATTTTTCGCTCCTTAGATTCTAAGGTATTTTATAAATAATAGGTATTTTCTATTCTCACGAAAACGACTGAAGTTCGTATAAAGAAAAACAATCACAATGATATAATAAATAGAAGAGACCTGAATTTCCAGTAGCAACATAAAACGTGCGCAAATGTAAATGTCAAAGTGCTATCATCTAAGAAGTGACAGATTGCGCGTGCGCTGTTAACTTTTAGTATAAACTCTAAAAATCACGTATGTATAAGAATATACACATTTAGTAAAAAATATAATAGTAATGCATTAGCGCTCCATGCTCGAACGTAATTTACGCATGCGCGGTCCAATTTAAATATTTTACAATCTTTGAGAGGCATTTTGACTATTACCAAGTAAGATTTGTGTTGAAAGCTATCAATCACATGCGCAAGTGGTCAAAATAGTTAAATGTTTACAATTACCATTTTTCTCATTAACTCATTTATTAAATCGATGTATTTCAATAACTAATTAGTACCATACTAATTTGTGACACTAAATTTGGTATGTTTAATGCTCTACACACATAAAAAGGCATATATATCTACGCCCCGTGGGAAAAAGGCAAGTCTACATAGGTGAATATAGAAATATATATTGCACAAAAATACAAATTCATTGGCGCGCTTAGGCAGTGCGCACACTCAGCGCAGCCCACCGCAGCCACTGTGTTCAGCTTCACCGGTAGAGCGTGTAAACGGATTAGCTCTCTATGGATTTTTACCGATTTTTTTTCAACAATTTTTTCATAGCACACATTTTTAGTTTCATTTTCAATTTTGTGCCACTCATTATATTAACAAATGTTTTTTATTCACTTTTTGATTTTCCATGTAAGCTGTAAGCGAGTAAAATGCTAGCTTGTAACCGATCTGCACAAATCAGCTGTGCGCGGCCAACCAACCATGCCATATCGCTCGACGCTAACCATTTGAAGTATTGCCTCGTCTCTACGCTTCTCTTCCCACCTCTCGCCAAACGCTATTTATTTTAATCACTTATTCGTACCTACATAAATGCATACATAGCAGGTGATTTAATTTGAGCCACCTATCTACATGAGCTTGCCGCGTGCAGGCATGTGTGACAGGTGAATTACCAGCTTGCCATACTCATTCGGTTTAGCTTCTCTGCACCTTCCATAGAGTAAAATTAACACTTCTTTATTATTATTATTTTTTTTCTAACTTTATGTCACTTTGCGAACACTTTAACGCAATGCGAGCATGTTAATTTGGCGGAAAATCGTATGTGTAAAAGATTTAATTACACCTGCTTATACATTTTACGCGGCGAGCAGGTAGTGGCGTACGCGAGTTGTGTGGTGAAATATATAATTTGTGGAAATTTAGCGGAAAACTGAAATGATTTTATTGCGAGTAGTTATAAGCTTAATTTGTAGTGACAGGAAATTTACTTAAGTAAATGTGATTAACAGAATTTTTTATCGAATTTCGGAAATATATTATAATACGTTCAACACTAACCAAAACTAGTACATAAATGTAAAAGTCGAGGCTTAAACAACTTACGATCTTCCAGCTGTCTGAGCGTCCACACAATGATCCTGCATATAATATCAGTTATCAGTCACCACAGTCACAAATACACGCTCTCTTGATGACACTTTTACAACTCACTTGGAAACTAAATCATTACCATGATGATAATTTAGCAGCAAATGATTACTGCTTTCATTCGTTCGTTACAATATTCCTTCTTTTACAATATTTCGTCCTGTTAAATAACCAGCAGAAGCTTCATAATAACCGACCATAAGCAATCGATATGATGACAATATTGTAGGCGTTGCCCACTCTAAAAATGCACATGTGAAATTAACAAAAAGAGTTAAGAGTTGAATTCGATACAAGAAAGTTTGCGGGCATCACATTAAAGTGGTATAACTAACGGCAATCTTCAGTGATACCAAGTTTTGTTTTATACGTTTTAGACCAGTTTTACTATTGTAAATAACTGAAATGACAAATTACTGTCAAAAATTATACTAAAGATATTTTTTTTTACTGATTTTGAAAATATAAGGCTTGAAAAAACTATACTTGTTTCCAGAAAAAAAATACTAATAATAAGTCATAGATGCTGCTGGCAATTAAAGAGGTTACTTAAATATTTTTTGGCTCGTAAAGTTTACATCTCCATCAAAGAGAGAAGCGTAGCACAGTTGCTCCACAGCGCAAGGTTGCACCTCTAGTGCTGCATATTTTTTAAACATATTTGCATTGCTTGTTAGCTTCGCTACTCTCCAACGCGAATCAAAACAGCCAATTGTTTTGTCGTTTCATTTTGTTGGAAAATTCTCGTTAATGTTTGCAAAGCATAACATATAACCTCACATTTATTTTGTTTAAAATTTATTGTTTCATTGGCTAGACTTACGCCCATATTTCATATATAGCGCATATTAAAGCTTACAAAAATAGTAACATATGAAATCATGTTAACATCGCTTTAATTCCAATAAAATATTCAAAAAAGTTAACTATAACAAATGAGTGCAACTTTAGCGCAAGCCTCGCAACGGTACCCAGTTGACCTTAACGTGTCTTCCACATAAAAGCGCGCACCCAGAACTGAGTTACTTTGTGGTTGTTTGTTAGTGCCATAACTATCAAATAAATGACAGCACTATATATATTCACAATTCAAATTTATTTATTAGTGCAAAGTAAAAACAACCGAGAGCAAGCTGCCGACATTACATATTTGTCTACCGACTTCTCGCGACCATATAAATGTAGTTAGGCACAGCTTCTCTAATGTTTTTATTACACTTGAACATGCGAATTGCACATTTCGTGAAAATCATATCCTGTAGTCATCTAAGAGTTTGCCACTATTCATGCCAGCGACATGCAACACCTGCGTCCGCGAAGCTCATAGCTGCGCCTTAGCGCATGTATAAAGAGTATAGCGCATGCCTGTGGAGCTTTGTGGGCGTTTTGTCTAAGACCTTTTTCACACTTTTCCTTCATCGCATCATGCTGTCTACTTTAACAGTTTTTATTATTGGTGACTTGGCATTTGTTTAGCGATTTTATGAGTGCATCCCAGACGAGAGTTGTAAATAAAAACGCTTTGCAGAATAGTCTCCTAAATGCATCATAAATTATACATTTTATAGAGTACGACTAAACTATTCGTTTTTATGGTGCTAAGGTGTGGAAGAAAAATCTGTGATTGAACAAATATAGTTATTTAAATCTAGATTGGTTCTCATCAATAATTTTTAGTTAATTTATTCGCAAACACAAAGTAATATAAATTGCTGACCTGGCCTCTAATATAAGCTACAGCAGAAGAAAGAGTCTCATTGAGTCATTAAAAGTCTGCTTTCATCCATACAAAAAGTTTTAGAGGTTCTTAGGGTTGCAATAGATAAAAGAAGGCTTAATAATTCAAGCCGTATTCAGAACACTGTAAATTTGTAAATCCTCAGAGCTTTTATCAGTTTAAAACAAAAAAAACGTTAACTTCGGTTGCGCCGAAGCTATAATACCCTTCACAAATACAAAGGCCCCTTACAAGAACTTGATTCCGAACGTTCAATTTATATGGCAACTATATGATATAGTGATCTGATCTGACCAATTTCTGTGGAGAATAATTTGTTGCCTTAAGCAATAACTCGTGCCTAATTTCGTGAAGATGCCTCGTCAAATAAAAAAATTTTCCATGCAAGCACTTTACTCCGATCGTTCAGTTAATATGGCAGCTATATGCTATAGTCATCCGATCTATACAATTTCTTCGGAGATTAGATTAATGCTTTAAATAATAATACATGCCAAATTTCGTGAAGATACCTCGTCAAATGAAAGAGTTTTCCATACAAGCTTTTCATTCCGATTGTTCAGCTTGTATGGCTGCTATATGCTATAGTCATCCGATCTATACAATTTCTTCGGAGATTACATTGTTGCTTCAAATAATAATCTGTGCCAAATTTCGTGAAGATACCTCGTCAAATGAAAGAGTTTTCCATACAAACACTTGATTCCGATTGTTCAGTTTGTATGGCAGCTATATGCTATAGTCACCCGATCTATACAATTTCTTCGAGGATTGGATTAATGCCTTAAATAATAATACACGCCAAATTTCATGAAGATATCTCGCCAAATGAAAGTAAACTCATCTCGTCAAAACGACTCTCGTCGTTCAGTTAATATGGCAGCTATATGCTATAGTCATCCGATCTATACAATTTCTTCGGAGATTAGATTAATGCTTTAAATAATAATACACGCCAAATTTCATGAAGATACCTCGTCAAATGAAAGAGTTTTCCATACAAACATTTGATTCCGATTGTTCAGTTTGTATGGCAGCTATATGCTATAGTGGTCCGATATCGGCCGTTCCGACAAATGAGCAGCTTCTTTGTTAGAAAAGGACAGATCGATAGCATAAAAACTGAGGGACTAGTTTGTATATATACAGACAGACTCAACTCAGCTCATCATGCTAATCATTTATGCATATATTTTATAGAGTTTCCGACGTTTCCTTCTGGGTGTTACAAACTTTGTGGCAAACTTAATATACCCTGTTCAGGGTATAAAAATATTACAAAGTCTAAAAGTGAATATATTCTAAAAAGGGGAGCGACTACAAATTTTAAGCTCCTCAACGTAAGCTAATAATTGTGCAAAATCGAACAGAGCTTTAAAAAGCTTTTTTGAAGCTTTAATCGGCTTTAAAACAATTCACGAAATAGAAAGGTTAACGTATTCCAAGAAAGGTAAATGATTACAAATTTTAAGCTCCTCAACGTAAGCTAATAATTGTGCAAAAACCTAAAAATTGTGAAAGCTCGGTTCACTTTCATTAAATTTTTTATAAAAGTTCTTCTAAAGCTCTTCTAACCGAAAAATCGAAGCATTCAGTATGAATTTGGATTTGCATAAATTATTTAGAGTTTTGTTAATAGAAGTAAAATTCAACATGTTTTTAATTGATCTTCTCAGCGCCAAATAAAATTCCTTTATTTCGCTATCCTCTCTATGTACACTCTATTATTTGTGCCCCAGACGAACACCCCAATATCTTCTCGATGTCAACACTCATATACAGGCACACAATACCACTTAATTGCCCAGCTGAATTTGATATGTTGTTGATTTGTTAAGTTGCCAATTTTTTCTGGGATTTACCAAGTGGCCAAAGTGTGGCATGCACTTAGATGACCAGGTGTCTACAAAGTGTTCATACCGTGTGGCGCTTGTTGTGATTCTTGAAGTTGTTGCAGCTTTGAATTTTAACAGCTACAAGTTTTGCAATTTTTCTACAAAAATTTAGATATATTCGCTTGCATGTTATTGAAAATCTTACCATCAGCAATGCCACATTGCACCAACACATCAACCGCCACAATGACACAACCAAGAATAATAATAGTGAATACGAAATGAATGCAGATGTGTGCATTGCAAATAAAAAATGGAACGCGACAACATGATATGTTGCACTCTTTTAATTGATGTCAAATCAATTGAATTCAGCCACTATCGCCAACAATTGTTGCGCTTGCCGCGAGCAGCGAACAATTGGCTAGCGGCCGCGCGCTCGTTGTTGATGACTACCCGAGTAGCGACGCGCTGACCGGCAGCTGTGCGCTGTGCCTCCATGTGTTGCTGGCATGTAGGCCGCCTTAACTAGCTGGTTGGCCGGCTGACAGTCTGTCAGCTGACCCTGCCAGCGCCACCGCCACCCGTAACAGGGAGGCAACATTCGGTAAGTGAGTCAACAGACATAAATTGTGTGTGTGGTATGCCTACCGTTAGCGCAATGCGACGCATTTGCCTCTTTCAATTGCTCGCTTTTATTGTTATCGCTTTTGTTGACGTTTTTTGCCTGTTTTAAATGTTGCTCGCTCGTTTTCAAATGTTTTTTCTGAGCTTTGCAATTTCAACAGCGTGTTGCCACAATTATTTGCAATTTATTGCATGCGTCAGCGACGCAGCTTTAGCTGCACTCAACTCAACAAACAACAATTGTCTATGCGAGCGCTCAGTTTGTTCCCCTCCTGGCAAGCGCGCTACCTTTTCAGTTTGCCAATTTACGAGAATGTGCTATGTTGTTGTTCTTTTGATACTTATGTACATATATATGAGGACTTGTATGTGTTTTTGTTTTTATTGGCTACATAATAGAAGCTGATTTTGTATAGTTAGATTCATTGTATTTTTATTGCTCTTGAAACTTTATTGCGTTTTTTTGTTTGTTTGAATTCAATTTAAATTCAAAACTTTTTTGCCACACAAGCGCGTTTTCAGCGTGTGCTCGGCTGTGCTTTACGAAGCTCTCATTCATTCATGCATTCTTTATTTGCTTCGACATTCATCATCAACATCATCCATCCATCGACAGTAGCGTTTGTAGTTTTGCGACAGTCGCGCGTTTCTTTATTATTTATACTGTTAGTAAGGCGCAATGAGGGCGCTGTGTGCAAAAGTTACTGATTTTCGTTTGATTATTGATTTTTTTGGCATTATTAAATTCATAGATTTAAATTATTTTATTTGACTTTATATATTTAGTCATTTTCTCTTTAATTTCTTATTTAAATAATTTTTGTTGTCAATTTTAATATACTTATTAAATTTTAAATTACTTATTATCTGTTCTAATTGTAATAAAAGTACAATTTTCATTTAATATTATGATTTTTTTATTTAACTTAAATTTATTTTAAAAAAAATTTTTAGCAATAAAATTTTTACTAAGTAATCTTAAGTATTAATTTCTTTTAATAATAGTTATAACTTTTTTAAATAATATTTTTTATGCTAAAAAAATTATAATTATTTTCCTTCTCTCGTGTGAATTTTGTTGTTCACATTTTGTAACCAAAAACGCTACTTTTTGACAAGCGACCGGATGTTGCGAAATTCTACTGCTTTTTTAGTCACCAACTCTTCTTTTTCTGCTACAGAGAATTGAGCAAGAGTGGAGGAATTCATTGAAAACTTTTCGCTATAACAGCGATAAAAATAAGTAGTAGTAGTAGTAGTAGTTATTGTAGTATTATACATTAATTTATTCACTTTGGAGTCTAATATTGCCTGCCACAGATGAGCCGCATAGCTCTCCTCCTAATATCTTTGTCTGTCATGCCGACAACTTATTTATTCATTCATTCATAAATTTTATAGATTTACACTCGTGCAGAGGAAGTTGTTGACTACTACAACAACAATAAAATAGTATTCACTAAATTAATTGACAAAGTGACACACGTAGAGGCGGTTTGCAAAATAAAAATTAAGAACAAAATACAAAATGAAACATTTATTTAAAGAATATTGCAAAGCTTAAAATAGAGTTGAATTTGAAAAATTTTGTTTTTCTTAAAATTGAAATTTTTATATTTAAAAAAATATATTTTTATGTATTTGTTTTAATTTTTAATAATTATTTTATAATTTAAAATTTAGCATTTCTTATTTTATGGAACTGGAATAAATTAAATGAGCTGCAAATTTTTAAACCTGGTCTTATTTTTTTAATAATACATAATTAAAGTATTTTGCACAAAAAATTAATAAAAAAAAAATTATATAAATTGACATGAGCGGCATATAAATTTATGTAATTCTTATCTGTAAAATGCGCATGTCATGCATACATACCATAAACATACATAGGCATTTACACTGATAATGGTGTTAATGCACTTAACATATTTTTGACAAAGGCATAATATCATTGTGAATAAAATGTATTTATGCAAATAAAAATTACTCATTCAAATTAAAGTATTTTATGACGAGTACGCGTCGAAACGCATCGGGAAGGGAGAGTCGGCGGCTACGAACACACAAATGTGTATGGAATGTTCATGGCTGTGGGTATAAATTATTTAAAATAAGAAAGAAAACAGCTGAAAATGAGCTACAAAATAAAATTACATTATATAGGTGATATACGAGTTAAATAAATAATTAAAATTGTTTTAATAACATATATTTTCATTATAAAGTATCAAAACTTTTTTTTTAATAATTTCTTGATTAAAATTTTTATTTATTTTCAGTTTAGTAATTAAAAGAATTAGAAAAGAAATGTTTAAAAAACTTTAAATTCAAAAATTTAGAAATTAGCAGCCAATTAAGTTTTAACTAAAATTTCGATTTCTTTAGTTCAGGGATTAAAAAATATTGAAATATTTGAAATAAGAAAAATCATAATAATTTAATTAGGAAAGCAGATATAAGATTGTTTTATTTTTAAATTTAAGTTTTTGTATTTCAATTTTCCTTAGTATAAATTTAAATTAATTATTAATTTATTTTCTTAGAGCCTAATAATAGTAATTTATTTTAAAAATCAGATGTTATATTTTTATTTTATAATTACATATTTTAAATATTTTTGTTTTCAATTTTCATTAGTTGCAGTTTTAATTTTTATTTAAAATTTAGATATTAATACATTTTTATGCTAAAATTTTAATTTTTATTTAAAATTTGTCAAATCGAATTATTTTTAGTTTTATGTTAGGAATTAACAAAATAACAATAATAAATTTTCAAAAAATTGTTCCAATATTATTTTACCCGATTATAGATTTATTTCACTATTCACACTGTTCACACTGCCTTATTACAAAATTTATAAAACAAAAACTCAGCTTATAATCAACAATTAGGCGCTACCATTTCTCCGCCTCTTTTGCGATTTTCTCCTTAATAAGCTTTTTCCTCCAATTAGCACCACCAATTTGTTTCCTTGCCACTTTCTACCGACTTCTGACCCCAAATAAAAGCGGCGAAACTGCTTCTCAAATCAATCATCATTAAGAATTTATCAGTGCGCTGTCATACCGCAGGCTAAAAGGTGGGAAGCAATGTTGTTGCAGCAAAGTGTTGCAAACACGTTGGTCAGCAGCACCTCAGCTCCCAACACGATGAGCTGTCAATGGCAACACGCTCTGCGGACGCATCAGCACCCCAACAACCAGAGTCTGCGTTGCAACAAAAGCCAATGGCATAGGTTGACACGACAGCAGCGAATGCTAACAAACAACAGCCAATCAAGCCAAACAGCGACAACTGCAACAGCCAACAGCGGTGACTGTCAACGGAACAGCAAACAACAACGAGCAGCCTAATTTAATGTCATTTAAAAGAGCGAACATCAATTTAAAATGCTGCCGCAATGTTGTTGTACAAAGTGACCGTGAAAAGAAAACAACAACAAGCGTGGATGCTCGGTAGAACGAGATCATTTAAATTTCAGCGTACACTTTTCGACATCAATGCATCATCATCAAACGGTGAGCGGTGGTGCAATGTGTGTCGGCAACAACAGAAATTCTTTCACTTCGTTGGCAACAATTCCGAATTGCACTTTTTCACTTCACGCACTTCTTGCTTCTTTTTTTTGCATTGTTGTTACAGAGCGTTGGACTTGTTCATCGCTGCCGACAGCATTTCACTGTTCGAATAAGTCGTCACCGGTAAAACATCAACAATCGACAACGTAACATAATCAGACGTTGTTTGTTATTGTTGTAATGCGATTTATTTTGTTGTCGTTATTTTTGTTGTTGTTAAAGGCAGTACACTGAACTTTCGCTCATTTGTTCCCCTTGTGAAATCATACGAGCACATACATACATACACACACACGCATATTTATTTATGATTTCATTATATTTCTTTGTTGTTGTTGCTGTTATTACGCTCACATGTTGCCATAATAAATTACATTATGATTGAATTGTAGGGCGAGTCGATCTTCGATGTTGCTAAGTAGCCCTTGGCCCTGTAGTTGCTCAGCGCAAGTTTGCGCATTGGTTGAGGCTTTCATCATTACGCGCTGCACGGTGCAGCAACACGCGTTGAAATTTCTATAACATTTAAAACCTTTATATTATTATTATTTTGTTTTTTATTTCATGACAGTTTTTAACTTTGTTTTGTGAAAGTTTGGAATTTTATTTAATAAAACCTCTAAAGTTTATTTTATTCTATGAAACCTTTAAACTTATTTTTTTTGAAAGCTTTAAGTTCTATTTAATAAAAGCCCTAAACTTTGTTTGATGAAAGCTTTAAATTTGGATCGATGAAAGCTTTAAACTTATTTTGATGAAAGCTATACATTTTATTTTATGAAATCTTTCAACTTTTTTCTATGAAAGCTTTAGGTTTTTGTTTAATGAAAGCTTTAACTTTTTTTAATTTATGAAGGCCTTAAGTTTTTTTTATGAAAGGTTTAAATTTTCTTTTATAAAAGCATTTAAAATTTTTCAATGGAAGCTTTAACTTTTTGTTTAATGAAAGTTTTAGTTTTTTTTATGAAAGTTTGAAGTTTTAGTTCTATGAAAGCTTCAATTTACATATGTTTTATAAAAACTTAAAATTTTTAATTAATAAAAGCTTTACATTTTTATTTCACGAAAGCTTCAAACTCTGTTTATGAAGGTTTAGAGCTCTGTTTCATGAAAGCTTTAGGCTTTGTTTTATGAAAGTCTCAAAAAGTCGCAACGAAACATTGCATTTTTAAAAATGTTGCTATTTCTGTATAAACAGAAATCAAAAGACTTCCTCGGACATTCTACGGTACAGTCAACTACTAATATTGGAAACAGATTTCATAGGGTTCAAGTAAGCAAAAATCTTTGAAGAAACTATATAATGTGTGAAATTTGTTTTCTTTCCTTACATAAACTCACGAAATTTTTTAGGTATTTCTCTCACCTCATGCAACATTTTGGTCCACAGTACCTACACATTGCGTTTAGCCCTTTACAAGAGTTGTTACTTTGTCTTCCCGCTTATTTATTTTCTTGCGTTTTCTTAAGTTGAAACATGGTTGCTATTGTTGTAATTTTTGTTGCTCTGGTTATGCTCATTCGGTAGATTTGTTATTGCTTTTTCTGCCTTCTGTTGTTGTTTATTATTAAAAAGTTATTACAACATGTTGTTATTGATGTTGCTCGTTGGTTGTGGTGGCGTTATTTCCCTTTTAACCGCTTTGCATGTTGATCGTTGGCTGGAAGGTAGTAAGCATCGTACACAATACAACAAAGTGAGTATTTAGTGAGCCGCTTAAGACTGTGAGAAAGGTAAAAATGGGCGAACTTCGTTGGATTTCATACCTACACATGCGCGTGCGTGTGTGTTGTATTTCTATTATATATGCATTGTATAAGCAATGGTTTTCAATATGTATTTAATGGCGGTGTGAGTTCGGCAAGCGAAATAAAATAGGCCGCATGCGTTTCGAGTTCAAAAGAGCGCTTCAAGAAATTGATGATTATGACGAAGAGCAGAGCATCACAAACATTATACATATTTGCGCTTGTATTTGTGTGCTGCAGAGTAGGTTTACTTGTTTTCACTTGTCTATAGTTTGGCATCATGCGTTCGCTGCCGCTGAGCCACTTTTAATGACAGGTAGTTGAGGCACCGCTCGCTCCAGTCTACAGAGACGCGTAAATGTATGTGTGTGTAACTAAATTTTTACACTCTGTGATTCATTTTGCTTATTTTCAGTTCATTATATTCAGCATTGTTTTCATACTTCTTTAGTTTTGGCAGAAAAAACCGGCGCTTTCGCACTTGTACTTGACAGTTGAAATTGACGAATTGTTGGAGAGTTTGAGGCATTCGTATGCGTATAAGCTTCCACTCCCATTTTTTTATTACGATCGTTTATGTTTTGCTTATTTTATCGCCTTGGTTTTGTGTTTTCTTTAGAAATTTCGCAAAGTTGTTAACCCAAATACGCGCCACATGGCACGTTTCCTATCGTTGTGCCACATACAACGAAGTGCTTTGAGACTTTAAGTATCCTAATTGCAATTCTTTGTACCTAAATTTCGCATTAATTCGTAACTTGAATTTTATTTGATTTTTTTTGTTATAAATTTTTTATATTATTTTGTTTTGCAATTTTGTTTTTGATGTTTTTAAATTTACTTTTTGTTATTTTGATTTTTTAGTTTTTTTTTTTTAATAAACTTTGTTTTTTTAGTTTTTTAATATTCTGTTTATTTTTGTTTTTACATTTTTTACCCTCCTTGCACAACCACCAGCGAGTATTGCATTTCACCGCTATTGCCTCACACTTACTTTGCTTTTAACATCAACATAATACACAAGCCTTTTTTGTCCTCCGCGCATGCGCGCATATTCTTAGCCATTTGTGCGCTCCTAACTCGCCTAACGCACACATATACAAACAAATACCCCCTTTATATGTGTTTCTATAAGCAAGCCAAACTTCGTTGGCGACTTCAAACTGCACTCCAACTTCCATAATGAAACGTAATCTTAACGACATTTGCCATGTCACGTCAGTATTTATTGTTCGGCTGGCGCACCTACTGCGTGTTAACCCCCCCCTACTCCCCAGCTCACTCCAAAGCGGTTACGTACGGGCTGCACCACTTCCTAGAAGCACACAGCTGCGCTTAATGCCGCCTATTAGATACCACACGTACTTGCGGCGGTATGTGGCAGACCGTTGTTTTTGTTTGTCGGCTCCACGCTCCTTGCATGTTCGTTTGTGTTATTTATTATGAACTTTTATTTGCAAATGCTCGCTTGCAACGCGTGTTTATTTCACTTTGTGCACAATAAGGGCCGCTCGCGCTTTGTGGCTTGCATTATTTGTTGTTGTTGTTTTCCTATATATAAATATTGTCTAATATTTGCCCACTGCAAGTCATTGTTGCCGTCGCGCCGCCATTATGGCTTAGTAATTGTGCCACGAAAATTGCAAAATTAATCGACGGCGCCGTTGCCACCGTTTCATTTTGACACTGTCGACCGCGTTGCAATATTTATGAGTTGCCACATGAAAATCTCAAAATCTCCGCAATTGTTGTTGCTTTGCATGCAACGCCAATGTCGAGTTGAATTTGTGGCAGTTGTCATTATAGCTGAGTGTGTGCCACAAATCAACGCAAAAAAAGAATTGGGCTATACTTGCTTCAGGTTAGGGGCAGTATACACGGAGATTTATTGTAAGCTAGGCTTAGATTATTCGGTTTTTGAGTATTTTTTGTTTTTCTTAGCACTTTGATACACTTTATTCTGAAGTAATTTTTTTTGTTTTAATTTCGAAAATACTATAATAATAATTCTACCTTTTTTTTGTAATTAAATTTGTTTCAAAATAATATGTTTTTTATTTTTCTAAATTTCGCTAACAATTATTTATAAAGTATTAATGATTATTTATTTAGAATTTATATACACTTTTATAAACAATTTTTATTTTACTTTCGAAATTATTATTATTTTTAATTATTTTATATTTGTTAAAAAATAGTATTTATTTTTAATGTTCAAAATTGAGTATAAAAAAGGTTTTTTAAATCTGTTTTTATTTGTTTTCTTTGCAGGCTCTTCATGCTTATCTGTGGGTTGTAAAAATGGCGGCACGTGCATTACACAAAGCAATGGACACTCCTTTTGCAAGTAAGTGTAATTTATTATTACTATTTTGTTTATTTTGTGTAATTTATTATTATTATTTTGTTCGCAATATAATTGTTTATTTAACTGTGAATTTTATGCGCCATTAAAATATTGGAAAACTCGAAACAATTCGCGCAATTAAAACATTATCAACACAATAGCGTAAATTACAATGGATTTACATACATTTTTTATTATTTGGGTATTTACGCAAGCGCGACATATTTGGCATTTTAATTAAGCCGACTTAAGTGCAGGGATGGCAGTGATAGCAGCTTGAAAAAAGATTTGTGAAGCAGGTTATGATAATTTTGGGTTTGTGTTGACAGGTTGAAAAAATGTCAGAAAAGGTGTAGAGGAAGTAGTGGAAGAAAGAGAGAAATATGTGCGATGTAGTATATATGTGTTTATACGTAAAGAAGTTAATATTTGATGGGGGAAAAAAAGAAAAAAATAAATAAATAAAAAATTAAATTAAATTAAAAAAATAAGCAAACAAATTTCAAATATAATATTAGCCTTAGTTTCACATATCTCTATATAGCATACATCCATATAAAATATATTTTACAGTGTATACATATTTATAGAGATTAACTGCTACCAAACTTACCACAAGTTATAACAATAAAAAATTTAACCGCTTGTGACGCACTTATTTTAGATATATTACTATTTTTTCTTTTATAATTTGTTTGTTTTTTAATTAATTCCGATAAATAGCGGTTAAGCCGCTTTATATGTACGCTTTAGTATTTAGGATTGATATATTATACTATTTTGTATCATTTGTAAAAGATTATGGCGGCAGACTATTGTTTGCTATCGCCGCTTGTCAACCACAATGACACCGCAAGACCACAGTTTGTCCATAAAAATCATTGACGTTACGCAGACTTAATAGGTATTCAATTTTTCAATATTTTGTTCATTGCATTTTTTGTTTGATTGGTAATTTTTAAGTGAATTTTTTATTGTAAGGGTCATATGTATGTATACTTACTAAATACTCTTTAAAGCTTTTAAATAAACTAATTTTTTAATTGGAAAAGTCCACCTGAGGTAAAATTTTTAGGAAATTTTATGTTCTGTACAATAACAAAGTTTTAATCTAAACGGTACAAAAACTATAGCATTTTTATTGCAAACCGATATTTTTCGTGCTATTTACATAGGAAGCTTTGAATGTTCACCGAAACCTTTTAAAATTAAGCTAAAAATTTTTCCTTACAAGAATATTTTTTGGCTGTATGTAGATTGACTTTAACCCATAAATTCGATAAAATAGTTTGTGGCTCACCCTAATACGCATACAAAATTATATTTTGTTTAATTTTTTACTTGCTTGATTTCCGTTGTCAACTCAATTTATTTCAAGTGTTTTTTTTTTATATGCTTTATTACTGCTACCATATTATTTACTCGCGATTAACATAACCATTATTTTTTGTGCTTCACAAGCAATGAAGTGATTTTATTGTGACTACCAATGAAATAATGCGAGCAAATGCGGCGGCGCTTTTGACTGGCTGCCACCAGGCATTGGGCTATGTACACCTATGAACACACACTTACACTAACACATATACTTGTAGTTAAAAAGTTATGTTAATTTGGGCTTTTAACCGTCAATGACCGATCAAGCTGAATACACATATACCATATATTTACACATGTAGTTGCCACTAAAATAAGTCAAAACATAGTTATTTGCATTGATGTCTTGCTTTATGGCCGCTAATTCGTTAGCTACCGCTGCTTACTAAGCTTAATTGTTAATTTGTTGATGGGCCAACAAATGGTTGGCAGCCCATTTAATTCACATTGGCAGGTTGTTGTTGCAGTCGGCATTGGTTTTATGGGATTTTCTGCGGCGAATTGGCTGCTTTGATTAACAAAAAAAGGAAAGGTAAAAACTAAATGAAGAAGTACGAAAAAGAATTAAATTGTAGCTAAACAGGTTAAGAGGCACACTATCAGTTGGTATAATTACATGCTCGGCTTACTCATCGCTCTAAAAATGTTATGGCTCAACCACACACACACATATATATATATACATACAGTGGATGTACAAAGAAGCCTTGAGAAACTTACTGGAAATCAAATTAAAACGCTATTCATTTTGCTTGCTGCTCGCATTCCACGACCGTCGTCAGTTGAACTTGAATATAAGCGTCGAGTAGAAGTTACAAAAACGGGGAAATCAAACATAAAAAAAGCTAAAGCTAAGCAGACAGTTAGCCAGCCAGTCAGCCAGCCAAAAGGGCAAATAAGGCACAGCCAACGTTCGAATGCAATCATTAAATCTTCACAAAAGTCTACCGCGCTCATGTGCCGCACCTTCTCCATCCCCTCTTGCCCTATTCGCAATCTCTCTTACCCCACCTTTGCTTTTTTCACTTGCCTGTCGTTCCATTCGCTTTACTCACTCGTTTCAAAAGAGCACAAATAAAAAAAAATTAAAAATAAAAATAAACATTTCAAAGTACGCCGATCGCGCATAAGCGCTTGTGATCGAAATCCGTGTGCTATGTGAAAAGGTTCCCAAAGGGACTCATCAATGTTGGCGCAGAATGGCACAACCGAACGAAGAGTTGAAAATGAACGAGTTGAAAAACCGAAAGTCTTAAGAAGCCTAGAAGCGCTCATCGTCGAGATATAGCCGGGAGGAGGGCAAACAACAACAATGGCCTAGTGGCACAACAATGATTCAGAATTGGATTTTTAGCTTGAAAAGTGTCTGAATTGGCTCAATGTCTTACTATTGCTTTGGGCAACTGGAAGGATAGACACACTATAAGTTTCGGAATACGAAATGCAGGAATTAAATGAACTTGTTCATATTTATGTAGAAGCAGTTAACAAATATATTGAATTTCATAATTAAGGGAAAGTCTTTTGATGTTTGAAACAATTAAATTTAAATAATGCATATAGGTATAATAATTATAAAATATGCATGTCGTGTTATACAAGCTTTTTTATTATGAGAATCTCATACAAATTACTGAACAAGGATACATGGATGAAGCGTTTCTTTAATTTTTTCATTCCCTGATATTTAAGAACTTCTGTAAGAGTAATTTCTATAACATAGATAGTATTAAATACCCTTTATATAGACCTTTTGATAATTTATGATTGGTAAGGTAATTAAAGCCGCTCTGCTGACGTCATTCTAGCGTAAGCTTATAGAAGTAAAATCGCAAATTTATACAAATTTTTCCAATATCTGGAAGTAGAAAGAATTGTCCAGGGATGGATGAAGGGCTTCTCTAATTATATCCTTCCCGGATATTTGAGAGGTTCTATGAGAGTGCTTTACATAAAATAAATGATGTTAAATACTCCATTTATAAACTCTATTTAAACCAATTCGTTGGAGTTACACTTTACATGACTCCAGGTGTTACTGCTGTGAAAATTTGGAATAGAAATTTTTATTTCGCTGCTTCTTTAATTTATATATAGCTCCGCAATACTTTTAGCTTAACGCTTGATTACTCACTGAGTGAAGCAAATTAAGTCAGTTGATTGAGGATCTTCGCATAATTACAGACTTTCAACGGACTTTTGTGAATATCCATACGTTCATATTACATACTTGTACATATGTACATAAATCACAGCTTGATAGCAGCACGCGCTTTTGTCATGCTCTCTCTCTGCACATAGCATGGAGTCATCAGCCACTAACTATTAACTCCATACGTTTGTTTGGTTACATTATCCATGTATTCTGACATTCATCCATTCAATGGGTATACACTCATATATCATCGCCATCGCCATCGCTGATCATCATTTCATTTTATTTTTTATTTTGTGAGAATATTATTATTTTCTTTTTGACTGATCGTCAAGTTTACAGCACAGTAATTACGCACCAACACACAGATGTATGTGAACGTAAGCCGTTTTTACCTACATTTTTTTATGAACAGGCATGAGTCCAGTAATCGCTTTGCTTTTCTTTTCATCCCAATTGAGCACACCATGTCCAGGTTAGCCAATCGACAGAGCCTGTCTGTCGGTCGGCCGTTGATCACTGACCTTTCACGCGTCAACTTACGATCATATGCACGTCCACATGTGAGTGTGTGTTGGGTGATGTATGCGCTCACGCACGAATTGACGTCCCGTCTCAGTCGCTATGAAATCAAAATTGATTTTAATGATGTTGAAATTTTTAGTGAAATGTCGAAGAAATTAATGCTGATAAGCCATTCTCTTGAGGCAATCATATAAGATGAAGATAATAAGACAAAAAAGAGTAGGCGCATTGCAAGCGAACCCATGTCATGGCTATTAGATGCATATATTTTTTTGTAGAAGTATTCATAAGCTGTTAAATTTATTTCTAGACATGAAAGCTTACTCCAAAATAATGGAAGCTTTATTCCTTTTCGAAATGAAGCTGATAAAATAGTTATGGTTTCTGCTAATATATAGGAAGTTGCGCAACTTTTACCATGGTTAGAGGCGAAAGCTCAAGTGAAAGCTTGCATAGAAGTCACATACGCATCGAAATAGTTTTCACGTGGAAAATTTTTAAAATTTCTAGAGGTCATCTCAAATTTATATATTTTCAATTTCTAAAATATGTTAAAGCTCTTATGTTTTTGTGAAATAACAATGATTTGTTACTCTTACATTTTTCCTTGTTTGTTCCTGCCTCTTCAGATTACTTAAAACAAAATCGTTGAATATTTTGGCTGCAATAAAAATAAATGAAATACATATATCGAACAAGGAAAGATCAAGTAAAATTAAATGAATACACATTTTTATTTGTGCTTTTCACTTATAATGTTTATAAGTCGAGCTTTGGTTTTCTGTATGCAAATTTCAGCAGTTCAAACCGACGCATTTGGTCTCTCTCTTAACCAACTAATTTCGCTACCCGCTTTTAACGCTTCACTTTTCACTTCAGGCTCCATTTGACAGTTGATTGACAGCTTTATGAGCGCTGTCATCCTCAAAGCATTTTTATTGGCACGAATTTTTGCAGACATGAAAAATTCCCCAAACGTCAAAGGATTGATTTCTTTCTTTTTCTGTTCAAAGCAGATTTTTGGATTATACCGCTGTAAATGCGCTTTATTAAATTGCCAGCAGAAGTATGGATACTCCATACGCCTGCATATACAAGCTCGTTGAAAGCGATCTCAAATACATATCTACACTTTTAATATGCATGCGCTTGCGCGCTGAATAATAATTGACCGTCTTTCGCATATCTCAACACATCGCCTGCACGTAGAAAATTCGCCCTGAAGAAAGAAATGAAATATACATCATAAATATGATTATATATGTATGTCAGCAATCTGATTTAAATGAATATATCCGGGCGCGGTGAGATAACAAATAAAATATCTTTATGAAAAAGCTAAAAATAAATATTGCGTCAGAAAAGATGATTAATTTCATCAGAATTCACTCTTTGATTAGCTACGATTTTTTTTTGTATTGCAACCACTTAAACTTTGTAACCTCCCTAATATTATTTTATTTCACAATTTCTTTTTAATAATTTTACGAAATTTTGGTTCACTTACCTTTGCTGAAATTTCGAATGCACAAAAGTAACCAATTTGAAAATGATCTGCAGAAAATTGAGTACTTAAATGTAAGCAGCACTTATCGGCACTTCGGCTGACAACCACAGTCTCACCAAACAGCAAACCAAATGACCACCGACGAATAAAAATACAAGATCAAAGTAATCTCAAGTTGGTATATCCAGTTGAAAATCTCTATACACCATAAAGTTCTTTGCAACTTTGAAGCAATCGTGCTTTGATTCCAGATCGCCAATGATCAGCGTTTTTTTAATGAAGAAATGTGCGCTAAAAATAGGTGTAAAAGTCAAAATGAATAAGCAAGAAACGAATGTTTGCTTCCACAAGCTTTACGAGTAAACCAATATGCCACACTCGCCTGCTTGCCACACACACAAACTGCCGATCTCCACGGTGCTTAACCGGTCGATCATTTTATCAGCAGTTTTCTGCTTACATGTACACTTTGTTTGCCTAATTTCTCTGTTGATTTCCTTTGTAAGACTCGAAAATTATTTGCTCGATCGCCAAGATCGTCGTTTGCGTTGCACATTAATTTTATATTGAAATATAAAATGATACTTTTATTTACATACACACAAAGACACATATGTACATAATTAATGTAGCAACTGATGACACGGCGAAAAATTAACGACCACGCTGGCTGAATCTACGTCCCGGTTCAGCGCGTGCATCCATTACAATGATGCACATGAGTTCATTTTAGCATTCAACTGCTGATAAAGCTTCGATGCTGCATCTGCTTTAGGTGGTCTGTTGGCAACTATAAACATGCGTATGTATAAAACTATATTCATTCCCTGATTTGTTCATTTATGGTCCACCAATGCGCATTGATCTTCATGATCTCGTTACAATGTCTGCTGCTGGAACCCTAAAATCAGTTTTATTTACTTTTCGCTTGTGAAGCTATTTATTTTGTGCTTAAGCTGCATATTTGTTTTCGTTGAAAATTTTTCGTTTTCGACTTGGTGCGATAACATCGCTTGAACTCTGGAGTTGCGGCTGCAGTGTACGTTAGATCGGCTGTTATGGTTATTGCATTGACTTTTATTTCGTTTGTGCTTTTGTTATAGATCTTGCAGGCGCATTATCAGCGCTGTGCTTACATTTTATTTGCGGTAGTTTTATTTTCTCTTTGCTCAACTAAGTAACATGATTTGCTTACAAATGGTCCGAATTTGGCGATCGATTTGGGATTAGCTGAAATTTGCATTTGAGTTTTGGCCCATATGGCTTCGAAAATGTAAAGCAGAGCTCATTTTACTTTAGCTAATGATGTTGTAGTGCATATGCTTAGTAATATATATTTAAATAGCTTCGTAAATGTTGGTAAACAGAGTAAAGTCACTGGAACTACAGAGATCCTGAGATTATTCAAGCAAAGATTCAGTTAAAAAAAATATACTTTCTAAAAAGTGTTTAGGGACCACAGCATATTTCGGATGAAATACCGGAATAACTTAGACCAGAATTAACTTCAGACATTTCGGGACGGACTAGTTTAGACCTATTACTTCGACTTAAGAACATAGGCTTATGTTCCTTTTGTTGTTGTAGCTTCATATAATGCTTTCTAAGTAATTTTTGGAAACACCATGTCCGTTTTGTAATAAGACCTTAATGAATTTCGAACTTGATACTTATTATTTGGACTTGAGAACCTAGACTTTGACTTTTAACAATTTACTCCTTCTGCAGGTACTAGCTGCTTTGCTGCGAAAGTGAATTGTTTGCCATATACTACTTTTCATTCAAAACTTATGTTAAACCAAATCTGCTAGAAAATTATGCCACGGATCCTAGTTACTAAAAAACTTAAAAACAAAATTTAACAGTTTCTGATTGTAAAGAGTTCACTTTGCATTTTGACATCCGCCAGATTTTCCTGCCCCAAATTGCAAATAGAACACACTATCACTCCCACACCCAACCCTGTCCAAATCCATGTTTACTTTCCCATGCATGAGTATGTAAGCATACATCCGTTCATTTTCTTTGCGCCTGCGTAGGTGGACAAATATACGCTTTCACACCGTAAGCGGTCAACAATTTTGTGCTGGAAGTGTTTCGGCAACGCAAATACAATTGATTCACCTTTTGCATACATAGTTTTTCTACTTAGACTGTTTCTTCGGAAGACACTGTACGCTTTGCGCGTGCGAATGACATCGCCAAAAGCCGCATTACTGTTGCAAGTAATTACGCCAACAGTGATCAATACCAACAACAATGTAGGCGGAATTTTTTTTGTTTTGCCGCAGAAAATTGTACACCCTTTGTTCTAGCTTTTGAAAAGGCGACCCACTCATGACCCAAAAGTACAAAATGATTCTCTCGTTGCACACTTAAAGGAATTGTGCTCAATTATCGGTGTATGTCTGAATACATGTTTACATATGGTATATATATATGTATTTGCTAGAGTGGTATTTGCAAGCAGAAAAACAGCTTCATTTTCTTTGTTTGGCTGCTGCAATTATGCTCTTGGCGAGTTCGAAATATGTTATTCAATGCCAACAAAACTTCATAAAAGTCCAAAGCAATTTCGCTGCTGGCTTTCTTAGTATTTTTTATATTTTCGGTATTTTGCTTTAAACTGCTGTCTTCAGTCGGCTTCTGCTGCTTTTATTACATTATTTTATGGTCAACTATTGATTTATCTCTTACTCCTTTTAGGAGAACAATGAGATTTATTATGAAATTTGATTTAGCCATTTTGGGTTTGAAGACAACGCAAGAGCTATTATTGTAGACACAAGTGGCAATATAGTCAAAGCGAGTCTACTATGTATGCGGGTGCTGCAGTCGCGCGCTTGACGGCTTCTTTTTATTAACCGCGCTTCAAATTTTTTTAAGAATTCAATTTACAGTTATGCGCCGCTTCAAAGCAATCTATAAACTCATAAAAGCAGCATTAAAATAAATTTCTATGAAAATGTTTTTAAAAATTAAAACGGTTTTACGATGTGCTAATTGGCGCACTGTCCGCTTTTGATCATGATCAAATGCCGCAAACAACAACAATGTAAACATCAGAAATTCTGAGAAACGCGCAATTGTGAAAAAAAGCTCAACTGCGTCTGCATAATTTTTGCATGCCAATACAAATTGTTTTGTAGCAATATTATTATTATTTTTCCCACTTCGAAGATACTTTCAACAGCCATAAACTAGCGCGCTTTGCGCATGCGCGTGTCTTTGCATTTTTTCGCCGCTACTTAAGCGCCCATTTGCGCACAATTTAAGCGGGAGTAAAAAATATTCGCAATGACAGCTGTCAAGTTTTCGACTTGAAAGCATTAAGAGGCGGCGCATAAACCACAGGCACTTAATGAAGGCACAGACAAACGCATGGACAGTCAAGGCGGACTGGCAGCAGGCAGACAGTCAGAGCGTGCTACATAAATAGATAGGCAATGTGTCACGCAATGTTGCGCGCGCACATATATAAAGAATAAAAAAACGGGCATTATTCGGCAAGTTGCAGCGGCACAGATACCAAAAGGCGGCGCGTGCAGCAACTGAAAAGCGCGTCAGTAGTAGTGAAGACTTGCCCGCGCCGTGGCTTGCTTTTGACTTACAATGCACTCATACATTTTTATGTGTCGCTGCTTCGCCTGTACTTGCCTCATAAGCACACATACACTTAAATTACCGTAAATACCAGTCAGCTCGCCACATAAATGTAACTTAATAGTAATGCACATAGCAAACAAGTTGCCGCATCCCTCACTCCACCGTGCGCGCTTAACTAGTAAGTAGGCGCATGTGTACCAAGAACTTGTTACCGCAATCTGCGTCACACAACATTGACAGCAACACTCGCATTGCGAAGATGCGCGCACTAAATTGGTTGCGCATGCGCAATATACCGGAATAAAAATTTGTTGCACAAAGTCAAGATATTCGACAGGCACAAGCGACAAGCGTGATGTTGCGAGCGCGTGGGCGCAAGGCACAGCACGATAGTGAAGAACAGTCGCCAAACGAAAAGGCTGAATACCAGCTTGCGCTATCCGTCATATGTGGCAAGCAACATACGCAGTAGAACGTAGTTGGGGCTATAGTCCAAGCACCAGTCTGCAACATTGTCGTTTCAATCTCAGTGCCATCGCTCGCTTGACATGCTGCCTGCGCCTACTCGCAATTTGCCTGCTCGGCCCAGCTCAACCGCTTTGCATGGGTGTGCTGTGGCGGAGGCTTTTCCACTTAATGCCCAATATGCACTTTCTACACACACATGTGGCATCTGTACGTGTGCCACCTTATGTTGTCCTCCACATCGTCTGCATGTAAATGAAATGTAGTGGAATTGAAATTTTAAGCTTGAAGAGCGTTGCGCCTGCCAGCAGTTGGACATAAAATACTTGCTGCGCCTGGCAAATAGCGCATGCAATAAGCCGCGTTGCTTATATAAATATGCATGTTTATATGCCTAAAGGCTGTGACATATCAAAGTGGATGAGTAACGAGTTCCATTTGCGCTTATATTTCATACGTTCAAGTTGCTGCGCATCTTCATTTAATCTTTGATTTTTGCTCTTCATGGTAACCACATGCTGACGTGGCTGTTGTGTGCTTTTGTTGTCCGCTGCTTGGTCAATGCGTGTGCGTATTGTTCGCTAAATGTGTGTAGGATTAAATTTTGCAGGCTTTCAGAAGCACAAAGGCTTCTTATTTTCTGAGAATATTTTCTCGCTTCTAAAATACTTTGTTCTGTTCCACCTCCTTATATAATTATATCTTTGTACTTTTTATTCCTCAAATATAATTTTTGTATTGGAGAGTTGACTTAAATGTTGGCATATTTTTTACAAAATTTGTATAATTGAAATGTTGTTCCCTCTCAGCTCTGAGAGCGCGAGAACTTCTTTTTATTCTTTGGTGATGCATACACTTCGTTCTCCAAAATTTTTAGAACACTGCGTGAGAAGGAAAACTCTTATGAGGTATTTACTCCACTCTTTGAATATAGCGGGTATTCACCGTTATTTTACGTTGATGCGTAAATGATCAGATAAAATAATGAAATAGAGCAATCCAAAGAATTTTTCGATATTTATAAAGCTTTTCCCCCACACTAAAAGTACCGTTACAGTTTATTTCTTTAGTCATAGTGTTGGTATGCTACTTATAGTATAGAAATTGTCAGAAAACACGAAAGTTATTCACGATTGTTCATTGCTGCAGCCGGTTCAGTATATAATATTTTATCTCTTTCTCTCTCGAGCTTTTGAAAGCTCTGAAGATCATCCCTTTTGTTTTCTCTCTTGAAAACTCTGATATTCATCATATATTTTCTCTGGTGTGGCTCTCCTTTGAAAGCTCTGATAATCACCAGGTCGTCACAATTAGGTTTAAAGGATTTATCTTGTTTCCCTTACTACAGCATATGTAGCGGTTTAAATTTCTCTTCTTTTCGTATTTTACTTTACAAGTACTTAGTAACATTTGCTTTAAATACACACACAGAGACTTTATTCACACTCAGTACACACGCAGACGTATGTCGATTTTCACCTGCCCATTGTGAGTATTCACTTTCTTGCGCATTCTCAAGATTTAGCGCTGAAAAATAGAAGAAAAACTTGCATTCTCGTTGCACACTTTTTCCGCACTCACTTCCCCCGCGTACCCAACTCTGTGTTTTTTACATAAATTGCCACGATAGCATGAGAACCCCCCCTTACTGTGGACCGCCCATTGCACATCATGGAGCTAATGATTGCCTCAGAGTTACCCCTTGCAATTTGTTACGCAGTAGTCGCAGCCTAGGACTAGAGGCTGACTATAGTTGCATGCCCCCAAAGCCGATATGTGTTGTTATGTGCTATGGTTTGTTGTACTTTTTGTTGGCGTAAATGCTACGCATTACCGCCATTATAATAATTACTATTATTGCCATGCATATTTTATTTTACTTCTTTTCCTTTTACTGTAATTTTTTGTATGAAAATTTACCTCATTTCAATTGTTGTTGTAGTTATGTTGCACCATGTCTGGATTTGAAGTGAAAAACTTGATTTTGTTTGATTTGCTTCACTTGTTTCGCTCGCCTATTGTTGCTTAATTAACTCATCACATCACATGACTTTGCCACATCGCTCATACGCCGGCTACATTGTTGTGGGGCAACAACGAATTTTAGATTTTTTTTTTATAAGTTAGTTAACCAGCAATCTTATTTTAAATGGTTTTACGTAAATAATAAAAAAATATATGCGTGAGTTCGAAGTTAGTATTACTAATGATTACCTATTTTATATAATGCTAGGGTAAATATACATATATGTATGCGTTCCGAAAATCGCTACGCTGGAGTGGTAGGTATCTCATTAAAGTGGTATTAGACCTTTCTTCAATGCTCCCACGCTTTATTTTACAGAGTTAAGACCAGTTTTTAGACCATTATGAATGCATCAAATGACAAATTACTGTCCAAAAAGAAAAGGCAAATACATGGTTTTTGATTTTGTAAACTTTAGACTTGAAAAAAATGATAATTGCTTATAGAAAATGTAAGTCAAGGACGCTACTAGAAACTAAGGGATTACTAAAATATTGCTGCGGTGATTTCTCAATCAAAGAGATTCACATGCTGCACAGAAAATATTAGCGCAATGTTGCATCATAAGTGCTGCTTATTTGTTTAAACAGCTGGTGTAGTTTATTCAATTCGCCACTCCCCAATGCTTGATGAATCTATTCTTATATTATTTTTGATTACCTAATGATCTAACCTCTGTCGCTTTGCTTCCCTTCCCATGAATCACACAAAATATTCGCGACGTCGCAAAAAAATCGTTACTTAACCAATTTCCACGAATTTTTCCCCGCCTGCATATACATATACAAATATATTTCGCCTTACGATTTAATTCGCCATCTAAATATTAAGACAGCAGCCCATAATGCTGGTTGTTGTCACGCAGTCAAGCTGTTTTCGCTATTTTTATGCTGCATTCCCGTTTTCGTAAATTTTTTCCCCGCATATTTGCTTTTGTTGTAGCACGCATTGCAATAATTTTTAATAAATATATATACACACACAAATGATTGCATATAAATGTTGAAAATAAGTGTGCGCGCAATCGCTTTATCGCCTTGCCATGGTAGAGCATCAAGTCGCCCTTGTGGCATTGTTTGCCTGTTGCACGGCTGTCCATACAAATCAAGGTTTAAGGCCTAAATTAAAAAATAATATACATACATACAGACGTACATATGTGCATCATCGGTGCGGTCGACATGCTTTTTCTGTCGTTGCGCTCGATTAATGCTGCGTTCGTCGTTGCGGTCCAGCAGCCGCCAAACAAAACCTGTGCCACAAATTCAAAATGCATTTCGAATGCCTCGCTCGCTTACTGGCTCGCTTTGCCGTGCCGTCTTTTGAACCCTTTGTGGCACTTTCTGCAGCCTGTTGTGCGCACGTTGTTATTGTTGTAGCCAATAAAATTGCAACTCACCGCCATACGATTGAATTTTTACTGCGCACCCTCTCTCCCAACTCCGCACTTTGGTACATTTTGCCTCCGCAGCTTGTGCTTGGTGCCTTCACCGTCATCGTCGTCGTCGTCGTTGTGCAATAGGCAGCAAATTTTATTACGCTCATTCGTAGGTTATAAACCCGCTCGCGCACACTTCGCCTTCATCTGACTTTCAGTTCTTCCTCTGACGCCTGCAACAACAACAACAGCCGTCCGAGTCGCTTTGCTGTCGTTGGGTGCTTTGATTTGGCTTTTTGTTTGGACGCGCACACTCCAACTTTCAGGTGATTATTATCAGCCAAGCTGACAAGTAGTACAAATACATATGCGAATACGTCTACAGCAACAAATGCCACATCAGCAGGGCTAAAGATCGGCAGCGGCGCTGTTGCCGTAAATTGTGTAGCAGTGTGGAGACCTTAACACACAAGTCGAGCTCTGGCCTGTTCACCGGCTCAGACTTTTCAATATGCGCACTCGTGCAAATGTCCAGCCAAGGTTCGCCGCTGTCGTGGCAGGTTGCTGCTATATTGCTGCCGCTGCTGTTGCTGCCCATTGTCGCACTTCATTTTGTGCGATTCACTTGTCGGAGGTGAGATAGTTTTGTCGTTTGTAGGCTGCTTCCGTTGGCTGGTATCATTTTTGTTTGGTCTTAAATTTTCTTGTTGATTTTTATTTTGAATTGTTCTTTATTCTTATAAAAATAATTTCTGGTACTACATTTTGTGTGGAGTTCCATTCGGTTATTGCTAAAATTTAGGCTTGAATGAATATTTTTTCTTGGTATTATATGAGTTCAAAAGGAGTGTAAATAGAAAGTAGAAGAGCAGTGAGGAAGACACTTTGAACCGCTGTTTTGACGATGTTGAGCGAACGTCTCTTTCAAAAATTCTATATAATTTAGTAAAGATTTGTTTTCAGAAAAATTTCATGTATTACATCACACTTTTTTTATCAAGCTCGAACCCGCATTAAGCTATTCATTTTCTCTGCATTGTAAGAATTCTTCAATTTCTGAAATTTTTGGTTTTGGTGACGTTCTGAAACTGTAATTTGCTTGTATATTTGAAAACAGCATGTATGTCTCTAAAAGAGCATGGGTTGTGACGTTGTATCATCCAAACTATGATCGTGTTCAAATCCTAAAACTTTCTCTTTCTCAATATTGTAGAAATGCTGTAAATTTCTATCTTTTTAATTTTGGAGTCGTTCGGAATCTACAATTTTTTTAATCTTCAATATAGTTTGTATGTTTCTAAAATAGTATTGGTTATCGTTTTATAATTTCAATATAATCTCTTATTAAATTACTATAACAGCATTTCGTAAAAAATTACCAAAGATAGCTCCAGGCTTCTTTCTAAGAAAGTTCTCTAAGTTCAAATACTCGAACTAGGATAACCACCCATCTATGTTGTACCGATTAAAGACTTAGAATTGTTTCTAAGATATCACTGGCGTTCAGTAAGTGCTTTTTCGAAATGCTTTTAATGGAGGATAAACTCGCACTTATGTTAATATCCATAAGGTTTTTAAGTAAAGGTTTTTGCACAAGATGAGTAAATTGGTAAATCTTGATTGAGATTTTGCCTGCAACTATAACAGAAACCGAACAGTATTTTAATTTTAGAGACATACTCTTAAAAAATCATGTATGTATCTTATCCCTAACCTAACCTTAGGTTGGGTTTCTTAACCCAATAAGAAATAAAACTGTCTAATTTATAAAATATTCTTTAGGCTCTCCCTCGTGATCTCTAAAAAATTTTATTATTATGGATCCCTCCTAAGTCTACCTAATACAAAGGAAATTTACTATATTAAAAAGTCTTAAATTCACTCAACAATCCAGCGAACAGATCACTCAAAGCTAAATTGTTGCTTCACTAGTTATTCTTTTATTTTCCGCTTCTTCCTGCAACTAACACAATGTATTCTGTGTGCGATTCCTGTCCGCTGATCTACAATAAATTTTTGCATTACATTCTTGCTTGGGGCGATGTTTGGCGTACCGAACGAGTTATAGCCTGTGCGGCTAACGTAGTTCCTGCCACATATTAGCATCTCGGCTGTGGCCTGTTAGTTTGCTGGTTCGTTGTTGCAGACGTCGCTTGTTAGGCTAGTTTGTTTGCAGCTGACCATCGTTTCCGCGGCACTTAGTTACCTGCTTAGTTGTGGCTGCCTCTACTGCTGCTGAGCTGCTGATTTCATCGTTTCAGTCTCATCGCTTGTTTGCTGCTATTTACATTTAGTTCGAGGTGGGACTGCAAAAAGAGTGAAAAAAGTACTTAAATAAAAAAGAGAAGCAAAGCTCTACTACGCTTTGTTTTTGGCTAGATTTTGCATTTTAATTTTCATGCAGCAGCGTCTTGCACTGAAAGCGCAGCTACAGGCTTGTATTACAAGCATGAGAATATTATTCGGTTGTAGTCAACTAATTTACATAAACAATTTTTTTGCCTTGTTTGCTTGTTGTTGTTGTTTATTCAAACTTTATATTGCTGCGATAATTTTTCTTTTTAATTGCTGTTACAAAGCAAGCAAAAAAAAAATTGCGCCGTTGATGCTAGTAAGAATAGTAACAATTCGCTTGCATGACTTCATTAATTGAGTTGGCAACAATTACAAATAAGCTTATGTATGTATTATGCAAACTGACAGTCGCCTCATTTTAATTTTTACTGTCGCCGATGCATATCATACTGTTTATAATATTATTATTATTGTTGCTCAAACTAATGACGATGGCTAATTGGTGGCAAATACATGCATACAAATATACATATATATATATATTTTTAAATACATATATACTTGCATATAATAAATGTATATCTCCATATCTATATATTAGCTAACGCCTACACTTTATGCCAATTTTTCTTATGCTTTTCATTTTAATTCTAATTAAACTTTTTCACATGGTAATTATAGATGTTGGCAATTGATTGTCAGCTTCTTCAACACATCAACCGCTGTCGCGGAGTCTGCAAAATTTCCCATTGTACTTCTATTAAGCAAGCAACTGCTCGTATTTCAATATTTTTGCTGTCAAATGCACTCAATATGCATTTCGAGTTTGTTGCAGGCGCTTGTGGTCTATGTAATGAATCTATGCAACCAGTCATTCACTGCTCCGGCTTACCAACCGCACTTGCAATATGCTTTAATATGACATATACCTCCATGTTGCATCATTTTGTGTGTGCTCAATGGGAATTCGTCATTCCCAGCCTCTATGTCTTCTTCATTAGCATTGCAATTGCTCATATCATTATGAGCAGCAGCAACAATTGTAACAACCTTAACATGCACTTCTTTTGCCAGGTAGGCAACATTGGTGAATTTTTCTTTAATACCAATTTTTTCTTGTTGAATTTAGTTTAACGAAATATATTTTTTTGCCGCTTTTAGTCGTTAATGAAATTATGTAATTTATTTGTTAATATTTTGATTAAATGCGAAGAGAGTTGTGAAAAAAGGTTAATATTTTTACAAACTAATTTAGTGCACAAACATCGCATACATTTTAAGAAAAAAAGTATACTTTTTGAAGTTAAATAATTTAAAAACATATTCGCAACGTTACTAGTCAGATTCAATCTTTATAAAAAATGTATCCCAGTAGTCTGGGTGTTACAAACAAAAAACTGAGAAGCTAGTTCACGTATGGTATATACAGACAGACGGGCATGGCTAAATCAACTCGGCTCTCACACTGATCTTTTATATATACATTTTACAGGATCTTCAATCTCCCTCTGGGTGTTACAAACTTAATATACCCAGTTTAGGGCATAATTAGTAGACTTTTAGTAGAAAAAACCAATCGCAGAAGAATGGGTGCGTAACTTGACTAACATTCGATTAGTTAGTGACTAGACTAAGGTAGTGTTAGCATATTAATTAGCAATAGATATGTAAGTGGTTCTGTGAGAAAGTGTTCATGGCACAAATAAATCTCTGGGCGCCTTACACCTTGCCACGAACCACAGATATAGAGGAGAAGTTTGGTCAAGCATACAACAAAAAAATGCATAAATATATTTCAACGACCAAACACAGTTTGCTGCAGCTGCGTAATCCACACTGCCAACGCATAGCCTAGGTGCAACCAAATGCATTGCAAACACCTACGAATGTGACACATATGTATGTACGTATGTGTGTCTACTTAATGTAAATAATAACACATACGATTCATAAGAAATAACCCACGAATTTAATATTATTGTTTGGCAAATACAAAAACCCCACGTATGGCTATATTCTAAATATATTGAACCCAAATAGCAACACAAAAACTAGTTTACTTGCCACAAGTGCCAAAAGTCTACCTGTACGCCACTGAATACTCTTAGAGGGGGGAAAAGGAAGCGAATAGCACGTAGTACCAAATTGCAATAGACAACAAAAATACCAACACAAATAATAGTTAAGCAACAACAACAAAAACAATAAAGGTATTGCCTTTGGCCTACAATGTGCAACTGCCAACATCTGTTTGGGATTGGTTAACCAAAAAATACAAACAAACACACATAATTTTATTTGTATTTATTAACAATTCGTATATGCAACACGATAAGGGTCACGCATTCGGCTATTGGAGTTCAGTGCAGTTCAGTTCACTTTTCTCACTCAATAATTTTGTTATGAAATAGGCTGTTAGAACAAGTCTTGCAGCCTGATAGAAGTAGTATAGATGCAGCAAGGAACAATAGTATTAGTAGGAAAAACATAATAGTAACAACAACAATCACCGCACGGATGTTTGTGCATTGAGGGCAGAATATTCATATCGGCGTGTAGAATTGGCGCAAATGCGCTGCGACAGGCTGTTTGACTGGCTGGCAGGCAGGCAGGCGTTGGTTTGCATGTTGCACCTGCCTTGAAAATTGCCGCACCTTTGCCTACAAGTATAAGCATGTGTGTGGGTATATATTGTAAGCTATGAGAGTGGCGCAGCCGTGCATACCTATTTGTGTAGTTGTGGCTATGCATTTCAGTGGCTGTTGCACGTACTTTGGTGTTGCATGTTGTAAGCATGCAATTGTATGCTTATAATTGTAGGTGTGTATGTGCGATTGGCAAATGTGGTATACTACCAGCGATTTTGTGGCACATTCACTTTATGCCACAGTTACTGCCAGCAGTAGCGGCAGCCGCCACAGCCGCAACCTGCCAGCCATTCAAGTGTAAAAGTTTGGAAATTCGTGGTAAACAATTTTCCCATTTTCTTCCCTTGACTAGCAGCTGGAAATTTACCAATTTTGCATGCAGCCAATATTCAATATGTCTGTAAGTATGTGTGTGCGCTTTTCATCAGCATTCTGTTTTGTTGGTGCTGAGGTTATAGGAGTACTTTCAGTTGGTCAGTTGTCTGTTGGCAAGCTGCTAATGGCTGTTGTTGTCAGCATGTATGCAATAGTTGCAGCCTCCTTTTCTCTGTGTTGCACCACTTGGCGTGTGGCAGTAGCCGCGTCCTGTACTGTTGCAGGCTCGTTGATGCTGCCAAACATGTTAGAAAGGTGACAGTGGCAGGCGAGAAGTGCCGTTTTCAATTTATGGGCATAAAAAGTTGAAAGTTGCACTTAAATTTTTTTTTTGTATTTCCTTTTTGCTATAATTTCTGTTTTTATTTTTCTTTGATTTTATTTATTTTTTAAAACTTTAATTTGTTGCAAGCTAATTATGCTGTTACTATCCGCCGTTAAATACTTTGCATAAATGAGTGTTCAACACTTTTCCATATGCTATTGTTATTGTTGGTATGTTAGTCGAGTTGTTATATTCAAAGTCATTTCAATGAGGAAATGATATTCTCATAATTTAACGAGTCTACAATAGCAGCATGCAAAAACCGTTCAACTGCATTAGTATTGGTCATAAGCTATTAACTGTTTTAGTGTTTTTTGCCATAAATATCGCACACCCATACACATACCCACCCGACCATATTCGCATGAGAATTTGAAAAAAAGCTAAGCGCGTAACATTTGCGTGCAACAAGTTGACTGGCCAGTCAACTGGCAAGTCAGCACTCAGCAACATGCTGTTGATGAAAGACAACGCCGCTTTTATTTACATATTTTATTCACACACTCACACACATACACCTCAAAGACTCAAAGCTGAGCACATGTAGATCGCTGTCTGCAGCAGGGACTGGTTGAACCTGTAAATTTTTTTGTTGGCAACAGTAGGCAAAAAAGTGCTAAACTTACGATACATTGAAGAAAAAACATATATACATACACACATTATGTTTTTTCTGCGTTAATCTGTGCTTAGCGCTTTTCTATGCAGCTTATCTTTGGTTGTATAGGCTTTTGGCAGGCGGATGTACGAACGCGTCAGCGGACATTGGCAAGGAGTTTATATATCGATTTTTCATCTATCTTGCTAAAGCTTCCATTTTCGAATCGTCTTTGAACTCTATATTGCTTCAAAGGACGGATTTACTGTGTTTTGTAGTGATATTCGAATCATTTTAGAGTTTGATAAATTCGATTTCTAATGAAAAAAAATTTTAGAAAAATTCAATACACAATTGAAAAAAAATCTACCTTCCTTTCTTATGTTCTGAATTAGTTTTCAAATCATCATAAACTCTTATTTCTTCAAACTCTTTATATTCTCAAAAAATTAAATACACGCTTTAGAATAAAATCTATACTCCTTTTAGAGTGTTTCTCGAATATTCGAAATTTTCGAAAGATTTAATACACACTTTGAAATAATTTTACAATAGTATCTTATAACCTGAAATACTTAAATTTTAAGTCTTCTTCGAACTCTGAAAAGTTTTACAAACATTTAATTTTACAAAATACTGCCTTGTTATGTTTTGAAACCTTGATGTTCGAATAATGATCGCTGATATTTCGAAAGATTCAGTACAGACTCATTTCTGTTGCATCATCTCTTCTCATGTTCTGCAATAATTTCTTCGAATCATGTTCGAACTCTAGAAAGTTTTATATATTCTCAAAATAAATAGAAAAATTTAAAATAGAAATTAAAAAAGTTCAGACTATCCTGAATCACTGAATTGCAATTTCTCGTGCATCGCGCTGAACGCTGAGCCCATACCGCTAAACCCTTGATGTCATCACGTTGCACGCTGCGCTGCTTCCCAGTACACCACGCCATGACATTCATATCCTTACTTACATATGTATATATATGAAGAGATCGAAGATCGCTATTAGCGTTTGAAATTAACTGCGATCAGTGATCACTAAGTGGCGACAGCAATGGAAATGCGGCCGCCAATGATGCATCTAGAGATGTTACCGCAAACGAGCGGACCACAAGCAACATTATGTAGCAACGACGCGACGTCGGCATATGGGTGCGATAAGCGTCGCCTATAGTTAGACAAAGATTTTGCTTTGTTGCAGTCATTGTTGCTAGTCTAAAACTATTGTTTGTTTTGTTGTTGTTCGACTTATGGCATGGTGAGTGCTGCATTTCACCCAAAACGCCAACGCTGTCAACACACTAAAAGCCACAGAGTTGCAGTCGAAAGCATGGCATGAGACAGTTCAGCAGCCGCAAGACATTTGCGATCAATACGATGTGATAATTGCAACAAAGTCAACACACACATAGTTGCTGCGGCAACCAGCAGCCAGCAGGAGTGGTGCATGTGAAATAGAAAAGCAAACAGTTGATGGCATTGTCTAGCCGGCGAGAGCACTGAGCCGCACTAAGTTAATGGCACAGCAACACTAAGAGTGCAACACACACACACATACCAGGCAACCACAAATGTGTAGTGATCTGTGTGCGATCGATAGATCGATCTTTTGTTGCGGACGCGCTACAAATGTGTGTTTGTTGCGGCGGGTCAGAATTGTTTGCTATACTTAATGGGAAAACAAACTGGCTGTCTCGCTGCTTGTGGAAGAGAGGAGAAGCGAGGATCGCAGCAAGATGGCTGAATGAAGTGGTGGGCCTGTGGTTTGATAACAAATTGTGGAAATTGTTGTGGGTATTAAAAAGCTTGGGTGTGTGTGACGGCATGTGGGAAGTGTAAATATTTTCTTGCCTTACACTAACACACAGCTACACAAATGCCGTTGCATGTTGAGGCCAGCACGTTGCATTTCCTGAAATGCGAACCTTACTCTGACTTATGAACGTGCATAAGCTGAAGGTGAAAGGAGAGCAGATATGAAGGTGGAAGAATAGAGTTTTTGAACTAAACGATATATAATTTTTAAGTAAAACTTTGATTTTTTTTATAATTTCGAATATTTTTTGAACTATAAAGTGGTCCTGCCATTTAGCTAGTAATTTTTTATGCACAACATTGTAATATATGTGGTTATGTATGTTCATGTATGTATATGATGGATGTTGCTGTGTTCTTTGTGATTTTTTGTTTTTTTTTTTGGTAATCGGCTTTCATTGTAACATTCTAGTGACTGTTGCTTACGCTTTAATATTGCCATCAACAACACGCGCTTCGCTTGTATGCCGTTTTATTGCAGCAACTCTGCTTTCAGCAAACATTCTTTATTTAGCTATTTGTTTTTGTATGCCGCATACGCTCGCGTTCGCTCTGACACACATGCGCCGACCGCCACACTGCGCAACTTAAATGTGCTGTGGTGATTCGTGCCAATTTTAGGCTGCCTACTACTTTGGCTATAACCGCGCGCATGCGCCACATGCTAAGTTGCCGCTAAAAGCAGCACTAAACAAATATTTTCTTTTCATTGGCTGCAACTCTGCGCTTTATTGTACTTTTGTCGCTCAAGCTTTTGTTGTTTTAAGTGGCATGACGCAGACTTTGACTAATTGAAATTCTACGGTTGCCACAACGTGATTGCTCCAGCTTCTTTGCGAATGGAATTCTCGTTTTTTATTATTCAAATGTTTATATGCAAGTCCATAGGTGAGGTAGAGCTCGCCTAACCTTTGAGTGAGTGTTGTTAAAGGTTGGCGAAGATGAATTAGGCTGATTAAATTACTCACATGCATACTAGTTATTCGCGAAATGCACTCACACATTATTTTTGAGTCATTCTTCCAGCTTATTACAATAAATTTTAGAACTATTTGAGTTATTACAACTTTTAGATCTATTTAATATATATATATTTCGTTTAAAATAACTCAATTAAATTAATTTTAAAGAAATAAATGCACTACAATTGATTAATTAAAAATTCATATAATGAATTATTATTGATGAATAATAATTGTGAGGACTAAAAACTAAATAATGGCTCATTAAGTGTATTCAACTTTAATTTTGATTTATATTATTATTATTTGTAAGTTAAAATTTATGATTTTTCAAATATAATTTATATATTATCTTGACTTAGATGGTAGGTCATTTTAAATAGCACGCAATGACTTATTAGGTCTATGAAATCTGAATTTAAATTTACAATTGATTAATTAAGAATTAAGATTTATTAGTTTTCATAATTCATATATTTTGGCTGATATGTTATGATTAATAATTTATAAATTAAATGCACTATTTACTTTGAATTATATTGTAAAATTTAAATCCGGGCTTACTTCTATAAATAATTATTTATTAATTAGCAGTAGTTTTTAAGCGTTTTGATTAATGCATCATAAATTATCAGTTTTTGTCATGATTTATGAAAGAAATTTTATGATATATGACTTAAGAACTTTAATTAATTACGATTATTAATTATGAATTCATCTTATTGAATTATGTCTTAAAATGTTAGTGGATTTATTAATCGTTAATCCTGATTTATGGATTACGCTATTTGACTTAAAATTAGAGACTACGATTATAAATGATGGATTAATCTTTCTGAGTTATGACTTAAGATTTAAGTAGCTTTAATAATTGTTAATCTTGACTTATGAATTAAGCTATTTGACTTAAAAATTATGAAAATATTAGTTCACAACTATAATTTAATTTTTGGATATAAGTTTTAAATGGCGATTTCGGAACTTTTAGTACTAAATTTTGTATTACGAAGTCAGACTTATAAGTTTTGTAGCAGGTCTGTAGAATGAATATACTACTATTGGGTTTATATGAATAAAAATAATTATTATTTGATCTAATTGATAGTAAAATTTAATTTATAACTCTTAGTTGTGAATTAAAAACAAATAATCTTTTAATTAAACTGATTTGTATTAAATTTTAAATATTTCATATAATTTTTGTACTTCAGAATCTTTGTTTTAATATGATTTCGTAAGTAAAATAATTAAACAATTTAAATTTTGAATTAAATGTGAACGTAGTGCTCACAATTTAGCTGTGAAATATAGGAAATACAGGTTTAGATTTCGGTAGTTGCCAACTGCAATGTAAGTGCTTCGAAAAAGAAGAAAAAACTTAAAAATATAGTTCAAACATCGACATCTGCATATTTTCACATATCTCCCGAATTCCAGCTTATAATCTCAAGATCGCAAACACTATTAATATTTCATTTTATGTGCCTTTCACCGCGAAAGTGGTAGCGCATAACTTTTGATATCACTCACTGCAATTCCTATAAATTGTGCTCGTTATCACCAATATCACTGACAAGAATGATTGTTGTATGCTTGTAAAAAAAGTGCGGTAAATATGTTAAACTGGCTCATACAAGATAGACCAGTTGTCTTTCTCAGGTGCCATTTAAGAGCTACAACAAAAAAGAACAAAAAAAACAAGCTGGCAACACGCACGTTGGGTCAAGCCATGCTAGTAGTTAGTGACGGTGGCCAGCACAATAAGTTCACACATTTTAATATGAGGGAAATTACGCAGGCACAGCGGCGGTAATCAGCCGACGGCGGACATCATTTAAATGCACTCAGGCTGGTGTCATAAATACCTGATTTTTATTTATGTATATACAAAATTCAGCGAGCATACATATTTACATACAAAAATGCATCCATCGATTAGGTGAATATGTGTGTATGTGCATGTGTGGATTTGACGCGCGGTCATGCATTTAAAGTTGCCAAGTTAAAGACGCGATAAACCGAAATTATGGAAAAATCATATATTCACATGAAACCCGAAATAAATACTCGTAAATAAAAAATGGCGGCACATAAAATATAAAATGCTGATTAAAAGCGCTTGAGGTTAGTGAAAAAGCGCACGGCAACTAAACCCAAAAGAAAACATATTTATATTTTTTGGCTGCTACATAAAAAATAAATACAACGTAATTTCAATAAACACACCAAAATTATTTATGATAATTGTAATTGTTGCTAGAGTGCAGTGCATGTATGTTTACATGGGCTTATGCGCATGCGCGGCGCACAACGTGTAGCGTGTCCGCACAGCCGCAGACCCAGCTGTGAATTACTAGCGAGATTAATTGCACACACACAGCGAGCGCAGCTACTAACAGTGACTACAACTGTTGTTGTATTGCCGTTGCAGTTTGAAAACTTGGTTGTGGTGTTGTTGCAACAGTGGGAGGCACGCAAAGCACCAGCATGCATGATTTGCTGTATGTGCTCCCGCTCGCTCGTACTAAAGTTTTTCTTTTGCTTTCCAAACATATGACCATTTGCGCATGCGTTGGCGTAACGCTGGCATTTGATTGCTTACAGCAAAATGGAGATAAACAAGAAAAATGCACTCGTAATTGTTGCTCCCAAAGCCAAAGTCTAAGACACAAACAGTTACGATACGAAAAATGGTTGTAAAGTGTAATTATCGCGCTGCAGGGATTGCCCGCCCGCGCGACGGTCAGACTGTCAGAGCGACATAGTCAGCCGATCAGTTAGTTAGTCAGCTGCTCTCAATCAGCCAATCAGGCTCAATGACGCGTTAGCTCGCGCTGTGGGACTAACATTGACGATTGAGTTCATATATTTCTAGCAGAAGTTAGAGGTAGCGTGTAGAATGCAAGCTACAGTATTCTCTGCTTTATTGAACTACATACTGAACGAACTTTAACTAAAGTAGTATCAGTTTTTTGATTTCGCTCTCAATTTATCCGACTACATATACTTTCTGCTCTGCCGCCTACCTCTTTAATGAAAGTCTTTACTGCCATTTCATTTCGCCAACCATATTTTGTCTTCATTGCTGTTCTGCTAAATTTTTTCCCACAGGGCATTTGCTCACAAAATGTCATGTATTCGCCGCCAACATCCACCTTCGCCTTCTGCATACAATGACAGTTCGAAACGTGACCAGAATCGGCTAGTAGACACGCGCGTTTGTAACTTCTTACGGAGTAGAGTTTCAAAGCCTTAAGATCGCATGAGTGGGGTGTGTTTAATGGAGAATAGTTGATGCATTCCATATAGTATATGACTTTTAGTCACTAAAGGGTAGGGAGTTGTGACAACTACTATGTACCTATTTTATATAACAGTCATCTATTTTTACAAAGTTACAGGATGCACTTGGATTTTTTATGCCGCCTTTTATGACATTTAAATTATATATTTTATTTATTTAGCAAATGTTATTTAATGTCAAACTTATGTTTGTCATATATTTTTATCACGTATTTTAAGTATTAAGAACAGTTATTATATTTTCGGAAACAATATCTCAAACCCGGTCTTATAAATTTGCAAAATTAATGTTCTGTTTTATTTATATTAATTGTTCTAGAATTTAGATTTAGGTATATTTACTAGAACTTAAAGCTTTGAAGTGTTCGTAGTTTGTTATTGTAGATTAAGTACTTCAGTACCCAAAACTTATGAGGATTCTTTATGTTGTCACAATTTTATGTAATTTAACAGTAAGTTCAGACGATTAATTGCGTTTTAAGTAAGAGTACGTATAATTCTTCAAAAATTATTCACTGCATTATTTTTAAAAGCATGTCTGAAAAATTATTATTTCTAAAGACACACTTAAAACTTAATATAATATTATAAATATTAAAAAGACACAAATCAGGACACTTTAGAGACCTACCTCGATTCATTATTGATTAAGGTAGATTAAGGGCATTAATTGAGTGGATTAAAGCTTTAATGAGTACTTTTGCGACGCTGTGAGTTTTCCACATAAGGTAAACTGAGTACTTTATATCGATACTAAGAACATTCACTCAACTCAATCATTGCTTAGATTTTCTTGGAGTACATATTGTGTGCTTAGTAGAGATTACTGAAAACTACATAAATCCGAAATCAATATTTCTAATATTTAAAGATTATTTTGAATCAATCAACTCAGAAAAAACGTGTTTTTCGTCAATTTGTTTAAAGAGTATTTCCAAAAAAAAAGATAAATATCATGCATATTTACAGAATTAAATGTTTTTCAATTATCGATGATTCATTTTGAAAAATTTTGGAATGATCTTTTTGAAAAAATTGATGGTGTCTCAAACATAAGGCCGTTTTTGTGAAAATATTTACATTTCAGAGTGACTTTAAAATTTTTGAATTATTCAAAATTCTTGTTGCTTTAATAATTACCTAATAAATACAGTATCTAAAAAATTCATATGAAATTTTCAAGTCGATAGGTCCAGTCATTTCGGAAAAATTTTTCTCTTGTTGTTCTCTCTTAAGTTAAGTTGGTTTAAGTAAAGTTTTTATGTAGTCATATATGAATTGCATCTTAAATTGCGTGATTTTATTGTGTTGACCGCTAAACAAATGCATTGAAACACTTTCAACTGCAGTTAAAAGTTATTTTAATGTAGTTTCTTTCCGGTTAATATACTGCTTTCATCGAATTTTACTTTATTTTGTAAATTTCAGTGCAGAAATATATCTTATTTTATATTTTACTTTTACTTACTATCTAAATAAATCAGAAATGTAATACACCGCTTTAGTCTTAACATGCTTACATACGGCTTACATGAGCAGACACGTGTGCAAAAGAGACATAACTTTAATATTATATGTAACCGAAACTATAAAACCGTTATGCTGCCACTCATAATTCACATGCAAATTCAGTATTTACGATATAATCTAAAAAAATATATGCATTTATGTATGGAAAACAACAATGAGCTACAACTTAATAAATATTGCGCTCAAAAATCAATAAATTTCAAGTCATATAACTATAACAAAATGCAGTGAAAATCGATTTTGATTGCAAAAGCCGCCTAATATACCTACTTTCAATTTCCATAAACAAATCATGGAGCAAAAGTCGAAATTTATTGTATATAAAGCGAACATTGTGAGCCAACCTCTCAACTCGACGTCATCAGCTATCCATCTTCTTTATGCCGATCATGTCTGCCTGCTTAAATACATTAAATAAAACATTCGGGTCATTTATTGTGCACAATTTATTATTTGTAAGTTTTTATTTCGATTTAATTCGGACCATTTATGCCACTCCAATGTGGACTCATAAATCTGCATGTGTGCAGGCATTTCAAAACTTATTGCGCGCACGAAATGCAACTGTGCAATAACCGCTAACTTGGTAGTATTTAGTGACAGACTCTTGCTTGCCTTGCAACAGCGCCACAACGCCATACTGTTACCACCTCATTGAGTAGCTTTTCAGCGGCGCGATCACTTACCGATCGCTATAAACGATCATACTAATATAGATACGTATATTTCTGTATAAATAGTTAGTTGAAGACATACAATTTATTGTTAATTTCCCAATAAGCTCACCTAATGCAGCTTTTCAGCGTACCATTACTTAGGCCACTAATCTTGTGTGCGATCGCGATCGCTCGATCACCCAACGATCGTCGAAGTGTGTTTCATATTTTCTTCGATTTGCCACATTTCATGCGTTTTTCTGGCTTAGTAGTGGTGGTGGCCTGTGGCTTAGTCCCAGTAAAATGAATGCGGTCAACATTTAATAACGATAGACGATCGTAAATGTGGTGAGCGCTCATAAGCAGTCAGCTATAACTGAGAGGATATCGAATGTGTGCTTAGTTGGCAGTTGTAGTTTAGTCAGTCAGTCATCCCCCTCAGTGGGGTCAGTTGATTGCAAGTTTTATATTTTTTACCACTCTATATACGTCTTCCTTTGCGGTGTGGAGTCAACAAATCAAAAACACATTTATTAGTTCTCACGTTGGTCGTTTACAAATCAAATCACTCCGCAGCTAATACAGTTGCCGGCGGTTGGTGGTAAAACAACAGTAGTCGACGATCAACAGCAATTGCTGCAGACGACTGCACTAGTCAACATAGCATCAGCAACAGCTTCAACACATCAGCAATTGCTCACAGTTCCAGCTGCGCCTTGAGAGTAACTCGTACACCATTGCTGCTGCTGTCTTCGGCAGCTGCATTAATTCAGCGCATGCGTAGAGCCAAACACGCGTGCGCGCTTTTCCCAATCGCCGTGGCAGTTAGTCTATCAGCGAGGCGGCCACTGCGCCATACTTATTTAGAGAGTTCGTATTGCCTGCCTGCGTCTGGGGACGTGATTGTTATTGTGGCTGCTGCATGTCGGCTGTCGACTATTTGCTGCTGGGAGCGTATGAGTTATGTTGCTGGCGTGTTGGAGTGCAACAGGTCGCTTGGCTTGCTGCCGGTTTGGCTGCCTACTGCACGCGGTAATTGTGTTGGCAAAGATGAAGCAGTAAAAGCTGCAAATTGTTGTTGCACTACGCACTGCTGCTATTCTAGGTTTCGCATTCGTCTTCCTCTAGTTTTTGGTTGCTATTTTCATGCTCACCGCATTAGTAATTTAATGTGACTGTCCTCAACCAGCCGCTGAAAAATGTCATTGGGTTTACGCAAAACCGCAGACTTTGGAATTCCTCGTGTCATTTGAGCCTTTGGGGTTTGCATTGTGCACTAGTTGAACGCACAGTAAAGTAGAGCTGTGTGCCTTAGAGTTTCTTTATGGATGCATATTTATTTATCAATACTTTTTACATATTTGCAATATTAATGCAATAATTAAAATACATTTTATTCTCTTCTGTATTTTTATTTATTTATGTATTTATATCAATACTAGTAATGAAAATATCAGGATTTTATAACATTATATTTTTTTTAAGAACAATCTCGACATAACCTTCAACAAATTATCAAAAAAGATTTAAATAATAATATTTTGCGTTTTTTCCTCATCATTTTCTGTAATTAAATATAGCTCTTAACCCTAAAAGCTTCGGATAAAAAATTGTATTTATTTATAAAAGAGGAACCGTCAACATAACCTAAAAAATTTTGTCGGGAAATTTGAATCTATGACAATTTTGTCTCTCTTGCTTTTGTAATAAAACAAAGCTGTAAATACGCAAAATATCATATAAAACATTATACTCCAAAAAGAAACGTCAGCATAATCTCAATTTTTTAACCAACTTGTATGATAATTTTTCCATAACTTTTTCTCATTTTCATTATCAGTTTTTGTAATTAAACACAGCTCTAAGTACTAAAAGTACCATATAAAAAAGTATATGCAAAGAAAAATTGTTAACTTAACCTCAAATTTTAATTTTTACATACTTTTTTCTCTTCCATCAAAACTCTTTTTAGAATTAAACATAGATACGAATACCAAAAGCTCCTTTTAAAAAATTCAAATATTTACAGAAGAAACTTCAACATAACCATAATGAGAATTTATTTCATATCAATTTTTTATAATGTTTGTCGACCAGCTATTCTTCAGGCCAGTGCATATATACATTTTTAAATATATGCGTACCTCGTAAAGTCATCAGTAAGGAATAAAGGCATTCGGCAATGCTAAACTTGCCCACCACCAATGAAAGTGCCATTGACCACGGGCGTCGGATACCTATACAACTAACCAACTCTTTAACTTAACTGTTTCGACTCCTTTTTCAGATTTTCACCCTATTTTCTTCTTTCTCTGGGACTAGCCAATTACTTCCTCTCTGTTCTAACTTTCCTTTCCTCACGCAGTACACTTCTATCTCGTATGTCGAAGTTATCAATTTGACTAGTACTAACGGGTCATCCAATTAGAGGTGTTTTTTTCAATAGCCTTTTGTTTTGCAAATCGTTCAACTTTATTAAGAAAATCAACGCGCTTCGCTCAACTTATGGTCAACATAATCGGCCTACTGGGCGTACTATTCGCAACACCATCACCAATTTTGAGACCCAGCATGCATTATTGGATAATATTCGACCGAATAGACCACGTACAGCACGCAGTGAAGTATAACGGCCGTAGCTGAGAGCGTACACGAAGACCGTGGAGAGTCGATTCGGCGTCGTTCGAAGCAACTTGGACTTACGTATGGTACTACTTGGCGCATTTTACGTCGAGACCTTAAATTGAAAGCGTACAAAATACAGTTGAGCAACCTAAAGAGATTCAAGAGCTGCCATTTTATCCAGAAAAAAGAACAGTTTGGTGTGAGAACTGGTGGAAACATTGGTGCATACTTCTTCAAAAATGATGCCGGTGAGCACGCGCCATGATAACCAACTATTTGATGCCTGAAATTAAAGCTCGTGATCTCGGCGACAATTGGTTTCATCAAGACAACAAGATGGCGCCACTTCCCACACGTCGCATCAATCAATGGATTTATTGAGAGAACACTTCGGTGAGCAGTTATTTTCACGTTTTGGACCGTTCGATTGGTCACCAAGATCTTGTAATATCACACCGTTAGACTTTTTCCTGCGGGGATATGTAAAATCTAAAGTATATGCGAACAATCCCGCTTCGATTCAACTTTAGAGCAAAACATCACGCGTGTCATTCGCCAGTTACCAGTCGAAATGCTCGAACCACCATCTGTGATTTTTTCTTTAAAAAAGTACGGAGCCCCGAAATGTATCGCCCTTTATTTTACACTAAGAAATCACCGCCCCCGACAGCCGATGATTTATTGTTTTTGAGCGCGTTTATCTGCTCCGCCATTCTTCTCCTCCCAGGCATGCGCGTACGTATATATGCGCGTACATTTTGAAAAATTATTTCAAGAAATTGTAACTTGATGTACTAAATAGACGACGAGCATGCGCAATGAATGTGCGGCGTGAGAAACTTCATTTGTTGCGGTTTCATTTTTCATGCAAGTCGTTGATTGGTTAGGTGTTGGTGGTGGTTGAGGTGGTGATGATGCTGTTGGAGCCGCAATAGTTTTGCTCTCAACTTCCATTTCATTTGTTTATGTACATATATACTTATCATATATATATTTTTGTTGTCTTGTCTAGAAATTAGATCCTTTCCATCAAGCGAAGACGTAACACATCACTTCGGCAACATAGTTCTTTAACTCGTTGGTTTTGATTTATTAGCAGCTGGTGATTCTTTGTACACTTATATATATACTATATATATTTATATAAAATTATTATGTTCTTGTTTGTGATTTGTAGTCAACTATGTCTGAGTTTGTATGAAAGTCTATAGACATTTTAGTCGCGCTTGTCATTGGCAGTTGCAAGCTGGGCATGCGTAAAAATTTGGAGCATTGAAAATTCTAAATTTCTCATGCTTTTAGGCGCGAGTTGCCATTAATATGATTTTTCTTTAATGAGATGTATTTCGTACTAATACTTTTGTAAAAAAAAATTAAAAAGGCATTATATATAGTACAATGAATCAAATTTCGCAACTGCATTTTTGGACAAGATTTTTCCATTAATTAATTGTTTAACTTAGATATAAAAAACAAATATTTTTTTTCAAAACTCTGCTCATAACGCTATTTTGAAGGCACCACTCCCGATGCAACAAAGTCGATTTCTCCACAAGAGATTTAATCCTCAGAATTTTGAAACCATATTTTTATTTTACTTAACCCCAGTTAAGCCTAGACGCAAGCTTTCTTGGATTTTTGAAAATTTAACAAACTGACAGTAATAAAAACGTGCATTTTTTAACTATTTTTTTCAAGCCAAGCAAATAAAGAGTTTAAAAAATTGAAAAAACTTGAAAAAAGCTTGAATCTAAGCATAGTGGAACATTTTGTGATTCAGTAATAGTTCACTGTTTTCGAATATATTCAGAATCGTGGCAAATCTCAGAAAACACTACATTTGGGAAAACGCGTTTAAAGACGAGTGGGTGACGTGAATAGTGAGCGCGTGGCCGGGTTTAGGGCTTTAAATCTGGGAAACCGACATACTTTCGATCAAATTCTTTATAGTGCGTGTTTCTAGTTCTAACTCCATTAGAAATATGCCAAAAAGATCAAATAATTCAAACCGTTAAGACAAACGATCGCCTTAAATATATAGTGGGCTGAGAGGTTCATATTATAAGTGTTAAATTAATAATTGATCCCTATTTGCTTTTCTTCTTCTTTTTTTTAACTTTTTTATGTATTTCTTTTCTTCTTTCTTCTTTTTGTGTTTTCGCGTTATACAGAAATAAAATAAGCTTAAAATTCATTTGTGCCCAATATAAAATATATTTGATATTTGCAACACACAAAAAATAATTAATCATAACATTAACATAGATGTAATGACTATTAAAATGACATAATTATTTTAGTAAAAAAAAATTTCGGGTAAAAACTTTTTTACATGGATTGGTTTTATTTATGTATTTAGTTGCACATAAATATATGTGTCTCCTCATTTTAAATTTAAAATATTTCAATTACTGCATTCTGCTACGCTTGTCATCAGCGTCACTCGCATAATTAGCTGCGCCACTCACTCACTGACTCGCTCTTTCGCACACTCACGCACTTACCGGCACTTACAGTGGCAATGCGTTGTTGTTGCGTTACAGCACTTAGCACACCGGCTAAAATTGTACGACAAAATAGCCACTGGCATACCACAAGGTGGGTAATACCTTAAAGCGAATACAAAAACAAAACCAACGCGAAACCTACTTTTTTGATTCGAAATTATATAATGCAAAAAGTAAAGGGTATGCAAAAAGTGCGACACAAAAATGCTGTCAACCGCCAGAAATTAACGGCCGTGTGACAAACTGTCAGACATGCGGCCAGTCGTTCATCTCACTGCCACATGGCGACAGGTCGTTGTTGTTGTGTTGCAACACAACACTCACGCGCGCTGACAGTTCATTTAAATGTGGCAAGTGACAATCAAATTGTGCATAGCGCAAGGTGGCAACTAGTCTTGCAACATGCAACGCAATGCGTGGCTGAGAATGGCAGACGAAAAAAGAAACGGCAAAATAAACGCTTTGCGGCACACACGCTGCACCCACTTTGCTTAAGCGATCGCTTTTGGTGTGCGCAATGTTGTTGCTTTTGTATTTTTAACAAGATTTGCTGAGTTTTTTGTTTTTGTTAATAGTTGGCTTACTGTCTTGATTTGGCCTTATCAGCAGCGTGCAATCAGAAATTTTAATTTTACACCAGCCGCGACAAGCGTTAAATTTTTTAATTTAAACGCTGATGTTGCTGTGATATGGACAAGTTGCAATGTTTTTTGTTGTAATCTTTAGTGTTCCAAAGATTTTTTTTGCTAGTACTAGACTATCAGCATACAGCTGCGAAGGAGTTGCTTGAAGATAAGGGATACAATTAATTTTTTTCTAACATTTTTAACATTTAAATCTTTCATCTAAAAATTTTATTTACAAAACTAAAACAATAACTAATTTTTCTAAAATTTCCATAATTCCCCATAAACTTCCATACGCCCTGTTGCAAGCAATAAACACAAATCTGATACGCTCATAGATTGGCGAAAATTTCTATGTGGCAACTCCTTCGGGGGAAAATTGTAACATTTCTCATCGAAAATGTTGCCTGCTAACTGTAATTCACACATGCGGCTGGTGAAAAGCGGTAATGACAACAACTAGCAACAACCACACGCGCCAATAACTAACTGCACTCTAAGAAGCTCCCACCAATAGACTTATATTTGTATGCTTGCATGTGTATAAACATGTGTAAATATGTGTGTGTGGGTTTGTGGTAAGCTTGCGCTTTTAGTAGCACAGCATTTGTAGCATGATCGCATGTTGGCCATCGCTCGATTCATTAGGTATTGCAGCATGTATTTGCTTGCAGTGGCTATTTTTATTGTTTTTGTATTTGTTCTTCTTGTTCATGTTGTACTGCCTTGTGGCGCTTTGCAATGTGTTCGATTTTTACCAGCAATTTAATTTTACAAGTTGCCGCAGCGCGATTACGATCGTCGATATGATCAAGCGCCAATACATGAAAGCAACAGCCACAACAAATACAGCAAATAGAAAACCAACAACATGTGTAGTATAAAGTTGCCACAACTTGTATTTGCCACACAACTAACAACAAGTAGTAGCGACGTGCAACTCATCGCTTTAACGCGCTGCGATCGCGAGTAGCGCTCGACGATACAACACCACAAAGTTAGCGGTGAAAATAGAATAAGATGGGCAGTAGTAAGCAATCGGTGAGTAACTGAAATTGGCGAAAAAGTGCATAACACTTGAGCCTGATCGTCAATGTGAACCTGAGAGATCAGTGGGTCGATAAAGGCTCGCCTATTACCGACAGCGAAAACACAGTGTGGTTGTTGTTGCTGCAGCGAAAGGCTTTACTACTGCCCAACGGGCAGCCTAGTACATACATAAATACATGCAACAACAACAGCACGTTGATGTTGCAGCTGAGATTTTCAACGCTCCAACATCCCGAGCACGAATTTTACTGCCAAACTAACTGGGTTAAATTTACTTGCCACAGCGCTTTTACGTTCTTATATACCTCCATACATATATACACATGAACATGCACAGTTGAAACTAAGCTGTCGATTACTAGCTGCTGTAAATCTGCCACGCTTCGTAAGCCTACCTTAGATTTTGTTGTTGTTTCTTTTTTTACTCTGTTGCTACTGATCTACACCTGGATTGGCACAAATGTTACGATCTTTTCGCAAGAGCTTATCTGGGCGAGCGCAAGCTCAGCTGCTTGTTGCCAACAAATGGTCCAGCCTGAGACCTGTGCCGCATGCAAATGGAATTTGAAAATGTTGATGTGTGCTTTTTGAGGAAAGTGTTAGCTGCTGGCTGCGGCTTGCTGGCAGAAACATTTTTCAGGTCAAATGTAAGTACGTTGTATGCCACATGCGTGCGGCCGCAAATGGAAGCACATTTATGTTTGCTCGTTGGTGCTTCGGGTCAGCTGAGTAATATTTGTTTGCACATTATGCTGCAAAATTGGAAAATTTGTGGAATTGAGTGGAAGTTGTGTGGCAAGCAAAATTATTGATATTTTTTATGATTTTTTTCTAAGTTAATTGGACGTATTACTTGAGTTGTTTTAATGCCTTTAATTTTTATGCCCTAAGCAGGGTATTTTAAGTCTGCCACGAAGAAAACGTTCGAGACTCTATAAAATATATATGTACATACATATATAAATGATCAAAGTGAAAAAAAGGTAGCAGTATAATCTCCAAACATACTTCTATAGAATAAAGCTGCCATAAAAATTGAACTATGTATAAGAAATGCACCAGAGCAGACAAATTAGACGTTTTTTCTTGTATTTATAAGATTTTTTTAAATTGACTATATTTCAATTTAATTTTTTATTACTTTATTCCAAACTTATTATAGTCGGATGTATTTAGTTTAATGTCCATAATATTTTTTTTATTTTAATTTGTTTTACTTTATATTAGCTTGGTATATTTATTTATTTATTTTTTTTGAATTAAATTTGATTTTTTCTTTCATTTAAATTTTATCTTCCATTATTTTTTTGTGTGGTTCTTTTAAACAAATTTTATAAATTAATAAATTTTTTTTTACTTATTATATTCTTGCGTATCTGTTACAAATATTCTACTTGCATATTTTCCAATAATAGTTACTTAACTACTTTCATTATTTTCCGCAAAATTTCTACTCCTCAATGACTATTCATTGCTTCGCACTAAAACGCCTACATTGACGCTGATGGCGCACTTATGGCATAACAATGTTGTCGTTGTATCGATGACTGTTATTTTATTATCGGCGCTACTCTTAAAATGCAATTGAACGCACACAATTGTCGCATTGTTCGAGCGCATACTTGCAACATTGCACAATTTTTCTCAGGGGAAAATGTTCCATCGACCGTGGTGTATCTTGGAAATTGTTGTTGTTGTAGCTTTCTGTTCACATTACATTCGCTCATTGATTTACTTACCAACGCCAACTTTTAGTTTAGTTTGGTTGTGTTTTTCTCCGCCGAGCCTTATGCGTGCAAATATTTAAGTCCAGCTCAACTCTCCACACTGTATTTAGCGCCGCGGAATGCGTTTGTGTGGCGCGCAGCGTACGCGGACGTGTGGTACTTACATAAATGTGCGTCGACGTGCATCAGCAATCCGCATATTAACAGCTGAAGAAAAAATACATTTAGCCGGTGAGCCAAAATTAAACGGTACTCTGTGTAGGATAAGCAGCTGTTAGCCATCATTTTTTTATTGGAGCTTCAACTTAGGAGCACTTGTTAACGTCTTTTTTTTATGTATCTGCTAATTAATTAGGTCCAATGCTCATCTTTAACTCGTTTTCTCTAATCTACAAAGCTTGTGCCGCATACGCATACAACACATAACTGTAATAACTATCCGCATACATACATATACAATACTTGTACGTCCACATTTTGGTTGGCTCAAACACGTGAGGGAAATTTGTTTACTTAGCCTGGTCTTGTTTACTCGACAGTTAAATACTTCATTGCCTGCATTTTGTTGTCACAACACTCGAGCTGTGCCGCCGCTTGTAAGCTTCCCACACTATCCCACGCCTATTGAATATCAAATTACGGAACGTGCAGAATGACATAAACAGTGCAACACACAAAGTCGCTCACTCATGTAGCATGGTATGTAGATGTTGAAACTGGTGGAGTGGAGAGTTTTTTGAGTTTCAAGTTTTATTTATATATATATATATATATACCAACAAATTAAGGAAGGATATGAGAACTTCAGGGAAGCACTATGTGGCATTGGAACTGTTTAAGAGCAAAGAAAACATTGTACCTTATATGTTTGGTAAAAATTTATTAAAACCAAAAAAAATATATTTTTTTTTGAACAATTTGTAGCCTAAAGAAACTAGTATTTATTAAGGTAAAGAAATGTATGAAAAAAATTTTTGTATGAAATAAAATAATTACAAAAGGTTTTTTATGTTAGATATGGCTTTGGAAACCAACATCATTTTGCGATTTTCGCTCAATAATTATATTCCTCTATGTATTTAGGGGATAGGAAAAGCAGTCGAAATTTATGCGGCGCTAATGTACTCTGTACCGTAATGTTTTGTACATTTCGTTTCCATTAACACGAAAAAAAACTGTTTAACAATATTTTATTTACTCACTGATTATCTGGTATTTCGACGAAAACATATTCCATATGAAATTGGTGAATTTTGGAGATGTTTTAGTTTTCAAAAATAAGTTCATTCTTGAAACTGAGAGATAATTTTCTTTAAAGTAATAGATGGATTGAAAATACTCTCTCTTAAATCAATGAATTCTTCGTATCCTCACACCTCAAAAAAACTACCACTGGAAAGAAATTTAGCGGCAATGAAGAGGTAATCCCGAGAATGAGACCTCTTTGAAGTAATAGAAAAGTGACAGTACCAAAATGTTATCAAAATGTCATATAATCTGGTTATCGCCCTCTATGGAAACTATCGAATAGAATTGGGCTACAAAAATTCTGTTTTTCTGCGATACGAACTTTTCATTCCTGTTTCGAAAGTAGTCTCTAAGCCTTTTCTTTCTCCAAAAAAAATATATACATGTTCATTTTTAGTAAAAGGAAAGTATAACTTTTTTCAAACAAACTGATTTCATTTTTTTCGTTCCCTTAGAATTTACCACCTTTCCGAGCTTTCCTGCAGTATTTTTGCTTTTTCATATACAATATATGAATTTTTGTTGTTTGATTCTTCTTTTTTATTTTACTTATTTTTTTTTGTTTATTACCGTCTTCCTATTTGACTTCTTTTAATTTTTTGTGCACTGTTCTTTCTCTTGGCTTTATACACTATATCATTCGCTCGCCTTTAATGTGTGTGGGGTGATTTTAGGCCTTGAGCTTCAATTAATGCGTTCATATAAGCTATGTTAACCAAAATAAAAAGAAAATATTCAAATGCAATCGTAAATAAGTATGCGTATATACAATACATTTTTATTTGTATGTATGTGTAACAAGAGTAAAATCAGCCGTGGCACAACTATTAATTGTCGCCGAGAAGTGCGCTTATAGCGGTCCCCCATGCTCCGGTAGGCATAGCCAAAGGGCGCCGATATACTTTTATTATTTCTCGCTTTTGTTTATTACACTTGGCGTGCAAAGCCCTAGCCTTTTACTTTTTGTCATTTCTGAATTCGCTTTTTGAGTGTTTTCTTACCGTTTTGGCCCAATGCACATTAAATATAATTCCCTCATTTTTTTATGCGTATCAGTCTTATATTAGTGGCATATTGTAGTTGCAGCTAAACCAGTTTTTGTGTGTGTGTTTTTTTATGAAGAACCACAGCGGTAATCTGTTGTAAATCGTCATGTGCATTCAAAAGGTTGATTAGGGAATTTTTGTTGTTGGTGTTTTGTATCTTCATTGTTATGATTCGGTCTACTCATTCATTCTTAGTGCTGGGTGTCAAAACAGGAAATGACAAAATAGCGACTTACATCATTAATTATTTAAAGTGTATATAATGGAGAAGCAGCTGCTCGGAGGATTAATTTAAGAAAAGATAATTTGTTATGCTAAAGAGAAAGGGTTATTGGAAAAGAGGTCAGATTTTTGTGGTGAACCGACACGAAACATTTGTGAAGGACAAAAGCTTTTTGTTTGGCCCGAAAGAAAGCGTGCATTTCATTTGTGTATAAAGAATAAATGTTGTTTTGTTTTATGGGAAATAAATCTGAATGCCGCAAATTGAATGGTCAAAAATTTACTATGAAAACATTTAACTGAGTTGTTTGTAAACTAAGGAAGGGCGTCGAGATTCCAAAGTGACAGTAACGATTTTATAAGTTTAATTTTTTCATTTATATAACTACAGATAACCTACATTTTATTTTTTATAAGCAATTTTCTATGCATTAGCAATTTACTAATATTTTGCTTTTTCTATTTACTCTCATAACAGTTGCAGCTCACGCTATGTCGGCGAATATTGTGAACATCTGAATCCTTGCTTTACCGGTTTGCTGCGCTGTCAGAATGGCGGCACCTGTCAACCCTCATATCGTAATGATCGCCTTAGCATCTCTTGCATATGTCCGCTCGGCTTTACCGAGTCTTTATGCGAGATACGTGTGCCGAATGCCTGTGATTCATCGCCTTGCCGTAATGGCGGTTCTTGTAACCTCAAAACATTGGACGATTACAGTTGTTCCTGCATGAATGGCTATACAGGTAAGTTGAGTGAATTACTTGTATGGAAAAATTACAAGAAAAACTACATATTCAGCTCAGTAATACAACTAAATTATAGCTTGTTACGTTTTGGTTATGAAATTAAATTCGGAATCCCGAAATTTCAAACTCAGAAATTCAGAAACCCGAGTTTTCAGTTTTTAGTGTATACAAACCATCGACGGCTTAATTTTTAAAGAAACGCTTTGAGTCAGTAGGACAATGAGAATAAAGGTATATAATACCATAAAGTATGGTTATTAAATTCAATTCGGGATCGGGATCCAGATTTTTAAATCAGAAATTCGGGAGCCCGAAATTTACAAGTGAAATACTCAGAATTCCGAGTGAGTGAGACAAATTGTTTCCAACTGGGAGCTGTGAGTGATAACTAGAATAGACATCGATCTGGTAAATATTAGGGTTCCGTGAACTTAGGAGACACGCTTGTCTGTTTTTCCAACATACATACATATGTACATATATTATTAAAAATCGGGGTGTATATTAAAATATACAAATATTGCTGTCGAAAGTGATGCCACCTATCTAGTTTGCTATTTTATTAAGGATCGAGTCATTGGCAGATTTTTTAGTTTATATAAATTTGGAAAACTTATATTAATACTAGTTTAAATAAATCCGTCTACATCTTCTTACTTTCTAGGTGAATACTGCGAGACTCAGAATCTCTGTGCCACATCACCCTGCCACAACGGTGGAACCTGCACCTCCGTTGCCGGCGGCAATAGTTTCAAATGCATATGCCCGAAAGGTTTTAAAGGGCAAACCTGTGCTGAAGATGTGATCGAGTGTGAGGCGAATCCGTGCAAACATGGCGGCACCTGCAAAAATACACATGGCTCCTATCAGTAAGTGAAAACAAATTATTTTTTTTTATATTTGCTTTAATGAATCCGCTTAGAAATCAAGTGCCTTTGGAAACTTAATTAACTTATTGCTTTCAAACATAAATCAACTGTCCAAAAAAAACTTTGGCGTGTCCCTCAGCTGCACGAGTTGTCGTGCTCGACCTCTGCGTGTGGGAATATTGATTGCGCGCGAATTTGTTTCATGCAAATTAAATGCTTGTTGTACAAAATGTTAAGCAACACTTTTGAAACCAAAATCAATGCGATCGATAAAATATCGCCGAGATCTTGCTCTATTAATTGTAATTCCACAAAAATCGCTTATTTATTAAACCGTATAAAAATCGGCTAAATAAATAAAATTAACTGTGTTTGGTGGAACAAATTTGCATTTGAAACAAACGAAGCAAATAACTGCAATAAATTTTCATTTAGCGCGCAAAGAAAAAAGTGAAAAAAACAACAAAGTGTTAAAGCGATAAAAAAAAATGTTAAACGAAGCGATGAAAATTTAAAAAAAGTATTGAAATACAAATCTTTATGCATATATTATACCAAATTTTTCGTATAATCTAATGATTATTGAATGGATCGCGCGCTCGTTTAAGTCCCGCGCTTTGTTTTTGTAACGTTTTGTCGCACCAAACACACAGCATTTAATGCGCGGCCCCCGCGCATGCCTTTCGTATGGCTTTCGAGCCATTATATTTTCGCTCCTTTTGTTTGACTAAACCAAATGACATTTCTAATGTCGCTTCCACTAAATCTCACTAACGAACTGTACGCCATAAATAATGCGATAGATCGGCACAATTAAAATATAAAAGCGATTAAGATAAATCAGTGAGTAGCGTTTAATATATTTGCAATTCGGAATTGAATTAAATTGACAAAATGTGAATAGATTAAAAAATAAAACACAAAACCGTGCGTTTATTTGCATACGAAAATGGTGGCGTCGCGAATGCCATGTCGCGCGCTTGCTGATTGGCTGAGCCGTCAAGTAGTAGACGAAAGCGCATGCGCATTGGAACACTAGCACTGTAGAAGCGAACATTGTGAACGCTCCGTCCCATTGGGCACGAGTTTGGTTTTAGTTTTGTAGTACACACACATACACATATACATATAGACTTTGCTGCCACATATGGTGCCATAGACTACATTCTTTACAAACAAATATATATATATATATAAATCGTATGTGTACGTTTGTATGCGTTTGCGGGGCTAAAATTTATTGTTACTTGCTTTCTGGTGCCGCCACAAGAGCGTGCACACACACCCGTACGCCGGTTGGTGTCAGCGGGTGCCTCATGGGCTTCGAATTTCCGGTTTTGTGTTAGAGCAATCGACAATCAAACAAATTAAATGTGATTTTTCTCTGCTTTTATGTGGTTTCATTAACATACTTAATTTTATTTATTTGTCTTCATTTTTTTACCTTTTATCTGCACATAATAGTTACAAAACTCTGAAGCCACCTAACCGGCGCAACTAGGTGGGCTAATGGCATCATAAAGCAAAAAAAAGTAATTCAAATAAATTAAACTAGAACTAATAGATAAATGCTAACAAAGTGTAATGTCAATTAGTTGTTGTTGCTGCTTTATTTTTTGGTAGCAACTAAAGTGCGATCGAAACATGTGTTTTTCGATATTTAGTGATTGTAGTTGGTGGCGTTAAAATTTGTTGGTTTTTTATTATTATTATTTTATTTTTGCATTTAATTTGACGTTGTCAGCGATTTATGGCGCTTGAGCTAAACTTGTGTGGTGAGAAAAATGAGTGCCGAAATAAATGTGAAGGTGGTGTTGTAGTAGTGACATGGTGAAAATTTGGTAAGATTTTCAGAAAAAAATCCCATACAATTTTAATAAAAGTCTGCCAAGGTAAGTCTCATTACCAAAGTGTTCCTAATTTTGGGTATACTGCATGCAGCATTAGTAACCGTACCGCAAGTCAACTGCATTGTTAAGGGATTATATCCATTTGCAAATCAGAAAACACGCTTTTTTTTGTGAATTTTTTTATTTGAAGAGGCGTTTTATTTGATATCAATAAAAATATTGCGCATTCACAGAATTCTATGTTATTTAATTATCGGCGATATATTTTGAAAAATTTTTCAAACGTTTCATTGTTCCTGAAGCCGTACTTCAGGCGGACGCCCGAAGATTGATATCTGGCGGCTAGGAAAATTTGTATACTCTCGCAATTTGTTGCTATAGAGTATAATAGTTTTGTTCGTCTAACGGTTGCTTGTATCACCTAAAACTAATCGAGTTAGATATAGGGTTATGTATATATAAATGATCAGGATGAAGGGACGAGTTGAAATCCGGGTGACTGTCTGTCCGTCCGTCCGTCCGTCCGTGCAAGCTCTAACTTGAGTAAAAATTGAGATATTTTTATGAAAGTTGGTAGACATATTTCTTGGTACCGTGAGACGGTTGATATGGCAGATGAGCGTAATAGGACCACTGCCACGCCCACAAAACGCCATTAATCAAAAACAAATAAATTGCCATAACTAAGCTACACAACAATATACAAGACTCTTCTTTGGTATACAGGATCACATTGGGAAGGGGCATCTGCAGTTTAAAATTTTATTTAAAAGTGGGCGTGGTCCCGCCCCCTAATAAGTTTAATGTGCATATCTCCTATACCACTGAAGTTATAACAACAAAATTCACTGAGAACAAATGTTTTTAGCACTATCTACGATGTGAAAATGGGTGAAATCGGGTGACAACCCCGCCCACTCCCCATATAACGGTACTGTTAAAAACTACTAAAAGCGCGATAAATCAAGCACTAAATACGGCAGAAATATTAAATTTTATCTATGGGATGGTATGCGATGACTTTAATTAATTAGATAGAGGGCGTGGCACCGCCCAATTTTAGGTGAAAACCCATATCTTGGGATCTGCTTAACCGATTTCAACCAAATTCGGTACATAATATTCTCCTCATATTTCTATGTTATAGTACGAAAGTGGGCGAAATCGGACTACAACCGTGCCTATTTTCCATATAACACCATTTTTAATTCCATCTGATTCTTTCACTTTCCACTATGCATATCAAGCAACAATGATTATATCGGGGTAAAACTTTCCGTGAATAATACATTTAAAGTATGCCACCTGGTGACCAAAAATTGTCTAAATCGAACCAAAACTGTTCAAACCCCTAGGTACTGCATATGTGGACCCAGTGCCTATAGTTGACCTTTTACCGAAAATATCGGTTAATCCACAAAGAAATCTTAAACGAGTATACCATTTGATTTTGCGAGAGTATAAAATGTTCGGTTACATCCGAACTTAGCCCTTCCTTACTTGTTCTACATAAATTTATGTCAAATCCAAACATCTAATTAATTCGACAGTTACCTGGCAAATATATCTCAGAAAGTTCTATGAAATTTGCAAGTTGAACGATCCAGCCATTTCGAAGAAATTTTCCTTACCGATTCTGAAAACAGCGTTTGTTTTTGCTGGTCACTACCTCGGGATATTTTTCGAATGGATATTTATCTATTGCATGATTTTGATAATCCCAAAAAATCTGCTGCTTCGCATAATGAATTATATGTACAATATGTTTTGTATGTATGTGTTTGGTGGACCTCATATACTTTAGGAAAGCAATTTAAAAAAAAAGCGTTTTTAAGTTTCCCATTATTTTCAATAAGATTCACATCGAATTTTTGATCTCGTCAATTATAATTTCTCAATTCTTTATATGTATTATCACATACATACATACATATACACATGTATATCTGCAATAATTATCTAAAGTTGTTCTACCATCTATGTTATATGAATCCACAAGTGGTTAAACATTGCACTAAATGCTCACAACCGATCTAACCACATGCTCATTGAACTTCACCGCCCGTGTGTGTTGTGCTCAGCTAATTGATTTTCACAAATCCATAATTCAATAAGCGTTCACAGTTTCTTATTTTCAATTAGTAGCGTTGTGACTCACTTCTCTAATTTTATGCACAAACACATAGTTATAAGCTATATTTATACCGATGTCTCGTTGTAACTAGTTCATATCCCATCGTAAAAATAAACTTAATGATTTACTAAGTTATCGCTTCCTCCTCGACTAGAATTTCTAGTTTCATATGCAAAAGTGACATATATTAAACAGTTTACTTCCAGATGTATGTATGTGTATGTGTGTTTGCATGTAGTTAGTTAATCATGTAAGTAAAAGTAAGGTGCATTGAGAAAAAAGTAATTTCAAGAAAATTTACATCTAGAAATCGTGTCCAGGTGATTTGCATGGTTAATAGTCGATCGCTGGTTTCAAGACCTTCTGGAAATGTTAGAGAGTTTTTTCTTAGAACTGTTGGTATTTTAGTTGTCAAATTAAGACTTTCAGAGTATTTTTGTTTACATAACGATTCAAGAACCGAGAGCAGAAAATACTACTTGTATTTATTAAATAGTAAATTAGTAGAGTAGATCTCCTTACTCACTCAGTTTGGAGCAATCTGAACAGATATTACTTCTTCTATGTCCACTTTCCTTCAATTCAATTCTAAAATCTTGGTCTCTATAGTATTTCGAAATCCATGCAAAGAATGTGTGCAAAGAATTATATTAGCTTTTACGGACTGTATGTTTTTCTAGTTCTAAGAGTTTTAGAATTTTACAACTAATCAATTTCTAATTACATGCTAACGATATTGATTTGCGACTAATTAATAATTAATAATGATATGTGTGGAGACTCATTAAGTCCTTATTGCACCTCATATATGTAGCATAATCCGGGTATAATTACCTTAAAGATTACTTACGCAAGTTTTGTGCTGAGTATTGATTACCCAATAACCTTTAAATCGCTAATTCAAAAGCTTTTCCGTTCATTGGAATCAGTAATGGTTGATATGATTCCCGAATAATGGAACTAAAATTGTGCAATTAAGTTACGTTAATAAAAATTTGTACTAAAGTATTTTTAATTATAAAAGAATTACAATGCAATTGCAGTGAAAATCCATAACTAGAAATATTTGTCTAATCGGATTATGCAAAGCTTATCATTCAGATTGCATTTATGAACAGACTTTTTTCCACGTAGATATCTAAGCATTACTATCCATTACTTTATGTGTAGATAGATAATATTATTTTTAAATTACCTCCTGTTCTGATTACACCAGAAACAAATTAAAGGCCGCATTTACGAGTATACTACCACTAACCAATTAAGAGAAGACTCCTAAGGAATCAAAGATTAAATCGAAGTACTGTCAGCGCTTTGCATGAGTATTAACTGCTCGTAAAAGTATTTATATAGACAAACAAATTTAATTTCGTTAATAATTATTTAATCGATTAGAAGTGCATATCTTAAGCCACGAGATTTTGTGCGATAATTAGACATTTCCGTCGGCTGATAATTACGGCTGAATATACTTTTATGTGAATGTATATATAGATTGATTCATATGCAGTAATTTGTGTGGCATTAAATCATTTATCTTGGTAGGAAGTCTCTCACAATTCCACTTAGTATTTATACCTGTTGGTGTAACCTTTGGGTGCGTCGTTGCCGGTTATTTTTGGCAATTAAAGAATTTGGGAAGAAGTAAAATAAAACACAAGGCATGCAGCTCAAGCATATTGAAGGATTGCATTAAAAAGTGATTTAGATTTCATTCATATTTCTAAATCCGGTTCCTTTTGAAGTAGTTCAGTAATTACACTATTTCGAAATGCAGTGGTGAATGTTCCACTGATTATTGTTGAGCACTCGGTAATGCGACTGAGATTTTTATTTAAATAATCTTAGACACTACCAATAATAATTATATACAAATATTTATTAAAAATATATTTATTTATTATTTGAAAACCACATCGACCGATAGCGTTATCCTCAGTTTGCAGCAAAATACTGCTAAAGATTTTATATGCAAATTTTCCCTCTCCATTATCATTATATCATATGAGCTTACGCTTGCTGCGGCCATACGCTTAATTATTGTTTTAATGTGCGTGTTGAATTTTGCTGGCGGCAAACAGTTACAACAGCAACAAACCCCTAGCAGCAAGATATTTAAAAGAGGCAAATAACCGCTGAGACGAACCACTGCTCAACAATAACATAATATTATTATTATTATTGGCTGCTATGGTTGTAGTAAAAAAAAAATAATTAAAAAATTGAAAACAGCGGTAATACAATACGCATTCGATATTCCGTTTGCACAGTTCATTGGCCAATTATACATATATACAACAACAACAAAGATAATAACAATTGTGCGTTTATTTGCTTTATGCATATTTCCCATATTATCGTTCCTCCGATTGTGCATATTTCATATTTCCTTTATTATTATACTCTCGCAACCTGTTGCTACAGAGTATAATAGTTTTGTTCATCTAACGGTTGCTTGTATCACCTAAAACTAATCGAGATAGATATAGGGTTATATATACATATATATATGATCAGGATGAAGAGACGAGTTGAAATCCGGGTGACTGTCTGTCCGTCTGTCCGTCCGTCCGTGCAAGCTCTAACTTGAGTAAAAATTGAGATATCTTTATGAAATTTAGTAGACATGTTTCTTGGTACCGTGAGACGGTTGATATGGCAGATGGGCGTAATCGGACCACTGCCACGCCCAAAAAACGCCATTAATCAAAAACAAATAAATTGCCATAACTAAGCTCCGAAATAAGATACAAGACTGTTATTTGGTACACAGGATCACATTAGAGAGGAGCATCTGCAGTTAAAATTTTTTTTAAAAAAGTGGGCGTGGTCCCGCCTCTAATAGGTTTAATGTGCATATCTCCTAAACCGCTAATGCTATAATAACAAAATTCACTGGAAGAAAATGTTTTTAGCACTTCTATTGACGGTGTGAAAATAGTTGAAATCGGGTGGCAACTCCGCCCACTACCCATATAACGGTACTGTTAAAAACTACTAAAAGCGCGATAAATCAAGCACTAAACACGCCAGAGACATTAAATTTTATCTCTGGGATGGTATGAGATGACTTTATAGGAACCGCGTTCAAAATTATACACAGTGGGCGTGGCACAGCCCACTTTTAGGTGAAAACCCATATCTTTAGATCTGCTTAACCGATTTCTACAAAATTCGGTGCATAACGTTCTTTTCATATTTCTATGTCATAGTGCGAAAATGGGCGAAATTGGATTACAACCACGCCCCTAAGTACTGAATATGTGGACCCCAGTGCACATAGTTGACCTTTTACCGAAAATATCGGTCAATCCACAAAGAAATCTTAAACGAGTATACCATTTGATTTTGCGAGAGTATAAAATGTTCGGTTGCATCCGAACTTAGCCCTTCCTTACTTGTTTTTTATTTACTTTTTCTTGAAAATCTATTAAATTTCAATCGGTTTCTACGCCAATATTTTCGGTTTTATCTTTCGTTATAGTGCTATTTTCGGATTTCTTTCTACTCAAATATTTATTAATAATAAATCATTGGAAATTAAGCGTATTTGATTTATGTTGGAACATATGTTTTTCCATATACATATTTACGTATGTACATATGGCCATAATGTGTTTATTTAATATAGTCCCTGGTGAAAACAATATAAATTTTAATTTTAATTAAAATTAAAAAACAATTAAATTAGGAAATATATTATATAATGTTTAAATTTCCCTTGCAATTCTAATAATCCATCAGCTATGAGTGTAACAATGCCTGTGTGTTTTCTCCTTTACCAGAATCGTTTCCGTCACAATACATACTTTTTATCGTTTTTGTTCATAAGTCACTTTATTTATACATTAAATTCAAAAACAAAATAATTCTTGAACATTTTTATATATGAAAAATAATACTTAATAAAAGTAATGTATACCTATTAACTTAGAATTTAAAAAACAATGTTTCTTTAGAAAAAAGAAATAAAAGTAATATTTATTTTAATCATTAAATTTAAATTTTTTAATAACATTTTACAAAGATGTGATATCCACTTACAATTCTGAGCAAACGCGATATACACAATTATACTTTTACAGCATTTACAAAATGTAATCTACTGTAATCATCGGCGTTGTATTTTGAAAAATGTTGGCTTATTTTGATGACATAGGCGATTTCCAAGAGAACCTCCGAAAATTGGTGTCTGGCAGTGAAGAAGATGTTGCTGCTTAAAATCTTAAATCAAAAAAACAAAAAAAAAATTATTATTAAAATAGATGAATACATGTAAAATCGAAATCAAAGTACCAGTTTTTTTTATTTTAAATTTTGACAAAAAAAAGTCGTTATTTAAAATTGCTTAAGTAATCGAAATTATTATCAAGAACCTTATACCTTCGATCATAACCTGAAAAATATATCTTTGGTCGTGTGTAAATTTCAGTTAAAAAATCAGTCGGTCCAGTTGTTTTGGAGAAGCTTTCCTCACCGACTCTGAAAACAGCTTTTAGAGAAAAACGTGTTTAAAGTTTTGACAGCCGATTTCACTAAGTTAAAAAGTCTTACAAATACGTTCATATCTCTGTCTCCATGTGCCAGATGAACTTTTAATTTTTGGATAATATTCTCAAGCATATGCACAATAGATTTTCGATCGAAGTTCACAAGTGGATATAACCCCTTAAGGTTTTTTTTTGTATTGAAAATTGTCTTAGAGAAAAAATATGGAACTACAATTTTTTAAATAAAAAATTTTATTTTTTAAAATTGAATTACATTTTTATTTTTTACATTCTTTCAGTGTTTAAAAAAGTTTAATTACAATTATATGTTTTATTATGAAAGAAGTCATTTGTCTTCTGTTATGTTTCATTAGTTCTTTACACCACAAACTAAATACCACAGCTTTAAATTTCTCACTACCTCAATAAAGCTGAAAAGATTTCGAAAATAAACACAAGTAATTTTCCACCGTTATTTCTGTATAAGTCTAATTTTCGTTTAATCAAATAGCGTCAATCGATGCGTCTCGATGACTCCGCGCACAAGCAACGACCTTATTTGTCCATATTAGCCTTATATAAAGGTGTGCAACATGTACAAGTTGCATGCTTTATGAAAAGGAGAAATAATTAAATCAATTTCTTCTGTGTAATTAAAAAATAAGTGTGTTATTGCAAATAAGTATTTGATTCGTATTAATTGGATACCATAAATATAGATGAATGCCTGTGAATAAGATTTATGCATTGTATGTGTTTAAGCTTTCTTGTCCTCATTTGATTTAAGAGGATTTTTAAAAAGTTTGCCATCTTCATAAGCTAAAATTAACTTAAACTATATCTAGCGACCCCTGACAAGCCACTAAAAAGCTCATTAAAAGCTCTATACTTGTATAAAAATGGTTTTCCCAATAAATAATAATTTTGATACTATTCGCATTAATCAGTAAGACAATACTTTTTGTCTTTACAATCGAATTTATTTATTATGTTTATATTGTTTTTCGACCTAATACCCCTCTCCAATGATAATCAATTAATTTGAGCTTATGATTTAATATTTCTCCGAAACTTTAGCGACAGTCAGAGTTCATCAGTGACAATCGAAAATGATTTATTCCTATTTTCTTAGCAAATCAACGCCATTTTTGTTGTTGTATAAGCATTTATTGCCGTTATTTCATTGCTAATAGCTGAAAGTCTAATAAAATCTTAGTTTAATGCACCTATACACATACATACATACAAACATACAATCATATGCACACTCTCTTTGGCCTCCAAGTTTTCCACCTCTTCACTCACTGTCTTCAATGTTGCCGCTTGTGTCTTTATTGACTTTCTCAGCAACATTGCCACTACATGCTGTTGCTGCAACATCACACACACTTACATACATTTAGCGCTGCGGCCGCGTCTGAAATCTTTTAATTTTTCCGCTGAAATTTTCTTCCACTCACTTGAGCGTTTTTCCTATGTGTTGCTCATTTGCAACGAACAGTTTGAACGTTTGGCGAAATAAAGACAAATTTGTTGTTAAAGCGCTTTTTTCTCAGGCCCATTTGTATTGTTGCACTTTATTGTTGTTATATATGTATATTTGTAGTATTGCTATGCTTTTTTATTGTTTTTGCAGTGTTATTGTTGTTAGTTTATTCGTCGCACCGTCTGCTGGCCATTTATGGGCAACCTTATGCGAGAAAAAAAGAAAATTGTTTTTGTTATTTTTGTGTTTAGCGTTGTTGTTGCTTATTAGTTGTAAGCAATGTCTTTTGCGGCAGTTCAGTCAAATCGTCAGTAGTCAGCTCACGTCGTTAAGACGACAAACTGACTGTCTTGTAGACAGACTGGACGTCAAATGGTGTGCGGACGGACAATTGGTTAGCCAAGCGAGCTGTGAACAGGTCTTTTAGGGCTTTTTTAATTGAGCAGAAAACAAGGCAGAAGGCAACAAAAATAAGCGAGTAGTTGTAATTGCAATAGTTAGCTATTTAAGCGAACGCGGACGGACACACAAAACCACTCGTGTGGCTAACTGTTCGCATTTGTACTTTAATTTGTTTTTTTTCTTCTTCTACTTCTTTTTTTAAATAGAATTTTGAGCATTTATTTAATTAACTCTAATATATGGTTTAATTGATAATTTAGTTAGCTGTCTTAATTACTAGCGCTGTCTGCGTGTATTAGTTTACTAGTCATGTACCGAGTTGTTTTTGCTGTTTTTAGCGTTTTCTAAGTAAGTTTCTTGCTCTTTACCTTTTGGGGACGCGCTTGTAAAATCGATTAGGACATGAAAAAACAAACTAAATTAATTTGAAAAATATGTAAAGGTATAAAATAAAAGAGTTATCGAACAATAATTCGTGCAAAAACTAGAAAATAAAATACTAAAAAATAATAAATCAGAAATTGCCAACAGAAAGCTTTTGTAATTTTTTTTAATATTGTGTAAACTATTATTAGCAAATAAAACTTTTAAAAAATATTATTTAAGCAAGTAGATATTTATAAGTTTTATAAAAATAGCTCTAAAATAAAAAAAAAATTAATAAACTATAAATAATATAAAAATTAATTCAAGTAAAATTAATCAAAAAATATGATAAAACCAAAAAAGTGCTAACTTCGCCTACAGCCAATCTATAACACCCGCCTCAGGTGCAGTTCTTATAGTATAAAAGGGTATAAGCTATTTGTTGTATAGGTCTGACCGGCACAATATATATATATATATATTATTATATATTATTATATATATATATAATAGAATCTCCGTTGGTTCTTTCAGGGTGTTAAAACTTTGGTGGCAAACTTAATATAATATATCCAGTTCATGATAAAAATATACCTACATATACAATATAAAATTAATATAAATATGTACATCTTTTAATAATAAAATTATACAATTTAAATTGCATATATTTTTACTATAATTATTATTCATTTTATTATAAATTTGTTTCTACAAATATTTTGCTATATAATGCGCACGCTGTTCCATACTTAAAACACAATATTAATCACACACACACTCACTCATAAAACTTGCTCCGCGAATGTCATACAAATTGCTTTGGCACTTCCGTTTTCACTTTAAATAAAAACGTATTCAAAATAAAGTAAAAAAATGAAAAAAAATCAGTAAAACTTCCAACCATTCAGAAAGCGTAACGGATTTATTGCGTGCGATTCCAAACTTCAGCCATGCAAAATGCCGTAAATGTAACAGAACATACATATAAACGAAAGTCGCTACTGAACTCCATTTAAAATCGAGCTGAAGTAAAACAAAAACCAAAATAAAATAAATAAAAATGTCATTACATTAGGATCATCTTCAACCACAACACATCAACGGTTTAGCTGCAGCAAATCTGCGACGACACCTGTGTGTGCGTGTGTGTACGTTTAACTATGCATATACATATATATGTGTGTGGGGTTCTGTACAGCCGATTGTGCAAATTACAGTGCGAGCAATGAAGTGCCGGGCCAACAGCTACTCAACTGGCAATGCCAATGTCGGTGGCAATGATGTGCTGATTGTGATGATGATGATGCTGCCACTGCTGTTGCTCTTGCTCTTGTTGTTGTCGTTGTTGTTGCTGGTAAACTAATCTGGCTACTGTCATTTACGTAAACCAGAAAAAAAATTCGAAAGAAAAAACCTTAAATGTAGCGATTTTTAACTGCAACAGCTGTGCCCCTTTTTGCATGCTACCTGCTAGAATGAATGCAGTTGCCACTGTATGTTGCACTTTGCTACTCAAACGTATCAGTTGGATGGATGGCAAGCCATTTAGGCAGTCAGTCAGCCGGGGCTAGCGGCTCAGTCAGTCTGCGGAGGCTGAGTGCCCATTAAAATTACAGCAGCACTAGGGGCATGATTATGTGTGTGTTACGTATGTACTTATGCACATACATACATATTTACAAATGTACATACATTAATGTATTGTATATGCTATGTGGCAGAGTGGGCACTGGTATCTCGTATCACAGCGACCGCCATGCTCGTGATCATGCCTCAATGGCATTTTGCTAGATGAGGCGAATCTCTCTTCTGTCACCTTGTTCTCTACACCGTCTACCTGAGTGACTGGATTGCTGGCTGTCCAGTTGTCAGCCACTTTAAACTGCGCCACAAACCCACTATTTGCCACATTTTGTTGCTGTCTCTTAAAACTATTTTCCTGCTTAACTAAGTTTTTCTGTCGGGATTTGGTTTATGAGTGTGTGTATGTGTTCTGTATGTGCCGCAGGAATTATAGCCTGCCTGTAAACTTGATTTCCGACAGGCCCACTGTACTTGTCAGTCAATTTGACAAATACGCAATTAGAATGCGGAACTGGATCAGGAATCTTGTTGCACGCTAAAAACTAATAAGAGAAAGAGAAAAAGAGGTAGAGGGTGTGCACAGGAAATTTGTAAAAAAGTGGTCTGAGTAGTTGGGGTCACTGATGGAAAATTTATATTAGATAAATACTTTTTCGAAACAAGGTTTTTTTTTATATATTTTACCTCACATATTTTATAGGCATATACATCTATATATAATATTATACTCGTATATAAACGAAATCTTGACAATTAATACGTTATACTTATACATATACGAGTATAACAAAAAGAATAAAACAAAATGAAAAATATTCCACGAAGAGCTTTAACTTATGTTGCCTTTGTTTTAAATATTTACCGACAGCAATAAACAACAACAAAATGGTGGTTAACAGACCTGTACAACGACCCTTGCTTTTGTAGACTAGGCTGCAATCGCTGAAAAAGTTATTATATATATATTTTTTTTTTTTCTAAACTATTTTTTTTTTAAGAAAACTTTTTCAAAAATATTTACTTGTATAAAATTGCAAAAGAAATTATTATATACCCTGAACAGGGTATATTACGTTTGCGACGAAGTACGTAATATCCAGAAGGAAACGTTGTAGGTCCTATAAAATATATACACTCGTATATAAATGAACAGCGTGACGAGCTGAGTCGATTTAGCCATGTGCATCTGTCAGTATGTACGGCCATCGGTATATGTGTATATACTTGAACTAGTCCTTCAGTTTGGAGATATCGATCTGAAAGTTTATACACATTCTTTTCTTCCCAAGAAGAATTGTTAATTTGTTGAAGTTGTCGATATCGGACCACTATAGCGTCCATACAAACTGACCGATTAGAATTAAGTCTTTTTATATCGAAAACTCGAAGCCAATGCTACATCTCCCGATTTCCCTTCGATTCCTTATATATGTATTTGTACATATGTTGATATTAATTTGCGAAAAAAAGACGAAGTCTTCAAAATAAAACTAAGAACCCTGTAGTTCAGTACACGCGACTAACGTCATTGCGAACTTTTGTCTTTAATTCTGTACAACTGATTCCACACTATTTTTAGTCATCTCATGTACATTACATATGTAGGTTTGTTATATGGATGTATTTTATGTGTGTGTCTTTCTGCAAGCTTTGCTTTGAGCTGACTCAACATAAAACTAGCGTAAGCTTATGTTTACCTTTGTGTATCGTCTGCCAGAACACAAAGTCAGCGCTGAAAATTAATGTTGAAAGGAAGTTGTAAACGCCAGCAAGCGAATGAAAGGTAAAGTGGAAGAGACTAAAAGCCAAAGCACAAGCAAATTAAAAAAGAAAAGCCGGACAGCATTAAATCCAATTTAAGTACGGAAAACCAGAATATATACGTGAACATACATATGTATGTGTATGCGACGTCCAAGAAAAAATATATAATAAAATAAAATTTAAAATGCAGCAAAAATTTCAACATCAAAAAAATAATAAAAACAAGACTCCAGCATAAAAACGTCGTCACATGTGTTTTTATAGCTTATATACATACATTTTTGGTGTTGTGCTTTTCATTTTTTCACTTTTTGCAGACCGAAACATTACGGTGATGAATTGTATATGAGTGTAATGACAAAAATTTTGCTGTTAGTTTTGAGTATCCCCCTCTTCAATACGCTACTTGACTTTAGCACTTTTGGCTACACAAAATCTTATAGTTGGTTATATGTCTGTCCATAAACTTTGAAGACTTTTTAGCTTAACGCAATATATACGAGTATATACATTTTGTGGTATTAGACGCATCGAAAAAAACTAGTTTGATCCAAAATAGAACTAATACTCATAGATTGAGGAAAACTATCCAATTCTGTAAGTTTACTAATATAAATTTTTTACCTCCTCCTTTACTCTTTTATTACCACTAGAAGCTATCAAAAACACATTCAAAACTCCATTCGTCTGGCGAATAAGCAAATTTATGAAATGACATTTTGACACAAAATGGTGGTGGGCGCGACGATGGTTCCAGGAACTCGTGCAACCTGAAACAAGATAAAAACGTGATCTTAACTAACGTCAGACTTGCAAGCGTTTTGGATGTTTTTTTGAAAAAACAGTGTTAAATTTCTACCAAAACTTGGCAGTAACTGGTTTCTAAAAAAGTTTCAAGTGAATAAGTGCAATAATATTCAAATACCATCCTTGCGCGATTTAGAATAATTGACTGATCTGAACGCTAAGTAGAAAATTATTTTCACTATTCTAATAACTGAATTAGGTCTTTAGTAAAAAAATAAATTTTAAAATCCACACTGGTTTAACTTCTAAAACAGAATCACTTCTGAAAATATTACGAAATTACAAAAGAATAATTGGAACAAAATAAAATAGGATATGGATCTATAAAACAATCACTTTTAATTCCACAGAAAATGTATGTTTCACAATTAATCAGAAGAATAGTGCGCAGTTATTCTCTCAGAGTGCTATCATTTTTTAACCTGCATTATCAATACATATTATCAATGGAGAAAAATCATAATACATATGTATTTCAACTATCATTAAACATTGCTTACTTGCATAATATTATGCATACAAATAAAATAATTTAAGCTTTTCGTTTATTTCCAAATATTTAACGGGTGCATTGAAATCAAAAACTTTTGTTTAGCTTTTGTATTAAAGCGCCAAAGTCGAACCAAACCACAGTTATGGTGTCTAGTTTCATATAAACGTCTCATGTTTATTGTCTTTTTATCGTATATACAAATAATTCGTATATACGAAAAGCAATACAATTGCATTTACTGTGGTACTACAGGGCGTATGAGTGACATGCGGGCGAACACATTTTCGATTGTGTGAATGCTAGAGGTAAACAAAGACATTTAGAACATTTAATTACAAATATTATATTTATATCATGTTACATTATTTGTTTGACCGTTATACAAAGTGTAATTCAAAAGTTTCAGGACTTTTATTAAAAAACGAATATTATTTGTTTTTTTTTTGAAAAATTTATTGGTCGCCTTCAAAATAGTCTCCTTCCGCCTGAATACAACGTTTTGCACGTTCAAGAAGGTTATCGAATGACTTTTTTAGGTCATTTGTCGGTATAGCGTTGAGGATGACGGTCGTCGCCTTTTGGATGGCATCAACGTCAGCATAGCGGTTTCCTTTCATGGCCAAATGTAGTTTTCCGAACAAATAAAAATCGCAGGGTGCCATATCAGGCGAATAGGGTGAATGGTTGATGATATGAATGCGATTTTTGGTCAAATTGAATGTTGGATTCTGAGGTCTTTTTCGTGTTGTTTCAAAGTGTACGCGATAAATCGAGCACAAACCTTTCTGAGGCCCAAATTTTCTGTCAAAATATGCTAAATCGACGCTGCGGATATTGATAATTCCGATTCCATATATTTAAGCGATGATTTCGGCTCTTTTTTAACGAATTCACGCACAATTTCCGTGTTTTTTTCATTCAAAACATCTTTTGGCCGGCCCGAACGTTCGTCGTCTTCCAAGTCCTCCCGTCCCTCTTGAAAACGTTTAAACCACTCGTGAATACGGCTACGGGATAGACAATCATCGCCATAAACTTGTTTCATCATTTGATGAGTTTTGGTAAAAGTTTTACCAAGTTTAAAACAAAAGTTAATGTTGGCTCTTTGGTCGATGCTCATTTTCCGACCGACACTACAAATGTAATGTCACATGTAGCGCGATATCTCAGCTGTTATACAAGTCAGCTGTTATATAAATTTTATACGACAACACTGAAGAATACACAATTGAGGGATAACAATTTCAGACAGATGGCGCCACTAGAATTATTTTATTTGTGCCTCGAAATATTTTCTGTAGTACTTATGAGAAAGTTTTATAAAAATATATTAACAGTATAAATATAAAAAGATATCACTGGCAATATTTTATAATGATTATAGTTTTTTGTTGACATGTCATATTATATTTTATTATACCTTATTTTGCTAATTATATTTGTTCTATATTATTTTTTTTTAATACTTATTTTATAATTTTTCTTCCTTCCGACTTTTTCAATTTTTTTATATGTTTGTATATGATATACTATAATTTAATTTTTAAAATACAATTTTTATAGACTTATTTATTTTTCTTATAATTTATATTTGGCTGAAAATAAATTTATTTTAATATTTATAACAATTAATGTTTATAAAATAATTTTCTTAAATGTATTTAAATAAAATTTTTGTTTAACAAATATTTTTGTTTTGTGCAACCTTATTTTTTGTTATGCTAAAATTCCACTTCATACCATATTAAACTAATTCTACTAAACTAATTTCCATCATCTTTCTTCCTCAGATGCATGTGTCCAGGCGGCTATACTGGCAAAAATTGCGAATCCAAGTACATTCCGTGTGCGCCATCGCCGTGTCAGAATGGCGGCACCTGTCGTCAATCGAATGGTCTAATGTACGAGTGCAAGTGCCCATCTGGTGAGTGCCTTTTGAATTAACTAACATACGTTTATATAAGCCTACATACCTATATTATGTGGCATCTACGCATTGCGTTGCACGCTGCAACCCTCACAGCAAGTATACTTGTATTGCAACAACACGCATATTTTTCATATAATTGCCACAATTAATATGATGCTATTGCATTAAATTAAGCCATGCAACATGAAAGCGCGCATGCAACGGCTTGGCAGGTCGACAGCTCACCTAAGTGGCAATGCGAGTTGCACAATTTTAAGCGACTAATTGCCGCTAATCTCCGCCTCAAAAGTGCCACTGCGCGGTGAGGCAGGCAAAAACTAGGTGCATTTAATGTTAATGCATATATGTCTGTATATATATATGAATATGTTTATGTTTGTAGTCTATGTTTATTTTTAGTAGGAAAAAGCTAAGCTGACGCGTAGCAGGCAAATTGCCAAGTTCGTTGTTATTTGTTCCGTAAGTGTTGTTGTTGGTGCTAGCTATATTTGTTGCAGGCTTTTGTTGGCATATCAAAACCACCCATCCACGAGCGATTAGTTGCATTGTTCCCCACTACATACATATATAACCCCCATTTTCTTCCCCTCCACCACCTTTTTTTATGCGTATTTTAATTGAGATAACGCCAACCAACCAGCCGCGTTGGTGCATCAGTGCTGATGGTGGCCGCACCAACAATTCATCGCCTGATTTCTGTTACCTTCAGCGACTTCTGGTTTAACGGCTTTAGCGCTGGTGTTCCTTACAACAAACGCTTAAGCAAGCAATAGTACTTAGGCAATCAAAACATTATGCACCTGGCCGTTAAGTTACTGGCCGCCGTGGTTGCCACGACGAGTCATCGTAACTTGTGCTAAATAGAATTTACAAAGTTCAAACCAGTTTTAAAAAAAATTTTCTCATTTTTTTCGCTCTCTGCGAGCATACCATAGAATGGCATTTTACTTAATATCTGGCAATTTACTTAATATATTGTACATGCAACAATAATTCGACGAGTTGACGAGATAGTTGGGTTTAATTGCTCACAATGTTGTTAGATAATTCTGCTTATGCTGGAATGGATGTTTTCGAAATGACGGTAATATTTTATCTTCGAAGATGTACGATCAAATTTATTCCGATTTAGTGTACATCAGTAGCTCATAGTCAAGGGCATATTTTTTTATTTTCTTCAAGTACCCTCTTTTCTGTGGTTGTAGCGGCATTTTTGAGAAATGCTACCGAGTTGACGGTCCTCGTCAAGTGTAAGAACCGCCTCAAAATCACCGAAATTATATAGCAGTACAACAAACTCGTTTCTCCAATAACATCTCTTGACACCTTATAGAACAGCACAGTAAAGTAAATCCATTATACATACATTAAATTTAAGATTTTATTAAACACAGTTAGAATGATCCGCTTAATATGCAATATTTTAATCGATAATTTGTTGTAGTTTTGAAGAGTATTTTATAATGCCAATCTTACAGAAATCCGCGTCCCTATTTACAATAAACTGAGATAATCGATTTGTACAAACTTCTTTTGAGGCGAGTTTTTCTCCTACAAAATAATTCGTCATAGATAGGAACAGGTACTAAACACTTGGTGTCCGCCTAAGAACTTCCCAAACAAGCTTCAGGTTCTTCTATTGAATCCCTATTGATGTGCGTAGCCTTCCGTTGTCCTATTGAAACACAATTTCTATCCCATTGGCCAAAGCTGACGGGTTCTTTGCGATTTTTTTTATTTCTTTGTCAAACACTCACTATCTAATCTTCAATATTTATGCTGGCTAATCATCCACAGCATATCTTAACATCTTACAATTATTGCGATTACAATTATCATTATCGTTGCGCCACTTCAATTACTTAATTGTCAGCATCCTTTTGAGTGGCAGCCAGAAGCGCCATCAATTAACTACAATACTTACTAAATAATTGCGCAATGGAAGTGTGAAAATGTGACAGCACAGCATTGAAATAACTCACTAAACAGACATTAAATGAACTAAACAACAACAAACAGCATACACAAGTCACGCTTCACGCACTCACAAGCTACATATTATATAAATGAATGTATGTATGTCAGTATGCAACGAAATAATCGCCGTTTTCTTCACGCCAACCGACCATCTCACTTGCTATGGCAAGTAAATTCTGCAACTAATTGAGTTATTATTATAAATTGAATTTATATTAATAATTGCGTACACTTGAGAATTCTCAATGGTCAATATGCGTGAATGCTGATGACCAGTGGTTATTTAAACAATGTGTAACTGTCAACGGTACAATACAATACGATCTTAGCGCGCAGACTCAAGCCGCAAGCATTGATCATTTCATATTTGTGGTCGAATATGGTGACCATGATCTCCAGACACTGGCGCGAAAGTCAAGTGGAATGAATTTTTTCAATTGAAAATGGAAGACAAATTGCTATTCGATACATGTATACATACTTACATACCTGTCTATACGTATATATAATATGTATATAGATTAAATGTATACATACATATACAGACTTGTTTGACATTCACTTAGCCGCCAGTTGTCTGGCTAATGCGTTCAGCATGTATATCCGTCAGATTCGTTCTGCTTGGCGTTTACAGCTTCGATTGGTATTACCCACATGATCTGTCCGATCTTACTTTATTTTTCCACCTCCATTTGCCATGCTTGGATTTGCCCCATTTGCTTGGTGGTTGATCAATAAATGCGCCGCTACTATTGAGCGCATTAAATGATTATTCAAGTAAAGGTGTGGCGGCTATAAATCCTGTTTTAGTGCGAACTAAGCGCTATTTTTATTGTAAATATAATCGCACGATCGCACGCCAATTGACTAGAGCACACGCGATCATGCCTCACCCTCGAACGAGTCGCCTTGAAGGCGAAGGGTGTATTCTGAGCTTTTCGAAACCATATAGCATATGTGTTTATATGTACATACAATATGTTATAAACAACCATGTTTTATTTGCTTTAGTTTTTAAGTTTTTACGATTTAATGCGATTTGATTGATATTTATTAAATTACTGCCGATCCCGACAACTTGGAAGTGCATTAGATAATTTTGTAATAAAAAAATAGAAATGATTTTTATGGTTTAACTCGAAGGTGTTCTCTCATATCTTCGAAATCGACTGTCAAAGTTTCTTGCATATGGAAAATATATTATTTAAAGTGTTTAACAAAACAAAACAAAAAAAAAACTATTAATAAAAAACATAAACGATAAGTTTTACAAAAAACAAATAAACAAAATATTTTACATGATATTCTTCAGCCCTCTAATGAAGGCTCTACAACTATGGTAGAATAAGAATTCCCGCTAAATTCACATTGAAGTTCAACTTTGCCTTCCATATCATCTCTTACACTGCAATAATCAAAATTACCCCAAATTAGCTAATAGTTTGCTTAAACAAGAAAAAAAAAATGATTACACCGAAAAGATATTTGCTTCCAAAAGTTTTTTCCTTCACATTCCAATTGCAAACACGATTACCCCACAAAGGTAGTAAAGTAGTGTCTGCAGTAATGGCACAAATAATTCTATTCTAATCTCGAACTCGGTAAGGCCAAGTGCTGACAAAATTATAAACGTTCATATTAGAACGATTTGACGTTGAAGGAATGAGCGCGCCATCGTCAGCGTCCAACGACGACGACGGTATCATGCCATCATTTCTTGAGTCAATTTCAAAATGATTATTTTTGAACCCATTCAGTGACTCAATAGCACACAGCTGCAGCGCCGCGCAACGCCTCCCACAGGGCATTAGACAGTACGACCGCGCGACCACGCGAAATCGTGATGCACGCGCCAAGCTCAAGACTTTTAAACTCACCACTGCCGCCCAAAAAAACCAAGACCAAATACCACATCCGCACTAGTAGACTCCCGCATGCCGTTAAACCGCAAAGCTCTCAACAGCAGCATTCGGCTCGCACAATCAAGTGTCTTACTCTCCCACACTCTCTCAATCGGTTATCAGCATTGCCGTCTTTACATTTCACTCCGCATGTCTGAGTTGAGTGCCGTCATTTGTAGAAACTTGCTCGCCACATTTCAACAGCAACCGTATTAGGGCTATTAAGTGCTCATCTTTCTCACCTTGCGGCTCAGAAAGCCGCTGGTATGCCAATTTCATTTTTCCATACCATTTACAATTGTAATTCCAGCGATTTCTACAACTAAGCAAATACTATTGCTAATGTATAAGGACTACTATTGATCCCATTATCGTGTTTTTGTTGTAATTTTTCTAGTAAAATTATGACCTTACCCGAACCGATTAAATTTATTTAACTCAGAAGAATTTTTTAGCTTTAAAAAGTGCTTTTCGTAGAACACTTTCGCTAACAAAAAGACAAAAACGCACGCGCCTACGAAAGTAAGCTCGGCTTAGATTTTTCTTTTCAGACGTTGTAGCAAAAATTATTTGGGGAATGTTTTCTGATGTTAAGAAAACATCAGGCTTTAAGGCAAGTCTTCAAATTACTGTTTTTTTTTTGCAGACTTTTTTTTTCTTCCCGGAATTAGTATTGAGTTAATAATGAACCGTTGCTAAAAAAATTGATACATAACTCCCAAAGAAGCAATATTTTATTTTACAGTATTCTTGAAGATTCCGTGTTGTCTTCCAAAAATTTTTCACCCGTATAATAACGAACCTTAGCTACAAATTTACATACATAACTTCCGAAAAAACGAATACTGAGGATAGTCCGTTAATATGTAGTAATGATCAACGGATAACTTCTCACCGATCCCCACTTTTCAGCATATGTAAAAATAGAAAATAGGTTTCGAACCGAAAATATAATGAAAGTTTCTTAAAATCAAGCGATCCTCGGTTTTCTATCAATAAGACCGTTTCTTTGATCTCTTATGTATTTCAACGAATAACAAATAACTATATCGGAACCATATAACGAAACAACCATAAATTCCCTATGATTTCCTGTATCCATTTTAACAAAAGAAAAGAAAGAGAAGAAAGACAACAAATAACTTCACACTTTCAACTGTCTTGCCGCCATCGACGCCAATCACGAAACAATCCAAGCTGAGCCCAAGCAATCAACGAGCTAACAGCTAAATTCCGGCAGACATTCATCATCGGCGCAACAAAGCCAAAACGAAACACAAACTGCACAGGCGCAAGCCAAAGGTGCCGAACACCAAAGAAATGCCATGTGCAGTTTGCATGAGGCATGCAGGCGCGCACAATTCCGCGAGAAGTAAAGAGTAGAGAAAGGTAATCAATCTATTCGACGACTGTGGTTCACTTCGTTTAATTTTACGACACCGTACTGCATAGACTTCGGTTGAGTTTCGGCTGCCGTTCGCTGTTCGGCTGTGACCAAGCGGTATATCGGTGGCGATACTGTGCCACAACGCTGATGGTGGCACGTTGCATTGCCACAGCAGCGGTATGCATTTGCTGCATGACCTCCTTAGGGCGTAACTGTAGTGGGAGCGTCGATTGCTTCCTTGCGCCAACTTGCTGTCAGTCCGACACCACAAACAACATTCATTATGAATTGTGCATGCACAAACACATACTTACATATTTTGCTTGCAGCATTTAATGAGTGGACATGATTTTATTTATTTGTAATTTGTTGTTGTGCCAATATTGCAGCGAAATGCGCGCGCGCGTCTGCCCAAACTAATTTGTTGCCAGTGTTGTTGACCACCAATGCTTTGGTTGCAACATTCATATGCAACATCTTTGCATTTCATTTATTGCTTTTGCGCTTTGTGTATGCATATGTGTGTGTGTGTGTATTTTTTCGATTTTCTAGCGCTCATCACTTATCAAAGAGAATGTGAAGTCCCCGAGGTAACTGGGATACACAAATTTTACAATCGAGATTATGACTTTTCTACTTTTCTTCTTCTTCTGCTTTGGCGGCCTCAGCCTGCCCCATCAAAATGTGGCAGCAATGGTAGTGGCATGCATCACTGATCGGTGTGATTGGTTCCCATGATTATTGGTCATTTGCTGCTGCTACTTTGCTACTCGCCTCTTACTTGCAGCATAGATTGCAACCTTTTTTGTTGTTGTGCTTTGTTATTGTTTTATTATTTGCCAACACCGTGTCGTCGGCCCCAAACACACACACACAGCTAGATACAAGCATGCATATAATATATGCAATATTTTAACCTACTCACCCAGCGCGGTTAAGTGTAAACTGTGACTTTCACAAGATTAGCCGCGTTGAAGATGCTTTTTATTGGCAAATTAGAATACTCTTCCATCCTTTCTTTGATTTTGTTGTTTGTGTTAAGCCAATAGTAAGCTAGAACGTATTTGATTGTTGTTGGTTTTAAGGAAATTACTGCCTCAAACTGATTTATTTTACTTATGCGCATTCTTTTATTCACCAATCAGCGTTTCAGACTCTTTTTTTCTGAAACTTGCGTCGCCATATTTCTTACCGTAATTCGCTTTTTGTTCGCCAATTTTCATTCCAAACACAAATTACTTGATCTTAACCGCAAAATACAATTTAAATAAATTGCTAGGCATACATTCATATGTACATAGATTTATAGAATAGCATGCGAATTATTTTCTTAAGAATACTAGAATAATCAAAGCTTATACTATGGGTTTTCCATGGCTTAAAAAGAGACCACTGCTTGTAAATATTAAAAAGTGGAAGAGGCATACATTTAAGATCAAATTTTACCCGGACTGGTCCATTTAAATTTCGGCGCAAACCGAATCGATAAATATTTTTTACCTTGATTGGTACTGCCTCTTTTATGTTAGTGATGCTTGATCTCCATATGTCAATTAGTTTCTGCTTGGCAGCTGTTTGTTAACGACGCGAAAATTTGTCTGGCGATTTTTACCATGGAAAAACAAATTAAACAATAAGCTTGCTTGAAATTTTTACTGTGAAAATGGACTCATGGCTACGGAAATCGTTGAAAATGTTGCAGAAGTATTTTGAAAATACAATTTTCAAAACTGAAAAATCCGCTTTGGTTTCTAATTCCATTACTAAAGCAATTTTTAATGTATTGTCTTTATACACCATAATTTCTTAATGTATAGATTTTAATTTTTTAATTTTTTTTTTAATTTAAACTTTTTTAATAATTAAAATTTTCTCACTTCCGTTGCTCCGCTCACTTTGTGTAGACAATTCTTTTTTTTTAATATATGTTTCTTTTTCTTATATACGTTTGTATTGTACCCAATTTCGCCAACACACCGCCAGCAGCTAAAATCGTGATGCCCTTTTCACGTGCCACCAACAACACTCCAAAATCATTTCCTACATTTCCTATACAATTGTTTAGCCAGCCAGCTTGCTTCATATTTTCTTGTTAATATTTCTACCACACTTATTTTCTACTTTGCTATTGTTGTTGGGGCGTATATTAACTAAAAATACTTTCGACATAAAATTCAAATTTTTCGCAATTTCGCATAAAAATGAGTAATGACATGCAGCCCCGACAACAGCGTCGCGCAGAGCAACTGCCCAGAGTTGCCGGTGTGGCAGCTGCAACAATTGCTGTTGAGGCAAACGCAGACACATTTGCATACACAGATATCTATGTATGTGACTACACGCACACACAAAAGCTGAGCTTAATTCATAAGCTCCACTCGAACAATAGTCAGCAAGCTAGCCGCGGCGGCGTTGGACAATCAATGTGCCTATTTACAGCAATATTTTAGAAATCCTTCTTTTTTTTGTCCTCCTTTTTTCTAAAATACTACTTCTGCTTGACTTGGCGCGCGTGATGTCCAGCGGGTGATTCCGCTGCGAAATTGACTTGACTTGTCTGACGTAGAGTGAATTTAAAGTTGGAGTTCGCGCTGGAGTTGAAGTGGTACACGAATTGACATGCCTCGGTTGTTGCCGCAACAGCAACTACGGCATTGCGTGGCACAAACGCCTCGATTGCAAGAGAAAAAATACGAAAAGTTGTACCCAAATCAAGGCACACAACTCGTATCTGCTGAACCCAGCCTCTTTTGCTCACCCTTGTACACTTTTAGACTGAGATTAGATGTGATTTCGACGGTGTGATATATGTACACGCATTCTTTTATTACAAGACAGACAAGCTTGTATGGATTTAAGTGCTGTCGCTGATATCATTCATTGTTGTAGTTTTTTTTTTGTTGTCTTAAACAATAATAAATTGGATGATTAATAGAGCGAGTCTATAAAATGTTAATTGACTCGATTTGACAATCATTTGACAGTCAGCTGATCGGCTCTCAGCATGCTTGCGTCCAATGGATTGGTTATTTGCCGGCTGTTATGTTTGTATGTGTCAGCAAAAAGTTCATTTGCGTTTCCAAATAAACCGCTTACGGCTATTTGTTGCAATTCTTCTGGAAAATGTTCATGAAATATGTTGTGAAAAATTGCAATATCTCACAAAAGTAAAATTGAGGATACGCTTGTAGGTGTAAAGGACAGAAAATTTAGTAAATATAACTCGCGATTATGGAAAAAAGGCAACTTCCGAATAGAATCTAAAAATATTCGTGATACCATTCGAGTGTATAGCAACAAATTTTGTTACGCCAACTTTACAGTAAAACCAACCCCGGATTTGCCCAAACTCCATAATCACCATTATAATTAGTGTTTAACTGGGTAAAGTCTAAAATTTCAGAATTTCCATGCATATCTTGTAAATACTGTTTTAAGATTTCATTTCGATGACCGATGAAGAAATTGAACTTATGATATATTGAAAAGCCAAGAATTAGAAACTTAATAGCTACATATATACTTATAGAATATACATAAGTTTACTTAAGGATCGTATCTATGTTTAAATAAATGAAGGTGTCACATTAAAAAGCTTCCCGAGTTTAAGAAGTGAGTGCATTTCTTCTTAGCAAAATAATAATTCTTAAGTGACCCATTTAAATAAATCATAAAGAAAATATAAATGAGATAAAATTATTTATAAGACCGCTAATATGAGCATTGACCGATTTTTTTGTTATTATTGTTGTTGTAAACGTGGGAGCGAAATGGTTCCAGTTAACGGCACTCGTATAAAGTTTAGTTTAATTAGAATTATCTACGAAACCGTAAAGTCACAATATTCTCTTCATTTCACAGCGTGTCACTTGAACAAATTACATGCATATATTCATACATACATACGAACACACATACATGTACGTATATAAGAAATAAATAAATGCTATATTTATATGCAAACCCTGTAAATCGTAACAATTTGTGAATGTTGTTTGTTGTTGATGGAGCGAAAAAGCATAAGTTATTAACAACGTGAGAAAAACATATTTCTGGGATTAAAAAAAAGCAACAAAAAGAAAAACTAGTTAGTGTTACATATTATCTACACAATTTTACTTGCATTTAATACATATAACTGTTGTACATAGGATATATTGTATTAAAATCTTTAAAATAAAATTTTTTAATTTTTCAAATCAAATTTTAGTAATATTTTAAGTATAATAAGGTTTTTATAATTGAGTAATTTTACTTAAAATATATATTTTTTATCAATAGTTGGTGTTTAGAAAATCTCACTTTAATTTGTTATTGCCAACGGTTGCCAAGTGAAGCCGATAAAAAATGTCATTAATTTGAATGTCACTGAATAAAAAACAATCAGTATCGAAAGCATCGATAGCCTTAGAACAAATATAATTGCCTTATTGCCTTATAGGTATTGAGTAAGCACATAATCGATTTCAAATGACTCGATATTAATAAAAAGTATATATGAAGAAACATATTACTCCTGATCATTAAAGCGATTGATCGACGAGTTTTTATGATCTGTTTGAAAGCTTACAAATTACACCACACATTCACAATTCTATATTTTCCCCAGGTGTCACAAATCCAGATACAGACAAAACATGTATTCATTCACATTTTGAAAAACTATATTACATTTCTGCTGGATCTACAACGCAAGAACTTTTTTTCTTTGAGATAACTTCAAATTTTTAATCGCAACTATACATAAATCGACACTTTAAAAGACACATCTAGTGTGACAGTATAAAAATAGCGATTTATTAATTTTATGGTTATATTTATACATACATATGTACATATGTATTTTGAGATTACACAATAAAATTTTTGAAGAAAACAGTCAAGTTACACGCGAACCCCGACAGTGAAACCTAAAATTCTCTCTCTAGAAGATATTGTCCGTACAATGACCTGCAGTCTAAAATTTTGGTCGTTTTTGGCTTGCCTTTTGATCAGTTAAGAAAACTGGTAGGTCATTGTATGCAAAACTATAAACAAAATATTTAGTGATCGGATAATTTGTCTTCAAGTAATCACTAAAGAAAATTCGAAAAAGAAGTTTCGCGGAAAACGCTTTTAAAGTAAACTGATTGAACTAAGCGGTTACATTTTAGAAGGCTGTAGCCCAAAAACTATTTGCGATATCGATTTAAAATTATTGTATATTATTATATATATAAAATGTATAACCTATCGAAATATGAAATAAAATCGATTTTTTTAAATCAAATCGATGTTCTGGAAAAGATTAAGCTTATACCTAACCCTCCAAATGCTTTAAACCTAATTAGATAAGGTGTTGTATATCAAAATCACTTATGTATATATATATATTGCTTCGCTCCATTTGCTGAGATATCTGATTTCGCGAACGAAGAGTGATTTTAACAGATTTGCTCGCCTAAGCAGCAAAAGAAACTTGCTACAAAACTGAGCATTGTAAAGCACTTTAATAATTGCATATTTGTATAGTCCAATATATGATAAATTGAAAGGGAATGTATTTCGAACAAATTTGCAATGGCTTTTTAGTCACCTCATACGCTAGATGGCGCTAAGATAGAGACATGTGAAATTCAATATTTATGAATAGTTCATATATGTATGTATGTATATATAATGTGTAGTATATACAAGTAATGTATATATTCATATAAAATCTGTTCTGCATGCAATATGCCAAAAACATAGAAGTGATATTTTCTACAGTAATTTTCTATTGTCTGCTTTTGCTTCTGAAATTGTTTAATTGAAAATATTAGAATGATAATTGCATGTAAATTGTTAATTTGATTGAACTTTCGAAAATAGTTTACTTAAATTAATTTATAAATGTGAACGTCGCAGAAAAGCTTTCACACACTACTCGCCTTACGGCCAACTAACTGCTCATAGAGCAACAAACTTTAAAATATAAACAACGATAACAACATATGCTTTAATTATACAACACTTGCGAGTTAAACAACATAAAGTCGCACATTAACTACTTAAACACAGCATTCTAAACTATATAATTAAGCACATGAGCGCATGCGCGTACATATGTATTTATGCTTATGCACATACATGTATGCAGATATAACCATTTAAATGTTTTAATTTAAATAGGAGTGTACTTCTATCTGTTGCAAGTGCAGTACTTGCGAAATACGCAACAACAACAACAACAAAAATAAAAAACAAAAACAAGTGTGTCTACAGCCGCACCCGATTCTCAGGCAAAGCTGCAATGCAATGCCATGAACAAGCGAATAAAAACAACAAGAAATGCACCGTTGTAAGCCATTTTGCATGCAGTTACATGTGTGCGCTGCTCTCTGCTTGTGATGTGAATGTGTGTGTGTGTGTGTGTGGCAAACACTTTTCTAATTAATTCAGCGCATACGACAGTGTCGCAGTCGCTTACACCCGCGTTCAGCCGCAATGTATACATATTTATGTAGTTGAGGTAGTGTAATTTGTTGCTGTTGTTGCTGGCGTAGCTGTTATTCTAATGTCGCTGCTGTTGCAGTCACCAATTGCCTTCTGAGTTCATTTCATTCAATTCGTTTCAATTCAATTAATTAAACAAAATTGCATGAAATTTGCGAAAAATGCACTCACTGCAATGGGCAGGCCGGAGCAACAACAACGACAAGCATATATATATAATGTATTGTATAATATATATGGTATGCATAAATACATTCATCAGCGACAATAATGCCTTAACGCGCGTGCACAGCGAAAGATGACAATTGCTGGCCAGATTCTAGTTGTGGAGGACAGCTGCAATAACAACCACCATCACGGTACCACCACCTCCACCAACGCCATTATGGTTGTTGTCGCCGCATTCGTAAGCAATAACACTGTTGTTGTTTGGATTGTCGCGCATGCTGATGCCATAAACAGGCACAGTAACAACAACAACTACAACCATCATCGTATGCAAGCAGTTGTTTGTGACAATGCTAGGGGCAATAATAAAAATTGCATAAAATAACAACAACAACATGTAACAATAATAAATGCATTTTGCGGCGACAACAGCTACAACCACTGGTCATTCCAATAAAGTCCAATGAAGAATAAAGAAACGCTTCAGCACTAAGCCAGGCTGTGAAGGTCTAAAGTTGCTCTTGCAATTTATTTATTCATTTATTTATTTGTGATGCATGCTTATAGGCAATTTTCAAAATCAGAAAACAGAAACAATTTTTGACATTTTACAAATCACCTCATATCGTGTTGTTGTTCTTGGTTATATTTATTTTTTACTTTTGTGCGTACTTCTTACTTCTTCACTCAGTGGCGTTCCAGGTGGTTTGATAGGTCATAAACGATTGTAGATAATAATTAAGAGGTTAGGTTAGTCTAGAGACTGGTTAACTTCCACAAATTCTTTTGGGAGTAAGTAAAAAGGAATCCTCAGTCCCTCAGTTGTTAAGATATGAATCTAAAATTTTGCTCACGTTTTATTCTTCCCAAGAAGCTGCTCATTTGTCGGAATCCCCGACATCGGACCTCTATAGGATATAGCTGCAACACAAACTGATTTTTGACATGGTAACCTTAATCAATTTGGCAAAGAATATTGTCCATGACAACAACATCGGACCTTGGTTGCATATGGCTGCCACACAAACTGAACAATCAAAATTAAGTTCTTGTATAGAAAACTTTTTTATTTGACAAAACATTTCACGAAATTTGTCATAAGTTATTGTACAATATCTTGTTTAGACTATATCACTATAGCCTATAGTTGTCATTTGAATTGACCGATCAAAATCAAGATAAAGATCTTTTTACACCCTTTTATACCAATAACGACTACCGAGCCAATCTTTGAAATCACCTTTTTAAAGAGGACCTCTACAGTGGACGGTGATTGTAGGATCTCGTGCTAATTGAAAGTAAATAAAAAACGGGATCTTAATCAATAAAAGACTTGCTATTTCGAACTTTACATTCTTAGCACTACAAAATTTTTTCTCAAAACGCTGGACTTGTAAAAAAATTATGTTTTCAACCGACAAAATATAAAATTTGAGCAACATTTAAATTTGCAAGTGAATATGTCAATACGGATATCTTCGGAGTACCGTCGTCGACGCATTTGAAAAATGGAACTTGGGCAAAAACACGTTTAAAATTATGCGAGCTGACGCCGACTGACCCAATATACAGCAGATTAGACACATTTTTCTACTATTCTACCAATTGGATTATGTTTTTATTGCCTGAAAATTTACTTTTAGCCAAAAACCTAATGGTTTTTAAAATTCTTAGACTGGCCTTACCCTTTAAAGCATGTTAAATTTTCTTTTGACTGAGTCTATAGCATTCCAAAATTTTGTTTGCTCAAATTTTTGCACACTTTATTACCACATTCGCCCCACTGTGCGCACCTAGTTTACTATCTTCTACATTTTAATAAAATCTTTTATCGGCGCGTTCTGCTATTCCACGTTTTTCCACGCCATTTGCTGCCAACATGCCCACATACATGTATGTATTCTATTTTCATTGCAATTCCGCTATAAATATTTGCGCGCATGCCCTTGTTGTTGCTGACCACTGCGCTGCAATCGCCGCTGTTGTTGTTGACAAAATGCAAAGCAGCGTAGGAGAGGCGAAAGCAGTGTGGAACCGACACGAAACTTCGGCTGCTTTGTCTGTGCCATTTTATCTTTGTCATTGTGCTGCTATACTGCTGCTTGTTGTTGTTGTTGTTTTCGGCTTGGCTTTCTAATTAAACACAGTGGCAAAAATAGTAGCAACATTGCTGTTACAACAACTGAACGTGAATTGTTGCTATTATTGCCCACGGCCGGCTACTGTTGCTACTCCTACAAATTGTTAATCGTCGAACAACAGCAGCTGTTGCTATAATTGTTTGATAAATGTTGTTAGTGTTGTTGTGCTGCACTTAAGCTACTTGTGTTACTGCTTGCCGCTTCATTTGGCTGCCGTTTGGTGGCAATTTTGTTAGTGTACATATATATGTATTTTTGTAGTGTGTATATATACATAACGGCTATAACTGTGGTTTGTGCTTTCTTCTCCTCTATTAACCATTTTTTATGGTTACAAATTGTTTTCCTTTTATTTTTATCAACAACTGCTTGACGACCTTTGCTGCTGCTGCAAATTGCCCTCGTCCAATTGATTTTAATTTCTCTCAGTCTTTTACAGGCCATAAATTAAAAATTACAAACGAGTGCAACATGTCGCTGATTGGTTGTGCGCTCTTTTTTAGGTTTTTTTTTTGGCATAATTTTTATGCATTTTTTTGAAGGAACTCATTTGTGTTGGCAATTAAAAAATTTGTTCAACGAACTTTTGCATTTATTCAAAATTATTTTATTTTTGTGTACATATGTATGCATAATTTTGCATTTATAACGCTCAAGTAACTGTAAATGCCACAACAACTGTTCAATGAATCAAGCCAATAACGGCTTAGTTTCCGCTTGACTGTGAGTCATCATAAATAAATATGAGAGTAATTGAGTATTTTCGTCGGCGATAATTTCTGCAATGATTATTTAAAAAAGTCGTACATTGTGAGCTTTATGCATGACAATGCGCTAAATCCACGCTTATGGCAAGCTTACATGACTATGTGGCGCCTTTGTCGCTGCTACATTAAGAACTTTACTTGAATGCAGTTATCAGTAAATATATTTCATTCTACCTTCAACCGCAGCAGTATGTTCAAATTATCTCTCTGTTTCTCTTCTAATATAATCTGCTCTTGCGACATTCCTTCATATCGTCAATGAACCACATAACGAAGTGCAAATAATTGAATTCGATTTGCCTGATTTGGATGTTGGGATCTGGTTTTAAAGCAGTGGTACTATAACATATAAGGATATCAACATACACACGCATTCGTATATTAATTGCGAAGAATTTTAAGAGCCGAGTAGGAAGTAAGCAACATGTGCTCGTAATTGCCCAAAACAACAACAACTTTATACAAGTACAGAGTAATGGGAGATGATAAATGGGAGTTCGGTATGCACCAGTTTCCATCTAGGCTGCATAGCTTAACATAGCAAAGCATGAAAGAACCTTCCTTTCCTCAGTCTTCCTCATTCCCTATTTAGACTGCAACTGCTTATTTACCAAATTTGGTGCGAATTCCGATTATTTCACATTTCTTTGCGATATTCAAAAGCTTGATGCGAGACGTTAGAATGGTAATTTAGGTTAGTATATGGTAACGGTAATGACTGCTATTAGCTGAAGTGCTGAACTGTACATTCTTTTTAAAACCACACTAGATTCCACCAAATGCAAAAAACAAATAGGGACCAAATAAGGTTTATAACTGCTGAAGTGTTCCCCACATAAATGATCCATGATAAATTGATTTATTACCTTATTTGAGGCAGCGATTTTAGAAAAAAGTATTGCATGTAAAATATGTAACCATTTTTCTGTATATTTAAACCCGATTAATCGGTTTTCTGTCATAATAAAATAAAAACCAATATTTTGTCAAATACAAATAATAAAATTGAATAAACAACTAATATTGGACCTTTGGAGGTGCAGTTGAATGCAGGAACTTCGAGGTAACTTCAGCACGTAATCTATTTCAAAGATATATTTGTCTTTACACTTTTAGATATATTCGATATTTTACTATCCATTATTAATTAGAACTTCTATGGAATAAAGAATTTCTGGCACTCAACGACCACTCTCGACCTTCACTGTTAACTAATTTGGAACCATTAAAGATTATATAGCATAGAGTTGATTTAATACAACCTTATTAACATCTATATTAGTTCGTTAAAAATGTGTAAATCTGGCAACCTTCATGGGGAAGAAGAAGGTTAAGCAAAAAATTTATTTATTCATATAATATTATACTATCTATATATTAGTATTGAATAAAACATAGCTCAGCAAGGTCTCTCATGATTTCGGAGATCATAGAATAGAAAAAATAGTAAATATTATATTATACCACCAAGCTTACATTTTTTCAAACACGCTTATACTTATACTTTGTACATGCTATATTTACTCTGCCACGAAGTTTATATCCCGAAGGAAATGTCGGAGACCCTATAAATGGTATATGTCTGTCCTGTCTGTCTGTATATATGCGTACTAGTCCCACAGTTTTTGAGATATCGATCTGAATTTTGCACATGTTCATTTCCCCTCAAGAAGCTGCTCACTTGTCAAAATCGCCGAATTAATATTTTTTGCTATTTCAAACAAGAACAACTACAAAACGGAGCTTCTTAATTACTATAAAATACACGTAAAGAAGGTTCTGTGACATGGAGCCGGAAACCCCAGAACATCTGCTAATGAACTGCACAGCAGTCTGCAGACGCAGAATCAAGGCCCTGGGATCCATGTTTCCAAACAGGGATTGTATCGCTTCACTAGCACCCAGCAGAATATTGGAGTTTATCAACATGCTGGGGCTAGATGAGTCGATATGACTTAGGGGATCTATCCATCTAGGTAAAGAATATTTTCGAATTTTTACCAGAATACGTAATCTGATTTACGTTGACTTAAACTATTTTATCATATTGGCACTGATTTGTTGCGCTACTAAATATGTATCTAATTTTTTTTTATTACCACTTTCGCACTCAAAAAACAGCAGCAACAACAACCACAAACACTAAATTATTTCAATTAATCACCAAACTTGATTCTAAACTTGCCGCTATGACCAACACTTTGCAACCAACACCGTTGTTGTTGCTACACATGTGCTCACACACAACTCGTATGCTGTGGCTACATGCCCCGGCTGCTGGCTCCACTATCTAGTAAAAGGTGAAGGTCACTGTGTGACTGGGTTTTACGTTCTCACAGCCGCGCATTTGCATTTAGATTAGCCGCCACATTACATACTAGCTACATACTCGTATGTATGTATGTACGAGCATGCGCATAGGCTCGTTGAAAAATTTGTTGTTGCAAAAAACTGCTCGTACAAATTTGCTTACCAGAATGTGCCGCGCCGCCAAACAGGCCTGTTAAGTTGGTAAACACCACTTGCACTTGGCAGCTAAATATTTGTCTTGCCACATGTGCTATGCGCCGCGCGACTATTTTAAAATCACTTCTAGGCAAACGCGACTTGGAATATTATTCCCATAGTAGCGGCGTTGGCGGCTGTGTCTCAAACGCCATTCACTTCAACATATCGGGAGCAGATGTTGAATATGCGTACGAAAATAGCTGCCACATACTTGCTTAAACACTTCGCACACTTACTACAAGGGTTCGTAGGCATACATGGTTGAGCAATGAGCGCCGCTGGCTTCTTGTGTTGCTAAGTTGTACTTCAACGTTGTGCTGTTGTATGATCGGTTCGTTTTCGTATTTTGTCTACACTTTTCTATCGACCTGACACTTGTTTTCACTTTACTCTCACACTTCATTCGTTCGCTTCACACCCCATTTTGTACAAATCATATATGCGCCAGCTGGAAGCAGTTTCTTTTGCTCGAGAATTGATCTAAGCATAGCTTCAAAATAATCACCCCAGGGAGATATTCAAAAATTAAGTGAATTATTGGAAAAATCATCGCCTAATGCTAATAGCGCCCTATTGTATGCTGTGGTGATCTAAATTCTTAAGGGAAGTAGGTAATAACAACAACAGCAATTATGGATTCAACTCCCTATCAAGATAAATATCTCAATAATGTTTACAAATATCGGATTGAAAAAGTTACACTAATGTCTTCAGAAGAGTATGCGTAGAAAAGAGTTTTTGGAACAGTATGGTGTATTTTTCTGTACATTCAGTTAGGAAAAAATGAGTGAGGAAAATGGAAGGTGGGATCTTCTTTAAATGTGATGTTTCTTTATATTTAATTTCTCTTACGACTTGATTGTTATTTTAATATCAGGTTTCGAACTAAGATCATGCAGAAAAGATAATTTCGGGAAACCCAAATGTTTTTGAAAAGATTAGCATTGTACCAGGAACATTCGTTATAAATTTTTGTAAGTATCTTATAATATATGAATCGGTTTGAATATCAGCTTTCTGTGATACAAATCTACTTGTATAAGCTCTGTTATGGATAATAAATCAGCAACTTGTTTGCCCTAATTCAAGGCTCATGACGAACTTAATCGAAGATCTGAAATTAGAGCACAAAAGCAAACATTGACCAAACCTGATCACAACGAAAGAGGATGGAGTCAAGCCGCAGTCAAACTATTGCCAACTGTTTAAAAAAAAGCAAAAACTACTCTGGGTTCTTAAAAGATGAGTAAAGGGCATCCCATAATGCTTCAGTGACCGACGTTCCGCCCTTCCGTACTTACCGCCCCTATCAAACGCAATTTGACAAAATTTATGCGCGTACGTTGCCATTGCTCAATTTGAGACTGGCAACTAGAAAAATCCAATTTTCGCGGATATCCTCGTACACGGACGGAAGAAGCGGTGGAGAGTGTTCAGTTACTTTGCGGTCTCATAAGATAGGACGTGTCAGCTGATTCGGTCTACGGTTTGACGTCGGCCACTAGCTGAAGCATAAATCGACAACAGTTTAGGAACAGTTATTGCTGATACTCGAGCCGATTTTCGCTTGACATAACATACTGCGGCGAACGAAGTGATCCAAGAACAGAAGTTAAAAAAATTAAAGGAAACAACATAATAATTCAGAAATGGGATACAGTAAAATATTAATTATAAAATGATAAATATAAGAACCCAGCATTGACCCAGCCATAAGCAATCAAGACGAATTAGGCGAGCACAGACTGTCAGTTAGCCAACTAGTCAGGCGAGTGAGTTTCAGACGCTTAGTCAGCCAAATTTGCTACAAACTACAAAAATAAAAAGCAAGATTTATATATACATACACACAAATGTTCATTCGAATTATCTAGCAGAAGAAGCATTAAAAGGAATGAGCACTTTAAGCCATAGGAGCTTCGAATCGGTTGCTTGCCGAGTTCTCCCAGTTCAACAAGCTTTCGTGAATATATTTATCTGCCTGTTAATTTTCACTCGCGTTAAAGGCACTCTCAATGCGTTTCGTTTCCGAACACTGTCTTGATCGGTGCAATGGTGGAAATTCAATAACGGGCTTCTCTTGTATGCTCACACATCGTGTTGCACTTAATGATACTCGTAAATTCGTAATCAAAATTGAAATGGACTTTTCTCGTATTTAACTTAATGTATCGCAGATAAAGATTGCCTTACTTAAGTATACAACTGAAGTTGATAAGAATGCTGTTTGCAGAAGATTAAGGTAAATTATGGATACCATTAGGATTTAAAAATATTCTGATGCTTCTGATTGTTGGTATGCGGCATGGATTGGGTTTAAATGCTTTGAATGAAATGCCGAGAGTAGATATTAAATTGGTTAACAGTGAAATGCAGATTTCTCAGCTTAACTTGATAAGTCTCCAGTGTTATTCAGGACAAAATAACTAAATAAGCTTGATTAACAACGTTGAGGTTCATAAGAGAAAATTGTAAAAATAACTAATAATGCTGTTGAAGTTTGGAAATTGTACTCTTTACTGTACAATAAGTTATTGTGCCACCACTAAGAGTTTTAGATATGCTAGAAGCAACAAAAATGAGCACAGAGTCCTTTTTTGCACTAAAAATCGAAAATATGCAATTTGCTTCGAAATGAGCCTCATATCAGCTACCACCAGTAAATCAATAAATTTCTCTTCAGTCAGCATACTCTTCAGGTTTGAGTACAAGAAAAAGTCATTTGGGAAAAGATCCAGGCCATCGATTTTCAATAGTCGTCAAATGTATATACTTGTTATACCCTGAACAGGGTATATTAAGTGTATCACGAAGTTTGCAACACCCAGAAGAAAATGGTGGAGACCTAATAAAGTGTACATAAATAATTTGACAAGATATCTTCACGAAATTTGGCATGGATTAATGTCCATGTGGAACACTTCAATTTTCGGATATATTGTTCAGAGCGGAGCACTAAAGCATATAGCTGCCATACAAATTGACCGATCACAATCATGATAAAGATCTTTTTATTATCTTTGATGCTATAAAAAATGCACCTGTGAGAAGTGTTATAGCTTCGATCGCTTCAACAGGCGAAATTAACGTTTTTTTTTTCTAAACAATTCGAACTTTTCTATTAGCAAACTGCATACCAAAATGATAAAATTATTAATAAATGTGAGTTTTACAGTAATGCTGACCCTTGCACCGGTTTTACCATATATAACTGCTATAAAATCTTAAACAGAAATAGAGCAATATACTCATACACCTATTGTATAATTATGCACTCACACATATATATGTATGTACATATGTGTAGCAGTAAGCGCAATATGAAATCAATTTTATGAACAGTACAAGGTTCACACCCTTTTCGGCCTGGTCCAGTTCAGTTAACTTTTAAAAGCAGAGACACCAAACCAAACGATCAACAGTTCAGTGTCATGCACCTTTTGTTATGCATGGTTATTCCTATTGTTATTGTTGTTGTTGCTGCTATATGTTTATGATTCTTAAGCGTTTATGCTTCAATGGCAACAAAGCAATCTGACAGTGTCAGGAGTAGTGTATAAAGAACATACAAACATACCTACGCTAATTTTATTATAGTCTATCTCTTTATGGAAAGTCTTAAAGAGTGCCCAGACGACCCTTAGTGGTGCAAGCGTACATATGTATATACAACTGCTGTCTTTAAGATACTGACGAAGAAAAGTGTTTTAGTGGTGAGGTCGCTGGTTGATGATGGTGAGCTTGCTGCCCAACACCAGCTGATTGGTGCTGCAAGTACAATAAATGTATATTGTTGTAGTGAGTCGGTTGGAATAATGTATATGTATATTTGCTGCTTCGCTTGGCGTTGTCTTCAGACGAATTGAAACGAAGCAAAAATTAAGCGCAACTTACGAATATATTCGGGCAGCTAAGGTAATGATCGTGTTTGTGTACGCATAAATAGTCGGCAAACAGCCGAACGAGTAAATGAAACGACGAATTATTTATCTACATACACATATGTACGTATTTGTTGTGGAGTCATGTCAACCGCTTGAGATTGCTTAACTTGGATTTGTAGATAGTGGGGTGAGACGATCAAGTTGGGGTTAGAACGACTAGCAGATATTAGTGATGTGGTTGCATATTGTTATATGGAGCGAGTAGTGAATGTATGTATGTACATATGTACATATGTTTTTGAAATTCATGGAACAAGTACTCCTCATTTTACAATATTTATCACCAACGCTCCCCAAATGTGTTCAATACCTGAATATGAGAAAGAACAAAAAGATATTGCACCAATAAGATATATGAAACATTCATTCAAGTTTAAAAGTTTTTTTACTCTCCTATCTTTGAAAGTCAGAGACCTTTAGAATCCAACGTTTTAATTCGTCTATTTCCTAAGCATAACGGAATCACATTATTATATCAATTAACGTGGCTAAACATGCACGACTTTGAGATTACCTGAGTCATATAGGAATTCTGAAAGCTAAAACCTGACTTGTCAATGAATTTTTGAGTTTCTTAGACAATATAATTTATAAAAATTTAAATATTTATTTTTTAACCCCTAGGAACCAATGTAAGTAGATCTCCCGAAAGTAAGGACCAAATTTGGTTCTTTACCTGTATAAAATAGTTCACCAGCTTACAGCTAGATATTTGCTTTAACGAAATCGGATCTCAAAAAATCCAAATTATGCCCAACACTATGCCTTATTCGTTCATAAATACACATACACATACACTCACAACTACACCCATTTACACATATTTAGGAACGTACAGCGAAAAGTGGAGTGATGTGAGGTAAGGCAACAGAAACGGAGACAAGCCAAGCAGGCGAAGCAACAACGAACCAGCCAAACAACCAACCAACCAAGCAAGCATACAAAGCATGCAAGATATGAGACCGTGGGAAAGAACATTCAAAATCGTTCGTTTACCGTTCGTGTTCGGCTTCGGGCGTACCATCGTCGTCTGATGTGCCTCGTTACATGCGGCTGATGCTGCCAACGACTTTGTTGATTTTTTTTTATTACTTCTTGCTTTATTTTATTTTCTTTATTGACTTTAGTTTGTACATATTTTCTTTTCTTACGATTGTTTATGTTTTTACTATGTGCTTTCTGCTCGCTTTCGTTTGAGCTACGAAGAAGTATTGTTTTATTGTTTACATCGAGTCTGCCTTTAATTTTCAACTTCTTGTTGCTACTTTTCCACTACTTTGTAAGTCAGCCATTTCTTGTTTCGTCTACACATGTCTATTATGTTGTAGATATGCCTTTATGCAGTGTTAGCGTTTTTGGAGAGGATGTGTACATATTTATTTCGCTTGGTTTGCGCTGCCAGAGAGCACTGGCTTGCGATCAACTCATCGCCGCTCACGTAGCGATCGAGTCTCGAACGAGAATTCGATTTTCATAGCATTATTTGAGCAAATGCATTGTTTGGTAGGCTCTCTCTCACTTGCCTTCCTTCAACATCACGCTACAAAAGCCGGTCTTTACAACAGAGCCATACCTACCTACCTGTCTTATAAACAACATTTGCTCTGAGCATGGAAATATGCTAGCGAGGGACATGTTGGTATTCCACGGTTGTCCAAGTGTACTGGCGATTTTCATACATACATGTTTATTTTTTCTCTTATTTTCTTTTAACCTTATTTGAGGTCCATACTTACTTTTATTGCTTTTGAGCAAGTCTTTTGGGACATGCTACTCCAGTTCCTTTACTTGTACGCCTATTTTATTAGTAGCTTCGTGCATTATTTGTTTTCATTCCTTTGCGCACCGATATTCTCTCGATCCAAGAACGGTGTGATTCTATTCACTTATACCCTGGCTGTAAGGTATGTATGTATGTGTATGTTTGTGTAAGCCCCTTCTGCTCGTCGTGGCCATGTGTAACACAGCTGCACTTTCCGAGATTTATGCGTGTGCTATAAGAGCCGAAACAACAACAACATTTTCTGAAGTCCAACCAGGCCTCGTTCTCAAGGGCGACGGAGGTATGAGGTGCAAGCGGCGGTTTTAATTTATTTATCTGTTGTTTTCGTTTCGCTTTTCACCAGGTCCATCGGCGCTCTGCAAAGCTGGGAAACGGTTAGCACCAAGCCCAGCGCGAGAATGTGGCGCACTACTTCGGTGTTTACATACTTACATAGTATGCATGTACTTATGTACGTATGATTCTTTGGTTGCCCAGCTTAGCTATGATTCAGCGCAAGCTTAAAAACTCTAGACACTCGCCTGACAATATCGCCCCAATAATATGCCAATCTGCAGAAGTATTGTTGTACAAAAAAGCAATTCGCCGCGACCATCGGCATATTTAAGCGCTTAACACTTATTGTATACCCGATGTATGCATGTGTGAGCGTGTGTGTTGCATTTTGACCAAAATCCACAATTTTCTCCCAAGTCACATTTCGCTGCGCATTTTTGGCATTCGCTTGGCGCATAGGCGCTGTCACAGCACCGTCGCATAGCTGGGGGGTATGATGGGCGCACACATTGGTTGGCTGTCTATTGCGCTCTGCCGTCTTGTAAGCGTGTTCGCTCGAATGCAACAATGCGACGCGACAGCCAGCAACTGTGGTGGAGTGGACTTTGGCATTAATTTGCATAAGCATGAGTAATGCCTCAAATTTGGCTAACAAGCTGCATGCAGCAAACTGGCGTGGGGCGCGGGGCGTCGCGCATTGTTGCACGGCTAATGCTTGTGGGCAGCAAAAACAGGATTTTTTGCGTGCAATTTTTATTTCATTTCGGTTTTTTGTGCGCATATTTGTGTGCACCAATTCTTTTATTATTACCGTTGCTTTGTTTGAGATTTTTTTGCTTGATTTTCCGATATTTTTTGCTTTGCTGCCCGCTGGCTAATAATGCTTAATGACGCTTTGTGTGCAAAACTTCGATAATGATTGACTTTGACTAACTGAAATGATTTACCTTTTTATGTGTTGAACAAATTATGTCTTTGGAAGTGATGCAGTGCTTTTTACATACAGACACGCATACATACATATGCGCTAACACTTTTTTGGGAGTATTGAAGCCCACTTGGAGACTATAATAAGTTGTAACTTGTGTGAGTTTAGTCCAAATGGATTGAGGTCAATAAATTTTTATGGAAATATGTTGTGTTCGTCCATTGTGAAGGCGTGAGAATCGTTGGGCCGTTGTTGACTTGGAGCTCGTAATTTGCATGCATTCTTGGGTGGAAGCCTTTAGGATTTTACCGTTATTTATAATTATATATGGAAAACAAATTTATCTTTCATACATTTGTTCATAACTAGAAACTTGAAGGGAAGGGGTAGGGGATACCCGTTTTTGATGCACGCTTTCAGAAGAACCAATGACCCGTGATTGTTGTTGCATGTTTATACACTTTTCCTTATTCTGTTAAATGGCAAATGGAGCCTTCACCTAACTGCTCTGAACGGTAACTTTACTATCGGAAAACCCCAGCATCTTAACACTATCTTGTAGTTATTACAGCCGCGGCTACTGCAAAGATCAGTGATCTTCTTGAAGTCACCGAACTTTTTGAAGAACCGACGTTGTCAATAAAAATCTTCTTCCGAGCATAAAATCGTTACAGACCAGACTCATTATCATTAGAACTCAGCAAGTGATTCTCTCTTCTGGGCAACCGATATCTACGAGGTTTGTTCAAAAAGTATCATATGCCACAGCGTCCGCGAACTTAATTTTGTGTTTCACACAATATTTTATACAAATTCTTTGATCTATTTTTTGGAATAAGCAAGAATTTAAAACGCGTCCAAGCAAAACAGCTGCCTTTATAATGTATACTATATTTACTCCTTTTTAACGCAATAAATTTATGTCCTCTCTTACCTTACAGGCTTTCGTGGCAAGGATTGCGAAGAAAACATCGATGACTGTCCAGGAAATTTATGCCAGAACGGCGGTACTTGCGTGGATGGCATTAATACATACCGTTGTACCTGCCCGCCAAACTTTACCGGAGAACTGTGTGAAGAAGATGTGGATGAGTGCGCGATGAGGTGAGTGCCAAGAGATCTTTTTGAAAGTAAAACATATATTTCTTTAAACCCACAGCTCTCAAAAACTTTATACTACTTTTTCTTACGCTTAAACCCACGGCCCCTAAAATTTTATTTTAATTTTTTCTTTGGTTTTCTGATTACTCTGCACGTCCTCTAACTTTTTATTTTATTTATTATTATCTTTTCTTTAATATCCAATATACGAATGTCCCTCATCTAAACTCATGTCCGTCAATTTCATTTATTTAAATAAATTTTGCTCTTTTGAATACTCAATAACTGTACACAATTTTTCCTCTCCCCAAATCCACGTAACTCTCGTAGACCTTCGGTTTGTCAGAATGGCGCGACTTGCACCAATACCCACGGCAATTATTCCTGCATCTGCGTGAATGGCTGGGAGGGTAGAGATTGCAGCGATAATGTTGACGACTGTGTAGCAGCCGCCTGTTTCAACTCCGCCACTTGCATAGATGGAGTGGGATCTTTCTATTGCCGTTGCACACCCGGCAAGACGGGTCTGCTATGCCATTTGGATGATGCCTGTACGTCAAACCCGTGTCACAAGGATGCAATATGTGACACTAGCCCCATTAATGGTTCTTACACTTGTTCCTGTGCTACCGGCTATAAGGGTGTAGATTGTTCGGAGGATATTGATGAGTGTGATCAAGGTTCACCTTGTGAGCATAACGGTATCTGTGTGAATACACCCGGTTCGTTTAGATGTAATTGCTCGCAGGGTTTTACGGGTCCACGTTGTGAGACGAATATAAATGAGTGCGAATCACATCCTTGTCAGAATGAGGGTAGTTGTTTGGATGATCCCGGCACTTTTCGTTGTGTCTGTATGCCCGGTTTTGCTGGCACACAGTGCGAAATCGATATTGATGAATGTCAATCGAATCCCTGCTTAAACGGTGCCACCTGCCACGATATGATTAACGGATTTAAATGTTCCTGTGCGCTCGGGTTTGCGGGCACACGTTGTCAGATCAATATAGATGATTGCCAGTCGCAACCTTGTCGTAATAATGGTATATGTCACGATTCCATAGCCGGTTATACGTGTGAGTGTCCGCCTGGTTATACGGGCACATCTTGTCAGATTAACATCAATGATTGTGATTCCAATCCCTGCCATCGTGGAAAGTGCATCGATGGTGATAACTCCTTCAAGTGCGTCTGCGATCCGGGCTTCACCGGTTACCTTTGCCAAACGCAAATCAACGAATGTGAGTCCAATCCTTGTCAGTTTGGTGGACATTGTATCGATCGCGTCGGTTCGTACCTCTGTAAGTGTCTACCGGGCACATCGGGAAAGAACTGTGAAATCAATGTGAATGAGTGTCACAGCAATCCGTGCAACAATGGTGCCACCTGTATTGACGGCATCAATAAATACACCTGCGAATGTGTGCCTGGCTTTACTGGACTGCATTGTGAGATTAACATCAATGAATGCGCCTCGAATCCTTGCGCCAATAATGGCGTCTGCATGGACATGGTTAACGGCTATAAATGCGAATGCCCACGCGGCTTCTATGATGCGCGCTGTCTTAGTGATGTGGACGAGTGTGCATCGAACCCATGTATTAATAGCGGTCGTTGTGAGGATGGCATTAACGAGTTTATCTGCCATTGCCCACCGGGATATGGTGGCAAGCGCTGTGAGATTGATATCGATGAGTGTAGTTCCAATCCGTGTCAACATGGTGGTATTTGTATTGACCAACTCAATTCCTTCCAGTGCCAATGTATGCCCGGTTATACGGGGTATCGTTGTGAAACAAATATTGACGACTGCATGATAAATCCGTGCGTAAATGGAGGTTCTTGCATTGACCTGGTAAATGGCTATAAGTGCGTTTGTAAAGTACCGTTCACAGGCAGGGATTGCGAGTCCAAAATGGATCCTTGCTCGACGCACCGCTGCCGTAACGACGCAAAATGCACGCCTTCGCCGAACTTTCTGGATTTCTCTTGCACCTGTAAGCTTGGCTATACTGGACGTTATTGTGATGAGGACATCGATGAATGTGCGCTCTCTTCGCCCTGTCGGAATGGTGCGACCTGCTTAAATGTTCCGGGTACATATAAGTGCCTCTGCGCGAAAGGTTATGAGGGCCGCGACTGTGCAATCAATACCGACGATTGTGCTTCTTTCCCATGTCAGAATGGCGGTACTTGCTTAGATGGCATTGGAGACTACACATGCCTCTGCGTAGATGGTTTCGATGGCAAACATTGCGAAACGGACATTAATGAATGCTTGAGTTTACCCTGTCAGAATGGTGCTACATGTCACCAGTATGTAAACTCCTATACCTGCACATGTCCGCTCGGCTTCTCGGGCATCAATTGTCAAACGAACGATGAAGATTGCACAGAGAGTTCGTGCATGAATGGTGGCACGTGTATTGACGGGATTAACAGCTACAACTGCTCATGTCTACCAGCTTTCACTGGCTCTAATTGTCAGTATAAGATCAATAAGTGCGACTCGCAGCCCTGTCAGAATGGCGCCACGTGTCACGAGAGTGGTGATGAGTATACATGCCACTGCCCACATGGTTATACGGGCAAACAGTGTACGGAATATGTAGACTGGTGCTCTCAGTCGCCCTGTGAGAATGGAGCCACTTGCTCACAGATCAAGAACCAATATAATTGCAAGTGTGACGCCGGCTGGACGGGTAAACTTTGTGATGTGGAGATGGTTTCCTGCGAAGTGGCAGCTATGCGTAAACAAGTGGGTCTGAAACAGCTGTGCAACAATGGTACATGCAAAGAGATGGGCAATATGCATTTGTGTCTTTGCAAGCAAGGCTACACAGGCAGTTACTGTCAAACGGATATCAACGAGTGTGAGTCACAACCTTGTCAAAATGGCGGCACTTGCTTAGATCGTGTGGGCGAGTACAAATGCATTTGTCCAAAGGGTTTCCAAGGACAGAACTGTGAATTAAATATCGATGACTGCTCGCCGAATCCTTGTCAAAATGGCGGTACTTGCCACGATTTGGTGCAATCCTTCAGCTGCTCCTGCCCACCGGGTACATTGGGTATTATCTGCGAGATTAATCAGGAAGATTGCGTTGCAGGCGCTTGCCACAACAACGGCACCTGTATTGATCGTGTTGGAGGCTTTGAGTGCGCATGTCCAGCTGGTTTTGTAGGCTCTCGTTGCGAGGGTGACATCAATGAGTGTCTTTCAAATCCCTGTTCGAATGCGGGTACTTTGGACTGTGTGCAGCTGGTGAACAACTATCATTGCAACTGCAAACCTGGTTATATGGGACGTCATTGCGAAATTAAAGTCGACTTTTGCGCCAACTCGCCATGTCAAAATGGCGGCATTTGTTCAACGAAGCAGTCGGGACATCACTGTGTCTGTCCAGTCGGGTTCTACGGCAAAAATTGCGAATTCTCTGGCAACGATTGTGACTCAAATCCCTGTCAAGCGGGCAACTGCGTGGTGGATGTGATACGCGGCTACCGTTGCGAGTGCCCGCCTGGCACCGAGGGTGTGCAGTGCGAAATCGACACTTTGGATGAGTGCGCTTCAAATCCATGTCTACAGGGTGCTGCATGCGAGAACTTACTTGGCGATTTTGTGTGTTTCTGTCCCAGCAAATGGTCAGGCAAACGTTGTGAAATTTACGATGCTAATTACCCCGGCTGGGCTTCGGATACCAGCCGTGGTCCGCTTAACAAATACACGAAAGACTTGGAATACCAACGTGAAATGTGCATCAAACGTGGTTGTGAACAAAAAAAGGGAAATCATAAATGTGATCAAGAGTGCAACACCTACGCTTGTAACTTCGATGGAAACGACTGTTCGCTGGGCATCAATCCCTGGGTGAATTGTAGCGCCAAGATCGAATGTTGGCTCGTCTTTATGGATGGACAGTGCAATGAGGAGTGTAATAATGCGGCTTGTCTCTTCGATGGTCGCGACTGTGCGAAGAAACTACAGCCATGCAATCCGACTTATGAAGCTTATTGTCAGAAACACTACGCTGACGGACACTGCGATTATGGCTGCAACAACGCCGAATGCAACTGGGATGGTCTAGATTGTGAAAATAACCTCGAGCAACCGAATCTAGCTGATGGTGCCATCTCAGTGGTAATGTTGATGGACGTAAAAACATTCCATGAGAAACAAGTCGAGTTCTTACGTGAAATGGGTCATGTATTGCGCACCACTGTACGCGTCAAAAAGGATTCGATGGGTAATGACATGATCTTCACCTGGAAGGGCACCTCACACTTGACCGATCTAGAGAATTCGGAGTTCGGGCGCAAGCACCGCATAATCTCAACAGAGCGTAATGATCAAACGGGTATACAAATCTATCTGGAAATCGATAATCGCAAGTGCATTGATTGTTTCAACCGCGCCGCCGAAGCAGCTGAGTTCCTAGCGGCTTCCGCTGCCAAATACACGCTTTCACCAAAATTCCAGATATATAGCGTGCGTGGAGTACAGAATCCTGGCGAAGATGTAGAGGAACGTCCAAGTAACGTGAAATATGTGCTTATCGGCATCAGTATTGTAGTGTTCGCATTCCTCGGCGTACTGGTAACTACGCAACGTAAACGTGCGCATGGCATTACCTGGTTCCCAGAAAATTTCCGCACCACCACCGCTACAGCCGTGAATCATCAACGCCGTCGACGTGATACTGGACAAGAGATGCGTAATTTGAATAAGAATCCCTCGATCGCCTGCATGAGCAACGATGTTAACATGAATTCTGGTCATATGGGTCATGCGCCACAATGGTCGGATGACGAATCCGAATTACCACCACAAAAACGCATGCGCAACGAGCACGGTGGTTATGCTAGTGATCACACAATGGTAACCGATTATGAGGAAGCTGATCCACGCGTCTGGTCGCAAGCGCATCTTGAGGTAGCGGATGTACGTTCATCCATTATGACGCCACCGGCACATCAAGATGGCAAACACGATGTGGATGTGCGCGGACCATGTGGCATGACACCACTTATGGTGGCGGCCGTGCGCGGTGGTGGTTTGGATTCGGGTGAAGACATAGAGAACTCTGACGATCAAACAGCGCAAGTGATTTCGGATTTGCTGGCACAGGGTGCTGAGCTCAACGCCACGATGGATAAAACTGGAGAAACCTCACTACATTTAGCTGCACGTTATGCGCGCGCTGACGCTGCTAAGCGTTTACTGGATGCTGGCGCTGATGCCAACTGTCAAGATAATACTGGACGTACACCACTGCATGCCGCTGTAGCTGCCGATGCAATGGGCGTTTTCCAAATATTACTACGTAATCGCGCTACCAACTTAAACGCACGCATGCATGATGGCACCACACCGCTGATACTCGCCGCACGCTTAGCCATCGAGGGTATGGTTGAGGACTTAATCACTGCCGATGCGGATATAAATGCAGCTGATAATTCTGGAAAGACAGCGTTACACTGGGCCGCCGCAGTCAATAATACCGAAGCTGTGAATATACTACTTATGCATCATGCCAATCGCGACGCACAAGACGACAAAGATGAAACACCACTCTTTCTGGCGGCACGTGAAGGCTCCTATGAAGCCTGCAAAGCGTTATTGGATAACTTCGCCAATCGCGAAATTACCGATCACATGGATCGTTTGCCACGTGATGTTGCTTCCGAACGCCTACACCACGACATCGTTATACTTTTGGACGAACATGTACCACGCTCACCACAAATGATGGCCATGACACCACAGACAATGATCGGTTCACCGCCACCCGGCAGTCAAGCGCAAATAATCTCACAGCCTACTGTCATTTCATCGTCAAAACAGTCCGCACAAACAACAAAATCGAAAGCGGCGAAAAAAGCAAAGCTATTGGAAGGCAGCCCGGACAATTTACTCGAGGGCGGCGGCAGTTTACGACGCAAACCGGGCTCAAAAAAGGGGACAGGGGGCTCGGTGTCAAAAAAGGGCGGACAAAACGGCCTTACGGCAGCACAACTGCTGAATGGCTTGGGTGGTGGACTGACAGCGCACGGCCAGGGGCTGGAGGGAGTGGACCAACAGCAACTGCTGGATGCCGGTCTCAGTGCCGTGGACTCGCCCCCACTGTCGGGCCTAACAAGCCAACCGAGCCCATACGACACGTCGTCCCTGTACTCGAACGCGATGGCAGCGCCAACACATCACCACAACGATCTGCTGGGCAACAGCAACGGCGCGAAACAACCACCCAGTTATGAAGACTGCATAAAAGTGAGTAGTGTAGATTTGAAAATCGGTAGGCAGATAAAATTAGCAGATCACCTTTTCGTTACAGAATGCGCAGACAATGCAAAGTTTAGTGCAACAACAGCAACAGCAGCAGCAGCAACAGCAAAATAATATGGATTTAATTAAAATGGAGAATTACGTGTACTCGCGTGGTTCGCCCTTTCATCAGGAAATGATCAATCAGAAGGGCAACAATCAGCAAAGCATAAACTCGCTTTGCGGCGGCGGAGGTGGTGGTGGCCCCGGCAATCTCGGTCACAATGGTCCTGGCAATATGGGCAACCACGAGCAGGGGCTGAGTCCGCCCTACTCCAATCAATCGCCGCCACATTCCGTGCAGAGCAGCATGGCGCTGTCGCCGCACGCCTACCTGGGTTAGTACACCATATCATTGCGATCGACAGAAAACACGTATAATAAAATAATATATTTTCTCCCCCTCTCTCGCTCTCCTTAGGCTCACCATCGCCCGTGAAATCGCATCCCAGCCTGCCCACCTCGCCTACACACATGCAGGCCATGCGACACGCCACGCACCAGAAGCAGTTCGGCAATAATGTGAACTCGCTGCTCGGTGGCGCTGTGAACAACGCGAACAGCAATTCTACGAACGGGCCACAGAGTAATGCGTCGATGAATTCGCCGCAGAGCATGAGTTTTCAATCGCCCAGCAGTCAGAGTTTATCGCAACAGAATTCACCGGTGAGTGTGGGCATTGTCTCGCCAACCGGTAGTGATGGCATGATGATGGCGCCACAACAAACACAGCAACAGCAGCAACAACAACAGCTGCAGCAACAACAACAACAACATCAGCAGCATCAACAACAGAATTCGAAAAGTAGTGCAATAATGCAAACAATGCAACAACACCAGCAACAGCTTGGCAGCCTTGATTTCGGCTCGGCCGGTTTGGACTTGAACGGCTTTTGCGGCTCACCAGGTGAGTTGTCTGCAACAATTACTACTAATACTTCAAAATTTTGAATCAATTACCATTAACATTTTAATTTTTCTATCGACAGATTCATTTCACTCCGGCCAAATGAATCCGCCTTCGATACAGAGCACTGTGTCGGGCTCCTCGCCCGCCACGAACATGCTCTCGCCATCCTCCCAGCACAATCAGGCCTTCTACCAGTATTTGACGCCGACGAGTCAGCATTCCGGTGGCCTCACACCGCAACATCTGGTGCAAACGCTCGATAGCTACCCCACGCCCTCACCCGAATCGCCCGGTCATTGGTCGAGCTCATCGCCACGCTCTACATCGGACTGGTCGGAGGGTGTGCAATCGCCAGCGGGCAATAATCTCTACATCTCCGGTGGACATCAGGCCAACAAGGGTTCGGAGGCGATTTACATTTGACAATAAGCACGGGGGACAGCGGTAAACGCTGCTGCTGTGTTTCGACGTGCACCAATGTGAGCGCGTGTGTGTGTTGTGTAAACATTCTCTAGAATCCTACCATTAACTTTATACATACAGACATACATTTATAGAAATATACATATATATATCTATAGTATAGTAGCATGTAGTTTTGTACAAAACAAAATACGAAAATGTGCGAGTGCTGAACGCGTGTAAAAAGTTAAAAATTATTAACAAAAAAAATATTACTTATATTATTGCATAAATATTTAAACGAGCAGAGAACGAACGAACTGAAAGCAAATGTGGTGTCAATGTGGTGCTTGCGGCGCGCTTTAACAATATAGGTACATACAAACATATGTAGTTATTATTATTATTATTATTGTTGTTGTATGTTGACACGCATAGGCGCGACACCCGGCTGCATGGAGACTTAGATGCTTCCTTTTCAAAAAAGGAAGTCAGCCATATTTTTTAAGTATGCATTTTTTAACCATACATATATAATACATACTACACACCTACTATAAAAATATCGTTTACACATAATTATACAGCTATAAAGCGAATATCTAAATGCGCTCGTCTGTGGTGAGGCTTTAAAGCGTGCTATGATCTAAGAGCTGCGGTGCCTATTGTAAATTATTAATATTATTAAAGGTCTAATATACCCACAAGCATATTAATGTGAACAGCATCTAGCAAACGATCAAAAATGCCTAAACATAAATTCGTTTAAGCTTTTCCTGCACTATAAATATGCGTACACACTACTACATACTCGTACATAGCATACAAGTAAATTATTCGCTTGTAATAGACATACATACATAATTACATACCGATATTTAAAACAAGTATATCAAAAAATCAGCTGCAAAAAAGAAACTCACAATCGAATCTCCTACCAGAGTAGTAAATACATAAAAATAAATATACATACATATATGTATATATGCATAGTTATATGCATACAAATTAGTTATACACACACATACATATATATTGTATATGTAGTGCAAAAAACAGCATACTTTTAATATGTATACAGAAAATAGTACCGTTATAATATTATGCGCACTGTGAATAGCGACGAAATTGAGAAGACGAACGAAAAGTTATGGTGTTTTTTAAATGTTATAATGCGTGTTGTTGTGGTATAGAGATTTTATTTGCGAAGTAATTGAAATGTAAAATATTCGTTTTTGTTGGTGAGTAGCTTAAAACTGAACTTTGAAACTTCGTTGTGGAACATCAATCAGCATAAACTTAATTTAATATTATTTTGCATATATTTTTTATTGCTTTAGTGACCTACTAGGTAAAAAAAATAATATTTTGTTATTTAGAAAATGATCAAAAGTACATTATAACCTAAAAAGTTGAATTATGCTAGAATTGCAGAATCTCTGTTGTACTCAATGTTATTGTAGTTGAGTGACTAAAAATATTTCCCAAGAACTCTAGTGAAAAACTGCCGCTTGGTAGCCTTTGGCCGTAAAAAATAAAAAAATATAACGCAAACGCGTAAAATATTTTCGTAATTTCAACTACAGTTTTTTTTTTTTTTTTTTGCTTTCTCAATTTGAATATCAAACTTTAATTCGCATTAAAAAATATCTAAGATTAAAGATCAATACAAATCAGCGAATAAAATGTCCAGCACTTGCCGCCATATTTTCCAAATAAAATTTTTAGCCCACAGACACAACGCGACCACCATTTACATTTAATTGCTTATTGTTATTGATATTAGAGTTTTTATTGAAAGTTCATTTGTTTAAATTTGCAATTTGAAATTTGTAAAAAAAGATTTTAATTATTTTAATATAGAAGTGAATAGTGAACAGAAAAAAAAACAAAAATTGAGTATTAAAAAAATGTACAAGCATGCGGCAAACTGAAGACACACTAGACTTATTTTATCATAAAAAACGAAAACAAACTAACATAAAATCAACCCTGCGCGTCATTGGCTTACGATAATTAAATGTTTAATTGCTGCTAGTATAAAATGTGAGCCATACGTGCGCTGAAAATTCTTCCAATATTGTTAGGTAATACAATTTTGTATTTAAAGCAAATTGCATATGATTTTTTATATAAAATTATAATTAAAAATAGCAATGCAGCGTAAAATATAATGATTTTAACAAATTGCGCCACACGTTAAGTGCTTATAAGAAATGTACGCTAGCAAGCAACTGTAAAAAGTATCTCATGTCTATGACTTAAGTATAACTAATACGATTAGCGGTAAGTTGTCTAAAAATATTAGTAGAAATCAGCATATTATGTAATAGCCATGTGCGAAATAATTAAATATATATAAAGATATATTTTTTTTTAATGTAAATTAAACGAAATTAATTGCAAATTATTAATTTTTAGTAAATATTTAAAACATGCTATAATTGGAGAACAATTTTTAAATTAGTTTATCTCAATTATTTTTTTAATGAATACTCTAAGCATTATTTTTTATATTTCATATGCGTTAAAGCGATATTTATAAAATAGTTTGAGTTAAAATTGTTGTAGTAAACGTACGCCACAATAAATACAATTCGCAGTAATTTAAGTTATTTTTTTATTGAAAATTAAAATTATGTGCGTTACAACTACAAAAAACACATCTATGCATAATTATGTACACTTTGCAATTATTGACTGTGTGAATATGTCGCTTATAATGAACGCTCTCCGCACAAGACATGCAACATAAAAGACATAATATTATTTAAAATTAATTAATGTGCTCTTTTAGCATTTAAATAGTAACTTAGTTTATTTTTTATTTACATATATACAAAATACAGCGTCAGTAGTACTGTTTTATTGCTAAATAATTTTTATTTCTATGCGCCACATTACAGAGCATCAATTATGCTCTAAGAATTTATTAATTATTATTATTTTTGTAATATCACTCGTATCTCTTGTTGGCGCATACACTTGCGAAAAAGCTTTAATTTAGTTATCTGTTTTGTTTTCTGTTTAGTATTTTTGTTTGTAACATTTTTACTTTTTTGTTAATTGTCCGCTGTCCAAAATGTTTAACTGATCCCTTTAATGCTTTTGATTTTATAAAAAAAATATCGTGGTATCCAGTTTTATTTCGTCATGTTTTATAATGCGTATGCATTTAATATAGATCATGTAAAATAGTGCTTTGCAAAGTATAATTTAAGTTTTCTGTAGCAGTAGTTATAACGAATTAAGTAATTAAGCGAAAATCTTTAAAAAGACATTAATAAAACATTACATATTTTTATAAAATAAAAAATTTTAATTTTTTTGATTTGGTTATATATGTAGCTCTTTATTATGGTATACCCTGAACAGAGTATACAAACATCCATAAGTAAACATTGGAGACCATATAAAAAATATATATACATATATGAATAGCTGAGTCGATTTAGCCACGTACGTTTGTCCGAACTTGTTCCTCAGTTTTTAAAATATCGATCTGAAGTTTTGAACACGTTCTTTTCTCCCCAAATTTCTGCTCATTTGTTTTCGTTGTTGTTTGTTGTAGCGGTTATCTAATCACCGTTTGGGTGGTGAGGTTCAGGTTGGTTGTCATCGAAGTCATCTAACGGTTGCTGTTGGACCATAGTGAGAAGAGTGTTAAATGAGCGGGATTCGATGGGCATGCAAAGAGGTGGTTATTGTCATGTGAAGACTCTTTGCATGCTGGATAATTAGGAGTTTAACCTGCTACAGTATCCAGAACGAAGTTACGCAAGGGTCACTCTAGATTCCCGTGGCAGCTCGAGCTCTTCGTCTGCAATGGGTGGTGAATTGACTCCAAGTACCCCGTTTACTGAAGGATTTAATGGCTCCAATGTGAATGGCGGTCAGTGCGTGTCTGAAGTTAGTTTCCTCCGAAGTCTGTCGACTCAGCAGAAACTGCTTAAAGAGAAGCTCGTTGTGTTCCTTAACCGGAAGCATAATGGCCTCGCTGTGTAAGTGTTCGACCGGAGGCATCAAGAAGCATTCCGTGATAGTCTGGAGTGGCCTTGTTTGTTGCCAACAACGCTTCTTTGTCTTTTTCCCATGAGCTACCGGCTAGCGACGTGAGAATTTTGGCAGGCTGTCAAATGTGACGCCTAAAATCTTAGGATTAATGACAGTCGGATTTTTAATGCCATCGACTGTAATGTTGAGATCCAGTGTGTACTCCTTCGTCCAGTTCGTGTATATGATCGATGTGAATTTAATGGGGAAGAGTGTTAAGCTAAATGCACCACCCTGTAGGACCCCCTGTTTAATTCTTCTTAGTTTAGAGTTTTAACCTCGAAACAGTACCGATGATTGCCGACCGCTCAAGTAGTTCATACTCCATCCCTTCGAGCCTAGGTGCTTCAGTATCAACTTGTTTATTCCATCTGGCACAATGGTCTTTGATGATTTTGCCATCTTGATGACACTTCGAACCTTCGAACCGAAGAAAGTAAGTGGCGCACAATCTCTTGGCATTTTGCGCAACCCTCGGGTAACACATCGTTTGGCCTTGTTTGTCGAAGGATGCAATGTGAACTGCCGGCTAAAATAGCTCCCGCACTTCTTCGCGTCCGTGGTGGCAAGGCTAACGCATTTTTTATTTTATTCTTTTGACTTGGATATAAAGGGTTCCCAATATGAGTGATATGATTAAAAATAAAAAAAACACACACTCATTGTAAAGGAAATGCAAATGTTTTTTATTTAATTTGAAGAACAATCGATACAACTAAATTTTGAATATAACATCATTGCAATTGCCTCCATAACTTCTTTTGTAGGGACGAATTCGATGAACCCAATTTTCGAGTACTTTTTCCACTAAATCAAGTCGTATGTCAGGAATAGCACGTTCAATATTGACTTCTAAAGCATGCAGAAAGTCTACCAATGACTTCAAGTAACCACGCAAAAAGTAATCCAATGGTGTTAAATCACATCTTCTTGGAGGTCATTCAAGGTGACACTTCTTGAAATTATTAAATCTCCAAACTTTTCTCGCAATAATTCGGTTGTTGCACGTGCTGTTGGGCACCTAGCCCCGTCTTGTTGGAACCAGATGTTGTCAAGATCAACTTCCTCCAATTGGGGATAATAAATTGTAAACGTTACTGAATACAATGAAAAAAAATTATCGATCACGACATCTTAAAAATGGCCAAAACGACACTTAGAAATCATATCATCCCTATTGGAAAACCCGATATGTTATAGCCTTTTATTATACCCTGATACCCTGTTCTGCATTAACTGCATGTGTCGGAACTACCGATATCAGATCATTATAGCAAAAAGTTGCAATACAAACTGAACGACCAAACTCAAGATCTTGTATGGAAAACAATTTTCTATAACGAGATATCTACACGAAATTTCGTAGACTATTATCCAAAGCATCACTATAATTTCCGAATATTTTGTTTCGATCGGACCATTATAGCATATGGCCGCCATTCAAACTGACTGACTGAACGTTAACGTTTTTTCTTCATTTTATCCAAGAAAAATATATTTTCTTATAAAATTGGAATAATTTTTGCATACAAATAGGCGCTGTGTAATAATGAACCAATTTTGGGTAAGGTGATTAACCTTCGCTTGCGCGACCTTTAGCCGTTCGTAGTAGAATGATACGCATTAAAACGTGTTTAAGCACCAATTCCCCCAATTTTTGTTATCGCAACTAAACAAAAGCACAGTATTTTAAATTAAATTTAAATATCAGCTTTATTTACAATAAATTTTTTAAGCTATAGTAATACAGTTATTTAAAATGCAAAACAAAAAAATTCACTTGGCACGCAGCTGTGCAAAAAATTTACCAATCCCAGTGTGCCTTTGATTATTTAGTAATCATAAATTGCCTTCATTGTGACCAGCCCTAAGTCTATGCATCTTTTATTAGTCATTATGTTTTAAAATATGTGTTACATACAGATATTCATGTATGCTAATTGCACTAGTATTTCAGTTTTCTTTCTTTACATCTGGCCCACTGGAGCTGAAGTCCACAGCGTCCTTCACAACAGCTGACTTTTCACTTCCGTCATTAGCTAAAGTTTTGTTTTTAGACCCAGTGAGTGGACAGGCGCCGCCTTTGCATTCGAATGGAAATTCAGGTGTATTTTTGATTACATTGCCCTGGGCATCCTTTTTCTCCCAAGGATTCCAATAACGCTGTATAATTGGTAGTACAATTGGTTGAATAAATTTGTGCCAGATGTACAGCAGCACAGGAATGATGAAGCACGGTACGCAGACCATTTCCGTGATTTGTATTTATAACGGATAAAATTTGTACAAATTTTTCTTTACTCAAATGAAAAAACAATACTTGCAATACAAAATTTTTAGAATTTTCTTAGTCAGAATAACAAAAGTCGTAAATTTTAATTCAGATAATCAAAACAAATAAAGAGATGACATTTAGCTCAATAACTTTTTTTGAAGTCGCACTTTCCCGGCAGACGTCGCAATACACTCTGTGTTGTAGTTTAATTCAACCACAATAATATCATTGATAATATATACAGAGAATGTAGATTTTATAATCTCTGACATATATATATATATATATATATATTGTGAATTTTTATTTTTTTTAAACCGTTGAACTTTACCAACTTCACCCATGAGAATTATTTATTTTATATGGTTTCAAAGATAAGTTTAAATGCATCACTGCGGGATTGTACTCGTTACTTTTATTCGTTAGAAACTCTTTGGTGAACAGCTGTCACTCGTTTTTTGCGATTTGGCCCGTACGGTTGTTATTTCCAGTTATTTTACTTAGCTCTTAAAATACAGGTAATATTGGTATTGTGTTTTTAGAAAATAATCGGGTTAAGTGATTGTTTTTATTTGTTCAGTAATTTAATATATTTTTAATGTGTCGTAGGTATAAAATAACCAAAAAAATATCAATATCCTCCGCAGTGTTAAGGTGATTGTAAAACGCGAGTGCAGTGAAGTGTTGTTGTGATGTTGGTGGTGAAGCTAACAAAAAGATTTTAAGGCAAAGGGTAAAATCCAACAAAAAAGAAGAATTGTGCAAAAACGCAATATCATCTAACTGGCTAATTAAAATAGATTATTCTTATTGGAAATAAAAAGGTGAAAATTGGGAAAAAGGTTAATTTTCAGATTGGAGTGACGCCGTAATTGGAAATTTAAAATGTGGAGCCCAACGCACATACAAGTTACTGGTAAGTCAATATGCACCTTAATAATAAATTGTTTCATTACTTAAGAATCTATTTCGGTGTACAATTTATACTTACTAACTTAAAATAATATAGCTATATCGCACTATATACAATTTAATGTAAAAAGTGATTGGAGAAAAACATATACTTATGTTAATATAATGTGTGAACAAGAAAAAGAAATTGTAGGCTTTTTGAAGCATCAACTGCACCCATTTATTGTGTTAGGCATAATTCGTGATTTTGCTTCAGCGCATTATTGGCATAGCTAACTGCGTCAGTGGCCGACTCCCATTCATTGTTTACAGCAATGCCACTTGCTGACGGAATTGTGAGCAGCCACTTTCTTTGTATACCATATATTTATACACACATATATACAGACATGCACTGGAAGCAAAAGCTGCTACAACAGCACTTCTCTAATATGTGGTTTGATTAGCAGGGAACTGGTTTTCAGAAAACCATAGCTGTGCAGTTATTGAGTTTCAAAGTTTCATAAAGACAAAGCTCACAGTACAAGGCAAAATCATATTAAAAATGGAGTGTAATTTTTATTTTTTGAAGAATGATAGCGACATTGTTTTTGCTACAACACCGTGCAAATATTTAAATAGTTAATGGTAGAGCGACTACGCCATACAAACTGCAACTTGGTTCAAAAGCCTTTGAATGGCAGTGACCGGTGCGGTTAATATTCAACTTAGTACGCCCGGTCAATTTCATCTTAAATTTCATACTTTATTAATGCTCTCCATGATAATGCTTTTTACAATGAGCCATCGCAAAATGAGTGCGAGCTTAAATATTTTTCGTTTTGTTTTTTCTCAACTAGTGTATGGATTAAACAGGCGCGTTTCTGTTAAGATTGAGGACTCGTAAATTGAACTCTTGTAACATGTAAACAAATGTTTGTAGTCATCAGATTGTTTGGCTTTTATGTGTCACTTTCTACATTGTGCCATTGTTCTCGAAAAATTAATTTGTGGTAGCAGTTGTGCATACATATGTACATATTTACAATTTAAATTGCTTTGATTTACCCCGCTACACCTCACATCACCACGCTATAGTGCTCGGAGTGTAATTGCCTCCTCCAACGCCATAAAAACATCATTATTTGCCAAAGTGCTCCTCATTCACCACCTGCTTTCCTCTATGCATACAAATGTATAGCTATGTGCTGTTTAGTTGTACCAACAATACTTGTGATGTCACGTGATGATGACTGTTATTTGTGTTCTCTGCTGCTTATTGCAGATTTCACTTAATTTGGCATGCAAGTGCTGACTTTGTCTGAATTTGTATATATAGATTTATTTACGTGCAAAATTCCACTGAACATAAAATTAAATATGACGGAAAGAAAAACAGAGATTTATTTATTTAAAAACAGTTCACTTGTTTAACAAAATCGTATTGGAACTTTAGTTTTAACCACGTGTACAAAGTTGTGGGCGGAAATTGGTTTTTGAGAGGTAATATCTTTTTACATTCAACGATTCTAATCTTAGGAAAATTATAAAACATTGATAAGAAACTTCAAATGTTTTGCTGGAAACCACAATCTGTCATATGCTTTTTTACTTTTATCGTTATCATCAAAATGTGAAAGTGCGACAGCACATTGCTGGCATTGAACGCAACTTGCACCGAACAATATAAATGTATAACTTTACAAATAGCAGCGCTTTTAAAAAAGGAAACTTTTTTCTTTTTTTTATATCCATAACCATGAAAAAAATATGCCGATGACACTTCAAAATCGCCAGGTATACTCTACCTGTAAATTTGGTGAATCCTAGACGTAGTGAGATCTGAATTTGTTTCGCCTGGGAAGTTAATATTTTGATACTTTCTAAAGGATATATTTGGACTATCCAGCAATGAACTTAAAAATAAGTTTGATATAAGTTCCCACATCCAGAAAAGGATTTAATAAGTTAATCGAATGACATTCCTCTACAATTATTCATTCAGAAGAAATTCAGTGCAAATTGCCTATGGACAACTAATCTCTGCCAAAGCTGCTATTGTCTTATACTTTATAATACACTTTGTTTACTTAGGCTTTTCACAAATGTAAAATAAAAACCCAGTAAAATTAAAAAATTCTCAAGAGATAAGATATGAATTCCAGCCTTAAAACAAATTGTTGTGGCAGAAAAAAAAAATGCTTAATCATGTACATATGTATGTATTGTGAGGAGATTTTTTTGAATTGTTGGAGAAACGTAACTGTTTTAGTTTAGAAATTAAGATGTCATAAAGTATTAGTCATTTTCACTGCTGATAAGATTCCAACTCGGTTAAAAAATTCAACCACATTGCCTGTTGCATGAGTAATGAACACTTCGAAAGGGAGTAGAAATTGTTCAAATGCAAGAGTGGATTAGTGTGCTTGTAAATGTAATATACATATCATCTGATCAAATTTTACCCGGATTTACAAAGAAGTATCAAAGTCAAAATATGCTCCTGAATCACTACAAGCATACCAATGTTTAATCCAATTTTACATACACATACATTCCTTCAGCGAATTTTGGTTTGTTCGGTTTCGGCTCATTTTTGCAGTGCCATTCGGTAGATTATTGAACAGTTTCGACGTCGTATTCATAAAACCCACGTTTCGCTACTAGTAATGGATTCAGGATTTAGGTGTTTTGGTACGAGTCTAGCATTGACACGCTTCTTACCAAAAACATTAACCATATCCTCAGCTAGCTCTCTGATGCCAACCGGACAAGTTTCACGCTCTGTTTCTTTAACTTTTTCGATGTTATCGTCATTATCAGAGCCAGGTTTTCGATGACTCGCATTAGCCAAGTTTTCGATGACTTCCCGATCTTCACTGAATACTTGCATTCGTGATAACGTAGACTCCCAAAACCGTTTTGCAACATTTTCAACGATCCCGTAGCCGTACATCCATTGGAAACACCAAACTTCAGGCAAGCTCATTGTTCAATTTTTTTTCTATGGTAAAAATTGTCAGACAATGCTTTCGCGTCATGAAATAAAAAGCTGCCAAACAAACACTAATTGACATGTGGATATCAAACTTCACAGGAAAATAAAAAAGTGGTTGTACCAATCTTGGAAACAAATTGGTATATATAAGAATTGTGATTTTTTCTTTTAAAAATTGTACCCACATATTGCTTAAGTATACATTCATATCTGTGTTGTATATACAAGTACATAAGTAAATATGCCAGTTTATAAATCAAGAATTGCCTTTGTCTTCAAGTATTGTTAAATTGGTCAGTGTAGTTGTTGTCAATATTTAAACAAGTGATTTATTTTCATGTGAAAATCAAACAAATTTGACTGCAAGAAGCTGTTCATTGTTCACGATTTGTTGTATGCTGTTTATTTTCCGCTTGAAATGTGTATAAAACAAGAAATCGTTACTTCGGTTGCCAGAAGCTATAATACACTTCACAGGTGCATTCCTTATAGCATAAAAGGGTGTAAAAAAATCCTTATCTTGATTTTGGTCGGCCTGTTTGCATGCCAGCTATCCATATGCTATAGTAATTCGATCTAAGCAATTTGTGCGGAGATTGCATCATTGTCTTCAACAATCATTCGCCCTTAATTTGTGAAGATATCTTGTCCAATAAAAAAAAAGCTTTCAATGCAAGAACTTGATTCGAATAGATCAGTTTGTATGGGAGCTACATATATGCTATAGTTGTCCAATAGCGGCAGTTCTGTCAAATGAACAACTTCTTGGGGAAAAAAGGATATGTGCAAAATTTCAGTTCGATCCTCAAAAACTGAGGAACTAATACATAGTAGTATATGCACACAGCCAAACAGACAGGCGGCATGGCTAAATCGACTTAGCTTGTCACGCTGATTATTTACATACATATATGTCTGTATTTATATTTTATACTTGTAGGGTCTCCGACGTTTCCTTCTGGGTGTTACAAATTCCGTGGCAAACTTAATATACCCTGTTCGGGGTATAATGAAGCGAAGCTGTATGATATATGTACATATTTTAATAAAACAATGCCGTTTTTATCAACAATTATTTTGAGCTCAACTCAAGCCCCGGTAATAAGCTTAACCGAAGTAATTCAAGTTCATTATTATTCATTTGTATTCGCTATTTATTACTTACAGTGATACGGCCCTTTGTTAATTACTACTTAATTTTATTTTTTTGTTTTGCAAATAACGCAAGAACAGTTGTATTAAAATAGTAGTGTAATCAACTCTTTGTTGAAACTATGGCGATGAACTTGATGAATCAGTACTTTTGTTATATTGTTTACACTGATTGTCATATGTTATGCATTGCTGTTTCATTTAATAAGAAAGTTAATTGTATTGAGGAACGTTTTTACTTTGAAAATTTAATTTCATTGCTTATATTGTATTTGAATGCTGATTAAGTATATGAAAAGTATTTGCATTTTTTTAAATCACAAATTTTATGATAATGATCTCATCTCAAACATACCATTAAACCATATATTTTATTTGAACTTTATTACCACAGAATGTGTTTACGTAACAGTTATTAAACGAATATATAGAAGACTTGATTTCTGGTTGAAAAATTGTTTTAAATCAAAGAAAAACATTAACTTCGGCTGCACCGATGATATAATACCCTTCTTAGATTTCTTATAGCATCAAATTTTATAAAATGATCTTTATCTGGATTTTGATCGTGCAGTTTGTATGGCAGCTATATGCTATAATGGTCCAATATTGGCGGTTCCGACAAATGAGCAGCTTCTTGGTAAGAAAAAGACGTGTTCAAAATTGCAGATCTAGAAACTGTAAATGATAGCCTGATGCCATTACAATCACTCTAGACAGTAAACGACTATTGTAATGGCGCTTTAAATACCCAATCTTCGCCAATTAAGCAGAAAAAAAATAACTGTAAAATTAAGCTTCGAAAAATGTTTGCTCGTAAAATAATAGCCATACTTATTCATGTACACATACATACATGCATACATACGGCCATCTTGTATAATAACATCAGCTTTACACGTTCACCATTGACCTGTGCGCACGCGTTCTCGTTTCAATGTTTGCTACTGCATCTCATAGCTTCTTGTTGTTGCTGCTCTTTGCATTTCACACATTTCTTTAATTTATTTTAGTTCGTGCGCGCCGCTATTGGTAACTGATTTATTCTGTTGACCTATTTCTGTAAAAAAAACTAACTTTTTACATCATGTGCGTTTCAACGGCTTCTTTGGTCGCTATTCGCTTGAAAACGAAGAAAGTGTATGTTCTTTTTGAAAGTTTTTAAGTATGGCGCTTTTTTGTTGCATGTTGTTTTTCTCAATAAATAGTTTTAATGCTTGAAAAGAATGGAGATGGCGTAAATGGTTGGATGTCAATGAACTTTTAAATGTCAAAAACGTGCCTTCGTTCATTTGTATTTTGGACAGATGTCATAAGTTGGCATATTGCATTAGCAATGGCAATTTGTAGTGCCAGTTTTTTTGTGTTGCAGAATGAATATATTACGGTGATGTATTGTAGATTGCATAAATTTAGAATTTGTATCATGAAAATTTATTCCACTGTGTTATGAATTTTGTGTTACATTTACTTTTTTCCTGACGTATTAAGATTAGTTCATTCACACCATTCTTCACAAATCTCTTATCAACGATCCAATTCTCAAGAATCAGCTAAGTACTAATGCGAAGTCCTAAGTTTAAAGTTATAGGTCAGTGTATAATTTCGCCAACTAAGGCTTCTTTTATTTCATTTATTTCAAGCCAAAGTAGTTTATGTCCAATTAGGGATTTCTTCATAATTTTCCGATTGGTTTTTTAAACTTCTTACTTTGAGCATATACAAGGTGTGGTATAAAAATAACCGAAGCCTTTGGATATAGAAAAAAATACATATTATATAATATTATCTTTGAAAGTTATTATTTATCAATACAACGTTTGGGACGATCAACCAGCGTATGCCACGAAGTTTGTAACACCTAGAAGGAAACCTCGGAAACCCTATAAAATATGACGAGCTGAGTAGATTTAGCCATGTTCGTCTGTTTGTGTATACGCGAACTGGTCTCTCAGATTTTCAAATATCGATCTGAAGGTTTGCACACGTTCTTTTCTCTCCGAGAAGCTGCTCATTTGTCAGAACCGCCGATATCAGACCACTATAACATATAGCTGCCAAACAAACTGACCGATCGGAATCAAATGCTTGTATGGAAACCTTTTTCATTTGACAAGATATCTTCACGAAATTCGGCATGGGTTATTGTCTAAGGCAATAGTGATCAGAGCAGGTTTTGTAAGGAATATTTTCTTGCTTAATATAGCTATTAAATCCTCTAGAACAATTTATACCCATAGACAGCAGATTTTAAGGCAATCCAGTTGTTTTTGTTTTTATTGATATGTATACTCGGCTATGTGTCTAATGGAAATTGATGTTTCGAAGAAAATAATAGTTAAAGTTCTAATTATTGTACTCTGTCCAAAAGACCGCCCTTTATCTGATAAAATGACTTCAGTTTGTTTTGACTACCAAGAATTCCGTAGTAGCAATAAAACAGCTGTCAAGTAACTGTAAGTTAATTTGTAGTCGCTTGCTTATTCACTATTACTCTCTTATTCTACTCTTTCTAGACAAGTTCTAGATGCTTGAAATACTTATGTATGAGAGTATAAGAAAAATTCCATCATCACTAAACACGATTTGCCGAGGCATGCACTGAATGACTACGTAGATATTGACGTGATTACTTTCCTCATTTCTTCGGAAAGTTCCCCATACAAAAAACAGTAGTTTTTCTTGTTTCTCAAAGTGCAAATAAACATTGATTCAAATGCAAGCAGTTCGCATTTCATTTACCGTTTTTGTGTTTATTAACAATCGATGCACAGTTGTCTTTAAACAACCAGTGGCTTTACCGAACACCTCAGTGTCCATCAATATGAAAACGATGCGCTTGACTAAAGTCATATGCTATTACCGCATACTGTTAGATAGCGCTTAGCTGACCAGCCCACCAGCTACTGTTTACGGTGCTCATTTCAGTAAGTGTAAAATTTCCGCATTGCCAGCACTTGGTAATGTTTGCTTGTGTTTTTGTTTTTTGCTTTTCTGCTGTCTGCTTTTTCAGATCCTACAAATTTGCTACAAATTTGAATTGCTTAATGGCCCCTCGCGCTATGGTTTCACATTATACCCAAGTACTTAGGAAAAGAAGGCTGAAGAAAGAAAACTTGAAATATGTTTAGCTTTCGTTAATATTTCTGTAAGCAAATTTGTTGCCTTTCTGTTAGCCCGCCCAGATTTTGTTTACATTGTGTGTGGGCTATTGGCCTCTGTGCTTTATTTTTAGCAAATACATATTTGTTTAGTATCATTTATTTTTCTAATTTTCAGTTGAAGTGCTCTTCAAGATTTTGTTTATATATCGGATAGCTTTTGTATTGGAATTGTCTTTGAATTTTGTATGTAAAGTGAGATCAGCACCGCAGAGAAAAATAAGGAAAATTATTCATATATAGTAGAATATATTTGCTTCTAAAACAATTTTAGACATTATTATACAAGATATATTTGGTTATAACTTTTGAAATAAAAAATTGAAAAGTTACAGCAGAAAGAGGTTGTTTTTATCGAACAAATCTTGCATTATTATTGATCACTTGGATCGTAAGATTCTAACATTGATCGTATTGAATCGTTGCGTTTTTCATAACTTTGTTCAGTACTTTTTGTGGTATGGCTATAGTATTACAAATGTTTGTTTCGCATTCCTCAGTTGTCCGAGGATTGTTGACATATGCTTTGCTGTTCAAATAACTTCACACAGACATGCCAGAGAAAGTCAAATCTGGATATCTGGTTGATCAGTGTATGCCAGCTCTTTTGGACATCACACATTCCGGACATACTTCCATTTTGATTCATCATTCTTTGGTATAAATTTTCTGAAAAAATGCGTTTATTATAATCTTTTTTTAAGGCATTTTACTCAATAAATAAATATAAATAATGTGCATTTATTGAATGTAATTTACTTTCCTAATTGGCGATATATTTTGAAAAATGTTTGATTGGATCTCGTATCTTCTTTTTCTGATTTCAAATCCAAAACACAAAAATTTTTTTGTGATAATATTTACGCTTTAGAGTGGCTCTTAAAATCGACAATATAACATATCAACAGTTTCGAAGAAATTTTCCTCACCGACTCTGAAAAGACGATTCGAGAAAAAAGCGTTAAAAGTTATGTCAGATGATTACACTAAGTTACACAATACGCCGATATCTCTGAAACTACAATATTTGAAAATCAACTTCAGATTTTCGGAGAATATTTTCAAATATATGTGTACATTCGGTACACATAAATCGATTTTTTCAAATTCACATGGGGTTATTAAGGGGTATGTATTCGAAATTTTCTAGAATACTTTCATCTTCAATTGTGATATGGGACCCAAATTACTCTATGATAGATAATAATGTAACAAAGGCTTGTAGGTTTAGTCAACCTATTTCCCCAATAATTGTTAGTAGTGCATTACTATATTTATTTAATTAAACCTAGCAACATGTTTTGGTATTGAAACAAATACAGGGAAGTGAATTAATATAATATTTATTCAGTAATTTCAAGTCATAGATATTGGCGAAAAGTTCGTTAAAACCTTATTGTTTATTGCACTAACACCCTGTACTTAGATAAAAAATTTATTAGTATTTTCAAGGAACTGACGCTGATTTTAAAGTTTTTATTTTACATGTTTTTTTTTCATTCCTTTGGGGCATTAACATAAAAGATTTTATTTTGCATACCCTGAATCATCATATTTATAAGCTTTATCATTTTGAGCAACACTTGCTACTCTACAGCTCTACTTCGCATTATTTTTATTGTCAATTCCAAAGAATGCAACAACAGTAACAACGTTTCGCACATTAGCTACAATAACCACGTTTTTTTTCACAAGCAAATATTACTGCGGTTAAAATTTTATCGAAATCTTTTCAACTTCACATAGTCGTGCTGCCTTCTGAATTGTATAAGTATGAGCGTATTTGGGGTATGACTAACCTAAAGCTTTGTTGCCAAACTAACTTACAATACTTTGTTAAATTGTTTGAAAAAATATTGAAACATATATTTCAAGTACAAATTTCAAGACCTGTGTGAATAATTTCAAAATTTAATAGTTGCATATATAAAATTTTTAAAATATATATCAATATATTCGAAAATATTTAACGGAGAACTTCATTTATTTAAAGCACATTATGTATATATGTCAAATTTTTTATAACTATAATAAATAAAATAATGATATTAATCAATTAACTATTTACCATTTTAATAGAATCATATGTTGTTAAAATTTTTATACTCTCGCAACCTGTTGCTACAGAGTATAATAGTTTTGTTCACCTAACGGTTGTTTGTATCACCTAAAACTAATCGAGTTAGATATAGGGTTATGTATATATAAATGATCAGGATGAAGAGACGAGTTGAAATCCGGGTGACTGTCTGTCCGTCCGTCTGTCTGTCTGTCTGTGCGAAATTGAGATATCTTTATGAAATTTGGTACACTTGTTTCTTGGTACCGTAAGACGGTTGGTATTGCAGATAGGCCTAATCGGACCACTGACACGCCCACAAAACGCCATTAATCAAAATCAAATAAATTGCTATAACTAAGCTCCACAATAAGATACAAGACAGTTATTTAGTACACATGATCACATTAAAGAGGGGCATCTGCAGTTAAAATTGTTTTTTGAAAGTGGGCGTGGTCCCGCCCCCTAATAGATTTAATGTGCATATCTCCTAAACACCAAAAGCTACAATAACAAAATTCACTGCCAGCAAATGTTTTTAGCACCTCTATCGAGCTGAAATCGCTTGACAACCCCGCAAACTCCCCATATAACGGTACTGTTAAAACTACTAAAAGCGCGATAAACCAAGCACTAAATACGCCAGAAACATTAATTTTTATCTCTGGGATGGTATGAGATGACTTTATAGGGACCGCGTTCAAAATTAGATATTGGGCGTGGCACCGCCCACTTTAAGGTGAAAACCGATATCTTGGGATCTGCTTAGCTGATTTCAACCAAACTCGGTACATAACGTTCTTTTCATATTTCTATGTTATATTGCGAAAATGGGCTAAATCGGACTACAACCACGCCTAATTCCCATACAACACCATTTTGAATTCCATCTGATTTTTTCACTTTCCACTATGTAAATAAAGCAACAATGATTGTATCGGCGTAAAATTTTGCGTGAATAATACGTTGAAAGTATGCCACCTTGTGACCAAAAATTATCCAAATTGAACCAAAACTGTTCAAGCCCCTAGGTACTGAATATGTGAACCTCAGTGCCTATAGTAGACTTTTTACCGAAAATATCGGTGAATCCACAAAGACATCTCGAACGAGTATACCATTTGACTTTGCGAGAGTATAAAATGATCGGTTACATCCCGGGAGGGCTAAGCTTCCTTAGTTGTTTTCTATTATTTTTTTTTAAATTAAAAATAGTTTTTTGTTTTTAGTTCTAAGTCATACCCTTTCATAATTATGTGAATTTTATTGAGCATGCTTAGATTACAATGCAAAGTTTTGCAACAGCAGTTACCTTGAGGACTGACAATATTTTGGGTTCTACTCTTTTTCTCAACGATTTTCTCTTTATTTTTAATACACAATTTTGTTTTTGATTTGAGGTGTGAATAATAGAATTAGTGAGAAAAGCATTTCGTGAGCGGAACAACAACTCCAACTAAAAATTCCATAAACCAAATATGAAAATTGTATCTACAAAAAGCAACAACAAATACAAAAATGGCATTGATATTATTAGTAGTTGGCAAAAACCATTAAAATGTGTACTTATGTGTAACGATAACAAAAAAATAAATATATCACTTCGCTTAACCCTTTCACTAATGTAATATAAGCAGTGGGTTTAAAAAAAATTAATAAATTTTTTTTGTGTAGACATAATGTCTTGTTGTAAATAATCTGTTTAGTGTCCTTGAAATGGAAGATATGTGCTGGGATAATAGGTCCCATTGCGTTATTTATATCGTGCTAAATGGGACTAAATATCCCATCAGTAGTAATTATTCTAAAATAAGAAAAAAAAATGTTTTATCTTTAACTCTGTTTTTTTTTATATTTTATTTATGATACAATTCACAACCTCCTCTATATAATAAAGCTTAGATGCCCGTTGCGGTTGCTCAGGAAAATTCAAATAAAGTTTTGACATTAAATTTGTTAACGATTTTGTGCTATTGCACTATTTATAAACTTGTTTCCCATGAATTCTGATTGACTATTTTCATATGATTATTGTACAACAGCGGCATAATATAATATGAATTATGAATATGACTTAAACCATACAATTGAGATATATTATTTCGATTCGAAAAAAAAACATATATGTATTTGGAACATTTGGTTGCTCACGTACCACGAACTTTATAAAAACACATGCTCATGAATAGATGTTTCTGGCAACTAATTGCTATAAAAAATGACGAGAAACAGAAGATTATTGTAGCTACTAACCTTTTTCTACTCAAATAGAGCGCAAACTGAATTTTTGTCGAGTTTATAAATTTCTGCTGAAATGCATTACCTCATGGTAGTGAAAGGGTTAATATTATATATACATACATACATTCATATGTAAGTAAAGCATTCGCATTCCATTGCCCATTTGTAGTTAGTCAAGTGTTTAGTAAGCGCGCCGGCGTATTTACTGCTTTGCTAATGCTAATGAGAATGTGTGCAGGTATTTTTTGTGCTAACATACATACATATATACATACATATGTACTTACAAATTCAGACTTATTTGTTCATACAAAAATATATTCGATTTTGCTTTTCTTTGTTTATTTCTTGTTGTTTTTGTTTTGGTTTTCGCTTTCGCTTCTTTACTGCCCGTTTTTTTTTTTGTAGTTTTCTTAGACGGCTTTTACATTGGGACTCTTTTGACCCTCATTTTTTTCAAATTCTCTTTTGGTGTCGCTCACACGGGCAAAAATAGTCCAGCAACTCGAGTCTAGTTTTTCTGCATTCCTTTTCACAAAATTTTCGTAAATATTTGTGCGGTTCAACTACTAATATTTTCAAGGCCAAATTTATAACAGGAATTTCCTAATCTTTAAGTATTAAAAATTCATAATTTCTTTACTCCATAATCTATATCTTAATTTTCTCCTTCTTAACAATTTTTCAAAATATTTCTATTATTCTATGCATACATATTTGCATATAACATACAAAAAATAGATAACAGAATTCAAATTTGTGAACGAATTCATTTGAAACTCAGCGCTCTTGCAACCGTTCAAAGAATTTGAAAGTGAAAAGGAATGCTGAAAAGGGTAGCAGTGAGCTGTTACGAACAAGAACACAAAGCGTGCGATCCGAACACGAGTGGCACGGTCCCTTCGTCTTTCCTCGTCGTCCCCTCGCCCACAATAAACCGGTTTGGGTTACAAAAGAGTCCCAATGTAAAAGCACACTTACAGGCTTTCGGCCTTGAGCCTTCGGCCTTATAGGCCTTGAGTGAATGCTAATTTTTTAAGCAAATCCAGCGGGCACAATAAAGGTGTAAGCATTTTTGCGCCTCCACCTTAACGCTTGAATTGTCACATTATTGATTCTCAATTTCCATAACAATTCCATAAACTTTGGGGCGCGCTTAAGGGGTCTCTATGTACTCATATGCCAGTATTTGTTTATGTGGTTTTGCGAATAATTGCCGTGCCTTCAGCGCATTCACCTACTGTAGAGTTTCAATTAGAAATTATTACTTAAGTAAAAAATTTGATGTTTTAACGCGCTGACAACGACTCAATCAAAGAAATTGCATCATCACTGATCGTGCAAACGCGTCAACTGCAAACACAAAATAATTTCTAATAATGAAATCTTTTTTTATTTATACTCATATATGGTATGTAATGTTGTAATTTATAGCGTTTTGCTAGAAGCGCGTCCGACAAGTCATCCGAGTTCTGTTCGAATGCGTCAGCCTTACCAAATGAGTAGACAAGCAACAACGAGAAATTCGCTGTCAATATTACTTCAGTTATTATGTACTCACCGAACTGCGCTAACAACTTGTTCAAATATGTGAACCCGGTTTTTTAATCATTATTTCACATTTGCTTTTTGTAGCTTATTTATCGCCACTCCCATTTTTTGCTTAAATGTTACACAGCGTCAACACATGTGCGCTTTCTGCTCACTTTGCTTATCTCAATTGCAGATTAATTTTGTTTTATTTGTTGTTCTTTTCATTTACCTTGTCCACCGGCTGAATTTTCAACCTAAATTTCCACTTATAAAATGGCAACTTGCCGCGCCACACCGAGTCGAGCAATGATGCAATGTATCAGCGATTCCACTTGTTGTCAAGCTTACTCTTCTCTGCGCTCCCCTACTCTAGGCTTTTCATTACATTTTGGCTTATTGCCATGTGCTTCTGTGATATTGACCACATGTAGCCGATTAACCGGTGCTGATTTGTTGCTTTGATGCTCCGATCTGCTGCATTGCCTTAAATTATTTTGTTTATTCCTTACTCTGCTGATCATCAGCATTGAAAGTGTGCATTTATGCGAAACAGTTACGTTTCATTTGCTCCCCCAGCGTTGCTGCATCGCTGCTGCCTACGCGCCTCTTTATTTTATTCACGTTCGAATAATCATTATATTTCCAGATAATTGTGTTTATGCGAAATTCACAACCTCACTGTTATTGATTTTTTGGTTTGATATTTTCGAGCCCGTCGTATTCAACCTGTACAGTATTGTACCTGTATTTTGTACTGTTTCTTGGGTTTTTGCAGAATGGTTAAGTGTATAATAATTTTTTAAAAAACAATTTATAATTGATATATAAACTTAGTTTGAGAAAAGGCGTTTGCTGGAAATGCCTCATTTCCACACTTGCCTGTTGTTGACTTCCCTAAAAGTACTGGGCGGTGACACGGCCTACCTCGATTAATAATAATCGCTTCACTTCATCGCTATTTTACCCTATCCTCTATTATTGTAGTTCATTCAGGTTTATGAGTAAGTGCGAAATTCGGAATAAGTTTGTATCCTCTATAGAAGTTCGATACAATACTTAACTGCCTCTGTCTTCTGCTTCTTGATTTGCTTTAGTATATCTAATTCTTTTGAAAATCGCCAAAAAAAAAACTTCGAAACAATTCCGTAAAGCCAGGGTTTCACGGCTTCAAAAAATAAAAAAAAAATTGTCAAGTTGATCCGAGTTATAGTTTTGAAGATACAGCCTTGAAAAGTTGCGCGCTCGAGGTTAGCTATATAGTCACTTAAAACTTTAAACACGTTTTCTTCGAAAATGTATTTTTAGGTTGTCAAGATTTCTCACAAACAACTCAACCGATCTTAATGAAATTTTACACAAGCTTTCGAAAAATAATTTACAAGGTCTTGAACGAAGGCTTTTTTTGTACAATTGCAATCATTTTAAAAAGGAAAAAACGTCGATTAATGTTCACCAAAATGCTCCTTTTTTCGAAAAAACGTCTGCCAAAAATACAATTTTAACTTTTTTTGTTTTTCCGTCGTCCAATACCTAGTTTATGGTCTTAATTAAGACATTTGATGATCTTGTAAGAAGTTCTACTGGCAACGCGGAGGTACCTATTTTCGAGGGAATACCGAAAATGGCCTATTTTTCACATAAACTTTGTAAATTATGTATCTTTGAAATAATAAAAACTTTGAATAGAATATTAAACTTTTTATATGAACCAAAAAAATTATTGAAAATAGGCCGTTTTGGCTCAAGGAAATCCCTGTAACGCCTTGAAAAAGAGAAGCATATTTATTCAGTACGGTGTTAGACACCAATAAAGGGCTAACGAGAGCAAGTAAATGCATATACCGCTGAAGTGTTCTTTTGCACACTTTTCGATTTTACGGTTAACAGCTGTTTAACTAGCACATCAAACCTTGCGATAAAAGTTTTACAAATATAAATTAATTTATTGTTTTACATTTATTAATAGTGTGGATTTATTTAAAAAATTGTTATTTCTTGCCAATATATTTATTAAAATGGCGTGGGTTTAAATTCTAATTTAAATAAACAAATTGAATGATTTTAGTTATTTTTGTGCCTTATTTAATATATTTAAATTATTAATTCAATCAATTTAGGCATTGCGATGCAATGACTTAATTTATTAATTATAAAAATGATTATTCTTTTAATTTAAGATCGATTATGGAGCTCAATTAAACGATTCTTCACTTTGGAAAAAAAATCGGAATCGATTATCGATTGCTTAGAAAATATTTATTTCCATCCTTATCAATATCGAAAAATTTGACACTTCTATTCGATTTGTTTCTGTTATTCGCATAGAAACTCCTCGTTGGTCTACAAAACGAGTACATTGCGAAATAGGTCAGAATGTTGTCGTTATCTGAAACCGCTCCCACAAGTTTCCATTTCCTCATGATGTTTATTCGTTATGAAATTTCAAGCGATCCCCAAAGCGTTATACCATACACTTAAATTCAGATCATATGCTTAAATATATTTATTTATGTCTGCGAAGTCACACGTTTAATATGATAAATGAAGTAAGCATACAAGATGCCATAATGCGAATTTAAAACGCAAAATAAAATTTGTAATTGAGTCCACATGGTGCCATTAGCTATACAAGTATATCGCAGAACTGCCTGCTCTGTTGTGCTGTTGGCACCTAACTGCTAAAAAAAAAATAATTATTTTAAACTTCACATATCATTCTAATCTCAGTAAAAGCAGGGCAAGTCAATTTGAAACGAAACTTAAAAAAAAAACCTCCCATTAACTAGTTGCACCGAAGCTATAATACCCTTATGTTAGTAACAAAATTTACCGACGTCTTTTAGCAACCGTTTACCGGGGTACCACGATCTGAGTATTATTATTATTTTGATTTTTTTATTAAAAAAAAATTTTTAGAAAAAATCAAATATTCAAATATTAATAGTCAGTGACAATTAAAAAAAAAGGAAACAAATAACAACGTAGAATAAAAAAATATAAAAAAATGAACTGATTTGAGAGCTTAAAATGGAATATTGAATTTTTTTAAGCTATTCACACAAATACACTGCCGTGGGTACCCGGTTACTAACATAAGGGTTAAGATATTAAGAAGTTTTGGGTCCTAATGAAAATAAATACTTTACTAAGTAAATACTGAGGCCACTAAGTGGTCAATATTTCTTCGTATATGAAAATTTTGTGCTCCTTAAAATTATTCTCCGAAAAAAGCATTTTCTCCGAAGGAGTAACACTCTGCCTTGTACGGATATCCACTACTGAACCTTAGCAGAACTTTGGGTAATACTTACACCTTAAGATTTGTGAGCACAAACTAATCAAGTAACAAGGAATCTATTCTCCCTATAGTTAAATTATAGGTTTTCTGTCTGGAGCATAGTGCCTCAATGGTTCATGTTATTCGTTGAATATCGATAGAAAATTTTCAAATGAGGAATCTATAACCAAAATAGGTTTAATCTGCCATAGACTAGAATCAAGAAGTCACAGTTGCGAGTGCTCTAGCATGATTGTCTGGCAAGTCCAGTTGTCAATGTCAAAGTAAACCGCAGCAACAAATAATATAAACGACACACTTGTATTGCCCAACAACTCCATTTACTTTGGAAAAACACGCTCTGCTTGCTCCGGTTGCTAAAAGACGTCGGTAAAGTTTGTAACTATGTATATAAATTTCGTAAGGAATATAATCACAAAGTCAATCTACATGTGATCTGAAAATCACTTTTTGCCAATAGTAGATCTCTCCAAAAATAATTTTGCCAAACAGTTCTCTTTAGGTTGGAATTCACCTTATGTGAACTTTGTTGCATTCATATATATATATATAAATGAACTTTGTTGCCGCTGGTAACATTACAGCTCGCAGCCAATTGCTTGTTTGTTTTTATTCCTAATGCTTTTACGAAAACGTTGCTACTGTTTCAGCCTGCTATTACAATTGAATTGGCGGCTCTCGAATTGCAACAATCGTGTAAAACAGAAATGCCTTCACGCATAAGGACGTTGCACGTTGCTGTTGGTGTTGCCGTTGTTGCGGTTGTGGCACACTTGAAGCACTCATTAAGTGTTATTTGTTGTTGTGGTTTTGTTCAGTTGTCTGTCTAGTTTTTGTCTTTTATTGTAACTTGCTTTGTTAGAGTTGTGTCTCCATATGAAAATGAAGATTTCTTTTTCTTATTTTTCCCATTTGCAAACAATTGCGAAAATGCGTATAAATAAAGTTGCACATTTGTACGTGTATTTCTGTAGCTGCAGTCTGAATGTTGGGGTCAATGCATTTGTTGCTTCGCTGGAATTTCCTTCACATCAAAACGCACTAGTATTTTTATGAGGAAAGTCTGAATAGTAGTTGAACAGTGCAAAGAAATAATATTTTTTGAGTTTGATTTAAATTTCCCATACTGAATCGAGGCAATTGAACTTCCTACACGAAACATTTTAATCCGCTTTTTCAATGTCATTCTGCTTGTGGATTACATTCACATTATAAGTCACATTCCGAAATTACATGTAGCCAGGTATTACTCTTTCAAGTTTACTTAGATTATATTAACATTAGCTAAAATGAGAAAATAATTATATTAAATTTATATGGTATGGATCGATGGACGACTAAACCGCATTTGTTACAAGAAAAAACGTTAAATTCGGTTGCACCGAAGCTATAATACCCTTTCTATATATAAAAGATTCTTTACACGAACTTTGATCGGTCAGTTTGTATGGCAGCTATATGCTGTAGTCATTCTATCTCAACTTGGAGATTGTACTGCTGCCTTAGGCTATAACCAGTGCCAAATTTCGTGAAGATATCTTGTTAAATGAAAACATTTTTCATACAAGTACTTGATTCCGATTGTTCAGTTTATATAGCAGCTATATGCTATGATATTACAAACTTCGTGGCAAACTTAATATACCCTGTTGAGGGTATAAAAATCGGTAAACAATTTGATACAATATTTGCTTTCTACTAAAACTCAAAAAATATAACTATTCCGAAAAGCACAGCTTTGACTATCTCATTTCGTCTACTACCAGTTTATCTTCCTTTTCCAATAGGTTTCATCGTTCTAGGTTTTTCGTTTCAAAAATTATCGATCCTGGTATAATATGCATATTTATACCCTGAACAGGGTATATTAAGTTTGCCACGACGTTTGTAACACCCAGAAGAAAACGTCGAGGACCTTATAAAAAATATATATAAATGATCAGCATGATGAGCTGAGTTGATTAATCCATGTCCGTCTGTCCGTCCGTCCGTCCGTCCGTCCGTCTGTATATATGCAAACTAGTCTCTCAGTTCTTAAGCTATCGATCTGAAATTTTGTACCTGTCCTTTTCTCACTAAGAAGCTGCTCATTTGTTGGAACGGCCGATATCAGACTACTATAGTCTTCACGAAAGTTATTTTCTAAAGTAACAATGTAATTCCCGAAGAAATTGTTTTGATCGGATGACTGTAGCCTATAGCTGCCATACAAACTGAATGATCGGAATCAAGTGCTTGTATTGAAAACTCTGTTATTTGACGAAGTATCTTCACGAAATTAGGCATGAGTTCTTTTTTGAGGCAACAACGTAATCTCCGAAAACCTTGAACAGATCGGATTAATGTAACATATAGCTGCTATACAAACTGAACGATCGGAGTAAAGTGCTTGCATGAAAAACTTTTTCATTTCACGAGGTATCTTGACGAAATTTGGCATGAGTTATTTTTTAAGGCAAGAATAAAATCTCCGAAAAAATTGTTTAGATCGGATCGCTATGTCATACTGCTATCATATAAACTGCACGATCATAGTAAAGTGCTTGCATGGGAAAAAATTTTATTTTTTATTGCCGATTCAGGAAATTAGATCTGAATCAGTTATTGTAAGAAACCATTTTATCTGTGAAGGGTATTATAGCTTTGGTGCAACAGAAGCTAACGTTTTTTCTTGTTTTCCATTGTATTGTATTATGTAATTATACTCTTCGCATATACATGATATTTTATTAAATTAATTTCTCTCATTTAATTATTATTAAATAAACGCTGATACTTTTCTTTTTCAAATGGCAATCATAATTGGTTTATCCACTTTTGAACCAGTTTTCTTTATTCCGATATTTATTTTTTAAAACATACATTGCATGGAGACTGCTCTCTTTAATTGACGCTATTTTTTATTATCTTCTATTTCGTTTTGCAAATTTATTTAATTTTCGTATTGATCATTGTCAATTCCACTGCCCTTGCCATTGATTTTTAAATGAAGGTCAATCAAGAGGCATAATACGACTTAATTACTTATTTCTTTATTTCTTATACCGTTTATATACTCTATATATATAAAATTTCCGTAATAAGGTGTTCACGCGTCATGAAATATTTATTTTAGCAAACCATTTCCTTAAATTCAATATTTGTTTGTGCAGTTGGTAGTTTAAAACATCGCATGTGGCTGCTTTTCGTTCACAAAATGTGATGGTCAACAAAAGTTCCTAATTATCTTATATCATATTAAGTGTTCTCCCTGCGATATCTTCATACATGTTAACTGACTCTAAACTATTTAATTCCAATCAGAACAAGATGTAAATAAATAATTAGATAAATTTGTACTTATAAACTTTTATGGTCCTACCTCCCATTTTATTTATTTTTTGTTTTATTTTTTAAATCAAAATTCTGTATAAAATATGTAGACAAATTTTTTTTTACATCGGTCCAATAGTGTATCTTTAAATTAATTTGAGTTTCACGGTAGTCGTGACTTGCTGTCCAATCGGGTGCTGGGTAAGATAATCGCCGGCTTTTCATTCTTCCAAGCTTTATTACTCATATCTTTATGGAGGTCACAATATGAAAAAAATTCTTTTGTTTAAATCAAATGAGAAGAACCAAACAGCTATGGGTGATGAAAACAATGGTCAAATTGTGGATCTGACCTCCAGCGATTTTTCTCTCTGCAAGAAATATTCGATGAGAAGAAATTTAGCGACGATAAAAGGTAATTGTCGAGGTGAATTTTGATGTAAAAAAGAAATTTAACAAACATTTTGAAAGATATATTGAATTACATATAATTCAAAGTTGGCAGTAATCGATCACCAATAATTCTTAATATATGTAGGTATGTATTTCAATTTGGCATTGTAAATTTTGTCTGTTTAATCTTCATATAGTCGTTTACCTAAATATCATAATAATCGATTTTACTGGTACTAAAGTTACTTTCAACTAGAGAAACTCTTTTTTTCTTCACAAATATATGGTATGTTAGCTGATTTTATTAAAGTGATCTTTAATTATATCAATCATAAAGGTGGTTTGCTTTAAAATCGCATCCGATAAGTAAATTAAGTATTTATTATTAAATTTTCGCATAAAAATAAATTTTAACCTCTACTTTGTGTTGTTGCAAACATTTTTCGGCATTAATTATGCCAAAACTCACCAACGCTCATCAGCAATAAATCTTGACAATATCTTCATTTGGAAACACAAAAATGTCTATTATTTATATTTCGAAACAGCGTCACATTTTCTCTTTTAAATGACGTGATTTGGTTGCTTACAACCCACTCTAGTGAAATTTCCTCAAACGCCCGAGTGTGAAAACCCCCACAATTTTTTAGCTAAAACGAAAGTAATTATACGATTTCTAGTGGCATTAGCGCCATTTGTTGTTGACGTTGATGGTTGCGTATTGTCAATGGCGTGGCTGAATTGGCTGTCAATTATCGAACTCGCAATCATTTTGTTTGCTACACAGCTTATCTATATACACATATATACTTGTATATACATATGTACTATGTACTTATTTATATTTATGTACTATGTGCAATGAAAGCGTTGCAAATCCAAAATGAGCATTTGTGAAACAGATGTTTCAGTTGTTTTTCATTAGTAAGCGTTTTCGTTGTTGTTGCTACTTTTGGTGGCATGCTTTTGCAACCCACATTAAACATCCGTCCGTTTTCTCGCACACGATCAGATGTCTATTTACTTATTTGTGCGTAATTACATACATGCTTAAACGTAATGGTAATTGCAATTGTAATTGCTGATGATGTAATGTCAACACACTTTCGGCGCTACATTTACACAATGTTGACATCTGCTTTGTGAAATGCATTTGTGCAAAGCGCACACAGCGTAAATTTGTTTGAGCTAATTTCAATTGTTTCCTTTTTTTTGTTATTGGTTTTTAGTTTTGCTCCATAAAAAAGAGTGAAAAAGAATCAAGTGAAAATGAGCAGTGGAAGCATTGTCAAATGTATTTAAATTTGTCCCCAGATTTTTATCTCGGCCACATATTGCTTCGTGTCTGTTTTTGTTGTTGTTACTGGTATGGCGCCCAAAATGCTTTCATTTAAATTAATTAACCCACTTGCTGACCTCGCCAAAAGGCTAAAATGTCATCCAGGGTAAATGGTAGGGTGTCTGTCGAGTCTGTGAGACATTGATATTATTTAGTTAGCCTTTTTTGCACGTTGCCTTTTTATTGTAATATTTGCAATTTTTCGTGCGAAATGCGATCATTAAAATATACATATGGATATATTAATATCTAAGTATATGTGTATGTGTAGGTAATTAAAAAGGTGCAGTCTTTTCCGAAACTAGTTTGCATGCGGAATGTCGGAAGTATATACATATGTACATACTTACAATACATATACAGTTACTGACAATATAATAGAATCAAATAGATGGTTCCGAAATAATAGACAATTTTTATTATTTGTCGAATAGATTCCAATTCGTTTTGCCTGTAATCGATTTCTACAGTATTTATCTTTTAAAACACTATGATACTTTGTGTGTACTGCTTTGAAACCTCTTAAAGAATGTGAATTCAGAGTACTGGATGACAATTACATAGACATTTTATCAAAACGCGAACCTTTGAAGTCCTCTGTAGCTATTTAAAGAGAATTGGGTGAAGGAGTTTCTACTAGAACTGTTGCGAGTCGCCTTCTCGAAGATCCTTTGGTCCGATGAATCTGAAATAAATATCGTAGGTAACAATGAAAAAGTTTTGATTTGATGTCCGAAGAATGCTGAAATGAATTCCCAATACACGACAAAAAACTGTAGAAGATTGTAAAGGAAAAGTTGGGACCCATTAAACCACGAAATATGGAGGAACTATGGGATAAAGTCAAAGAGGCGTGGTACTCAATACCGAATTCGGTCTGTAAACCTCTATTGGAATCTATACCGAAAAAGTGCACTGCCGTACTCGCAAATAGAGGTTTTGTAAGAAAATTCTAACTTTTATGTATTTTTTGTTGTAATAGTCTACTATTTACGAGTTTTCGTTCCATGATTCTATTTTATTGTCAATTGAAGTTCCTGATAGTTCCTTTAAAAGTTGTCTGTTGTTAATACTCAAATTTATATTAAGTTATTTTTGCTCTTGAAATGTTTAAAATTAATTTTATTAACTATAAAAAATAATTCTATTTTATTGTCAGTAACTGTATATATATATATATATATATGTGTATGAGTTCAAGTACAAGCCTATTTTGTGACTGGCTGGATGTCTCACTTCTCTTGGTGCTTTTGCATACAAAAATTTTTATGAAATGCTGATTCATAGGGGATGACGGTTTTTCATAAGAGAGCTTATCTTATCTCATATATAAATATAAGTTCCTAAATAATCCATTTCAGATAAAAACATGACACTGCCATAGTAAACATATTTTTTACTCATTTAAAAATATCGCCATTATTTCTCCTATTTCCTCCTGTATTATCTGTAGTGCGTATTACCGAAGCTGATTCCGCCATTTTCCAAGAAACTTCCCAAATCTACTACGACATATCGGTTTATAGCTATGCTATCTTCCATACTTTCAACGCAGCTTGCTTATTTCAGGTAGCTTTGCGTTGAGTTCCGGTCATACTAAAAGCATTCGCTTTATTTTGGTATTTCACACTTATGGAAAACTGGCAACCTAGATGACAAAAATAAGCGAGGTAAAGAACCTGACCAAGAGCCACAAAAGAGCACTTAAGTGCTGTGAGATTTCAACCACCGCAAAGGTAGTACAAGATAAAAGTAAATAATGAAAAATGTAATATCATTGTAATCATCGTGCTTACGATTCTTATATACAAGTTTAATTTTTTTCGGGAGCGTTACTTCCTCAAGGCTGTTCCAAAATTGTGTTATGGTTTTATGCTAATGATGTTGTTGCTTTTCGAGGATTTCGGCCGAGTTTACAGTCACGAAGGGCATTTGTGATGCCACCAAATCTTATGTATGGACCAAGAAGACTCGTATATCGACAATTTATTTCAAGAAACATTGTAAAACATTAAACAGTTTTTTTCTATTACTGTATCGATTACGTTTGCGACAGACAGAGTTATGCTTGTTATGCTATGCGTGTTTAAGAGCCTGTAGCCGAGTCGTACAAGAAAAAAATATATAAACTTAGAAATGCATACATATATACATATAAACATTTCCGGTATCCTATAGACTTTTACAAAGTTTCGATATAATAATCCACAATTACGTTCCAAATAAAATTGTTTATGTGAAAAATGCTACGAACAACAAATACAAAAAAAAAACTGGAAACGAAAGCAAACATTTGCCATAATATTATATTGCGATGGATACTACCAACGGTTTCACGAAAGCTTTGTAAGCGCCACAAAGCCGATGATGACATTATGTGACGGGAGTATACGAAACGGCGCGTCTGTGGGGGTGTACTGAAGCGGCATTGTCAAATTTGTTAGACGCATACCAACAGGAGCAGTCAACACGCATTTGTTATATAGATTAACAAGCAACAATAAAAACAAATAAATACTTATAAAAATGTATACAAAGTAACCAAATAGCATAGGCGAACGCTGAAAAGAAATAAAAAAGTCCATAGGTGCAATGAGTAACAGAGACGAGTGAGTGAATCAAAAGAAACAGCAGTTTGGCACGCGAAGATAAGAACTTCGCAATGAGGTCATCGGCAAAGACGCGAAACCACACACACATGCATATATACATATGGTATATAGTTATTATTACCTAGTAAAAATTGTGTATATCTTTTGATCCAGCAATTGGCAGCTAGACGAAAATAAGTAACGCAGCGAAATGCGTAATAACCACGAGCCGGAAGCCGCTTTCATGTGGAACTACTAAGTGCTCTGGCGCTAAGTGGCAAAGGAAAGTGCTAAAAAATGATAATGTTGAACGAAACGCAGTCGAATAATTCGTCTGGGCACAAGTCTGCTGTTAGTATATACATAATTATGTACTCTCATATATACTATCATATATCTCTATGTATGTATATATAAAAATATATTTTGCCTTGATTTTAACAAAGCGCGTGTTGAACTTGAAATTTCTTTCATATTAATTTGTGTGTGCACACATACATTCATGCATATACTTGCAACTGAGCGTGAATTTATTTTCTTTTTTATATCGAAATAATGGAAAGTGACAAAAGTAGCGACGGGTCCAAAGAAATAAACTGTAAGCAGTGGAATGGAAGCGTGATTATAAAAGCTTTACGAGCTTCATGAATACATACTGCACACATATAGTACCTAGTGGGTTTGTACTGTAAAAGTGTTAATCATTGAAGCCAATTATAAAAAAAATGTGTGTAGTCTTGAGAAAAAACTCTCACTTATATAAAATGTAGTGTATTTTGGGGCATTATTATGTATGTACATTATCTAATATAATATGATTGCTGTGCTGATAATTTACTGCTGAATATATGATCGAGCTTCTCCTCCCATTTCTGGTGTGCCACTTGATGTTATCCGAAAAGAAGGAACGTATGAGCTTTTTAAGTTGACTTCATAAAACTAGTGATCTTTATGGGAATGTAAAGCTTTTCACCTATGTGTACCTATAAACATAGTACCACCACTTTTTCTTTCAAATAAGTGCCACAATTGTATTATTAAATATTGTGGTCCTTATGTAAAAGAAGAAAAATCTTTGATATCCTTTTCTCCCCATTCAAACTGACCTATCAAAACAATAATTTCCTTGTATGGAAAACTTTTTTATTTGGCAATATATGTACCTTCACGAAATTTGGCATAGCTTATTGTCCAAGGCAACGCTACAACTTCCGAATATATTGTTTAGATCGGACCACCATAGCATATAGCTACAATCCGAACTGTTCAATCAAAATCAAGGTAGAGTTCTTTATAAAAGATTATTGTTTTTTTAGCATCCTTATTTCAACTTGACGGTTGTTTATATCAAAAAATGTGGTTAGAAAGAACTAGCAAAATGTTTTTCGTTGGATGCAGTTCTTTAGGTCGGATACTTTTTCAGATATAGTTATACATATAGTTACTGTAGGAAATGCACCGGTTTTTTAGCCAAGTCTATTGAGCCTTGAATTCCGTTATCTGAGACTTTCTATTTACTATTCGAAAATATTCCAAATTTTTAACCTTTTAATTAACCTTTTAATGCTTAGAAATGTTTTTAAAACATACTAGAAAAATCCAGCAGGCATTTTTATGTAGAACTCTTCATTATTGTAGCACATGTATGTTTTCGAGAGTTTTTTGGATATGAAAATACCAAAATATCTATCAATATTTTGCAGCCAGTTTTGTGGGATAAACAAGTTTCTGCGCTCGAAATGAAAAAATGATGTTTTTGGTACGAAATATATTTTTTTATTCAATGTATTATACAAACCCTAAACTTTAATACACTTATTCCAATGATCTTCCAATTATTTTATGCCATCCCTATAATGACTTTCCGGAAGCTCTGCAAACTACCCGTCTTCGGCTGTAATAGCTTCTTCATTCGACGAAACACGCTTTCCATGAAGGAATTGTTTCAGGTTTCTGAAGAGGTAGTAGTCCCTGGGAGCCAAATCTAGTGAATACGGTGGATACCCAAGCAATTTTTACTTTAATTCGTTGAATTTTGTCATTGTTAAAACACCTTTGTGAACAGGCGCATTATCTTGATAAAAATTATTTTTGTTTGTGCTGCAAACCTTTTTTTTTGCTCACGATCTCTTTCAAATGACTTGTAAACAAATAATTAATTGACAGAATGACTTGTAACTTTGCATGTGCTCTCACGACAGATGTAACAACATGAGAAAAAAAATTTAGAGTGGTAGTGATATTTCTTGGTGAGACCAACCAACCCGTAAATATGACGCATCCTGTAATTTGATCGGTGTTGAATGAGACCAAATAAAAGTGTTAAAGGGTATAGCTTTTCTGCTGGCTATGCAGTAATATTCGCAATATATTACTTACGTCTGACTCTTGTATACATGTTCGCGGGGTGTCTACGTGCAACGTTACCAATCCAAATGTGGGGCTGACAGCGCCCATCTGCCTCTCAACAATAAACTCGTGCTTTTAATTAAATAGTACTTAAATTCTCGCGATGAAAGTTTGATATTCATTGGCTTAACAATGTAAATTAGTGCAAATTCGATGAAAGTTTTGGGGAGAATGGCAACCGCTTGTAAAATATGAAAATGTTGAAAATACAGTACATGTACGATGTACATATACATATGTAAGTAATAGCTCTAGTAAAAAGAAAATTATTATTTATCAATAGATGGTTTGGGTAATCTTTATTTCTTTTTGTATAAGTGCGATCGGGTTACACTATACGAGTATATATGGAGAGAGAGCAAATACGCCATATTTTACAGTTTTTCTTTAATAAAGGCGAAAACGAAAACCAGGCGTCTGAAAATTTGAATATTGTTTATGATCCTGATACTGTAACGGTCAGAAATGTCCAATTTGGTATCGTTGATTCCGATCCGATCCGGTTATCAAAAATATCGATAAAATAATGGAAATCATCGAGTATGATTGTCATGTAAGCACTGTTTTTTTCCCAGGGCGAAATATTGCACAGAAAAATTTACAAAAATTAGCGCTGATAAATGGCATCAAAATCGATACATTTCTGAAGCGGATGGTTAGTAGTGATGAACAGTGGATCACTTGCGACAATGTCAACCGAAAACAGTCGTGATAGAATAGCGGTGAGCCGACTCAAACGGTGGTCAAGCGAGGATTGACGATGAGTAAGCTTTAGCTATGTTGTTTGGTGAGATTGGCAGGGAATCCTCTACTATGAATTGCTCCCGCACGGCCAAACTCTTGATTCGGGCTCGTACTGTCAACAATTGAACCGTCTGAATAAAGCAATCGCCCAGAAGCGGTCAGCTTTGGCCAACAGGAGAGGAATAGTGTTTCATCAGGACAACGGCAGATCACACTGCCTGTTCATATCTATGGTGAATGATTTTGGTGGTTAAAAATAAGTCAAACTCAACTCGTCTCTTCATCCTGATCATGTATATATACATAACCATATATCTAACTTTATTAGTTTTATGTGATACAAACAACCCAACCGTTAGGTGAACAAAGCTATTATACTCTGTAACGACATGTTCCAAGTATAAAAATCAATTTATTTTATGATGGTTGGTAAAGAATTCAAACCTAGGAAGGGCATACCTCTAACCACTATCCGCCGACGGTCTTCCATAAATGTATGCAGTTTTGTAATAATTTAATACTTCAGATCTAACTGGAGTTAGTTGCTTTGGCATACTTCACTTATTTAGCCATTTCCAGCTATATAACTAAATGTACCATATATTTATTTGAGGAAAACCAAACTTTCGCAACCATGACCAAATTTGCGGAAATCGCTAGCGTCATCGGCATCGCCATTTATAACACATACCCATATTCTATGGCTCGCTGCTTTTTGCATAATTTTATGTGCTTTGTGGAGTCTAAGCACGCGGTTTGTGTTTACAAACTGACAATTTTGGTTGGACTAGTTTTATTAGTTAATCGCAATTAGTGAGATAAATAAATGGCAAAAGCGCTCATAGGTAACAGATAAATAAAAATTGAAACAAAAATATAACGAAAGTAGTTCGTGTAAAAATGCGAACATTTGCCTATTGCGCTAACGAAAAGATGAGAAAAGCGAAGAGCACATTCAAATGTGAGCTTTCGGAGACGTTGCTTTTGCGCGCAAATATGCTGATAATGCGATAATAATTGCACGTTGCACCGCCCACACCTTGCACCCGCAACACCTTCCATTCACCTACTTTAGCGATCGCGCATACATGAATTTGTGGTGCGGACAAATAATTATATTGTGTGCTTTTCTCTTTTCTATTATTAACTTGTCTCCTTTTATATACTTTTCTTCTCTTTATTTACCTTTCTTTTACATTTTTGTGTTACTGTTATTGCTGTTGCCACACTACTCACCTGTTGCTTTTGTTGCATACCAAATACAAAACGTTTGGTATTTGTGTCTGTGGTTAATTTCGCTGTTGCTGCTTGCCTGCATCGCCCACAACCAAAACAACCAGACACTACAGCATTTTAGGCTTCGTCGGTTTGCTTGTCTTTCACGACTTTTTTCGCTAGTTGCTTATTTACTGGATATTTAAATCTATATAAGTTACCTGTGAAGCCTTGCATAATTACAAAAACCAAAACAAGTAAGGAAGAGCTAAGTTCGAGTGTATCCGAACATTTTATACTCTTGCAACTTGCAATAATCAAAGCCTGGGAAATTCCTTCCGGTGCTGGGAAAATTTTATAATAAAAAATGTTGCCAAAGAATTTAAACATCCAATATTCGATGAATTCGTGAATAAATTACAAACAAATTTGGTATCTTCTTGACTTATATTGAAGGCCATAAGACTTAGCTTTGTTGCTATATTTTAGTTTGCGTCAGCGAAAATTATATTAAAAACTCTTTCAAATTTGATATAAATACATATGGGAGTAGGGATAATTAATCGGTCGAATAGGCTAATTTTATTATATTGATGTGTAAAACGTCAATCAGAGGATCGGAATTCAATATATTAGGGATATGAAATTTGGACCAAGGTATAGACCAATTCTATTCTAATTTAGCGCTAAACCACATCATTTTTAAGAAAACTTGTTCATTTAATCTTATTTAAATATCACACATTTTGACCAACCTAAACGATTAAAAGACAGGTGGAAAAACTGAAATCATTTTATGGGGTATATTGGGGTAGAGAAAGAAACGGGCTGATTGCACTATATGGGTTTCACGGCTTCAAAAAAATGGTTTTTATTATCTTATTTAATTCTATGACATCTCTAGAATATTGCCCTAAATTCTCAAGTTGATTCCAGTAATAGTTTTGGAGATACAGCTTTGAAAAATTGCGCGCTCGAGGTCAGCTATATATGACTGACATATTCGGCATAAAACTTGTTAAAATAACGAAGATCATTATAAGTAGTATATGGGAGTTGGGGGTAGTATTGACCCGATTTTATTAATTTTTGCCTATACCTCATTTTACTAACATGCCACAGACTACTAAAATGCTCCCAGGGTTTCACTAAGGTACCTCACATACCATCACATGGAGTAAAGTCAGCCGGTTGTTCGAAAATCCTGATATTAGTTATATTGGGGCTAGGTCAAGTTTTCGCCCAATTTTATCCATTTTAGGCACAAAGATACACTGTAATGATTAAAACATTAAGATAACTCACATTTTGGCCTATATATGCGGTATAAAGGTATATGGAAGCTAAACGAAGTATTGGTCCGATTCAACCCGTTTTTGACCTACTATAAGCGCACTATTCATGCAAATCTTTATCCCCATACATTCATTGTTTCTTGATTTGCATGCTGGAAAGTGAAAAAACAAATGGATTTTAAAATTGTGTTATATGGGAAATAGGCGTGGTTACTGTTCGATTTCGTCCATTTTCGCACTTTAGTATAGGAATGTTACATATGGTTGAAATTGATCGAGCAGGTCCCGAGATATGGAGTTTTCTCTAAAAGTAGGCGGGGCCATGCCCCTTGCCCAATTTTTGTTTTGACTGCTATAAAGCTTAATTGTACAATCATATGTGTAAATAGCCTCTGATAGACTGGTTTATTAAATGAGTTATCGCATTTTAGATGTTTTAATCAAAACCGTTATGTGGAGAGTAGGCGGGGTTTCACACCATCGGTAGGGGTGCTAAACAGAGTTGTCCTGAGTAAATTTGGTTATTATAGTTTTAGTGGTTCAGGAGATATGCACATTAAACCTCTAAGAGGGCGGGACCACGCCCTGTAAACTGCAGATGCTCCTCCCTAATGTATTTCGTTATACCAAATAACAGTCTTGTATCTTACTGTGGATCTTATGGTAGTTATGGCAATTTATTGGTTTTCGATTAATGGCGTTTTGTGGGCGTGGCAGTGGTCCGATTACGTCCATCTGCAATGCCAAGCTTCTTATGGTGCCCAATATTTAACTCGATTAGTATTGGGTGATACAAGCAACCGTTAGGTGAACCAAACTATTATACTCTGTAGCAGCATGTTGCAAGAGTATAATAATGCGTTTGTGTATAAAAATATTTTCTTTCAAGTATTACGGTTAACTGGCACCATAATTGACTGGCTCGCTGTTTCGTTGCCTGCGTTGCTTTGTTAAACATTCCGCAAAATTATTAGTCATTAGCTCTGTTTGTTTGCCTCATTATGTCGCGATATTTATTGGTCATTATGTGTGGCATTTGGTTTGAGCGCTCCATTTTCAGCTGAGTCGCCTCCAATGTCGCGGTTGAATCGGCAGTCAGCAACGAGCAGCTATTGTGCTTTACTGTTGTTCCCAGTTATTTGCTTTTAAAGTATATTTTCTCTTCTATTTTGTGGTTTCTTTAAGAACTCTTGTTCAATTTACTTGTATTGTGCATTTATACAATGATTCTCATAAATATATATCTCTATATACCTACATACATATCTGTCGATAATTTCGATGACGAATCACAATGGTAGGTATAATTGCGTCGAGGTTAATTGACGTGTTGTCTCATTTGTTTTCAGAGATTTATGGTAAAATTCAATGTGCGAAACCAGGTCGAATTCATCAAATAATCTTTGTAGCTTCTTGTTGCGATAAAACCATTTGTTCTGTCGTTTTTTTTTAAGTCCTGTTTACTTTGGAACGCACCTTGTATATATGTATGTATAAGTATATGGTATATATAAATTATCAGCATGTCGATCTGAGTCGATTTAGCCATGTCTGTCTCTCCGTCGATCTGTATATATGCGAACTGAGGAACTATTTTTCGAGATTTCGATCTGAAGTTTCGTACACGTTCTTTTCTAGTTTTCCAAAAATAACACAAATTGCTTATTGCAAACATTTGATATATATATATAGAATTATATGAGTATAGAAAGAGATATCCCATGCCGGCGTAGCACGAATAAACGACACATTTTAAAATCGGAAAATTTCTTATCGAACTACTTGCGTCCCGCATTTATTAGTTTTGAAAAAGAAGACACAAATATCCTTTTATTCAATAAGTATATAAACACTAAGAATTGTAAATAACGAAAAATACCAAACGACCTTCATTGCAGCGGTGGTCGTTCCAAACTATAACAGCAAACAACAACGAAGTAACAGTAGTTGATAGAACGACTAAAAACAATTAATTCTAACAACAATCTAATGACCAAAATTACCGAAAGATAATACAGTTTAATGGGTGATTTTAAATCCACACATACAGGTGAAAACGATTTTATAAAGTAGTGATGCACTAAGTTCGTCCGGAACACTTTTATTGTTAGGTAGATTAATAAAAAAATCTAATTTTTTATACTCATACAACCGTGTACATAAATTTTTTACTACTAAAGGGATGATATAGGCTCATCAGATTTACCGAAAATGATTTCTTATGCAAAACGATCTCAAAGCTAAATGCATGTAAACAGACGTAATTGCAGATATAAGACTTCGAAAGTCCACCAGTCATTAACTATCCCGATCCCCACAGCAATATATAGACGAGGTGTGTTAAAAAAATAACGGGAATTTTTGTTTTTTGAAAAAAATATTTATTGTTGTTGTTGTTGTCGTAACTGCAGAATTTTGCCAAGTTGACAGTCCTTGGGCGCAAAAAGGCCGGGTTCGTTCCGGTTACGTAGACCCAACTGTTATGGGAAATGTATTCATTTGTCATTGTCACGTACTTTAATGTAAGTTGTTGCTTTCAAAATAGTCCCCATTCCATATTATGCACTTATGCCAGCGCCTCTTGCAATTGCCGAAAAACTTCTCAAACTCAATTTTTGGGATAGTGTTAAGCTTATTCAGCGATTTTCATCTATCTTGTAAAAATAGGAAAAAGTCACATGGAGCCATCTCTGGCGAATATGGAAGCTGGCGCATCGTAACATTATTGGCCAAGAACTTTCACGAACAAATTCTTTGATCCATTTCTTTTAAGATCGCCAAGCTCTTAAAAACACGTCTAACCCTAGCGGCTGCCACAGACAAAGTAAGCAATGAATGCAGTTGAAAAGGGGCATTTATACTCTCTGAGCTATTTTCTGTACACACCTCATATGTATTCTATAAATATAACGTACACATATGTAAATATTAGGAAGCTTAACGTTAATATCGATTATTATAATATTTACCATTATAAGTTAGCAATAGTTATATTAAAATTACTTTAGAACAAGAAAAAACGTTAACTTCGGTTGCTCCGAAGCTATAATACCCTTCACAAATACAAAGTCCCCTTACAAGAACTTGATTTCGAACGCTCAATTTGTATGGCAGCTTTATGATATAGTGATCTGATCTGACCAATTTCTGTGGAGAATAATTTGTTGCCTTAAGCAATAACTCGTGCCTAATTTCGTGAAGATACCTCGTCAAATAAAAAAAATGTTCCATGCAAGCACTTTACTCCGATCGTTCAGTTAATATGGCAGCTATATGCTATAGTCATCCGATCCATACAATTTCTTCGGAGATTAGATTAATGCTTTAAATAATAATACATGCCAAATTTCGTGAAGATGCCTCGTCAAATGAAAGAGTTTTCCATACAAGCACTTCATTCTGATTGTTCAGTTTGTATGACATCTATATGCTATAGTCATCCGATCTGAATAATTTCTTCGGAGATTACATTGTTGCCTCAAATAATAATCCATGCCAAATTTCATGAAGATGCCTCGTCAAATGAAAGAGTTTTCCATACAAGCACTTCATTCTGATTGTTCAGTTTGTATGACATCTATATGCTATAGTCATCCGATCTGAATAATTTCTTCGGAGATTACATTGTTGCCTCAAATAATAATCCATGCCAAATTTCATGAAGATGCCTTGTCAAATGAAAGAGTTTTCCATACAAGCACTTGATTCCGATTGTTCAGTTTGTATGGCAGCTATATGCTATAGTGGTCCGATATCGGCCGTCACTGCCGCCGACAAATGAGCAGCTTCTTGGGGAGAAAAAGAAGTGTGCAAAATTTCAGATCGATATCTCAAAAACTGAGGGACTAGTTCGCGTATATACAGACGGACAGACAGACAGACATGGCTAAATCAACTCAGCTCGTCACGGTGATCATTTATTATATGGTCTGCGACGTTCCCTTCTGGGTGTTACAAACTTCGTGGCAAAATTAATATACCCTGTTCAGGGTATAATTACCACCGAGGTCCCTCTCGGTTTGCCGCTTACCTGGAACTGTTGAATCTCTTTTGGTATTGTGGAAAAGTCTGAAAAAATTTCTCATCTATTATTATTAATAATATTACCATCAGATATTTAGAGATTTAGAGCAAAATATAGTTCAATCCCTTTAACAAATTCATAATTTCAGATCAAAAAATATATTTACTATTTTGATTTCCCTCTCTTTTCATTTAGTTCAACGAGCAAAAGGTTTGCTGACGAAAGGCAAAAATGACACCAACAACTGCTTTGTCACAATATCGTTGGGCAAAGAAAAGTATCAGACGTCGGTCAAAGAAAAGGCAGAGATGAACGTCAGTTGGAATGAGGAATGCGAACTGTAAGTAACCTAGGACTTAATGCCTAGTGCATATGATTTCCACTATTGTAAAACAGCTTGAATTTTAACAACTTTGTCCTTTACCATATAGTAAAATTCCCGACCAAGGCAATCGTGCTGAACTCGTTCTGACCTGTTTGCATCGCAATAATCTCGGCATAGATGAGTTTCTTGGCCAGGCCACATTGCCACTCAATGAAATGGATGTATACGATCGTCCGCGTTCCAAATGGTTCAAATTGGAGAGTAAACCCGGGAAGGAGAAAAAGAATAAAGAGCGCGGTGAGCTGGAAGCGCGCATAACCTTCATTGTCAAATCCGGCTCATTGACCGATCTGAGCAAGAAGGAAAAACACAAGTCTTCCATTGGCCAACTGGCCTCTTCCGTGGGTGGCAGTTTGCTCTCAATAGGCACAATAGAAAAGCGCAAAGGCATTAAGAAGTTCGCTAAATCGATTGGTTCGAAAATGCATTTGCACAGCAAGAAGAAGAACAAGGATGGCGATGATGTATCCAATTTCAGTGGATCATTTGCAAGCATTGGCACGCCGAACAGTTCGAATGGCGGAAGTCGTCGTTACGGGCAACGTGCTGGTGAAGCTGATCCCGGTGTGATCAGTGAGGACGAGGATGAATTTGTCTTTGACAATTTGTCACACAAAAGTTCAGCAAGTTCGTTGAATATACGGTCGAGTTTACAACCACCCACACAAAATTTTGCGCCACGTAATCCTTCACCGTTGCTGAACAAAGTTGGAGGTAAGCTATCATCTAGAAGAGATTTGGTGGAGGAGGATCTCGCCGTAGATCCCGAATTAGAGGAGTTAGAAAATGACTTCAGCGTCCGTGCACGAACACTGCCGCCGCCCTCGAAACCACCACGCACACAACAACAACTCAACGACATGATAGCCTCGTCGCCGAAACAAAAGGAACCTGCCCTAGACGAATGGGAATCGAAATTATATAAACAAAGCTTACAGATTGGCAGTTCCGATTCATTGAAACGACGTTCTTGGGAGCAATCGCGTGTGCCCCTACCAACACCCAATGAAGAGGCCGAGCAGAAATTATCAGCAAATGATGATGAAAATATGATTGCAGAAAAGAAAGAAGAACAAAGTTTTGTGAAACCAGCAAATGGATTCTCTAATGTGAAAAAGTCACAAGTAAATGGCGAGAGCGATTCTTCAATATCGTCTTCAGAGTCCGAAGAGGACGAGAAAGAAATTATTCCTGAACCGATTAAAACCGAAGTCAAGGAAGTCGTTGCTAAAAGGCCACAAGAACTTATTATAAACCCTAAACCTGTGGCAGCTACACAAAATATTAGTTTACTTTCGCCAGATGAAGAGACAAAAGATTTCAATGAACTCAACGCTTCGTTTGCTAAATTCGAGCAACGCAATAAATCGCACTTATTTGATTTGGATACAGATAAGAAGTGGCACACACAGTCCTTCATACAGGCAGAATCTAAAGTGCCTTCTGTGCCAAAGGCCATGCCACGTAACCGTGAAAGGGAAGCGGAATTAAAGCGCGCTGAAGAAGAGCAAGAGCTCGAACTCAAACGTCAAGCTGAGGCGCAATCTAAAGCTGCAGCTGAAGCTGAAGCAGCGGCAGCTGCCAAAGCCGCTGCAGACGCCGCAGCTCAGACACAGACTAAGCGCCAGCGCCAAGCTGAACTTGAAGCGGCTACCATTGCCGCCGAGGTAGAACGTAATCGTCGCGAAGCTGCTGAGCGCGAAGAGCGAAAACGCGCCGCAGAAGATGCGCGTCTCGAGGAGGAGCTACGCAGAAATGAGCAGCGGTTGCGCGAAGAAGAGGAGGCTTTACAAGAGGAGTTGCGCCAGCGTGAAGAGGAGAAACGACGCGAAGCCAAGCGACGTGAGGAAGATCAACGCATATTGAACTTTGCCAAACGATCAACATCACTCGAAGAAGAACAAAGTCCTTACAGTAGCACGCCCGAGCAATCACCAAGTGACATTGTTAGTGAGAAACGCGAAAGGCGCTTGGGCAAATTCAAGTATCTGAATAAGCGAGGTGAGCGTTTGAGAGGGACGGTGTGCAGTGGTTGATGAACGTTTGTTGTTGTTGTTGGCTGTGGCGGCTAACGCTGGCGGATTTGTTGCAATTGAAAGTGAAAACGTGCGTGTGTATGTGTGTACACACTTGCAAGTTCGCAAAAAAAATCGAAAAGAAAGCTTTATGTGTATAATGTCTTAATTAATTAACATGGCTTTTAAATCTGACATGACTAAGAAAATAAAAAAGTCCTCCCAATATACATACACCAGTAAATGTTGTGCAATGTCAGCATTAAATGCTTTGACCTGATTTATTTCGTTTTAGTGTACATATATATAGTAATTGTTGTGAAAATTAAATGCACGCTTTTATTGTAAAGCCAATCAAACGCAAATCCGCCAGTGGATTTCATTTGTGCGCTGTCCACACATAAACGCAAATATTCATCATCACTCACACTCACATACATATATATTATCTATTTAAATACGCATATGTTTTAATTGGGTTTAGCAAGAGATTACATGCAATACATACATACAAGTCCATATATACTATGCGTGTGTATATACAAAAATCAATCATTTGCATTAAATTTGCACTTTTCATTGTTATTTATATAAATTGTGGTTTTAATTCATGCATACAAATGATTTGAAAAGTTTTCCATTAAATTAATTAATATCTTACAGAGAAAAGCGAAGATAATCGCTCCACACCAAGTCCAAAAGCCAACGAACGCATTATAATTGGACATGAGAAGTCCACATCACACGCGGAACGTCGCTCGGAGATATCCGCCGCACTGGCCAAAAAATACGAGGGCAAATCACGAGAGGTTGAACATAATTATTTTCCCCAAATGTCTCATTGTATACTAATTTTTCTAAATTCTATTCTAGGAACTCATGCTGATCGCGAATGGTATGGAAAATGAAGCGTTGTTGCAACGTCAACGTGTCAAAGAACTGGAGGATTACCTGGATAATCTGTTGTTGCGCGTGATGGAGACACATCCAAAAATCTTACAGAATCCCTACTCACGAACGACATCGGCAAAGAGGTATATAAAAGTTGCAAACTAGAAAAAGTAATTGTTGTATGACTTTTAGTATGTGCTGTCAATTTTTTTTTTGTTATTTTCACTCTTTAATTGCATTCACTCTTTATCTTTGGTTAATACTTCATACTTCCATTTTATTACACTCCATTACTAAGCACCTAATTTATTTGTAAATGCACCTACACACGCTAATAAAAATCGATGCTTCGAGTTAAATCAAATAACTACACAGAAAATTAAAAAGAAAAGAACGCCGAGACTTAAGTAGCAAAGGGTGGGTTTAAAATGGTAAAAGTTAAGTAAAGATACACATTTAAAGAATAATTTCTGAGATTTTCAAAAAAAAAAAAATTAAAACTCCGTCATTGTAACGTCATTTCCGGTGACCCATCAAAAAAAAAGGTGCGTCCGCGCTGTCAGCATAACTCCTGACAAGATCATCTAAAATGAAAATAAATAATATGTGTTTTAGTTAAGACCATAAACTCGTACTTGAACGAAGGAAAAAAAGCTAAAATTGGAATTTTGGCAGACCTTACTTCAACATAAATAAAAATTGCGGTCAAATTTGTTTGACATTTTTTTTTTAAATATTTGTAATTAAAAAAAAAAATCTTTCGTCCAAGTACGAGTAAATTGTATCTCAAACACCTGTATTAAATTTCATCAAGATCGGTTGAGTAGTTTTCGAGAACTTTTGACAACCGACATGAAAGCACATTTCGAACAAAACGCGCTTAAAGTTTTAAGCGACCATATAGCTAACCTCAACTTGAGAACTTAAGACAATATTCTAGAGTTGTTATAGAATTAAATAAGACAATTAAAAATCTTTTGGTTTTTTGAAGCCGTGAAATCCATGTAACCCCTTAAGGGAAGATTTCTTCCGTTAAGAAAACAGTCGGGTCTAGTGGAAATATGCCGCGACTTACAAATATCTAGTCAAGCACTGTGCAATTATCACCTCAGAAGTTTTACCCAAACTTAATTAGGTAATGTTTCCTGTCACCACAAGCAAGGCAATTAAATTTTTTTGTTTTTTTTTTGGAATCGAAACCGAAAGTCTTAATTATAACAATTTTAAATTTTCTAATCCCAAATAACGGATTGAAAAATTAAAAATAAATTTTAATACCAAAAATCGGATTAAAAATAAAAAAAATGAAATTTAAGTGCCAAATACTGGATTGATAAAAAATTAAAACACCAAGTTTATAATTAAAGAAATTTTGGTTTTGAATTTTAAATTATTTTGCGCTTGAATACTTCGGGTCCTACCATTTTGGTTATTTTTTGTTTTTAATAAAATATAAACTCAGTTCAGCACTATTTGTCTTAGTTACATCTAAGTACTCTTACTGAATATTGCGAATTTTGGTTTATAAATAATAATTACAAAATTTTGGTTTAAAAATAAAATTTTTATTTTATATTATCGATGTTGAGGTTAAAAATAAATATATTATTCCTTAATATTCTTATATTCTATATTATATTTATAGATTTGAAAAACAAAAAAAATTGTTTTATATAGTTCGGATTAAAAATTGAAAATTTTATTTTTTAATTTTAAAGAAGTACACAAACGCGAAAAAAAGTTAATTCTAAAACAATATTTTTTTTAATTCTTAATTATATCCTTAAGATTGAAATTATTCTTTCTTACTTTTTAATCCGGTAGCTTGGATTAAAAGTTAAAAATAAGCAACAAAAAACAAAAATAAAAATAAAAACAAACGGCATGTGTTATTAACTTGTTTTTAATCCGATATCTAGTAATTAAAGGTTTTTTTTTGTATTTAACAATAGCGTATTTGGAATTACAAAATAAAAAAAGAGAATCAATAAGTTGCAACAACATAAATTATTACAAAAACTATAAATAAAATATATAAATTAAAAACTACGTTTAAATGGATATCAAAAATCTGGGCTCTTAATTATAAACCCACACTTGTGCCGAAAAATTACTACAAACACTGTTAAGATTTTTTTGTGGATTGAAAATAAAACAAAGGTCTTTCAAAACTTTCTTTGACGCTGAAAGAATTTCTTCGCCGCATGAGCTATTCGATTTGGTAATCTCCAACGCTTTTCGAATCTAAGACTGTTAATATTAAAAATATTTGTAAATGTCCATAAATATAAACTGTTCATGTTAAAAATATTGATATTTTTCGATTATACAATATATTGGCTGAAAAATTTAAACAATTTCAATTTGCTTTACAAATTTACAAAATAGATATACAAAAAAGTTCAGTTCATCTGTCAGTTAAAACAAGAGATTATCATTCATAAGGAGCATACAAACACTTTTAAAAATTTTTCTGTGTACTATGAATAAACTTGTGGAAGTAGTCGAGTTACGTCATTAGACCTCTTCAATTGTTGTACAATAACGTTCTTGATACTTTATTATTTGCAAATGCATCAGATCCGCGATTTAACTCTTTTTTACGAACCATTGGCAACCATGTGAAAAAATTTTCAATAATGACTAAAAATACTTCATTGATCCACAATAAATATTTCTAATGATGATACATCTCAAATTGATTAAACTAAATCTTTATGCTAGATTCTGTGTTAAATGGTCGTCCATGAAACTTTCAAACTTACATTATTAAAGTTAATATACTTTTGAATTTAATTAATTTTATGTAAAATTCAGATGAATTGTAGATCATAGGTAATATACATACATATATACACTTCCACTATATCAAGCCAATCGGGTTGCTATATTAGTATTATTCAAAGTACTAACCGTCCGAAGCTTTAACATTTTGCTTTTGTGGATTCCATTCCAAAAGAACTGCGCCGGCTTGACGCCCAAGAGTGAATCAAGCCAATTTTCGGTACTCAAAAGATGCAAGGCGGGTGAGACAAAACTTTCCTGCTGCTGTTTTCCAAATAGTTTTTAACCAGTCTTGCAACGTGAGGCCGAGCCTTGTCAAGATAGAAAATTATTGCTTTGTGTCTAGTCGCAAATTCCGAGCGTTTAAGGTTGTCGTAACGGATGTAATTTTCATCACCAGCCACAATCCGATGCAAGAACTAAATCATCCTTCAACGTCTCTTGACTTTAATACATATAGCACACCCAATCTCCTTGCTTTTGAATGTATCCGGCTGATTTTAAAAGTTTTGAAATGGCTGTTCGAGTGACTCCCAAAGATTTTCGCGCTCTTCTTGTGTTTGGCAACAATCTTCATCGAGTAATGAATGGTACCTCGTTATCAAACATTTAAGCCGCCAAGGCCGTGCTTCGTCTTCTAAGCTAAAATCACTATTTTTAAATCGTGCAAATCACTTTTGGATGTTTACGCTTCAAATGAATGGCATATAATGAAAAAGATACACAAGGATATTTCTAACGCATGTTCGGAAAATTTGGATAATGGAATAATAATGAAGTTACCCCGTCTTTTGGCAAACCGCACAAATATAGTTATAGACCCAACATAATTTACCATAAATATTTAAGTTCGAATGTAGGTACTTGTAGATATTTGGTATGAAAATAAGCTACTGGAAATTTGTAAAAAAAATACCTTTTGTGGCAATAAAAATTAAAATATTAGTAATTTGGTAGGTAGACATGGTCGCTCGACTTATCATTCGGGTCTACATAACCGGAACGGACCCACATTAATAAACAGGATAGAGCAGGCAACTCCGAATGATTTGGGTAATTTCTTTGCCGCCTTAAAGACATCAGCAATTTTTTAAGCATTTTTTTTTAGATAACAAGAAATAATTTCCATTTCAATACATCTTTTATTGATTGGGCTATCTATTTTAAATTCAAATTGAACTGATGGAATTTAATATTACGTCATATTAGAAATAAGCGTAGTGGTGGCCCAATTGAACCAACATTTTAAAGTATCAATACTTTTCATACTATAGGGGGTGTCGTTATATAGCTTCAATTTCACATTATTTGGAGAAAAATCAATCATCAACAATATGCTGCTCTTGAACGTCATACCACATACCATTGATATTCAGCTCATTTGATTTTTTTTCATGTTTTGCTCATTCTCCGAGCATCATACAGATGGACACATGTAATTTAATCGAAACCTTCATTTCATTTAACATTTTTTTATTTGATTATTTTATGGTGTTCCAAACAACCGTTAGGAGAACGTAACCCATCTACTCAAATAACATAAAACTTATAAGGTTTTCAAACATTATTTTCATAAGAAATGGTCTTACATGCTATTTATATTATTTATTACATTTCCTTAATTTCCCACTGTGTTACGCATCTAACTCTACCTTATCCTTTATCTGTGTCATGTCAAAAGTCAATTTGGAAAGCTAATCGAAATCCTCTCAACTCAACTGTGTAACTATGTTTCTCATATGCACCCGTTTCACATTTTTCGTTTGCCTTTTACGTTTCCCTGTGATTGTCCTATTTATTTGAAAGTTTTGAATGCAATTTCCAATTTTTCTTTTTTACTAATATATTTTTCATTGCAACGCCGTTATGTTGTTTGTTGTGCTCTTCTTCAGTTTTAAAAATTACATCAATATGAATGACTTTTTGTGAAGAGAGTGTGAAAGAAAGAAAGAAAAATTTTGCGAAGCGCGAAGTATTCCCAACCGATTGGCAGTTCGCATGTCATTGCCAGGACAAGTAAGCAATTTCATTACAATTTTTACCCAAAACTACCGTTATGGGGTGTATTTATAATTTATTTACTATTATTTTATACTTTAATAGTATAAATAGTTTTGTTTAAGGGTATAAGGTGACAGAAAAATTCACCGCTCATTAATTTTAGCTTGAGAAATGCAAACCAATTTTTTCCTTAACAAATGTTATGACTATTAATTGTACGATTTTCTATTACTAAAAAAATGTATTATGCTTGAAAATGCTATATCACCACTTCCAAATATTGTTTGTTTCAAAAAACTCTTGTTTTTGCAAATTTATTTAAATCTTTGATTTCTCTTTGCAGCGGCTGAACATTAATGAAAATATCACAGTTATTTATAGCAAATAGTAAAGTTACAGGCTAATTAAAAACAAAAACAAAAACAAAACGTTGAATAATTACTCAGAGCGCCTTCCAAGCAGCAGAAGCAGAAGCATTCACGAAATCGATAAGAATATAAGCGCTGTTAACGTGGAGAATAATCACCGAGTTGCCTTAGAGTGAAAATTCAAAGTGCTTTTTTAGACTAGATATATACATATATAAATTTACACAAAAAAAAAACTATAGCAATGTATGTAAAAAAATATAGGTGTGAGCATAAAATAATTTTGCAATCAATGTCATTTTGTTAGTTAGAAATAATTTTGTTTCTACTAATACAGTTAAATTATTATAAAAAATTTTTTTAAGTAAAATAATCACAAAATGTAATTTAAAAAATTAACGGTATTTAATGCAGCGTACTGCAAAAACGTATACACCACAACTCAAGATTTAATGATTTTAAATTTTACGCCCAGCAACGGAAAGAAGGCTAAGTTAAGTTACTTTATTAATCAATATTAGAAATAAAAAAAATTATAATTTTTGTGAAAAATATACTTTTTTTAACCACAAAATCTTATGTTTAGGAACTGTTTGACATTTGTATACGCGAGTGACAGCTGTATGCAATGCAATAAACCGGCAAAAACAAAGTATAACTATTTACAACAAAACTCGTACTACACAAAAATCAACCATTGCATTTTTGTATGTAAACATTTTTTTAACACTTGTAATTATGACATAAAATTAAGTTAAGCAGTAATTTATATTTACACTAATATTTGGACATTAAATTTAGTATTGCATTAATATTTGCTGCAATTTAAGATTATTAATATATTTTTGTTAACGCATTTAAATTTTTTGTGTTTATTTACATTTACATATACTCGTATATTTTTTGTATCTTTCGGTCTGGATAATTTTTTGTTGCTGGTATAAAATTATATTTAAAATAATAATTTTAACTCTGACATTTATATCTGTTATGTGTATGTGCTAAATTGTCGCGATATTGTAATTTAAATCTAAGTAAAAAAACTATTTAATAAATATAAAATATTTCTACCAAAATTAACTGTTTCAGTACAAAAAGGTTAACTTCGGCTGCACCAAAGCTGTATTGCCCTTCACAAATGCTTTCTTTCGTTCTGTTTGTATGGCAGCTATGTGCTATAGTGGTCCGATATCGGCCGTTCCGACAAATGAGCAGTTTCTTGGTAAGGAAAATACGGATGCGCAATTTCAGATCGATATATCAAAACTGCATGTACATATACAGTGGACAGACAAACTGGCTTGGCTAAATCGACTCAGCTCGTCATGATCATTTATATACATACATACAAGTATATACTTTATAGTCTCCGAAATTTTCTTATGGATGTAACAAACTTCAAAGTATAGAAAATGGAAATCTCCATTGCGCCTGTGATTATGCTATTGTTATATTGTACAAAGAGAATGTCGGAAATTAGCGTGGACATATCATATGATATGGACATATGAATTCATTTACGTTCTCGGGTCAAACCTAAAAGGAAATTATCAGATATGTTAACTATAAATTTTTATTTTGTCTTCGTCGTTCTACAAATTAAAGGAAAATCAGTACAGCGATCAAACTTCTATTGCTATCAACTGCGTACAATTAGTAGTGAAATATGTATTTGTTTTTAATTTTCTACAAAAATTAGACTACAAAGAAAAAATGTCGAAAAAAATCTTGTAAATAATTTCAAGGCTATTTAATGTTTGACCAAATCGGAAAGTAAGACAATTGCTCTTACTCAACACATACATGAATGCATTTGTAAGCGTGAAGAAAATTGCTCTTTGCATTTAATAATAACAAAACCGGAACGTGAAGAGTACGTGATATATGTTCTCTGATCAAAATGTTAATTTTCACTTGACTACGCTCTCTTTTTTGCTTTTTTCTCATTTAAGAGCACACTGCTATGATCCAACAAAAAATCGATATAGTGAGCCGCTAATGTTGTGTGCCCAGCACTGCCAGCAGCGAATGTCCACTATTCGCTTAATTTGACTCGAGCAAAACCATCGGTATATTCATTAAAATAGTGTGCCTACAGTAAATACTCGATAATTGGGACCAAAATTTATTGAAATGTAAAGATGTACTTTGTAAGAGTATGGTAGATTTAAATTTAAATCATATGTTTCGAAGCAAATAATTTTAGTATTATAAAGATTTTTTTATTTGCAAGAATATCTTTAAATACAAATTTTTCACAGGACGTGATTCTCACATACACACTTCTTTGGTATAAAAAGAGGAAGTATTGAAAGGTTAAGGTCGCTGTAAGACTTGACATTATTTTGGCTTAAAGTAGAGTAGCAGTGAGAAGAAGGAGCAGTTCGGAGTGCTGAGTTGGCAGACTTGAAACTTTAAACGCATTCGGTCGAATGACTTGAAATTTGTAGGGTACGTTAAGCACATGTAAAGGTATGGAATGAACTATTATCAATCAAAAATTGCAACTTTTTTTCCAACTATCTACCAAAAGTCCAATTTTTGGTATATTCGTTTGATAATAGTCCATTCCGTGCATCTAGGCCTACAGATTAAAATGGCGCTAATTTTTTTGCTACGATTGCTTTTGCGTTAATTCCAAAATCCCATAATTTTCGACAGAAAACTTTCTAAAGAGTATACAAAAGATTGTTTACCTATAAATCGTTAGCTGTTTTAGACATCGCAGTTTTCGGCGAATCCCGAAAATCGGAGTACTACCACCTCCTCGAGAAATATACAACCTGGCGCGCATTAAACTTTAAATGCTCCCGACCATGTTGCCGTTAACAGCTTCAATTTTGTGTTAACAGCCCAAAATAACTTGTCCTCAGCCCACATTATACATATGTATGTGCTAACGAAGTTGCAAGGGGTTGTAAACTGAAAAACTGCAGTATTTAAATGAATTTAATTGAAACATTAAACACCTCTGATATCACCACAGCTTATTGTTTGTATATGCAGTATTGTGTTGAAGGTAAGTTTTCAACTGCTACTCATAGTATCCTAATTTATTTAAGGAAAACCTCTTAAGTTTTATCTCTTTTACCAAGAAGGTCTTAGGAAAACTATCAACTCTCTTTCATTACTGAGTCTAAGGCAATCGGCCGACCGGTCTTAAACTACGCTGCACCAATATGGTCTAGATGTAGTGCAACGCAGACGAAGAAGCTTCAGACATGTCGAAACACTGCACTCCGGACTATCACGGGATGCCTCCTGAAGTCCCCAATCGAACACCTACATAGTGAGGCCCGTATGCTTCCGAGTAAGGAACATAACGAGCTCCTCTCCAAGCATTTTCTGCTGGGATGTAGAAAACACCCCTGAAGTCGTCTACTTGAAGGACCCGCCTCCTAGGAACATCCCGAGATCCTTCCTTGATTACGTCGACGACATTGGACAGCACGCCAACCAGACTTCGGGCGCAACGAACTTTAGACTCCGACTCCTTCTCAGTTAATGGCGTACTTGAAGTCAAACTACCACCCATCGCAGACGTAGAGCTCGATAAAGATAGACTGAAAGTTGAGGAATTAACTGCGACCTATGGTCTATTGTGCCCTCTCCTGTTATCACACTACCTACCTAGTTAACTCAATCGAATCAATCAGGGTAATAAAGCTGCCGTGTTATTGATTGAGATGTGTTGTCTTACCGATTTCATTTGCCTGATAACCTGACTCCTTCCGGTGTCTCTGCCTCTGGATCGCAGAACCGAGACATATTTGTAGAACAGAACACAAGTAGTATAAAAACTACTACAAGTACTTTGTTCACCACACAGCAATATAGTAATAAAGTCTTATTGATCAATTCTCGAACAAATATTCTTCTTCTGTCACTGAATTCAAATTATCCATGCACTACTGTAGAGCTTAAGCAAAATTTACACGCCAACGCTGGTTGGTTCGTCTGGTGGTTGTTGCCTCTCGATACGAAGATCATTTCGTTTGCGAGCCAACAACACGATCCGATTTGCCCGCCGTTTTGTTCGTTTGAGTTTAAACACTGATTGCACGACGCGTAACGCTTCAGTCTCAACGCAAACTCGACGAATATCGTAACTCATAACTGTAACGAACCCAGCGCGCTAGTCACATACGCGTCGGCGAAAAATGTTAAATTAAAACATACAAAAAAATAGTAAAATAGAAAGAAACTTTTTTCTAAGTTTTTTCTAAGCGAAGCAAACGTTGATTAAGCAAAGTCTTTCAGATGTCTTGAAAGTGTATTTTTAATTTTGCCCCTAAGCAAATGTTTTAAATAACGTAAGTTGATGGTATATGAAAAATAAGAGTATATAAAAAAATTATATGATTATACAACTACTTTCCTGGTGTTAATTTGAGTCGGTAATGTGCTGTATGATCAAAAAAAAAAAACAAAATCAGTACATATGAATATTTTTTTCTGATTTTTTTTTTGAATTTTTTTAAATATGTTGAATCAAATTTTTTTGGTGGAAAAAGAAATCCTCAAAAATATTTTTTTTTCTTACAAAACTCAATATATTGAAAAATTGGTGCTTAGTGCGAACTAATTCCAAACATATAACAACATAAAAATTGCTAAGTGGAAAAATTACTGTTATAAAATAATGGCGTTAAAAAATAATACAATTTGAAGAAAACAAATTTATAGTGAAACTCAAAAGTGTTTGTAAACTAAAAAGTAGTAAAAATATGTATAAAACAGTGAAAATCTATTTGAGAAAAATATGAATAAAGACTTTAGGACGAGGGACACCAGTGTTAAAGTGATTTCAAAAAATTGCAAATGTTAAAAAACACAAAAACTAAAAAATTGTTCAAATATAATAACGAAAAAAACATCAGAAAAGCAATAAAATCCCAACGAAAAATATTAAAAATATATATTGAATATTAAAATTATTTGCTCTTTTTCTGCCGAAACAATGACGCCGTAAATTATTTGAGCTTATATCGTATGTATATAAATAATAGTTTTTTATGTACTTAATTTTTTTAAACATTTAATTATAAAAAATATGTTTTTATACAAAATGTATATGTATATATAAATATATTTTTCAAAAATTAGTGAAGAGAAAATTTACAATTAGCATAAAAATATAATATACGTTACTAAATATTTTTTTGTGTTTTAAAAATTTAATATTTTTAGATCTTCAAATTAATAGAATTTACAAATATTAATTTGATTTTGAAAAACAACTGGTAAATAAGTTTATAAATGAAAAATGATGTTTTTAGTTTTCAATTTTATTTCAATGTAATTGTTAATACTAAAAATATATTACAATATTTTAAAACCAAGTTTTTGCTAATAAAAAATATATTATTTACATTAAATACGAGTTAAAAAATATTTAAACTTTAAATTAATGTTTTTTAATATTATATAATGTGAAAAAATTTGTACAAAATAAAACGAAATAAAATTACATATTTATGTTCATTTATATACTCATATGGATGTACATGTGTATAAATAAAATATATTAATATTATTTGAATTTAAAAATAATAATTTTATTTAACAAAAAATCACATTTTTAAGTAAATTATTGCATAAATTATACACATACGTATTTACCATTTAAATTGTTTACCCCAACTTTTAAAAATGCATGCCTCTCTCAAAAAATTATTTGAAAATAAAAACTATATCATTATGATTAATCAGTGCTCTGGTTTGTAAAATCAAAATTTTGCAAATACGCTTCCAAGCCAAACAACCAGCACTCGTCAAAAAGTGTATATTGCCGCTACAGACACAAAGGCCGCCCTTTCAGTGACAACGCGCAACAACAAAAACTCAGTTTTATTATTATCAACAGAATGCTAATAGTTAACTTTTTCGCCACAAGTGGGCAAATACGCAAGGAAAGCCATGTGTATGTGTATAGGTGTATATGTGTGGAAGTGTGTATGTTCAGAAGAGTAAATTGTTTCTGTTTTACATTACACTGCATTTTGCAGAATAAAATGATTTATTTGCGCGCTGATTTAAAACTGTTTCGGAAGCCGCCGCGGTTGACGCCGCTTCGGACGCGCCGAGACAGACATAGCGACCGCATGTTAATCGACCCAACTAGTGGTTTAATACCTCAGATATATTTTTGATGATGGTATTTCCACATACACTTCAGCACGCAGCCACTCGGGCAAATTGTCAAGCAGTCGCGTTCAAGTCAGACTCGGAATCTGAATCTGAAACTGTATCAGAGTCAGATTGAGAATCAGTCAGTCAGACTAGTGGGCCGTCCGTCAAGCAAAGAGCAAGCGAACGGTCGCGCCACATCATGGCTGCCAATTATGCGCTGCGATGACGATGGACGACGCTGTCATTGTTCCAGCTCGTTGTGAAGAGTAATGAATTTATTTTTTAAATATTATTTAGGGGCGATTTGGGCACACATACTTATATGTACATGCTATATAGTAGCATGTGTGTATTTGTTAAATGTTCGTAAAATTGTTAAATGCATGTAAATGCTTATATTTACGAATTTTCGGTTTGGGGTTCTTTGTTTAAACGCGTTGAATAAGTTTGGATTGTTTGCCGCGCGGTCAGCGGATGACCCGTCGCCTGTGTCTTTCATTGAAACCAGCGCAGTGAAATGGGATGGAATGGTATTAAATTAAATCTAATAAAAACAAGTGAAAATATTCAACATACATAATGCGCACACAAACACATACTCACACATATGTACACACAGTGGTAAATGTATGAAATTTTGAAAAAGCAGTGCGCGCGTTTATGCCGCGCGGCTGTCGCTTTAAATTAAACAACTTTATGTGTGTGTGCATGCTCCAGCGCTCAGTCTAGAATCAGCGCACCGCGTATGGAGCGCAGATTCGTTATAAATGTTTGCACATAGTATAAAATGCTCGTAGTAGAAAGTATATAGTATGTATGTAAGCGGTTTGTATGCGGCGGAAGCAGGGGCGCATGCAGCATACACACATACATATGTGTATATGGTAAATATGTGTTTAAATTTCTTTGCATATTAGGGTTCGCGGCTCAGCGCATTTAAACAGTGAATGCCACTGTTGCGCTTGCCGTCATGACGACGAAGCGCAATAACATAACGAAATTTTAAGGCTTTAGCTGCCAAGCGCGACTCCAACGCGGCACGGCAAACGCGCGATGTTAATACTATAGTTTAACATTAATAGCTTACCGATGCACATGTTTGTTGTTGTTGTTTTTGTTATTTCAAACTCATTATGGAACACATTATTAGCGCTCATGTGTTGTTGTATTAGACTTCATAACATAAACGCTACGCTGAAGAAATATGATTGAAATACATCCATCAAGCGGTTACCGAGTTGAAATATGTCTCAAGTGACGCGCAAATAAGAATCTATGCATACATACATACAAGAATATTTGTAGCTGTATATGTGATTTTACACATGCGTGCAGCATATGTGTCGCAGTGCGTGCGGGGGAAAGTGTTTACGGATACGTTAACTCAGCATCCGACCAACCATACAAATTTACATTACTATACATATATATAGAGGCTCTGTGTGTGTGTAGCTTAGGGAAGGCAAAAAAATAGTAATAAAAGTCATTAGTTTTATAACATAATAAAAGTTTCCTTTTCCACTCGAGCTAAATAAAAAACACAGTTTCTATGAATTTATCGCATAAAAACAACAATAGTAAAATAAAAATTAGATATGTATGATTTTAAGGCATTATTTTGTGATACAATGTACAAAATTGTTGAAATTATCTTTTCCGATTTAAGGTTAGACTTTGACCTCGAATAACTTTTGAGCGAGTCGACTGAGCAAAAATCATATTAACTATTTTTTGTAGATCGTAAAATTCCCTACAAGAATAAGTTTTCATTTCCACTATACAATAATTTGTTTAAACGCATTTAACATACAAATAAAATAAGAAAGAATTCCCGTGTTATTTTTATGGGAAATCAAAATCATTTGGGACGATATTTTCAAGATATCTGTTTGGCCCACCCTAGTGTAGCTATATATGTTTGCATGTTTGTTCTAAAACCAAAATAATCGCAGAATGTTTTCGTTTGACTTTAACTTTACTCCAAATTTGATTGACGCTGTAGCAAATGACACTGATAGCTTGCGTCTACGCGTCACCTAAAGCACATACATATATGTATATTCACATCTATACATATATAGGCACAAATGATTGTGTGTGTGCGCCCTGTTGAGTGATCGCATCGATCTTCCCTGATCATTCAAAGTATATCTAGTGAGGCAGTGCTTCCTAGCTAAGGCACAGCAGAGTCTGTGATATATTTTCACACATACGCACATACATACATACACACATATATATATATATATATATTCTTGTACATGTGTCAACATTTATGTTCCCATACACATGTATTTTGTCGTTTTATTTATGTATATATGCTCATACCTTTGCCTGTTTGTATCTTTTGAAATGCTTTTATGTCCACCCACCCCTTTTTGGAAACCGAAAAATGACATTAATATTGACAAGTGTGGCAAGTGTGAAAATATTCGACGTTTCGTTGGCGGAAAATGTGCATGGAAATTTTTTGAGTTATATTCGTAAGCAATGTACATATATACAAGTATGTAAATAACTGCACAAGGAGAATCAGCAAAATTTAACATGAGAAAGATTTATTTGTGTGTATTCTCCAAAAATATTTAAAATAAGCAAACGTTTCAAAATGCATATGAATGTATGCTTCCGATTTGCTCTGAACTAATTTTGCTGTGAGCCATTAACTCGTGTGACGAACACACAATACTCTTCACTATGTGAGGTCATTCATAACTCTGGCGAAGAATTTTGAATGTTTCCAATAAAAAATGCCTTTTTTCAATAAGCTGGTATAACCTCTCTACATCATACTTATTTGACTATGTCATACTCAGTAATTCATACCAGGTGTATATCCTAATCGCTTCTCTCAAAGGTTTGGCTAATCGTAAACAACTTATATAACATCTTAACAAAATCTTGAGAGAACTTCAAATACCTCAGTAAATCTTATTATTTTCGCGACCACTTTTAGAGCTCTGGTCTAACCTCAATCGGTTTGGAGCAATGAAAAACTAGTTGTCTTCGACTGAATCAACTGATACGACCCATCTTATGAGAGCGCAATGTAAATGAACACTCACCATTGTTTCTACCGTCCCTTTCTACAGACCGTACGGTAGGATATCCGCGAAATTCGGATTTTACCCATATAAGCGAGTCAGCGTTGCAACTACTGGCATAACTTTTGACAAGTGGTTTGATACAGGTGGTAAGTACGGCAGGGCGGAATATCGATGACGGTTTGAGCACTCTCCAGCGAATCGAACAAACTATACCACATACTCAAAAAACGCCAGCACTTGTGGTTCAACGCTGCGCTAACATATCTTCTGACACATGCGCAATAGTATTATGAGTCTTGCTTAGTAGAGAAACTCTTTTCTTGTGTTAAAAACGTTGTTGTAACCCTTTATTTTTGTTTTCTATTGTATAAATTACTATAATTTATTTAAAATTAATTTGTATTTTCATTGGCTTTTTAAACCATTCACAATTGTAAAATTTGGTAGAAGAAAAATATGCAAAAGAAGACTTGGTAGCAACGAAGACAGCGCTTAGTGAGAACAATATAATTTTTGAAATTTGTACCTAAATGATGATCTGATCTCAGTATATCCATTGCTGATTGTCCATCTGCCTGTGTGTTTTATATAACTGAAAGAAATTTTATATTCAGGAGTATTTAACAATTACAATTATTTCTTCTTCGATTTTAGGCGGGATGTTTTATATGTTTTTTTCATCCAAATAATTATTGGTCCTTTCTAATCATTCATGTAGCCGTTGGATTAAATATTATAACTGATTATTCAAAATTATATTTTAAAATATTTTTACAACTAGAAAACATTCACGCCTATTTAATATTAGGGTCTAGTCTACTAATAAACCAAGTCAGACCAAAACTCTTCGATTTTTCAAACAGTATGTGGTGATAGATATTTTAGAAGAGATTGCAATAACTCTCCAACTTGTAGGCAAGTCGTATAGCTCAGCGATTTTACTTTTTGGGATACTTTTAAAATAAATAATTTAATATTAAACCAGTGTCAATTGAGGAGTTTCCACTAACGTTAATACGAATAAATGCAGAAAATTTCACTTCAAAAGTGATATCAACTTGCAAGTTCAGTCGCGTTTTTTTAAGTTTTTTTTGAAGTGACATTTTCTTAATAAATAAATATAATAAATAAATTTGTTTAATAAAAATGTACATTTACAGGATTTAATGTATGTTCTTTAATATTTGGCGAAAAAATTAGAAAAATGTTGAGTCGCCACGCTTTCATAGCCGATCCCAGGAGGGCTTCCGTAAACAGGTTTTTGCGGTGAAAAAGATGTTTGTGCTAAAAAATGTCTCAAGTCCAAAAACCCAATAAAGTTATAATTACAATAGATCACCACAGGTAATGGTTGGAGGACTAGTCAATATTTGGACTTTTGATTAAACGGCGGCTTTCCAAAAAAATGTTTTTTTGTAAAAAAATGTACACTTCAAAACCCTATTTCTTAAAACAATACCTGACTTATATTTCTCAAAAAGGCATGTGAATAGCCGATGGATTCAGCTTAAAGAATTCAGATTCAGCTTTTAGAATTCTTACATGTACGCACTTATCTCTGAAACTACTTGCTATTATATTATATATTATATATGTGTATTCAATATACACATATGAAAGTGGATATAACCCCTTAACATATTGAAAGATGTAATTGTTAATTTCTGCAAGAAATGTCTATGAGCAATGATGTAATTCATATATTGGGGTCAAAAATTTATTTGGTTGCTGAAAAACTGAACATTTTACTACATGTTTTAGACACCTAAATGTATTTTCAAGACCATTCATCAGTAAAATGTATAAACTTTCATAGTTACCACCAACAAAAAATGCGAAAAAAGAGCTGAAAAGCAAAAGCTTAACTTCAAACTATAATTTAATTGACTTTCAACCCGTCTTTGACGGCTATGCCTCGTAGGCAGCAATATTTATGCATGTCTATTCATCTTAATGGACGCTAAGAATAATCACAGTAGCTTATGCAGCAATTATGGCACGAGTTCCACATAGAACACGAGAAATAAATAAAATAAATATAATCGTACATATTCTACACGCATACAGAGACGCAGGCAAAATAGACATCATTTAATGTCACATCCACTGAATGCTGATTACTGACAACCGACTGCGCACGACACATGCACACACACACACATATATATCTATCTACCATAAATGAAGAAAACCCCACCCCACAGCGCTCACCCTCGGTTCTATAGGCTAATCGTGGCGCATTGCCGCATTTTATTGCAATTGCATTGCTTTAATGAATGAATGGACAGCAACTGCAACAAAAAACCACACTAACAACAACAAAAATAGTAAAGCGCATTTATTTTTTACAAAAAGCTACAAACTAATTGTTATTGCTGCAGTTGCAACTGTTGCTATTGTTGTTGTTTGCTTAATTTCTGTTGTTGCATTTATTGTTATTGTTGTTTGGGCAATAATAATTAAAACAAAAAATGCAAATACTACAAATTCTTTGCGTATCTCAACAATTGTTGTTATTGTCTACGCTTATAATAAGAAATGCACACATTCATACATACCATATATACATATGTGCTTGTACATACAAATGTGTATAAACAAAATACTTAGAAAACAAGCTGCAATGACAACAGACGACGGCCGCCTTTAATAAATATATAATATTGTTGTATTTGTCCCCACTATTGTAGCAATATATGCAGTTTTCTGAGCCAAATGGGCAACTATAGCAACAGCAACAACGACTATACCAGCAGTGGCGGCATCAACATTTTTATTGGCATCTCTGTGCCGTTTTTATAATAATTTTATGCCGTCTATTTATGTTTGGCCGTTTAGCGTGGAAAAAAGTGCAATTTTATTGCCAACAATGCATCGCTACTACTTGCAACATACCCATACACACATGCAAACATATATACATATATACATAAGCGCATAGGAACTGGCATATTTCGCTCAGAACTTTATAGTTTGCTTTGTATGGCAAGCAACTTTAGTGCCCATAACTGTTCTTTGAGGTGCTGGGTGGCAAAATATTGGGCGAATGCATCAAAAGCCTCAGCAAGTGGCACAAGCATTAATTTGAAGCTTCCAAATCTCGAATTGTATCAAATAATATTTGAAACTTCATGAGTCATTTGAATTATTAGGGTATTTAAAGAGGATGCTGTTGCATTCCCTCTCCTCTCTAATTGAATTTAGGGGTTATATCAACTTGCAAGTCATAAAAAACGTATTTTTTGTGACTTTTTGTTTTTAAAAAATATTTGATTTAATGAATAAATAAAAACAATAAACATTTACAGAAATTAATCTACTGCAATAATCGTTGACTCATTTTAAAAAATTTTGGATTCCCTTGATCCCGTAGCCGATTTCCATTAAGACCTCTGAAAAAAAGGTGTCTTGCGGTGAGAAAGATTTTTTTGACTAAAATTATCTCAAATCCAAAACCAAAAAAATGCATTATTACAATAGATGACAATAGATCGAAGGACTAGTCAAAATTTAAATTTTTAAAATATGGCAGCTTCGCAAAAAAAGCCGTTTTTTGTGACAAAATTTACATTTCAGTGTGGCTCCTTCAATCAAAGCCGGACAAATATATTTAAAAAGGTGGTATAGATATTTCAACTCGATCGGTACTATCGTTTCGGTGCCGAAACTATTTGCCGGATCATCTAAACATTTTCGGAAAATATTCTTCATTTTCAATACTTATGAAAACAAAAAAAAATTCCCTTGTGGATATAACTCCTTAAATTAAAATTAGTTTATTTATATATACTTTTACCGTTGAGTATTTGAAATAAAAATTTCAATCCAAAAAAATCCCTTCTCTTTTTGTGCACATACATAAAACTGTAGATTCTATATTTTCGTCCATTAGTGCTTCGAAACCTAACTCGAGAAGATATAATAAAGCTTAGTAGAGTACGTGGAAAACAACTTTTTAAGCGTCGAATCTTGAATTCTGTCGGTGACATAGTTTTAAACTTCATTAAAATCGCTTTCTAATGGCGATCACTTCTCGGAACCTAAATACGAAACCAACGAATATCACTCCTGATAAAAAAAAATTCTAATAAAAATTGTGTAGAGTATGGTATAGGTGAGGGTAATTATAAAATGCATAAACCAAAACCTTTAACATAAGTCAAACCCTTCGTCGAAGAAAATGGAAATAAACCTTGTTAAGCTTTCTAATTCACAACCCACAATCTTTAATAAGTTCAAATTCGAAGCTTAAGTAATAAGAGAATTATTTGAAGAGGTGGGTTAAGTCATTACTATTTACTTTTTATCTTACTCGATATATCACGAAAAATATCCTAAAACCACTATCTTTGCTAGACAGACTACTTTTCCTTTCCAATTGTTCAATATATGATTACATTAATTTCTTCTGAAGTCAAAGATCGAAAGTGTGAGCGCTTGAAGTTGTATCTTTCACAAAGACCAAGCTACCAGGGACAATATATGTGATATCCTAATTATATCGGTCTCATGATTTCTCAGAAGTGATATTAGGGAATATGACATACATTAAATTTATTTAAACAAAAGCTTAAAACGTAGTAGAAAGCTTATGAAAGAATATGCAGTACTACTTAGACGACTTTGACAATAACATAAACAAATAAGTTAGCAGAAAAGCAGAAGGGAAGAATTTTGTATGGCTATATTCACTTCTCTCTACAAAGTGTGTTATTTTAACACAGGTCAAATTAAAATAAATTACAGACCAAAATTAGGTTTAATTATTGCTATCTATTGATCTTGACACTTTGTAGCTTCTTTTAAAGATCACCACTACTATTCTCGCGGCGATGTCCACTCTAATCTCTACAAATCATTGTTAAGTGCGCCTCTTATCTCCTCACCTAAATAGAGCTTGACTCCTTGCTCTTCCGGCCTTTCGTTTGAGTGCTCATCGAAATTTATTACCGTTGTGTGCAATCAGTACGAACTTCCCAACTCTCTTTCACCACCAATGCTCGGCAGACGCGAAAGCTTTCGGTAGCCGATTGCTATTACAGCTGTCGACAGCAATTTGGGTCATACGATATCGCAGCCACAAACTGTCGCTTAGGAATTGACAGCAAAACAGCAGCAGAATGCACAAAAAGCTACGCCGAAAGACAATGCAATGGAAAAGCGTGATCGATATAGCGATCAACATGCATGCACACCATCAATGAACGTTTAACAAAAACCTTCTAAACTCTGGACACATATAAGTATGTATGTATGTACATATATACTTATGTAAGTGTGTGTGCTCGTATAACGGCAATTGATTGGCTTTTATTTGGCGGCGACTTTGATGCTAATTGAGGACGATCGAATGAGTGCACGATCGTTCGGCAAATGGGGTGAAAGGTGGCCGATCACGCACACATACATATGCATATATAAAGCAGATAATAAATGCAACAACTGCGATGATCATCAAACTGGGCGCACGCTTCAACTAGAGAACGTAAATGGATTCTTCTTAGTTCTCTGCTTCAACTAGATTGTTTTCCAAAGCTGCAGCTATGCATGAGTCGACAGCTAAGTATGTATGCGTGTATGTGTGTAGCACTTACAAGTTGGCATTGCTACATAGAAGCAGCAACTGTTGTCAAAGTAATGCATTGGTTGACAGCAGCTGTTTTCTAATTTAAATCTAGCGTGGCGAAATTTGGCAACTAAGGCAACTACACTTATGCAAGCAAAACGAGAAAAAACCTTATCTTCGGTTGCACCGAAGCTATAATACCCTGCGCAGCATGCATATAAGGATATAAAAGTATCTACTTGTATATCTACATTTTGATTGGCCAGTTTGTATAGAAGCTATATGCTATAGTGGTCTGATCTGACTAGTTTCTTTGGATACCGTATCGTTGCTTTGCGCTATAATAATATTGTATATGCCAAAATCCATGAAGATATCTTGACAAGTAAAAAAGTTTTCCATACGAGGACTTGATTTTGATCGATCAATCTGTTTGCCTACTACCTGTTGTATTATACAAGTTGTAGTCAGATATAAACGGTGCCAACAAATAAACAGCTTGGGAAGAAAAGGACGTGTTCAAAATTTCGGATCGATAACTCAAAACTTCGACCCAGCTCCTTACGCTGATCATTTATATATATACTTTAAAGGGTTTTCGAAGTTACCTTCGGGAAACTTGCTGGCAAACTAAATAACCCTGCTCAGGGTATAAAAAAAGCATTATTGCCTTCAGTGTTTCCTATCACTGTGCTAAAAGCCAAAATTAATGGCAATGCCGTGCGAGCCCTTTGGCGATTAAAAATAGTCGGATTCGCTCATTTGCAGTTTCCCTGCACTTTACTGCGAGCTACTTGCAATCATACACACTTTTATGCATATATAAGTACATAAATGCATGCAACTACTTTTGTGGCAAGCATATGTGGTATGCAACGAAGAACGTGGAAACATTGCAGTTGCGCTATTTACGGCGACTTGACTTACTGCTTCTCTCTGTACGACTTCTACACTTACTTATGCACATATGCACCATCTACATATGTATATGTACATATATAGGTAAGTATGTAATGTCGAATCTGGCAGTTGGATGTGTATACAAAAACAAAAATAGCGCACATGTCCCAGATGTTGATTATTTTCATTGTAAAACAGATTTGTAAACAAAAACTTAAATGCTCGTCTAAGCAAACATGTGCAGTTTCAAACATACAAACACACACACACACACATACCATATTCATTTGCATACAGGCGCACACAAATGAGGAAGCAGTAAAAAAGCAGCGAAAGACGTTGCATAGAACACTTTTGTAAACATTAATGAAAATCACTTTTATTTCACGTTTTCTCATTTCACTTGCTTTTTTTACTTGAATTTCGATTCAAGCGCAATGCCTATGCACGATCTAAATGTTTTCGTACATACTAAATAAGAGTACCTACATATGCATACATACAAATATGATTGCATGTGTAATGCCAGTGGGAAGTAGTACCCTGCAAGATTGCACTGCTGGATAATTCTTCTGGGCTGATACGATTCGCACTCTCTTTTATTTTCAGCTTCTTACATGAGTCTAAGTTACGAAGCTCGTGCTCTAAATACATATATATCGTATTATGTGGTATCAACTTATTAGGAGGACCTCCGGTTATGATATTTTAGCGAAGCATTAAACTACTTGCAAGCAAGAACAATTGGAAATATTGGGTCAGTTTTACTAAACTAAGCACTAATGTTCAGTTTGAACATAGGTCTTCTCAAAGAGCTACTGTGCTTTTAAGGAAAAAAAGTCTATTGGCACCTCTTTATAACTATTCCACATACTTCGCTTAGTACAAAGTCGGCGAAAATTTAGTTCTCGGTAATTATATCGAAGATTTTCGACGTAGAGAAGCACGTTAATATCCTATATTTCATCAGAATATAATTTTATATTAAGTCGACATGCACATGTTCCTCACATGGGGATATACATATATAAGTCTGATTAATTTTTGTAATTTGTCTAAGAGATCGCTCTTCAGAACTGTAAATATTCCATATCTTGTTTATCATGATCTTGACAGTTAATTTCTTAAGTCTACATTTTTGCAAAGTAAGATGTTCTTTACAAATAGGGCTTCATGAAAAATTTCTTTATAGACCACTTACCTAACAACTAGCTAGGCGAGCTACATCTGAAAAGCCGATAGCCATATGATGGAAAAAGAAGACACTATAAAATATGGATGTATGGAAAACTTTTTTCTTTGAAGTGATACCTTCACGAAATTTTGCTTAGATTATTGTCTAAAACAATGTCATAATTTTCGAATAAATTTTTCAAGTCAGACTACTATAGCAGACAGCTGCCATATAAACTTCAGGATCAAAATCAAGGTAAAAAACTTTTTATGGTCTTTTATAATATATAAATTTTGAGAGTTCTATCTGTTTCTAGGACGAACAACACATCAAAATAAATTTTTATACGACAATATCTAGTTTAGGATCTTTCCGATATGAAAATAATATTATTGAATTAACTCTCTGAAATTTACCATACACAAAATTATATCAAAGTATTCGAAGCTAAGAGCTAAACTACTTTTGGGTCATTAACAGTTAGGAGAGAAATTTTGAAGTTTGAAAACTTTTGTAACTGAATATATCCAAAGAGTAGAAGGTGATGGTTTTATCCAAACAACATGGCATGTAGTTAGGAGCACTCAGGCAAATTTATGTGCATGTAGTTTATAATCGACTGGACTATTGAACTTCCAACTGGGACATATTTTATAATCATATGTACTTATGTATGTGTGTGATAGTTGTGCGCCTTATCTGAGTGGCTGCATCTTCCTGTAGCAGCATCCACGCGAATATCATGCATACACATACACACATAAGTATATACATATTTTATGGTTATTTGCGTATACATATAGTATTTATGTAGACATCTGCAAGAAAACGTCTTTCCTATCGCCATTCAGTTGTAGTGCATTTGTTGTTGTACAGTTCATCAAATTGTGTCTCAGCTTGATTGGCAAAGACGTCAGTGGCGTGAGGCTAACTTTTTTCACCATATTTTATATTTACACTTTTATTTATATTTGTATTGGTTGTTTTTATTTTTGCTTTGGCAACAAGCAGTAAATTGCTGTCACTGTCAACTGTTTGCTCCTCTTCAGCAACTTGACGGCTTGACTACAAACAGATGTACATATACAAGTACACTTGTATGTACATACCATGTATGTATGTTTGGTAGTGTATGGTTATGTCAGCCTGTTTGACTACATGACTGAGTGACTGGCTGCTTGAATTGCTGATTTTATTTTTCTGAAGTGCGCTAACGCGAACTTGGTAGGCCCGCAAGTGCCTATTTGTAGTTATTACTTGCAACATAAAATGTTTATGCAAACATTAATAGACAACCCATCTAAGAGTGTATAAATGCAAGCATATACCATATATAATATGTATGTAAATATGCAAATGCTGCAGAGTGTACAAATGCAAAAGGTGTTATATACATCCATATCTATATAACGTTCTCTGGTGTGTTGAGAGATTCTGGAAGCCTGAAATGAGTACCTTTTTTTATAATTATGTACACAAACGCTGCTCTCAATGGCAGGACAATTCCCCCTCTTTTCAGGGAATATATTACGTACTGTACGATGTTTCACGCAAAATTACCGGTAAAGGTCGTGGAGCCCCCGTTTAATAAGATCAAAAGACGCAACCTTATTAACGACCAGAAATGAGCAGTTCAACAGATTCAGAGAACAGTTTACAGAAATAATCAACTCTCCCAACACCAAAACGTCCGAGAAAATTGCATCACAATCCACAACACCATCCCTAAAGAAAATAATTTCACTAATAAAGGGCCTAAAAACAACAAGTCTTCAGGATACGACAGAATCCAGGCTGAAACTCTGAAAGTGTGCCCTTAATACACGGTGAATCTCTTGCTTCCACTTTTCACCTTCATTTGGTTAGAAGAGAAGATCCCTGCGGTCTGGATAGGGGAGACTCTGTTCGATCTTCCAAAGAAACGCAACACTTCTCAATGTAAAAACTGAAGCACAATTACACTTCTCTCCATTATGTCCAAGGTACTGTCCAGTATAATTTTAAGTCGCATTAAAGCAAAACTTGACCAATCTCTGAGAAAGCAACAAGCCGGAATTCGCTCGAATCGTTCATGCATTGTCCAGATAAACACTCTGCGTATCATAGTTGAGTTGATGAAAGAATGGCATTCGACTCTACCACTTGTCTTCGTTGACTATAGCACTGCGTTTGACAGCATACAACGCGACAGTATTTGAGAGGCGCTTCGATCTAGAGGAATTCTTGAGAAGCTTACAATCAAAGCACGATATGCCGACTTCAGATGCAGATTTCTTCACCATGGCGAGCTCTCAGACAGCATAACGAAAGCAGGTGTTCGCCAAGGGTGTTTACTTTCGATGGCAAGCGCAGAAGTATCTTTAATGAACATCTTGAAGATCTCACATATTTACTCCGACAAGTAAGCAAAACTTAATGATCTAAGTCGGGTAGGGTTGATTTAAAAACCAACATCGACCGAAATCAATGAAAATAAACACAAAAATCAAAGATTATTTTATACCGCAAGACAAAGAAATTTATCATGTTGAATACTTCTAACGTCCAACGTTGTCTCTGTACAGCTTTATGGATGTGAAACCTGGCATGTAACTTCCCATCTTACTGGAAAGATTCAGAGCTTTGGCAACAGATGCCTACGGCGTATTCTCAAGGTGTGCTGGCCAAACGTCGTCAGCAACGACAATCTATATAAAAAATGCAATCTTAAACTCATGACAAACTATATAAATTTGCCAAAATGGAGATGGATAGGTTACACACTTCGAAAAGATGCTACACAAATTTTCCGACAAACTCTAGATTGGATCCTCCAAGGAAGTCATAAGAGAGGCCACCCCAAGACCACGTGGAGGAGATCCCTACAAAAAGAAATTGGTTTGAAATAAATACAAATTATTAGAAAGCAATAAAAAACATTAACTTCGGTTGCACCGAAACTATAATACTCTTTACAAATACCAAATATTCTATACAAGAACTTGTTTCTGATCGTTCAGTTTGTGTAGTGGTGCAATATGAGCAATTTCTTTGGAAATTGTACCATTGCTTTCGAAATATCTATGTAATCAAATGTAATAAATATATCAAAAACTGAGTGACTAGTTCGCGTGTATACAGACATACGAGACGAATGGACAGACAGACGGTCATGGCTAAACCGGCTCAGTTTGTCATGCTGATCTTTTATATATTATATATATTTTATAGAGTCTATGACGCTTTTTATGGGTGTTACAAACTTCGTGGAAAACTTAATAAACCCCGTTCAGGGTATAATTCCATATAATACGGGACATTTAACAACAGTATTGTCTCAAAAATTACTTGGTTGTTTTTATACTATCATGTTATACATACATTGCGACAGCAAATTTCCGGACATCGTAAATAAAACGAAAAATGTTTAATCTTCATCACTATATATTTTGTCGCCTTCAAAATATGCTCCTACTGAAGCGATACTCATATGCCACCTCTTTTTTCAATCATTGAAATATGCCTTGTAAGCGCTATGCGGGATCGCCTTCAGTTTCCACTGCGAATTTTCTTTTACGGCCTCAATCGAGTCGAAACGGGTTCCATGGAGTGGTAACTTGAGTTTTTGAAACCAAACGAGTCTCATCACCAGATATAATGCGTTTCATGAATATGGGACCGGAATTGGCACGATCCAGACTTGTCCACGATGGTCTTTTTGCAAAAAATTCAGCTCTTTTGGAACAAGCCGAGCATTGACACGTCTCATGCCCAAATTATCAGTCAAAATCAAACGAGCTGCTTCACGATTTCCTCCACTTTTTTGATGTTATCGTCAGTGGTAGACGTCGAAGGGCGACTGGAACGAGGCATGTCTTCGACGGTCCTTTCAGGCTTTGTACCAGTCGTAGACTTGAGTTTTCGATAGAATAGATTCACCATAAGCCTTTTCTAACATTTGCCATGGTTTCGCACATGAAATTTGGTTCGAAACACAAAATTTAGTGCAAATTATTTGTTCAATATTTTTTTCCATTGTAAAAATCGCAAAACACTACTGAGGTCGACTGACTTCAACAGCAGCTACAAACATACTGGTGACAGATCGCGCTCGTTTTTGGCATAGTAATTAAGGACAGTGCTACCAACTTAACAAAAAAAAGTGCTGAAAAATATTCAGCGCGGGCAGTTTAAATGACAATTTCCGGAAACTTTTTGGTCACAATGTATATACGCATTTGTATTGTGCAAATATTTAGGTATGTATATAATTATACATAAGTATATATTAATTCACGTTTAACGCAACTACTGTATTTATTTTGAAAAATTCGAAACATTGACGTAGGCTCAAATTTTCATTTATGCAAGCAATACATGTCATATACATACACTTCTATGCATATGTTCATACGCATGAACTTAATGCAATGTGGGTATAATTAGCACGCAGTTGATATTTTCACTTTTTCTATTATAAATAACATACTCGTAAGAAAGACATCTTTATGCTAATCTTAGCATTACTCTTCACACTGAAGCCGTGGAAAGTATGTTTTTCTTTTGATTTCTTTTCTTTTACGAACACGAGTCATGTGTATTTACTGCCAGACAGCTGTGTATTTAGCTAGGAAAACACTCAAGTATTTGGGTGCCACAATATTCAGAAAACATTTTGCATACAAGCATATCAATACGAATGCATATATATATATTAGATATATATGTATATATAAATATTTTTTTATAATTAATTTCATTGCCTTTTTGGATATTTTTCAAAAATATTTTATCAAGTTTATTTATAGTGATTTGTATTCAGTTTTCGCTTCTTGGCAATTTGACAAAATAAATGATTTGCGAATTTCTTTTATCGATGTGTGTTTTGTTTTAATCGTTGTACAAGTCGAATTTTGTTAAGTTTTGGTGAATTGCCAATAAAATATGGCGCCCCATTAAGTAAATGGATTAGCTCAATCAACACGCTTGTCCATCAAAGTTGAAAAGTAGGCGCTACGGTGGACATGATATATTATATATGTACACATTTGTATATGCTAACAAATTCAAGTATTTATATTTGTATATGTATGAATGAATATTTGTGAGCACTTATGAGTAGCATATATGTGATTGCCCTCAGGGAAACCTGTAATCTGTCTGAATGTATTTTTATACCCTGAACAGGGTATATTAAGTTTGCAACGAAGTTTGTAACACCCAGAAGGCAACGTCGGAGACCCTATAAAATATATACATAAATGATCAGCATGATGAGCTGAGTTGATTTAGCCATGTCCGTCTGTCTGTCTAGCTGTCTGTCCGTCTGCCTGTATATATACAAACTAGTCCCTCAGTTTTTATGCTATCGATCTGAAACTTTGCACCTGCCCTTTTCTAACAAAGAAGCTGCTCATTTGTCGGAACGGCCGATATCGGACCACTATAGCATATAGCTGCCATACAAACTGAACAATCGGAATCAAGTGTTTGTATGGAAAACTCTTTCATTTGACGAGGTATCTTCACGAAATTTGGCATGTATTATTATTTAAAGCATTAATCTAATCTCCGAAGAAATTGTATGGATCGGATGACTATAGCATATAGCTGCCATATTAACTGAACGATCGGAGTAAAGTGCTTGCATGGAACATTTTTTTTATTTGACGAGGTATCTTCACGAAATTAGGCACGAGTTATTGCTTAAGGCAACAACTTATTCTCCACAGAAATTGGTCCGATCAGATCACTATATCATATAGCTGCCATACAAATTGAACGTTCGGAATCAAGTTCTTGTAAGGGGCCTTTGTATTTGTGAAGGGTATTATAGCTTCGGCGCAACCGAAGTTAACGTTTTTTTGTTTATTGGAATATTTGTTATTTGTATTGTGTGATTTCAAGGACGCTCAAAATCGTGCAATATCTAGACAAAAATTGGTTTTTAATGTGTATTGATGTTCCGTTTTAAATTCTCGACATACATACATTTTTCATTTACAATAAATTTCTTGACTGTCAAAAAATCTTCAGACTAATTTCATACTTAATTCAATATTAATTAAGTCAATTAGAGTTCGAACTGTTAATAAAAAGTTTTGGAAACAATTTAAGAAGACAAAGACTAGTTTTGGCTAGTAACACACAACTTATTCTCTTATGTTGGGATGGGTCAAAGCTCGGCGGGAAGGTTGGAGGGGAGTTTTCTGTAAGAAGTTCTCTGTCAATCTTAGTTTTAGGTTACCGGATCCACTGCAGTGTTTTTCAGAAGTAGTAGACGTATTGCTCCAACGTGCAGCTTCTTTCATTCACTGCGACATTAGGGCGGAAACAGTGCTGGAAACTGCTAAGCTGATGAGCTCGCAAAAGTCTGGAAAATCAGAGTTCGAAACTAAGAAATACATACAAATAATGAGTCTCCTCTACATACATATACAAAACACAGTAGCAATGCTTTTTCATAATTAGATAAAGTTATGCTTAACCATGGTTGACCCGGAAAGGAAGTTAGTAGTAGCGTATTAAACGGCATGCGCATACGAAAACCAAACCATAGCCGATGGGGAAAACCATAATTTCAATTTCCGATTGGAATTAATTATGCAGTACGCAAAGTATTTTTGTAAAAATACAAGTAGACCTCGTGGACTATGTAGCAATACTATTTACAACAAATAACTTTAATTAATTAAAATACAAATGCAACAACAAACATAATAACGTTGTCTACAAAAGGGAAATTAAAAAAAAACACAAAAACACAGTTCAAGCAATAACAGTACATGGCCTACGACAAGGCACGAGTGACCAAGTTGGACAACAAGTGCCTCGTTTTCATTTGTTGTGCCCTGCATAGTTGTGCTGCTCTGCAAAGTTGTGTTGGCAGTAGTCAGAAGAGGGAAAACGATTATGGCATCTTGTAACATTGCTGCATATTTCATCGTTATGAAACGAATATGTAGCCATGGATTGAGGACTTAAATGAATTGTTGAACTGTCAATTGATTGGCGATCGACTTTTCGACTGCAATTGAAGGCAAGTTGGAAGGGGTCGACGGCAGTGCGATGCGGTCAACTTAATTACCTTATATAAGTACTGCCAGAGGGTAAGAAGAAATACAGAAGCAGGCAGTATAAATAATTCGTTTTTAATATTTTCTCCAGGGTCAGCAAACTCTTTAGATAATCATTATGAATTTTACTTTTAAAAAAGTCACGCTGACAAATTTAGCGGATAAATTAAAAGTCTGCAAGTTTGGATGCTATCTTTTTGTAATTATGGCAGAACGATTACGTCGCATCATCGTACATATATACATACGTACGTCTATATGTTACGGTCATGGATACAGCACAACAACAATCGTTGAATTCTCTGTGCCGTGCATAACTACGCTCGGCTTTGCCTTTGAATCGCATCAGTTTACGGTGGCGGTGGTTATTGTACACAGCTAATTTTAATTAAATATTTCTTCCTGTTGCTTACAACCATATTTTTCCATTTTGCACTAACATATAACTACAACAACAACAACCGAATAGCAGTAATGACAACCAACCAAGAAATGCGCCACATTCACATCAAATGTTGTACTGAGTTTTGAATTTCAATTTTTAAAAATTTTACACACACACATATGTAAATACTCCTATACATATGTATTATATGTATGAATGTATGAATATTCATACATACATATGTAGAATATTTGTTATACTAAGCGACCGACCGTTTTAACATACCTATCGGTAGGTTATGTGCAAACATACATATATGCATTTGTATGTATAATATGTCCGTCTATATGTTTGTGTGTAGTTGCATTTATCTATATATGTTTATGTATGTATATAAAGGTTTAAAAAGGTAATATTTTCCCTTTTGTCACTAATGTTGAAACTAATGCCTTTGCCGTTGCTCTAACGACGTTGATGGCGATGACGTTGACGTTGATGGTCTGTCGTTTCTATTGGCCCGTCATTGGGCAACTTCAAAACAAGAACAGTGGCGTGACAATATTTTATATGTAATTCTATTGGGAAAGATCTTAAATACTTAATCCTTTTAAAATGCCAATACTAAGACAATAACTTAATTGAGAGGATAGCTTAAGAGGGGATGTGTATACCTATGTTCAAGTACAAAAAGGAAATAGGACCAAAATTTCGAGATTTTCATTTAAATGGTTTTCGAAATGTTCATATTGAAAATTATATTATTATTTGACTCCGGTATTAAGCAGATCTAAACCAACGCAATTTATGTCATATATATATTATATAATATATAGGATTTTCCCTTTGTAGGCGGCTTTTGATTCGAAAAAGAAAACCGGCTATCCGATCCAATATCTATAGTAATTCCGTACAGCATTTTTTTTAGGAATGATAAAGCAACTTTTTTAATAACGTTTTACATATTCAAATTTTTTAACTTTCAAATTATGGAAAAATTTGATTTTAGTAATTTTTTCAATAATATCTTAACTGTTTTCTCAAACCCAAAACTTAAAAGATTTTCAGAAACCAACACTTAAAATCAAAAGAATTTCTGGTAAACAAATTGGCATTCAATAATTTTTCAACACTGTCTTAAACCTCAAAAATAGTGGGTATACCTAGAAAGTATTCGACTTCTCCGGTATTTTAAAATGTCAGTATAATCTAAAATCATTGCAACTAAATTACGTCGCAATGTATGCCAATGGTCTTTAGTGGTGTTTGTTCGAAGAGATAAACCCAAGACTTCCACACGTGTAACAATCTACGCATTTCACAGTTCGAATTTATTTTCTGATTGATTGATTATGTAATACTTGGGTACTCATATTTAAAAATCCGTTGTAGTACCCATTTATTTAGTGTCAACACCTCCACTGTGCGCACACTTTACAAAACGGAAGTATGATATGCTGTCATAGTGACAACAGGCAACGAGTGAACAGTTTGGCAAAAACACGAGCAAAATCATAAAGTCGCTAATATACGAAAACGGATTTGTGCATGCTCATGTAATGGGTGGTTCGAAAATAAGTTGTCAATAAAAATTAAGTAAAATTAGATTAAATTAAATAAAAATAAAAATAATAAAATAAAATAAAATATAATTAAATAAATAATTATACTAAAATAAAAAAACTACAAAATTAGAGAAATAGAGTAACAAAATCATCAAATAACATAGAATAAATAGAAAAAAATAACAGAGAAAACCCAAAAAAAATATATAAACCAATATATACGATTAAAAAAATAAAAGTAAGACATGATGATGACAAATAAAAAAGTTGCCATACTAGATTTTGTTTGTTCAGTTTGAATGCCAGCTATATAATATACTGGTCCAATCTAAACAATTTCTTCGAATATTACGCCGATGCTTTAGACAATAATTCATTCCAAGTTTCGTGAAGATATTTTGTCAAATAAAAAAGTTTTTCATATAAAGACTTTATTCCGATTGTTCAATTTGTATTGCAGCTATATACCACTATACCGGTCCGATATAGCCGATTCCGACGAAACTGAGGGAGTAGCTCGTCAGGCTGATCATTTATATATATATTTAATAGAGTCTCCGACATCTCCTTCTGGGTGTTAAATACAATATTTCGTGGAAAACTTAATATACCCATTTCAGGGCATAAAAATTATAGGGACTTTTTGTTGTTAAGCTCGATTTGGAACTAATATAATCACTTACTAGTTACCTGACTATATATGTAGCTACCATAAATAAAGTAGTGAGAAAAGTAAAAAAAATTCTCAGTTAAAACCCATCCTCATATTTCAAAAGAAATATTCGTTTTTGAACCAACCTATAACCGCTGTACGATCACCAGCGCACGTTACACGCTTAGAAATCTGAATTCTACAAAATTTACGCGCGATCGGTAGTGGTCAACGTGCGCGACCGGCAATGACGAGTGGAAATGGCATGGAAGTGGATAAAAGCAAAAAACAACTATTGAAAAAAATGGAAAAAACATAGGAGTCTAAAGAAAAAGAGAGATAAATAAATATGCAAATAATTTTGATTGCGTATGACCGGAGCGCTTACAACTTGTCGCGTTTGGCGTTGTTTGTTTGCTTGTTTGAGTGCGCACTCGTGCATTTATCAGTTTTAAGCGGCTTAAGCAAATACAGTATGTGCAATAAATATATGGACGGGAGGTACTTATATATACACATAAGTGTGTATGTATGTATATCAATAAGTTGTGCACAATTGCAGTTGGTTTATTATCAGTATGCTGATTTTTAGATGGGGTGACAGCTAAAGCGATTTGCCGTAATTTTTTTAAAGAATTTGTTGTTGCGAAACAACTAAAAATTACTATTTCAATGCAAACATTTAAACATTTTTTATTTACTCTAACTCCATACCTTTTCATATATACTACAATAACATAGACAAATATTTGCGAGTATGTTTAAAAATCGCTAATATTTGTAGACCTTTTCTGAAAAGTCATCGGTTTGCCACAAATTTCAAATTACATCTCATATCACATCCTTTATGTGAATCTTATTAGCGTCGCCTATAGTTTTTTATTTAGTCGATGACCTAATGACGACAGACCTACTTCTCTCCTCTATCACAAGCCATCATTCACTTTTGCAAAATCTCTAGAATGAGGAATGATCTTAATTTAGAAGAAATAAAGTCACATGACACGTTTCTAAAAGTACTATATTTACTTCAATATAATATGCTGACTAATTCATTGTACATAGAAGGATTATATAACTCACGCGACATTGAAACTTGGATTTATATACGCTACTCGTAGAAAATATACTCGATTTAGTAGATGAATTAGTGTATTTTTTGTGAATATTCAGTGTCATGTACATGAGTCGATTTTATTAGCTTGAAGTTCAAATCTGTGCTGACCCTCGGCCAGTCCATATTCAACAAAAGTATTAAATGAACAATTAAAGAATGATCTCAAACGCTGATACTTTGTAGTGGTATAGAGTTGCCAACAGACCTAACATCATATGTAAATATGCTGATTTAGAAGCACGTGTTGCATGATGAATTTTAGATAGGTTAAAGAAACTTACACAGAAAGGTTGAATATGTAAATTTTAGAAATAAAAATTTATTTCTGTATACATAGAAGAATTGAGATTATAATAAAATATTTAATATAAAATTCGGCAAAGTTTCTCATGGATGATATCGTAAACCTATCTACAATTTTTCATTACCAACTCATGGTTTGACTGATTCCAGTTATAATTGCTCTAACTGTTGAAAAACTAGTTAGTTTAGATCTGTCCATAATTCTCTATAATTAAAAACTGAGAGGATACATTAATATTATTGGTTTATGTACACAAGCTTGGCCCGACAAAAAAAACACAACAGGAAAAATGGCCAAATTAGCCTTTTCATGGTAAAGAGCGTGGCTACTTAAAAACCGACATGCGGTTACGTTGAAAATGATAAAACCATTTTCTGAATCCAGTTACCAGGACTCAATCGACCATTTAATAAACATTTAAAATTATTTCAGAATCTCACCTACTCTCAGTCAAATTTTTATTTGCCATAGCAACCCTTTTCAAAATCATTTCGACACTAAATTGCTTAATGCTTCTGGGAAAATCCATTTTCAGCGCATTCTAAACGCATTGCAATTGACAACCCTCTGTGAGAGTAATGAAAGAATTGGAGTTGAAATTGCACGCCGCTAATGGATGAAACTATTAAATACATATCAACATACATGGAATAGTTCTGTACAGAGTAGAAGAGATGAAGACTACTTCGCTGACATTGGAGCAGATAAATAAAGAAATAGTATCTATGTATAACCTTGTGTATCTCCCATGGGAAATTTTCACCCTGAAAATTTTTTATATTGTATGTTTGAAGAATTATAATAGATGTCACTACATTAGTACTGTAGGAGCAACTCTCTTTAATATTTTAAGGGGCACACGTAGTGTGACAGCCTAAAAAACGAATTGCGGGAGTTAAAAACTAAAAAAAACTACTTTATCAATATTTTAATATTTTACAAATACACAGTATAATGTTTGAGAAAATAAAGTATGTATTTTTCGACTCCGACGGAGATAAAAAAATGTTCTCCACTTTGCAGTAATTCCGTCATTCTCCGTGAATGAAACCCATAAAAAGATATTCTCACTAGAAGATATTGGTGTTAACAGCATTAAAAAGAATAATCCTCCTGGGAGTTTATTGCAAGAATTATTAATAAATATAACAGTTATAACTTTTATTTTCTACTTTCAGATAATGTCGACTCGAACCACGACGACACATGCCTGTCCAACAACGACCACGCCCACATATCTTACCCCTTCACCACCCAGCATTATGCATACACACTTAGCAACAACGGCGGGAATGTCTAATTTTAGTACGAGTAATGTTAATGATAACCGCCCAACAACAAACACCATTCGACAGCACACGACCCTCCTTAATACGTTGTACACACAAGCGGAGAGCATCAGTTGGCGTTTGCGCCAGTATTGCATAGAGGCCATAACAGCGAATAGCAGGCGAAGAAGAAGAAGGCGTGATGATATTAACAACAACAACAACTACAGCAATAGCAACTATGCAACGAGCTGCAGTGGCAGTAATTGCATTCAAACCAACAGTAACAACAACAGTTTCACATATAGCACGCCTTCGAATGCGGCGCTGCCTGACGCTGATTATTATGACCACAACAACAATAACAGCTACATGTGTACCAATAACAATAATAATATTAGCAGCAGAAATAATAGAAACTTAAGTAAAACAACAACAACAATGCTAAGTTCACCTGTAATACAAGTCTTCAATGTGATTGCGCAAAGCTTAAGTAGTTCTTCTACAGCGATCACCTACATCACGGCCTTGCTTGTCCTCACCACGCTATGTTCCTTCTGCGCTGCCTCACCCTGCGACCGGAACAACTGGTGGGACCCACTAAAGGACAAATGTATTCCGTGTACTGTGTGCAAGGACGGACTGATACCATTGCGTCCGTGTCAATTTCAATGTGACACGATATGCGGTTCCATCTACGATCTGAAGATCGATTGGTTGGTGCTGGCGAAAACGGAGCCCAACTGGAAGGAGGTGAGTAGTTGAGGTCTCAACGGATTTTCAACTTCGTTAGATGTTGAGAGATTTACAACTGAGTTATGCAATTAAATACTGCAACTTTCATTCAAAAACCGTTAGTTAGTTCTAAGGAATACAACAGATGACATCAGCTTGAAATTTGTCGCTTGTTGTCTGAATCCAGCATCAATAATAATAACCTTGTTATATAACCTTACATTCTGCCCGAGATGGGAGTCGAAACCATGACATTCTGGCAAGGTCTCGTACTCAACATATTAAGTTACGGCGACGCTAAACAAACGATTTTGTTTTAATTCTGTCAAGTTGTCCTTTTTCGACTAGTGGTGACGTCACATTAGCAAACATACCTATGTAGTTTTGAAAGTTTTAGTTTTTGATAGGTATCTTGTTTAAGGGTTACATGTGTTTCACGGCTTCAATAAATAGAAACTCATGTAACCCCTTAACTTATTTCCCTTAAAAATCCTTAAAATTTTTGTTCTAGCTGAGTTCCCTGTTAAAAAAATCGATAATCAAATCTGAAGTAAATAATTTTCATTTTCTATTACTCCACCAGCGTCGAAAGGATGAGGACAACTATGATTTGGAGCAACAGTTGTCACACGAGGAATTGCAGCAATTGCAGGATGGATCACTGCCGATGGATTGGCAGACAATGGCGCTTTTTATGGCCGTACTGGCGTGCTTAATTTTCTTCATCATAGCCGCGGGCATTTTGGTGCATCATATGCGGCAATGGCGGCGTATGGAGCGTCGTCTCGATCAAGGTTAGTGCTTGAAAATATGAATAAATTCCCTGCACACAACACCAACAAACTTAGTTGTGTACAATAAGAAAAATTAAAGATCTCAAAGAGTGAATAAGAGCAAAAATTATCATGGGTAAATATCATTGTGGGTAATTAAATTCTATTACCCGGCTTATGATTGCTATAATAGGGGCATGAAACTCTTATCCAAAATGCATTCATATTAATTACCAGCTACTTCTACTCATGCGCGTTTCGTTTTTATGAGCTCCACACACCTGCGCTCATAAAATGTTGTCTGATTTGATGTTGGCCATAAATTGGCACTATCTAATGCGTATTTCCTGCACACTGGGGAGTCTGTCGTAAAGAGGTACAAATTTATTTATTACTATTGTAAATTCACAATGGTAACTCTGCATGGAATTTTTTTACGATTATGCAGCAAGCTTACGAAGTTGCACAGCCAAACGCAGGCTAATAATTTATAACCAAAAAATTCTGTACAATCTCACACTGTGGATTGGATAGCATGCCAATTAGGGTTATCCTTAAATGTAAGAGACCAAACTTCCGGTAAATTTCTCAAACCGTTAGTGATATGGTCGAATATATCAAACACATTACCGACTGATTTTGTTAGAATAGTTATTATTTTGCTTAAGGACCACTCTAATGCATATATAAAGATACATAGCCAATCTAACATTATGCGCATAGAAAAATACTGTGTGATTTCGGTTGTCCGGGTAAGTATCCTTAGACACTGACCTCTACGCACGTGCAGCACATAAATATATTACTGTTTTTCTATACTCTCACTCCAAACTGCCTGCCCTTCGGACCCACCAACGAACTACAATTTCTTTGTAACTTTCTAACTATTATTCCGTATGCATTCAATCATAATTTATTCTGCGCACGTTCACCGCTGTTTTGTCTGTATGAGATCTTGGTAGCTTGGGTTCTAAGTAAGCAGTGATCTTTGCATTGATCTTTGGCAAAGAACTACTTATTTACTACGCGTACCCAGTCCACTTACGCCACAGTAGATAATATTATACAGTAGCGGCTAATGTCAGCACGTCAGAAACTCGTTTGTAAGCATAAATGTTGCCACTTATTTGTGAATTGTGTATGAGTATTTAAAATTTCTGTCACATACTCCTGCCTAGATGTTTCTCTAGCCGTTTGTTTGTTTACCTAACATTTTACTATTTGTTTTTTTCTTGTTGCTGGTGGTTTATTCCTTCAAAGCGCGTTCAACTGATCTTGTGTGTTGGCAGCAAGAAGCCTTTGAGGTTAACTTAAAGTCAATATACTCTTGTAAACAATATTTATATTATCTATTATTATTTATTTGTTAGCATTTGTTGACAGTGGTGGGGAGATGTTATCTCCAAAGAGGTTTGGAACGTGCAGAAATGTTGGTTGAAATAAACAATGAACGTTAGATGAGGCAATCTGATATTTCATAATTCACCTTTGCGATCTTGTACTGTATTATTTGCATGATAACTAAAATAAACCTTATGCGATAGTTAGAATGAGTTAAAAAATGAAGTAACTAAAAAACAAGACAAACGTTAACTTTAGCTGCTGCGAAGTTATGATAGCTTTCACTGGAGCATTCTTTATAGAAGCTACTATTCGTATAATAATGTCTGAAAACGTAACCAGCTAACGACCTGCATCCAATAGAAAGCTTTTTGCTAGTGGTCCGATATCGGCGATGCCGACAAATGAATAACTTTTTGGAGATAAAAGCACTGTGCAAAATTTCAAATAAATATGTCATAAACTGTGGGACTACAATATATACGCGAATTGTAGGGGCAGACGGACAAAGCTTCTCCCGCTGATCATTTATATATGTATATACTTTATAGGGACTCCGATGTTTCCTCTGGGTGTTACATACTTCGTGGCGAACTAAGTATACCCTGTGTAGGGTATAATAAGAAAACTTCTTAGATGCAAAATTTTTGTGAAATGTTCAAAAGCTTTGTTAACAAGGAATGTCGTTGTTATTGTTGAAACAATAAAGAATATGTTTTAGATTTAATGGTAGTAATGCGTCGGAAATCAATGTTCGTACTGTTTCAGTAGAGCCGATAGCGTAGGTAACGGAATTTCATAGACTTACGAACGATCGTATACAACTTCGCCATAAAATAAAAAGAAAATATTATTTGATAAAAAATGTGTTGTTAGCTTAATCTCATTGCTGGTTTCAAGTATTTCTATCCCCTCCTTAAATTGCGAGTTAATCTTAATTTTAATAGAGATCTCTGGAACCCCAGGATACATCATGACACCTAGCTCAAAAATTCAACCTTCTTAGCACTGAGCTTTATATAGAAAAGGGGAAATTTTAGCAATAATAAAATCTTTCACTAAAGCTTGTGTTTCCTTCAAGCAACGTATGGTTCTTTAATGATGTTGCTGGTATTAGAAACTGCTATCACAATATCTAAAATTCGCTTTATATATCAAGTATCCATCACGATATTTGATAACATGTTATTTATTAGGAAATTCTTGCTTCTTTGAGCGGGAGTAATTTTCACTCTAAATTCGTAAAAATTTTAAATTAACTCTTAGAATCGTTTAAGAGATTATTTTCACTTGATAATTTTAAAAAATCGATTTTTTTGCTTATGTTGCTAATATATAATATTCCGAAAAGAAATTGATCCGGTAAATAGTTTCAATCTTTGTATTTCTCCCAACCGGCTGGATTGGTCGATTTAGAATTTTTACACGACTTCCTTAGATATACTTATCAGGTAAGGTCTTCTTTTTGGAAAGCCGCGATTTTGTCAAAAATCAAAATATTGACTAGTCCTTGATCATTACCATTATTCATCTATTGTAATAATTTTTTTTTTTTGATTTTGGGTTTAAGATAATTTTAAGCAGAAAAGTCTTTTTCATCGCCAGACATCGTTTTTCGGAGATCCTTCTGGTGATTGGCTGCGGGATCAACGGGTTCAACATTTTTTCAAAATTAATAACCGTTTATTAAAAATCATTAGACTATATAATGTATGTTATTTTTATTTATTTATTAAGTAAGAGGGATCTTCAGCTACAATTCACGAAAGACGCGCTTTTTCTAAACGCCAAGTCGATATAACCCCTTAATATCAAGTGAGGTGAGACAAGATAACTAATTTTTGCGGTTTTTCCCCCAGAATTTCATTGTCAAATAAAAATTTCTAAATTATTTGTATAATAAATATTTTATAGGGTTTCTTTCATAGAATTAATTGCCGTGAGGGCAGAGGAAAGCTTTTAGCGTGTAGGAAAGGTCAAATAGGGTGAATATCTCGTCGTGAGCGTACTAAACTTTGAGTGGTTCAACGAAATATATTCGAAATCAGCACTCACCTATTTAAAATGTGTATATAAATATTTACTCGAAAGACGAAGCCCTCAAATTCCGCAAAGAAATACTTGGAAAAATGTTGAAGCAAAAAAAAACAATAGTTTCCCAAAAACATACCACACCAATGGCGGTGACATCAATGGCGGAATACATGCACGTATGTATATAGTATTTGCCACCAGCACAAATTCAGAAAACTGCTTTTACAGTATGCTACTCCTGACGGTGCCTCAGTTCGGACTCGCACGTTCTTCCTTGGCCCCACATTGACGCGCCCTTGGAAGACAGTGCACGGCGTTGTTTGTCCAGCATAATAAATTAGTTGCGGCGAATTGAGCAGTATCGAAACATACACACATACCTATGTACTTCCATGCTTAAATTACTATTTTAATGGTTGGAAGTTTTTTCTTTATAAATAGGGCTACGAAATTCCGCAAACGATTTGTGACAACAAAAGCGTTCAATTTGAATTGAAATCGTATAAAGCTTACTATAAGGCTTACACATTTACAAAAAAAAAATGAAAAACTTTGCTGAAAGCAAGCACGTGACTTGGAAAAGGCTTGAGAAATTTCGGACGCGACTCATTGAATGAGTAGTATGTGTGGGAGCTGAAGTGCTTGAGGAATTGGTGGCTACTTGGTGGTAAACAATTTTTGGGTGCGCTTTTTATATGGAAATTAATTTTTTTTGAATGATGTTAACTACGTATTACCGTTCAATACTGGCAAACGTTTTCGATTTCTTATGAACCGAATGTTGTAAGTACAGGTTAAATTACTTTTCGCCAAAAATATTTTTATTGGCTAAGGAAGGGCTAGTTGTACACATGTACTTATATATACATATGTATATGTATGCACATATGCATGTATGAATACACTATCGATGACGTGATTCGCTATCGCTTATAATTTTTCCCTGCAACAATTGTTATTAGCCTCATAATTGGTTAATGAGTTGTCAGTTTTTGCGGTCAACTTACACACTAATAAATGTGGTGATTAAAAAACTCGTATGATGATTTATATAATATTTAATTACTTTTTGCGGTTGAAAGCGCTCGTGAAAGTAACACCGATCTGAACAATTTGTTCGGAGATTGCAGAAGTTTCATGAATATTAATCTGTAAAAATTTTCGTGAAGATATTCTGTTAAATAAAATGGTTGTCCATACAAGAACTTGGATATGATCGACACGGAGGACTAAATTTACATGTGATACTTGGAGATCTATCTTAGCGGTCCCCTGTTTGGTTTAACATTTTTTGTATATACATATATATTCGACCAGAGCATTACTACTTGCAGCTCTGAGAGCGTAAAGAATTCATCAAAATACTTTATGACCCACTTAGCGTCTTAAGAAAAAAAAAACGAGAAGAAATAGTACGAAATTTCGCTTCCCATCTACTTAATTCCTTCCAACTTGCATATTTGTCTGCCCGCAAAGCATTTAGTTTTTATGCGCCCTCAACATCAATTGTCCTTGACAGTGATTTTCACTAGAAAATGCAAGCGATCCACCAAATAATCATCTGCTCATGTGGTATGTCTGCAGCATAAGATATATCTGAAATATAGATTTTGTAAGTGTATATGTGCACATAAATAATATCTTGCTTACGGTCTACTGCCATCTCAGCCGCAACTAAATAATATTTTGTGGATCTCAATGAGCCATAGCACTTGGCAATGTATGTCTTTGGAAACTCCAGAGTCTTTGTAGCAGTGCCTAAGTCCCAGAGGCAAATACTCGTATGCTGTTGTTTATGGATGCCTGTGCAACATGGCAGGCATACATTGGTGTATACTATACATATTTATATTTATGAGCATTCATTTATACTTCCCCATATCATCGCTCCGTTAATACTTTTTAACAACTTTTGCACCCTCAAAATATCTCAAAATGTGTGGAAGTTTACCCCTCAGTCTGTGCTGAAACTAAAACTTTGAGCTTTTAAAAAAAAATACAAAATCAGAAATAGCACTCGCGGCAATAAAAAAATATTGTTTTAGTTTAGTAAAGGGGATACAGTTTTTGCAGTGGTTTTAATGCCCGAGTACAGCATGCTGAAACGAAGTATCTTTTGGAGCATATCACACACAAATCCTAAATAAAGAGGAGTTACTCTTTTTTCTTTGAAAGAGTAGTGTGTGAATTTGAGCGTCTGCGCAAGACTTTGCAGAGTTTTAAGCAGCCAAGCAATACAAGCCCACAGGTGGCGCTGTGCCAAAGACAAATTTTTGGAAATTATTCGTGCCTGAACGGAAAAATCACGCAATCAATTAATATTATTATATAATATTTGGTACTCAACAATTCTGATGATCAAACCGAACCTAAAATCACTACCAAAAAGCTTTTAAACGTTTCAAGTCATTTTCGAACGGCAGATGGTTTTATGAGGTGCTTTTACATGTCAAAAAGAAGTTCCGATATTTTATATTTCCTGCTGGAGCAATCTTTGTATTCTGTACTAGCCATATCATCCTTCTATAAGTATTTTAAGAACTTCTATAATGAGGTTTTTTCTCGATATAAAGACATATCGAAATTATTTCTGCTTTCGCCTCAGATAAAAGCTTTTTTATGGAGGATATATTTTCGGGAATTAATTTGTAATATTCGGGAGACATATATAGCTAATTTGCGATGCTTAGAATACTAAAATAGCGAGCATTTCTAGAAGTCAGTTCTTTAGAAAATATTTACCAAGAGTTCAGTTGAAAATCATTTCGCAAATTTATAAATAGTATATGTGTATATACATTTATGTACGATCACGTATAAATCTGCATAAGGAAATAAATGCCTAAGTCAACTGTATGCGAACCACAAGTAAGCTTGAAATGTTTACCTAATCCACCACTGAGCGAATACAACATACCAATAGCAATATATTGCTCCAGCGATTTGCTGCCACGGCTGTTTATCTTCTTGCTACTTCTGGCTAAAGGTAAAGCGTTCTTAAGCACACTGGCGCACATACATACATACAAGTATATACGTTTTAAAATATATACAAATATACATATGTAAACACATTCCCGTAAATAAAAGTATTTGCGCAGATCTCGCCTCACCTTAATGACTCGCAAAAAAGGCGCAAAGGGTGAAAGCTTCACCTTAAAATATAAACAAATCGTTGTTACAAGCGATCGTGTACGCATGTAGGTGTGATCACTGCATTATAATTGCAGCCACACCACTGCCACTGGGAGCTTCCTCCTTTCGGAAGACACGCCACAGCCTTTACCACTTCCACAGCTTCCACTGACAGTTCATAAATAATTATGAACTCTTGTGCTTTGAAGCGAGAAGTTGTTGCTGTAATTGTTGTTGATGTTTTGTTTTTGTTGAAAAAGCCAGCCAGTAGCCATATGCTACATGATGCTCGTTTTCTGAGATGTTCCTACCTTATGTTGCTTTTTATACCCTGAACAGGGCATATTAAGTATGCCACGAAGTTTGTAACATCCATAAGGAAAGACCCTATAAAATATATACATATATAAATGATCAGCATGACGAGCTGAGTCGATTTAGCCATGTCCGTCTGCGAACTAGTCTCTCAGTTCTTGAGATATCGATCTGGAATTTCAAATCGGACCACTATACCATATAGCATATACCTGCCATACAAACTGATGGTTCAAGATTAGGTTTTTGTATGGAAACTTTTTTATTTGTGAAGGGTATTATAGCTTCAGGGAACCCGAAGTTAATATTTTTTCTTGTTTATTGTTGTTGTTGTAGTTCGTTTTTTTGTTGTTTTTACTATTTTGTTGTTTATACGGGAGTTCATTAAAATTGTAAATTGAGTTTGCGTTTCGACTTCTGACTCTACGCCTGATTTTGCTAGCTACTGTGCAGCCACGATCGCTGATCGGCTGCAAGTGTATGTGGACGCTTCCATTTACTTACACATATCCAAACATCTGCATGTGGTTCGAATAGTAGTTGTTTTAGCTGCGCTAAGCAACTTGCCTTGCAGCTTCCATATGCTCAGCGCAAATTTGCTTGTGTTCTAACACAACAAAAACATAGATACATTCATACTTGTATTATGCACATCTGCCAACAGCTGAAAGATGAATGGCATGCACCACTTCCACCCACTAAAACTAATAATTCTTATTCAGCGAAGATTTTTACTAGAAAAAACCAAGAACACTTGTGGAAAAAATATATAGTAGCATAAAAAATCTCTCCACTACTTTTTATTGCCACATACAAGCTCACACACATACAGTGTGAATTATGCGTTTGCTGCTGCAGCAGTGCAATTTTTCTTAATTTTATTGCTTTTGTATTTTTGCCGCGTTGCCACTATGGCTCATTCTTCACAACATTTTATCTGTTTTGAAATTTATGAGCTGTTTTGATTTGTAGTTTGTTCATTTGGAGATTTAACAAGATCAACAAGATAAGGCTGAATGGCTGCCCCACGTCACGGATGGTGGTTCCAAGTGACTTATGTGCGCGTATACACAACAACAACACATTAATGCAAACATATACATATACACGAGTGTATACCATAATTTGAAACACTACAACAACATAAGCGTTATTTTTTCTAATCTCAGATTTTTAATAATTTTTTAAAACTTTTTGGATTTTTTTTAATTATATATATATTTTATCATTTGTTTATGTTTTAAGCTTTTACCTCCTAAATTTTTTTGTATTCATGAAACAATGTGCAGAATTGTGAATTAAAGTTTTGAAAATGAGAAATTTTAAAATTAGTTTACGAAATTCGAAAATAAACATGTGTGCCCCCATTTTATGCGGTGGTACGTGCGTATAGTGTATTCAGGAAGTCGGAGGTCACATTTCACACCATGGGCGCTAAAGCGTGGCGTTGAAAACTGTATTAATTACTCCACGGTTTATTTATGGGCTAGCTAATAATTTTCTTCGTACTTTTCACTTAGATTCACAGCAAGTGGAATGTATTGCCAATGATTGATATCGTGTTTATAACGGAAAATGATGAAGTGGCTTTTATTTTAGATATTTTTCAAATACGCTTTATTGTTTTGAAATTTATGGAGCAAGTTTAATAAATTTCGAATAAAAGCTTGTGATTTCGTGTCCAATAAAAATGTCGTAAAATAAACAGATAATATTTAATGGGAACACAGCTGTTTTGGCTTTTATATTAATTTAATATTATTAAAAAACATGGTAAACATTTGTCTAAAATTTGTTATAATAAAGGAAACTTTCATTGCTTAAGCTCGAAATTTTAAATTAAAATATATAATAAATATGGGATACTGAAGCATTAAATTTAACTATCAACTATCAAAATTTATAGGTTAAGTTCTATACATTTAAGAAAATTGTAAAAGACGAGAGATGTTATATCTCATAAGATGTCGCTCCCGTCAACATACCTTACCTTTCTTACATAAGTTTATAACATGTTACTCTCAGAATCGTAAAATTTGTAAACATATTTTGTAAAATTTTTCCATAATTTGGTGCTTAGTGGTTACCTAGGAAGATTTCGATTATAAACACTAAACTTTTCTGAACTTCACTTTTCAGAACAGTCATAACATTGATAAAATCTGTGTATTTCAGGAATCTTTGTATTAGATAGTTCAACATTCAACTTTTCCATACCAAGCTTCGCAAATTTTTTACATAGGTAATTAAAACTATAACTTTCCACGTCAAACGTTTTAACAGATTTTCACCCTACCTTTCACTTCCACTGACAGAACACTGACAGACACCGATTTCTGGGAATTTTGAGACATTATTGCTACTGAGGGCATGCGACTGTAGGTTTAAATATTTTTGGTATAGCGCCTGAGATCACGTGATGTTTGCATGCGCGAAAATAGGCCTAATTATGATGGGATAAATACCTTTTATTAGTACTAAACCGATAATTGATAAAAATATATGAAAATACTAAAAAACAAGAGCACATTCAATATTTTCACGAATAAACTCATAATCTGGACACTTGAAACCATCGAAATTTGCTAAGATATTTAGGGGAAAAAATTTAGTTTTTTGTAGAGAGACACAGCTAAAGCAAAATTTCATTTCGAAAGGAGATATTCCATAGAAAATATCTTAATAGATAGATATATATATTTAACAGCATATAATACATACCCTTTATTAGCTGGTAAATATTATCTTTCAATTACTTTTATCAGCAGTAATTATTATACAATTAGTGGACAACGATAATAGATAATTTCACAAAAGAAAAATAATCAGATTGTATTAAGGTCTACTCGACGACCAAAGGATGGCACTATCTCTTGCCACATTCCGAAAGAATTGTTTATCCTAATAAATTTTAAAGATTAATTGGTCCTCGATGAGTTTACTGATGGTTACTAAACATTTTTCTCATTTTATTTCATATAATTTCAGAATTTAATCATTGTTCAAAAAAAAATTTCGTGATAGCTATGTCAATTCTTGTAAAGTTTTTTGTAAAAAAATAATTCGTTAAATGTTTTGAATTTTCTTAAATACAACTGTGGTTTAAAAAAGTACTCGGGGTTTTTTTATCTTTAGAGAACTGGAACTTAGAAGTCTTGACATGATATCTCACTCTAATAATCGAATGTAATGAATAAGTTAGGTACATAACTCCATTTTTTCCATAACACCTGGAAAACTAAAATGCAAAATATCAATCGTTTGAGAGCACAATCGAAGAAATGAAAAAAAAGTGAGAATTATTGTTTCCAAAACATTAAATCGCAAAATTTTTGGAACTAACTACCGGAAATTATAAAATTTTTAAGTTAGGAAAAAACAACCTGAATATATAATATTAATACCAACTATTGAAATGGAAGAAGAATGTCAAGAAAAGGCAAGCGTGTTTAAAGAATCAAAAAAAGAAAAAAAACTTATTATATATGAATGGGAAATCTAATGACAAACGGACTTTTGTAATACATGTACATATATATCGTCAAGGTAACTTATGTCCAATAAAAACAAAGAGCTCAATACTATAAAGCCTATAATGATGAAATGTCTCGATAAAAAGAGAAATTCTAAATGAAACAAAAAGAAATGTGAAAATTCTAAGTGCCAAGGACAAACGCAATACTAAACGCAGGTGAAAGAAAACTGTCAAACGGAACTAGAAAAAACCACAAGGGAACATAATAACAAACGGCTTCCGGTTAACGGCCGAATCAATAAGCATGCAGACACGGAATGATGAATATATATACATATGTACGTAACAAGAGGAAAATATGGAGAAATTTCAATCACAAATAAGCTAAAGAAACATATTTCAACAAACATTCCGATGCAATCTCAGCCGGGTCAGTTAAAAGGTGGCGTAGGCGTTGCGGTGTACGATCAAGTGGCACGAAACCGAAACGCTTATGGAACGTACATACTCGTACATACATCAAATGTCACTTTGGAAACAATTTCAAAAACATATTAGAGAACAAGCGGAAAATAACAAAAACAGCACATAAAAATAGATTCTCTACATTTTCGTCGATGGTATTTGTTAGTAGTTCTCCAATAGTAAGTATACACACCTATGCGCACACACACATACTTTTTTAGTGTGGTGTAGAGTGAGGCGCTTGCGGAAGTTGTAATCCCATTTGGTGGCATAGAAATTTATGCTTGTCATAAAGTGCGTGTCATTATGATAATGCCGTTGATGCGCGAACGATGACGTTGACGTTGATGATGTCGTTGCACCAACGAGGTGCTGATGAAAATATTGTCAGCTTGATTGTTGCAACGCAAGTAGGAAACCACTTGAGTAGCGAGTAATTAAGGAAATGCTCATTACATGCAACATGCAACATGCAAATGTGCACCTAACAGATGATTGTATTTACATAAATTAGTGTTCTACTTGCTTATATTTACTTATAGATATATACATTCATACATATATATGTCATATATCGGGCATTAAAGAAGCGATTTCATAAAATTTTTCGCGGGACTGTAATAGTAAAAAGTAAAATAAATGCATACAACTTTTCGAGCATCCACTTATTACCAGACATTTTTCCGCCTGTAATTGCTCAAAAATTCTAATTTTACCGATCATGCAATCTTTCAATTATTTTGCCAACAAAATTTTAGTTTTTGTTTTTGTAGTAAATTGTGGCTAAAAATTTATTTATAAATCGAGGCAAAAATTTGAATGGAAATAGTTAATAAGCGTTCACAGTGTGAATGCCAACAATTTGCTGACGACATATTCATGATGTTACAAATGGTTTCCTTCAACTTGGAACGTGCCATTGTAATGGTGGCATGCACTTAAAATACCAATACTCATGCATGTTGCGCAGCTGTATGTATGTAAGCCTATTAAAATATTTGCAAAATCATTTCTGTGCAAATTTGTTTGCTGCGAAAAAGGGGAGAGGGTGAAACAAACGACGTGCATTACAGATGATTATTAGAAGAGGTTTGAGATATTTTTCTCCATATTTCAAATTTATTCCTTTACCAGTTTCTCTTGACTTTCTGATTGCTGTAACGTTTTTCTAACGTTTTCAGCCTCTAAACAATAAGTATCGAATATATTACTTCAGCAGGATTTGACCTGAACGATAATTCTTTTAAATATACTTCATGGTGATGAGATGAGATGAAAGCTATCACAGTCAAGGCTAAATGCAAATTTTAAATAAGCTAACTTAGGTGTTTCTTGATTTAAGTTCGAATCTCTTGAATTGGTTAGAATGGGAATGAGACATTCTACGTTGTATTTGTTATTCAGTCTCAAAATATTTTCCCATTGAAGTCTATTCTGGTGCTGTCACAAATCTTATCGATTACCGCTAGTCATAATTATCTTGAATGCCTGGAGTTAACGATTGTGATTATTTGGAGATCTTTCTGGATCAACTATGTAAGCCTAAAGTAAGACAGTTCTAATCTTTCTGAATTCATTCGACCCAGTCCGAACTTTTCATGTAGCATCATCCCTTTAACTACCGGTTCCTTTTACCTACTCAGTTATTTCTGTTTTCCCTATCTATTCCTCCTTTCTACAATATATTGTTAACATTGCGAACATTAGTGCTTACAAAACTCTATGAAGTCAGTCACTGAAAATTAAGCTAAAATTTCTTTTATTACTTCAAAGTTTTTGAGGTTAATAAACAGATGATTTATAGCTTCCTAAAAAGGAAATATTTTTTTCTCTTGAACCAAGATAAATTTAAATGTGCAATGAAGATGAGGAAAATATTTTTCTTATAAAAAGATTTCACAATAATTGTTATTATTATTAAAAAAATCACTTGAAATAAAAAACCATAATGCAAAAATCAGAATTAAAAATAATTGAAAGTGAAAAGCATTTTGCCTTTAATATCATAATTGTAGTTTAAATATTGATGTGCTATAAGTTTAAAAATAAAAGTTTAAAATATTATCCTTGAAAAACAAAAGTGAGGGGAATGTGAACGTATTTATAACAATATGAGCACACTTATCAGGATTGGTATGCATAAAATTATTTACTTTTCCAATGTTGAAGAATAAATTTTCACTTTTATTCGGAAAAAATAAATAACGTGAAAGTTTTGTGCGAATTTCAAAGTCGTTTACTCAGAAAAATCTCGCAATATCACCAGTATGTACTTGTATGTATGTACGTTTGTATTTCTATATGCATGTACGTACGTATCTGTGCTGTTAGCCAATAAATGGAGGTGGAGAAAAGTATCGAGAGTGAAATTATTGCCCATCAGAATTTAGAAATACGAGTATTATGTATAAGAATGTTCTAAGGTGTTGGAAAATAGAAGGCAGCTGTAGCACGCGCCTAATATAAAACCATATACCACTTATTATAAATACCTACACATATTTATGTGAATAAATATATCTTTATTATAAATGTTTAAAAGTTGCATGAACATTTTTCAACTGAAAACTTTTTTTCTGTGGTCAATAGTAAAATCAAACGCTCTCTAACTACGCTCGCTACTATTTTTGTACGCTCTCAGGCTTTCATTTGTATTCGGAGCAACTTCAAATGCACAGGTTGCTCAGTCGGTCTTTATGTGTACCTGATAAGATTCAGAATGAATGAAATAAATGATTTCAGTCAAGGTTCAGGTTTAAGACGTTATTATTTCCTCTTTCAAATGAGAATAAATGAGACTTTTTTGAATTTTTTTGTTATCAATAAGTAAAAATTGTAAATTCACAGAATTTATCATACTTTAATAAATCTACATATAATCAGCCATTTATTGTACCCTGAACAGGGTATATTAAGTTTGCCACGAAGTTTGTAACATAAAGAAGGAAACGTCGGAGAACCTATAACATGTATACATAAATGAACAGTATGATAAGCTGAGTTGATTTAGCCATGTCCGTCCGTCCGTGCGTCTGTGTATATGCAAAGTGGTCCGATATCGGCCGTACCGACAAATGAGCAGCTTCTTAGTAAAAAAAAGCATAGGTGTTAAATTTCAGATCGATAGCTTAAAAACTGAACGATCGGAATCAAGTGCTTGTATGGAAAGGCAATTAGGCAATAGTGAAATCTCCGAAAAAATTATACAGATCGGATGGCTATAACATATAGCTGTCAGATTAACTGAACAATCGGAGTAAAGTGCCTGCATGGAAAACTTTTTTATTTGTCGAGACATCTTAACGAAATTACAACATTTGTACCTGTGAAGGGTGTTATAGCTTCGGTACAATCGAAGTTAACATTTTTTCTTGTTTTGATTTTGATTCCCTTGATTCTGTAGCAGATATCCAGCAGGACCTCCGAAAAAGGGAACATTTTCTCAAATTCAAAAACCAAACAAATAAATTGTTACCATAGATGAGTTATGCAATGATCGAAACACTAGTAAAAATTTTGTTTTTTGTGAAAAAAATTTACATTTCATAGCGCTTTAAACTGGAAATAAATATCAAAAACTTATTTTTTTGATCATTACCTGACATATATATTTAGAAAGATAGTGTGAAAGTTTCAAGTCAATCGGTTATGACATTTCGAAAAAATTTTCCTTACCCACTCTGAAATCAGCGCTTCGAGAAGTACGCATTTAAAGTTAAAGCCGATTACAGTAAGTTAAAACAGTTTAACAAATTACTCATATCTCCGAAACTTTTTACGGGATCAACTTCAAATTTTCGGATAATAGTTTCGAATATATGGACATTCGATATATATATAAGTAAAAAAATTTTTTTTTTGAAATTCACACCTTAAATTCGTATATGATGGCATGTTGTTGTTGATGTACCCAATATATAAGTTAATACAAAAATTCAGATCTGTTCCTGGGTACATGGATCCGACGGTCACTTGAACGGTTTATAAAGATATAAAAATTCGGCGTGACTTAAACATTATCTCAAATTTAAACCTAAAACACTATAGTGCCTGACCAAATATGGAATTCTTATAAAAATAAAAATAATAGTTATATTTTATTTAATGAAAAATTACTTTTCAATCTTTAACAAAATTTAAAGTTACCGACAACAGTCAAACCAAAACCTCCACAAATTAATCGAATGGTCTTTGAAAATTTAAAAAGAAAAATTAAGTTAGTTACAATGGAATATTTCTTTTGAACCGGTAATTGCAGTCGCTAAAGAATTGCAGCTCTTTGATGTTTTTCGGATTTGAAATTAAATAATATTTTTTTCTTAATTTTGTTAATTTGAAGAAAAACAGACACATTTCACAGTAAATAATTTTATTTTCTTCCAACTCGCCTTGAACCAATAACTTCCTTGACGAAAATATATTTCATTGCTTATTTATTTTAAACTATTTTGTGTTTCCGGGCAAAGATAAATAAATGAAAAGATGTTGTAATTGTTTTGAAGACTGAATTTAGGTTCAATTTATTTTCACTAAATCATTTACTAATATGCTAATTCGGTATAAAGATTTGCAAAACTTTCGCAATTTTCATCCAATTCCACTTCCTGCCTCAAAATAAATGAAAATATTTGCTTTGCGAAGCATTAACCAGACCCATGCGCCAAATATTAGTAGCCCCGACACACCCACTGTGCGCCCACCTACTGGCTCAACTCGCGTGTATCTACAGCTACCGCTTCCTTTCAGTCTTCACTTAACAAAGAATTCTTAGCGTAAACAAATTGCTGCGTCAAAAAGATGAAGAACAAACCAGCGAATATAATAAATGTTTTTAATAATTTATTTTGTCTGAGTTCTGGCTATTTTAATGTACTATTTTTCAAAGAATTGTTTACATTTCGACATAAGTTAGACATAAAACAAGAAGAAGAATCAAGAAAAATAAACAATTAAAGAAAAAGCTCTGCGCAATACGGATTATAAAAGAAGAAGATTTTATAGTGAGATATAATGCTCGATTTTAAAAGAATTTTGAAGAAGATTACCGAACTCGTGTACAAAACATTTTTCGTTGTCTTGTGGTCTTTCTTGTGTTTGGAAGCCAAAGTTGCCAACTTTTTATTGTTGGCTTTTTATTATAATTATTTTTTATTTTTTTAATTTTTTTGTAATAATTTATTATTTATTACGTTGCCATATATTGCAAATTAAATATATATAAATGACTGGGTTATGATCGCAGTGCAAAACTTGAAGCCTGTTTTGATTATTTTAGATATTTTTTATTGAAAAGATTTACCATAAGATGCATATGAATCTACGACATAATAAAATAATTATTTTAAATCAAAATAGAACCCCAATTACCTCGGCCATTCCGGGGACTAGTGGAAATTTCGTTAACGGTTTCAATGAGACTAGTGAAAAAGTTATGAAACTTATTTAACTATAGTCTACAGAGAAGGAAAAAGAGAGAGCGAGCACCACTTACTAATAAGTAAGAAGGGTTAGTGCTCAAGTATTTTTCTATAATAATTAGAAGACAAGATTAGAAAAACTGTAACACAGAATTTCTACTCGTTTCAATATACTTTTATAAACTCTCTTACATATATATAATATTATTTATATTATCTTCGCGGTTCTAATTACTTTCTCTTCTTTTTTCTAGATGTTGAAGAATTATCTACAAAATTAATGGCTAAATTAGCAGAAGTACAGAGTATGGAGGGTGGAACATTCTTTATTGGCAACGCCGATGCATTAGGTGTATCAACGAATTTCCAGCCGCAACATGTGCTATTACCGGGTAAGTGGACTTTGTAGAATATAACAAAAAAAGTAATTCGAGGTGTTCAGTTTTGTGCTTTTACTAAAATAGATTAAGATTTACAAATATAACACAATGTAGAGATTTTTCGAAATCGAAAAAAATTTTGATGAAAGTTTTGTAGCAGCTGGAGATCACATTTAGTGTTAAACTGGTAGGAAGATAAAAGCGTCGATAGTTGTTCAAACGATAGTTAAAAAACGGACTCATATATATTTTAATTAGATTTTTTAGTGCTCCTCTAAATTTCATGTAGAACGAATTCCTTATATTTACAATAGTTTTTTCAATGAAATTTGAAGTTTCTAGCTGTTGAGCTTGGATCGATTACATCCCTCTCTGCGTAATATATCCATAGGACATCATGGCGCTTTTGAATAAGAGTATTACTTCAAATTTCAGCACCCGAAACTCAAGTTGTTTGAAAAGAAAACATAGACCAGTAATGCTCAGAGACTTAAGGCGAACATTTATGTCTAAAACATTGCTATTCTAACTGAAAAGCATTTGTAAAAGTTATGAAAACTCAGCAACTCCTATTTTTATCATTAGAGGTGTCCACTAAATTGAGGTTAATGTTGAAAACATTCTCCATATATATTAAAAATCAACAAGTCAAATGTCGAGAATCGATTTTTTTATTCTTAGCTTAGAATCTTCAATAATAAAACGAATTTATCGTAGTACAATCCGTAATTTTGCAACATATGGTTTTGAAAAATGTAAAATATCGACACACAACTACAAGTCTGTACATATTTGTGTAGTATACAGGTAGTTCACAGTTATTCAGCTCTCTTTCGCCTTCAGTGCCACATAGAGTGAATACCAAAAATAATTTACACGCCACTTGAGTATGACAATGAAAAATAATTGAAGTGCTTGACTCTTGACTCCTTTTTTTTTGACTATCCCTTAGGCGCTATTTGGCTGAACCAATGAGACTCGGATTATTTCAAGAAGACTACATTGTTTTTTGTGTTGTACCATGACCGTTTAAGAGGCAGGCGTGTATGATGTGCGAGTAAAATCCTCTGTGGAAATTAATTGTTTCTGGTGTTTATTTTATGAGTGACATCAGTTACAGAATACCCGCTGTTGCGCATTTGACATCCTTTCTGGTATACCTATTGTGTTAAAGTGCTATGGAAGTACTAAAGAGTACACTTACGTACGCTTTCGTTGTGTGAGCGTCTCGCATGTGCTGGGTTCAAGCACGAGCCACGCCTGCAACTTGAGAAGACGAAGGTGGAGACATGGAAAGTGTAAAAATTTGCATATAAATGTGTGTCGCACGAAAAAAGCATTCAAAAATCAAAATTCAAAAAACTTTCTACGACTAAAATGTATTACAGGAATCTATAAATAAATATCGACGCGGTACTGAGTGACAATTATGATGTGTGGCTGCCATACGAGACGTGTCGCCAGACATATCCATTTATGCCCCACAACTGACTGGGAGAGAGCTTCTCATAAGAGCCTCAAGCATGCGTTTCCATCCTATTTATATTTTTTGGCTCGATTTTCTCCATTGATTGAATGTTATTCATACTAAAAACAAAAAGACAAAAAAAATCTTCGATAAATATGTTCAGAAAGCATCGGTAATTAATTTTTCAAACAATATTGCACATAAATACGCTGGTGAACCCTCCTTTTTTGAATGGCAAGTGCGAATATGAATAGCTTTAACGTGTGATTTATTGAAATGTTGACGCGCCAACATGTTAATGAAAAGTACTTTTATTACTCAAACAAAAAAATGGAAAACAATATGCTATTAAAGTTATGAAAAGAACAACAAAAATAATAACAAAAGTAAACAATAACTCTTGAACTGACTGCAGAAAAGTTTCGACATAATTGCTGCATGTCTTCCGACCCCGAAATAAACAGCTGTGTAATCCTACGGTTTGCGTTAATTGTCCGCGAATCGCTTGTGCATTTCTTCTTGTATTTTTTTTTACAGAATTTGCTTCTTCCAAAATGTATTTTTGTAAAACGAAATTTTATTTGCTTGCCGATCACGTCCGACCCATTCTGACAGACGTGCCACAAATAACAGTCAAAAAGTAATGCAGTTTTTTTATATGTTGCATTAATATAATAATTCTGTTGTGGTTTGATAGCTTTTTCATTGTTCTTGTAGTTTTGCGTATTTATAATTTCGGGGTCTTCCTCGATCATCATACAATTGGGCATTAAAATTCTGTGTTGAACTTTTTTGCACTAACTGTGGTGACAGTCATATGTCACTTGAGTTTGACAATTCTGAAACGATAAATTTGCAGTGGTTAAAGTGAAAAATTTGCCATGTTTTAAGGATTGGAACAAGTGTTAATTTATATGTAGATGCGAAGGGAACAAGATACAAAGTCCTTATGAAATATTAATAATGCTAAAAAGATTAAAATTTATGAGAGTGCTTTATTACTTAATGAAGAAACTATTGTTTTATGATTTGAGACCAACGAAGCCAGTTGAGGGCTAAAATGTTATTTGTTTATAGAATGCTTTTCCCAAAAATTCTGCAGTTAGTATTTTTTATCGGTCTCCGACATTTTTCGTGTTTTCTGAAGACTGATTTTTGAAGGTCAACATTGTGTGTAGAAAAATAATTTCTCAGTCTCAGTTTTAAACAAAACATTCCAAGAGGCACAACGTCTTGAAGTGTGAAGGGTTTTCAAACTCAAATTATTTAAACTCATTTTTCAATCAAAATATGTTTTTAGACATTTGGAGTAAGAGGAATCAGACTATGTAATTTATTATTACAGAAAGAACACACCAGAGCATGCTATGTTGCCCCAAATAAAAAAAATTTCACATTCCACAAAGAATGTCTTCATAGTATTTGATTTCCTATACTTAAATTTAAATTTAGGAACTGTTTTATCCGTATATTTTCCATTAGCTTCTCTAAATCTTCTAGTATGTACACTTGAATACAAATATTTACTTCTAAATTTCAATAACAATGTATGGAGCCTTTGATATCAACTTTATTAAGGGATTAGACCAGTCTAGAGTTTTCAAAAAGGTCAAACTTTAACAATTTAATCTGAGAGCAGGGATTAAGTAATTAAATTTATCTCTTTCATACATCATTGAGTGTACATACCGTACCAAGTAAATTTGGATATTTTTCGCTATGCATACGTTTGTCGGCAATAAAGCTGGACGTATAAGATCTCTAAATTATATTAATACAAAATACAGATTTATTTCCAAAATAGCTGTAGCATATATGGTATTTACATTTATATTTATACATTTCCTTTCATCTTTTAATCTCTTTCTCTGTTCTTTAACTCCTTACAGAAAAACCGGCAAAACATCATGAACGGCGTATCTTAAAAACATTACAACCCGGTAATGTTTATATTGAGGAAAATGGCTCAAAAGGATGAGTCAGACATTTTTCAACTATTAATTCTTACAACAATGTGGCCAACGTTAACATTTGGAATTGGAAATGTAAAATCAAAGCAATAACTTTTTCAATCGGACGAAATATATACCGTAATTAACTACTTAATAAAAATGAAAACAAAACGATGTTTGATTAGTAATTAAAGCAACAAACAAACCGTAAAAAATTATGACTTTAACTACTTATCTAGATGTTATAAATTAGTACGAGTATGGCGGGCACTGTAAAATTCAAAAAATAATTGATTGGAAATTATGAAAATAATAAAAATATTCGTCTATAATCATATTGACATAGCATTCGTGTAAACGTATACCCTGCGAGATTTTTGTTTTTACAATAATCTAGAGCATTTGTAAATAAATATCGTTTGATTTAAAAAAAGTTCCAACGGTTCAAATATATAAATTTAATATCAAAATATAAATTTTGGGACATTTCATTGTTCATTTTGAGTAACAAAATTGATTAAAAGGAAAAGAGGAAAAGGTGATACTTTCTTGGGAAATTTCAAGAGATTTTATGGACAGTATTTTTTTTGTATTTCTATTTTGTTGAATTTTTTAAGCTCATTTTGGAAAAAAAAATTTTTTGTTTTAATGTAACACTTTTGTTTTTACTATTTTCTTCACGAATAACAAAATAAATATTTCCGTGCGTAGAATGAATTAATTGTAAGAAATTAACGTATTTTGCACGATTGTATGAACTTTTAAATTCAAATTAGCAGTAAAGAGCTTGAAATTAAACTAAATTTGTAAATTCATTTTAGATCGAAAAAACTGTCACCATAAAACATGGAGTTGTATTTCGCATTTCTAAATTAATTTCTCGCAGGGTATACTTGTATAACAGCAACTACGTGTACATGCACAATTTAACAACACATTTTATGGCTTATATAACGGTACTATCTATTCGTTTATTCATAAAAGTTGGCATACACATCTACATAAATAGATACGTATATACATAATATTAACATAATGTACATAAGTATGTATGTGCTAGGTATGGAATATTTTTGGTTAGAATATCTCGCTCTACTAATATATACCCATATTCTCTGTTGTTGACTTGTTGTAAAAATAAAATTTTATAATTAAAAGTAAAAAAATATCTAAATTAGCTATCAAAAATTAATGAAATAAATTACATAAAAAAAAAATGGAAAAACTAAAAATAAATAGCAATAAAAATTGATAAAACTAAAATTGAGCTTTGAAAAAAAAAATTTATTATTAATAAAATATTTTAATATTAATAAAAATTAAAAAAATAAATAATAAAAACTGAACTTGGTAGTTTCTATAAAAGGCTATAAATATTTTGTATACATATATACGTATGCATTTGGTATATAAACAAATTTTTAAATTGTAAATATGCTTAATACTAATATATAATTGTATGTTTACGCTAACATTAAAATTTATGTTTTTTTTTGTAGTTAAAAATAACTACATTTATATAAATAACTAAAAATTTATTATCGTTTAATTTTTACTTAATGTATTGTAAATACTATAAATGTTTTTATTGCCTAATAACATATATGGGAAAATGAAACTAAGTATATCACAAACATATCCAGTAACAGTAATTTATGCTACACAGTGCATAGTTATTTATAATTTTCTCAAAAAAAAAAACAAAAAAAATAATATAAAAAACACATATAAATATAATTAAAAAAAAAAAACAATAACAGCAAGCTAGTACGCTCAACAATATTTTTACTCTTACTCCTGCATTTGTATGTTGACAAAACAAAAACAAAAATTTTTTATAAATTATTTAAGTTTTAAGTTGACATATCGATTTGATCGTTAAACGATTTTTCTTTAAATTTTTTATTTAATTTTATTTCGTGTATTTTTAGCTGCTAAAATTCGATTATGTAACAACATATTTTATACATACATACGTACATACATATTTTCGTGTATTTTTGTATATGTATAACGAAATACATATTTAAATTAGTGTTGTTGCATTGTATTAAAATATACAGATGTATCTACTTATATATTATATATACTTACATATTTGTTTGGTTAATTGTATTTATGTATGAAAAATAACTGTATGTGTACATATGTTTGCGCGTATCTATCTATGTATGTCTACATATTATATATTATGGTTAGGTGTAAGAGCGGGTAATTAATAATGGTCAAAGGCATAAAGTGTGTAATAAAATATATTTTGAAACAAATGAGACGATATTAAAATAATTCGAAAAACATGGTAAGTAACATCCTTCCTGAATCCTGATATACAATCTATAAAACAGAGCCAACAAAAAATTTGATAGAAATCCAAACTTAGTGTAATTCTAATGAAATATCAGAGACTACCAACTAAAAGTTTTGAGCCCAATGAAACTTTTTCAACTTCCCATATATATATAGTATATTGGGGGAAATAAATCCACCTAAAATATATTAGGTAGGTAGGTAGGTAGAGTGGCTGTCTTTCGACACACCTAGGCTTTAGGAGGCCCATTGTGATATCACCGGGTCTAAGGTCCCCTCACTCTATTGTTTCCTCTCTGAACCACCCCGTACTTCTGATGAACTTCATCAGTAAGATAAGCTTTACCGTGCAACCTCCGAGACGTCGTCAAGAAACCCTCGATCGATGGCTGCGATTATTTTCCCGTATAGAGCCGTGCAATCGCATAGAAGATGTTTAATGGTCTCCTCCTCTTCTACCTCCAGACAACTTCTGCAAAAGTCGGTATATGTCATACCAAGTCTACTTGCATGTCTGCATATTAGACAGTGGCCTGTTAGTACTCCTACTAGAGTTCTTAAATCATTCCGTTTGAATTTTAACAGTCGGCATGTGCGACTCATATTCCATTCATGCCACGTTTGCCTGCTAGTTGAGCAAGTCAGGGACTAATTCCACTGAGACTCACCTATGTTTATGATATGTTTGTCGATTAAATATCTACAAGTAGTCAGAGGCATATACTTGTATATGTCCTCCTTACCAGATTCTAGTTGTAGGTTGGTGCCTGTTCTGGCTAGTTCATCTGCTACACAATTCTCACCTTGTCCTGGGATTCATTGCAGGTTTATCGTGAAATAGGATGTCAGATCACTGGTCACTGTCGAATTAGAAGTATATCTAAAAACAAAAAAAATATAAAACAAGTAAGGAAGGGCTAAGTTCGGATGTAACCGAACAATTTATACTCTCGCAAAGTCAAATGGTATACTCGTTTGAGATTTCTTTTTGGATTGACTGATATTTTCGGTAGAAGGTCAACTATAGGCACTGGGGTCCACATATTTAGTACTTAGGGGTTTGAACAGTTTTGGTTCGATTTAGACAATTTTTGGCCGCAAGGTGGCATACTTTAATTGCATTATTCACGCAAAGTTTTACCCCGATATAATCATTGTTACCTGATTTGCATAGTGGAAAGTGAAAGAATCAGATGGAATTGAAAATGGTGTTATATGGGAAGTAGGCGTGGTTGTAGTCCGATTTCGCCCATTTTCGCACTATAATATAGAAACATGAAAAGAGCGTTATGCACCGAATTTGGTTGAAATCGGTTAAGCAGATCTCAAGATATGGGTTTTCACCTAAAAGTGGGCTGTGCCACGCCCACTGACTAATTTTGAACGCGGTTCCTATAAAGCCAATTTATACCATCTAAGAGATAAAATTTAATGTCTCTGGCGTGTTTAGTGCTTGATTTATCGCGCTTTTAGTAGTTTTTAACAGTACCGTTATATGGGGAGTGGGCGGAGTTGCCACCCGATTTCAACTATTTTCACACCGTCAATAGAAGTGAATTTTGTTATTATAGCATTAGCGGCTTAGGAGATATGCACATTAAACCTATTAGAGGCGGGACCACGCCCACTTAAAAAAAAAAGTTCTAACTGCAGATGCCCCTCCTTAATGTGATCCTGTGTACCAAATAACAGTCTTGTTTCTTATTGCGGAGCTTAGTTATGGCAAGTTATTTGTTTTTGATTAATGGCGTTTTGTGGGCGTGGCAGTGGTCCGATTACGCCCATCTGCAATACCAACCGTTTCACGGTACCAAGAAACATGTCTACCAAGTTTCATAAAGATATCTCAATTTTTACTCAAGTTAGAGCTTGCACGGACGGACGGTGACGGACGGACGGACGGACGGACAGACAGACAGTCACCCGGATTTCAACTCGTCTCTTCATCCTGATCATTTATATTTGCATAACCCTATATCTAACTCGATTAGTTTTAGATGATACAAACAACCGTTAGGTGAACAAAACTATTATACTCTGTAGCAACAGGTTGCGAGAGTACAAAAAAATAAACAATTTAACCTAATTTAATTGATATAACGTAAATACAGACAGATATAAGCGGAATTAAGTCAATAGGAACGGCCAAAAATCCTCAAATATGGCGAACTGGAACTAGCGGAAGATCTGAGCCATTTTTTAAATAGAGTTGTAGTATAATATTAGTACTATTTGTGTTCGACTTTTTTTCTTTTGTTGTAAACATATCTTAAAGTTGGAATCAATCGAAATGAACAAAACTGTTATACCATGCAGAAACCTTGAGTGAAGGTAATGGGGTTTCAAGCTTCAAACTCTCTCAGGATGCTAAAAGCGTGATTATTTTGTATGGTTGTAAATTTGTGAGGGGTAAGGTTTTAAGTAGAACTCAATTTGTACACGAAATGATATTAAGACTATTAAATATTGCCAACTAAGCAATAAATCGGGAAAATATTTTTAAATGCGTAGAAAAGTAGTACGATAATCTTAATTAAAGATGTGTTTTCAAATCGTATTAAAAGAGTTATAAAATATATACATACAAGTATGTATGAGGTGTGTTCAAAGGAAACGGGAAATTTTGATTTTTCGCGAGCTGTGTACATTCGATTATCGATATTTTGTTTTTGTTATAATCGGAAATATATGTTTATCATGTGTTTGCGTTAGGAGCCAATTTCGATTAGTAGTTTGTATTTGACAACAGAATAGGTTAATCACCTTTTTACGTGCTCTTCGATTTGGTATAAAGAATATGTATTAAATTTTGCGGTTGAACAGGCGAAGAAAACATCGAAACAGTGAAAAAAGTTGTGCTTAAAAATCGTCGAATCACTACTAGGGAAGTTGCAGATGATGTGTGGCAGCGAAGTTTGTTCCGAAATTGCTAAATTTTGAGCAAAAGCAATGTCGCATTAGTATCGCTCAGAAGTTATTGAATGACGTCAACACTCAGCTTTTGAGACATCGATCTAAAATTTTTCTTCCGTCCTTTTCTCTCCAAGAAGCTGTTTCTTTGTCGGAACCGTCGAAATAGGTCCACTATAGTATATAACTGCCATACAAACTGAACAATCAAAATCAAGTACTTGTATGGGAAACTTTTCTATTTGACGAGGTATCTTCACGAAATTTGGCATGGGTTCTTATATAAGGCAATGGTGCAATATCCGAAAAAAATTTTCAGATCGAGTGACTATAGCATATAGGTGCCATACAAACTGACCGGGCAAAGCTCTAGTAAGAAGCTTCAGTTCAAACAAAGTTAACGTTTTTTCTTGTTTATTTCTAAAATTGGAATAAGAACTGTCATGAAAATGAATAAATTTCAAGCCATACAACATTTTTTCCCTTATGATTCAATTCAGGTGGATATATTGAGGAGGAAAATAATTTCGCCTTCACACGATTACCATTTTCAATATTTTGCAATATAATTTTAGTTTGACGTTAACAAAATAGAAATGATTAAAAGAGCAGTTCTCCTGCAAAATTAACTCTACGTTTTATTGAAATTTAATGAATAAAGTAGATCAGAACAAACAAAAAAAAACAATCGAAATTCAGTTGCACACAGATTTTGAGTAATAATACGTTTATGAGATAAAGATGATAAGTGAAAATATTACATTATACATATATGTGTATACAGATAAGTGTGGACATTGAATATAATTCAAGAAATGATAGTTTTCTTTATATAATTATTTTGTTTTTATCCTCTTGCAACATGTTGCTACAGAGTATTATAGTTTTGTTCAATAAATAAATACAAAACAGACGGAATGCATAAAATTCATGCGTAAATCACCGCATTAAGGTAAGGCTTTGTTTATTAGCTGATATGATAATAAGTTACTGTCAACTCATTAAAAAATCATTCAAGTCAAGGCAGAATACCTACCGCATATTTTCTATATTTTTCATAAATCGTGCAATTACATCACTACTCACAAATGCAGCTAAAAGCGTTTTATTATCCCATCACAATTCAATGCCTAGGCCAGACGAACGCCAGGCAAATGTGACAATCGCACGGCACTCGCGCGTATGGACCCAGCCAAGGCGCTCGGCGCGACACAACAAGTAGTCAATTGGCATT